>NC_090984.1:15457613-16082613 GCF_041146395.1 Eulemur rufifrons | reverse complement strand
ATCCTCTAAGATGTTCCTCCTGCCAAGCGTCATCCTTCTGCCTCTTCATCTGGCAGACTTTTATTCGCTCTGCCATGCTCACTTCACATCCTACCTTTTTTCTTAAAGCTTTAATTTCTCCCCATGGACTTAAAGTGTCAGGCATATGTTACAGTTAACATAATAAATACATAACAAGTGGTCACTATGTGCTCCCGGGGGGCATCAGACACACGGGAAACACTGAATAAAGTAGTAAATAATAAAAAGGACAATGATAATAACTGGCTCCTGACAGTATTTTTGAATGTTTGTCTTCTAGAACATTAGAAAAATGCTTCACACCTAAAAGTCACTTGATAGTTATTTGTTAAGTGGGCAAGGGAATAACTGCATAAAAATGATTTCTTTGACAATTCTCTTGAAAAATCACAGAAATTCTTAATAGAAACAGTTCCACTCTGAGCACATTAAAGAACTAAACTCAGTCTATTCCATCTTCCTTCTCCTGCAACTTGCAAAATTTAAGTTACAGAAATTCTTTCAGAAGTAGAGACTACATTACAATTTAGATTATACAATGGATTTGGTATCAGACTGAGATGGCATAGTAGCATTTTGTTACTGTGAAGCATTTTTGTAATTTTATTACAATTTGTTGTGCCCAGAGTTGTTCTATTGGAACACTATGACAAAACTCTAGCCAGTGGTAACAGAGTATCTTCTTCTAACATTGCTGATAGATACTGTGGCAATTACCGAGCAGAGAGAAGAACACATCCTGTTCTAACAAAGTAAATGTATTTCATTCAATTTCAACTTATGGGCAATGAAGTCGATAATAGTGACAATATGTTGGCACAAGAATATGTAACATGCCTGGTACTTCAAAACAAAGAATTGCCCTTCTGACTTCTCTACTCAGTAGGTATCTTTAAGAAATGATCAACTATTGCTGGTGGTGCACACGGGATACGTTTTGCACTTCTTATTGCCATTTGTTTATGGTACCACAAAGGTATTGTTGAGTTCACAGACATTGCCTTTTTAGTTGACAGAAATCACCATGTAATACAATTGACCCTTGAATAACAGGGGTGTGCACTGCAGGGGCCCCGTTATAAGCAGATTTTCTTCCACCTCGGCCGCCAGCAGACAGCAAAACCAACCTTTGCCCTCCCTTCTCCTCCTGAGCCTACTCAGTGTGAAGACCGGGAAGATAAAGACCTTTATGATGATCCACTTCCATGTAATGAACATACTTTTTCTTCCTTATGATTTTCTTAATAGTTTCTGTTCTCTAGGCTTTATTGTAAGAATACAGTACAATATTCTTACATTATTGTAAGAATACAGTATACAATACATAACAAAATTATGTGGTAATCAACCATTTATGTTATCTGTAAGACTTTCAGTCAGTAATAGGCGCTTAACAAAGTTTTAGGGGAATCCAAAAGTTATACACCGGCTGGGCATGGCGGCTCATGCCTACAGTACTAGCAATTTTGGAGGCTGAGTTGGGAGGATTGCTTGAGACCAGGCAAAAAGAGACCAGCCTGATTAACAGAGCAAGACCCCATCTCCACAAAAATTTAGAACTTATCCAGGCATGGTATCACATGCCTGTAGTCTCAGCTACTCAGGAGGCTGAGGCGGGGGACCACCTGAGCCTAGGAGTTTGAGACTGCAGAGAGCTATGAGGAGGCAGCGCACTCTAGCCCAGGCAACAGAGGAAGACACTGTCTCCAAAAAAAATAGTTATATGCAGATTTTTAACTGCAAGGGGGATTGGTGCCTCTGACCCCCATGTTGTTCAAGGGTCAACAGTAATGAATATTCCTTTACTAAATGCAAAACATTTATTATAATACTAAATAGAAGATTCATTTTTATAGCAAGTCTAACTCATTATAATGTGACTATAGAGGAAATTTACAACATACTAACTTAAACATCTCTTTTCTTATTCATACAAAAATATCATATAAGATTTCCGAGACCATAAGTAATTAAGTAAATTTTTTTTCATAATATTGTTTTGCATTATAAATTACCTACAACCAACTTCTTAAGTAATTCTGAATTTGAGGCTTCTAAGAAAGAAATTAAGAAATTTAAATATTAATTTTTTAACTTCTCTTTTGTGGTCACAACCTCCTACTCTTATTATGGTAGAACCACCAACAGCAACTCACTATTAGAAGTCTTACCTGGACTGCAATTTTGAGGAGGACTATTATGTTTCATTTTTTCCTTATATTTGAAAATTTGGTAGAAAAAGCTATATATACAAAATAAATAAAATCAGTATTTTAATACAGATATAAAAAACTTTTACTAAATATAGTAAATTCTTAGAGCACTTCAGAAAATATCACAGCCAATGTGAGAATAGTATTATATACACTTCAAATTTGTAAGATCTACAAACTTCTTATACAGCTTCTAATTAATGAAGAAAAAAAGTAAGGTGAAGTACTCATGAATGAACTCACTACATTAACTGGAGCCAGCTAGACATAATGGAAAATATCCTGAAATTGGAATAGGTTCTAGCTCCACAAACAGCTATTTGTTCATGGCCATGTTGCTTCTCTTAGGCTCAATATTTTCTTCTAAAAGTAAGGATTTTACTGCCTAACTAGGTTCTTAACTAGGTTGTTATAAAAAGGTACTGAGACAACATTTTTTAAATGCTCAGAGAAATAGTGATGCAATGGAATACTTTGTTCCTGAACTTTATTGTTGAAGCTATTATAGAAGCCCAAATAAAACCCAATCTGTCTTTTTTCAAGATTCTAATATTCAAATGTTGCATTTTGCAGAACATATTATTAAGATCTAATTTTTGTTGTTAGTTCTTCTATTCTTTTGTAGCTCATAATTCAGGCCATCTCAGCTATTTCACAATTTTTAACAAACTGTATTTATGAATACATTATCTCCTTAAATTAGATAACATTACAGTCCCCCATCACTGAGACAATCAGTCATACAAAGGGCAGAAAACAAATAGATGTCAGGACCTGGCTTGGACTACTACTGTTCCCTCCCTAGCTGCTCAGACTCTGAACCAGCAGACCTTTGTTAGAATGATGCTTAACCTCCATGTTCATCTCCAACCGACATGGAAGATAAAATCCTACCTTTTTAAGTTCCACAAAGGAAGTTGACATTTTCTCATTTCTGAGCTATGTACCAACAACATATGTGCACACAACACGCCATGTGTTGCTACGCTCCATTCTCATTTCATAGATTACCTTACACAGATATTTTTGTAAAGACCATCACAGTTTCGACATCGAGTGCCGCCCATGGTGCTGGACTCACACAGTTTTGGTGGAGCTAGTCAGCAAATAGTCAAATGGCCTTCCAGGGACTGTGCAAAAATGGAGCGTCTCAGGAATGTGCACATCATATTGTCACAGGAGCCATGCTAACTGCTCCGTATTGTTTCGATTTTAGGATATGTGCTGCCAGAGAAAGCACCAAGCCCCACCTCTGTATGTGGGTATCGATGAGTCATGGGTGAGGCTTAGCCCTGTTACATCCAACTACCCTAGTTTAGACTCAGAGGTTTCAACTGAATGGCTTCTTTGTGAAGCAAAATTTGAAAATGTTTTAAAACCTTGAAGTAGAGAACCAAGCAGCTTGGGAGATTTTCATTATTATGGGGAAGAGATCACTTCAGGGCCAAGGGCAAGTTGGTGCCCACTACTCATATCATCCGATATGGGACCATTCACTACCTCAGAAAAGGTGCTACCCAGGACACAAACAGACCTCAGGGTACAGAGCTGGTAACAAAGAAGAAAGGGAACTCTGATCTATTCCTGCAACATTGTTTGAACCTCTCTGACAGTTTAGAACAATCTCAACTAACATTTGCTTGAGAAAAGGGCTTCAAAGGATAACTTACCATGAAGGTTTAGACTAAGTCTAAGCTGAAATGTGGGTTCTACGTAAGGTTTGAAGTGCAGGGGGAAGGGTCACTTGCTCACTATGTGTGTGGCTAAAGCTAGCAGGCCCAGCTGCAGAGCAGAGTCCTGCTGCTTTGGGAACAATGGCTGAGCACATGAGCATATGCACGTGAACTAAAAACAAAATGTTACTTGGAAGTCTAAGTATGGATGACCATGAAGACTGAGGGATCTGAACCAGCAAGGGTGTCCTAGTACCAAAGGTCATCATTACCGGATGGCAGGATCAGTTTCCATAGCAACAATGCAGCAACTGAATCAAGGGAAACAACTGAATGATTAGAATGTTCTTTTTTTCCTCCTTCTGACTTGTAAAAGAGGATCATCTTCCTGGCACTTTGGAACCCCTTAAGTTCTTTAAAATTCAAGGAGAAGGTTAGGACTGAGGTCCCCAACCCCCAGGCTGCAGGCTGCTGCTGGTCCGTGGCCTGTTGGGAACTGGGCTGCACAGCAGGAGGTGAGGGCCTTCGTCTCTATTTGCAGCCACTCCCCATCACTCACATCACCTCCTGAGCTCCACCTCCTGTCAGATCAGTCACTGTCGCCCATCAGCCCCAGATGGGACCATCTAGTTGCAGGAACACAAGCTCAGGGCTCCCACTGATTCTGCATTATGGTCAGTTGTAAAAATATTTCATTATATGTTACAATGCAATAATAATTCTGAAATAAAGTGCACAATAAATGTAATGCACTTGAATTATCCCAAAACCATCCCACCCGATCCATGCAAAAATTGTCTTCCATGAAACTGATGCCTGGTGCCAAAAAGGTTGGGGACCACTGGTCTAGGAGATAGCCCCCAGGGTATGGTACAAGAGTTTCTGCTAAACTGGACATTTCAAGACCCAAATAACTAATTACAAGTATCAAGGATGTGAGCTTATTTTTATCCCATGCATAGGGGTTATGCTTGGAATGAAATGGACAATGTTGAGATCCCTAAGGATAAAGGTCTTAAATGTCCCGAGGAAAAGAATCCTGTACCCCTTGCTACTTCTGACTGGGCTAGCCTTTTGCTTGATTTCTGGCACATGAAGTCGACTACCTTGCGGCCATTCCAGCACTACCTGAACCAAACTATGAAATCTCCCCTGATGTATAAGATGCAATAGTTATAATTATCTTATACCCCAATTTAGTATCAACTAGTCTTTTAATGGGTACACTTACGTATAAGACTGAATGGCAACAGCATAATCTTCTGCAGTCCGTCCCTGGTAATCTTTAGCAAAGACATCAACACTTTGCTGGAGCAGAAGACTGACTGTACTGGATGATTCACATTGTACGGCAAGCATGAGGGGTGTTCTAAAATAACAGAGAGATAACTTCACCCTTAGGAACTTTAATAAAGTTACTTAAACAACTAATATGATATACTTTACCAATTCACTATCTTGCCTGTCTGTGTAGAATTAACCATTTACATGTACTTGCAGACACAAGAATCCTGGGTGCTCAAGGGTTCACTTTTGTAAATTACCACTGAGGCTAAAAGAAAGGGACAAAAGAAAGCCTCCCGTCTCACTGGGGTATGGCATAGTAAAAGTTGCTAATTTATAGTCCTTTGATGGGCAAGAAACTATGCTGAGGTCACTTATCTAAAATAGGCCCCGATTTAAATGGAGAATTCTCTATTCTTCCCTAGTCTAAATAGAATATATTTTAATTCAAAGTCAGGTAGGGGTCACAGAAGTAAAAGCTACCTACAGCCTTACATCAACAATATTAGTAATAACGGTAAGAACTGTACTCAGAGTAGTTTCAGGTATCGATGATGAGAAGCATGTGCTAGGCACTGAAGTAAATGCTGTGCACAAACGCAGACACACACACACACACACACACACACAATCTGACACACAGCAACCCTTGGTGGATATCTTTTGATCCTCCTTTTCATATTGGAAAACATATTTGGTGATCAATAATGTCCCCAAGGTCCACATCTAGCAAGTGGGAAGCCAGGAATTGTATCCAGGTTTCTGGGAGTGTAAATCTATCTCTTTCCTCTTTATCACCCACCTATGGCTCATCTTCATTCAAGGAAAAGTTTATCCAATTAAAGCTGTCTTTCTTCCCTCTACCCATACCAATTAAAAATAAAAACACCAAAATACACTAGAAATGCAAACGGAAAAAGCTGATGAATCCACAGTGTCTGGTAATAGCAATTCATAGTCACTTAAGGATAACCTAACATCAATATGCTTCAAAGAAAGCAACTTAAAGCAAAGACTCATTGAGTAATCCAAAAGACAAAATGAATTTTACCTCCTATCTATGTGAAATACAGAATTTTTAAAGGAAAACTATGTAAGAAGCAGAGGTTAGACAAATACTCTGATGGGGTGAAGAAGTTCATATTGAGTCATAAAGCAATCTAAAAGTTAAAGTTCACACTTCATAAAACTAATAAAACTAATATGAAACCCCTTTAGCTAATAAAAGATTATAGCACCGATAAAAGATAATATGATGAAAAACATCAAATTACAAACATCAGTCAATATCGTAAAAGAAGATGAATCCTTCTGTATACTGTTCTTTTTTTTTTTTTTTTTTTTTTTTGAGACAGAGTCTCACTTTGTTGCCCAGGCTAGAGTGAGTGCCGTGGCATCAGCTTGGCTCACAGCAACCTCAGACTCCTGGGCTCAAGCGATCCTCCTGCCTCAGCCTCCCGAGTAGCTGGGACTACAGGCATGTGCCACCATGCCCGGCTAATTTTTTCTATATATATTTTTAGCTGTCCATATAATTTCTTTCTATTTTTTAGTAGAGATGGGGTCTCGCTCTTGCTCAGGCTGGTCTCGAACTCCTGAGCTCAAACGATCCGCCCACCTCGGCCTCCCAGAGTGCTAGGATTACAGGCGTGAGCCACCGCGCCCGGCCTGTATACTGTTCTTTACATTGTCCTGTCCAAATCACTGATTTTCTAACTGAAGATTTCTGTTGATATTTTTCACTATACCCCAATAATTATAAGGGAATCATCTTATTCGCTTAATATTTCTGACTTGAGTGACTGTTACCATTCTAGAAAAACACTTTTTTAAAAAAGAAGAACTAATTACTGTACCTTTTCAAGGCATCAGTCTCATTTACATCTGCTTTCTCCTTTATTAAAAATTCTGCCACTTCCACGTTTCCTTTTCTCAGACCAAGCAAAAGTGGGACGAGCCTGTAATACAGCAAAAACAATTAGTAATGGACAAAATTAAGTATTTCTCAACTGAAGTGAACACCTTACATAAGACCCTAAGAATGTACATATAATATAGAAAGTGAATAAAAAGTAGCCCCTTCCTTCTCAGCCCTGTGCTTTCCCATGTGCTGCTCCTTCCCTGGGAAACTCGCCGCCTCTGCCTCACCGCGTTAGCTCTGGTCATCTCCAAAGCTCACTCAGACACTTACTGCTCCCAAGAATCTTTGCTTCTGTCACAGCATTTATCATGGTATACCGTAATGATTTTATTGTTTCTCATCTAAAAAGAGCTTCTTGTGGGCGGGGGCAGGATCCATTGTCTCTACACCCCTAGACCCTAAGATACAGTAGTGAACATTTGCAGTATTTTTATTGAGCTAATGATCTAAATTATTACCTCTAGAGCAGTGTTTCCTAAATTATATTTCAAAGAATATCTGCCCTACAAGAAGTAATGTACCCCAACAGAAAGTTTGCATGATCATCTATTGGTGAGAAATATTACAAAATTGTGCACTATATGTCCAGTATGAAAGCAATCTTCTGAATTTGCCTAATCCCTCTTTCACAATACATTTTTTTTTTGTGGCAAACATTAACATTTGAGAAATTAGAGATTCAGAGATCCAGGTTTGAAAGCTTTCAACAAAAGGTGGAGGATTTCTCCAGGTGATGCCAACTCACTTGACTCTCTTCTATCAATGGTGACAAGATCCCAGGTGCCAATGTCTGCCACTCCTGCTCAAGTGGGTCATTAAGGAAATGGGCTTTGAATTAAAAGAGACAGACTTCAAATGAACTTTGATTGCTTATTATTAAATGGTCCGTGGAATTTCTCCTATTACAAAATCACAGATTTTTATTTAAGCTGTTAAAAAACTCAGTATGAAATTTTATTCTCAATGATAATGGTAATCCTGGGACCCTAATGCATATCTACCTTTTTAATCCATTTTTATTCTGGTTTCCCTTTTAGTTGTTACATAAAACTATTTTTATTTTAGGCAAAATATGAATCAGAAATAGAAATACAATGGTTTCTTAATAAAAGTTCTGCTACTGGCCTATATGAATTACTTCTAGCATAAGTAAAGGCACTAAATCACTTGTACTTTTAAGGGACAATGCTGAGAAGAAACATATAACGTCATCTACAATCTGCATAACTAATCCAATCATAACCATGATTAACCTGAAAAGGCTTATAGGCAGACGATTATTTATGGCATATATTAAGAAAAAAGAGTTTTTAAAAAGCCACCTTCTGAATTCTAAGATTCAACCCCATTACTAAGGGATTCATATAAAATATAGGTTATACATTGTAAATAAAGATAAACTGTCTGGAAAACCTTGAAACCTTTACCAACATATATACAACACAGGAGTCATAAACTCAAATACTTACAGAGGCAAAGTAGGTGACCTGAGTAAGTACAGGACCCAGGTGGGCACAGTACTGAACTGGACAATCTATGCATCATATAAAGGGGCAACCTCTGCACAGCATACCAACCAGCAAGACGGGCTCAAGGGACACCTTGACATTTCTGAAGAGATGCCTGAGACCAGATTTGATTCTTCAAGAGAAGCGTGAAATCCAGATTTCTGCATGTCTGCTAAATTTTACATGTTGACTCAATTTATCGAAGCATACTAAACCTCACTTAGACTACACACCTTGTGCTTTTATATTTGCTACACATGTGTTTCCAAACGGTTGTGAATAAAGCAAGTATTTGCATGTAAAATCTTTCCTTTGTTTCATATCATATGTTTTTTTTGTTTGTTTTTTTTTTTGAGACAGAGTCTCACTCTGTCTCCCAGGCTAGAGTGAGTGCCATGGCGTCAGCCTAGCTCACAGCAACCTCAAACTCCTGGGCTCAAGCGATCCTCCTGCCTCAGCCTCCCGAGTAGCTGGGACTACAGGCATGTGCCACTATGCCTGGCTAATTTTTCTATATATATATATTTTTTAGTTGTCCATATAATTTTTTTTTTCTATTTTTAGTAGAGACGGGGTCTCGCTCTTGCTCAGGCTGGTCTCGAACTCCTGAGCTCAAACGATCCGCCCACCTCGGCCTCCCAGAGTGCTAGGATTACAGGCGTGAGCCACCGCGCCCGGCCAATCATATCATATGTTTTAACAAAATAATCAGGCCCCAACATGGAATAAAAATTGCTACTAAGACTTACAATATCCACTTCAAAAGTTTTTCCAGCATTTATTCAGTTACTGTTTATATTTAATTCTCCCAGATTGTTAACCAAATGGATAACTAGTTCATAGGAACTGCCTAAATTGAATTATTAAAAGAATTCCTATTTGTATTCTTACTAACTTCATGGGTTTCTGTGTTTAAAACTGCCATCCTGACTATGCTGAAGCTCTGTGATCTTAACAGACACACTGAGATAGTTCATAACACAGCTTCAGCTGAAAAAAAGGTTTAGGACTTGCTACTATTCTAATTGAGAAAACCCTAATTGTAATAAACATGTGTTGACCTAATCACCTGAATGATAACAAAGAGACAGGAACTTCTGAAAGGGTCGGCCTGTATGTATTCAAAGACTACCCATAAGTAAATTTCTTATTTAAAAGACCCTCTCAAAGGCAGTGAATGGTTGAAAGGGAAAGATGTTATTTTGTAAGCCGATAGATAAAGCCTATAATGATCCTTTTAACTCCTCAACCACACAGATGGAGAAAAACAGATAAAAGTCAGGCTAGTATTGCTGGAAAGCAGAGATGTGAAGGAAGTGGCACCTGTCAAACTCCAACACTTCTAAATATTTCTTGTTTTTGAGATATGGGAATTCATATATTACACTTCAGTGATTCTTAACCAGGAGTGGATCAGAATCTCGAGAGAAATTTTGTTGTTGTTGCTGTTAGAGACAGGGTCTTGCTATGTTGCCCAGGCTGGACTCAGGAGCACTTGGGCTCAGGTGATCTTCCCACCTCAGCCTCCCAGTTAGCTTGGACTATAAGCACATGCCACTGTGCCTGGCTTCGAGGAAATATTTTTAAATATACATGTCCAGACCTTATTAGATTTACTAAATCAAAATCCTCAGGCAGAGCCTAGACTTGCAAATTATTTTTTTTAGTTTCCCCAGGTCACTGTGCGGCACAATTCTAGCTGAGAACTAATGCAGTAGACGATCGCTTTAGCCTCATGTCTCACCCACGTGGCCAATTCCTGTTATCATTCGGGGATTTGGCCAAAAAGAGGAAAGAGTAAGAGGTAGAGTCATTTACTGAAAATTCCATTTAATGTTCCTGGGAAGGGGGAGAACAGGGACCAATAAACTCAAAATACAACTTGGTTTTGCTACTTCTCCCACCTTCCCATCAAGACATTCTAGCTTTTGAGAGCAGAGTTTAGACTCTTATCTAAGTGGCTGTTCCTGCCACAATAGGATAATCAGTCAATGAATTATTTGTTCTTCCCTCTTCTTTTTTTTTTTTTTTTGAGACAGAGTCTTGCTCTGTTGCCCGGGCTAGAGTGAGTGCCATGGCGTCAGCCTAGCTCACAGCAACCTCAAACTCCTGGGCTCAAGCAATCCTTCTGCTTCAGCCTCCCAAGTAGCTGGGACTACAGGCATGTGCCACCATGCCCGGCTCATTTTTTCTATATATATTTTTAGTTGTCCATATAATTTCTTTCTATTTTTAGTAGAGACGGGGTCTCGCTCTTGCTCAGGCTGGTCTCGAACTCCTGACCTCCAGCGATCCACCCGCCTCGGCCTCCCAGAGTGCTAGGATTACAGGCGTGAGCCACCACGCCCGGCCTGTTCTTCCCTCTTCTTGCCCACTTCATCACCACCTACTCACCGCCAATCTGCTTTCCTCGGAGTCCTCCTACCATGGATGTCTAGGCAGGCTGACCACTCACTAACACTCTCCACCTGAGAATTATCATCCCCACAGCTGAAGAGCTCCTGGTCCAAACAAAAAAACTTTGGGGGGGACATGCAAAAAATCTCTTCTTGGTGTTTTCCCTGACTTACATAATTGTCAAATTGGCCTGCATATTTCTGGTAGCTCTCCTTTTCCCTTGTTTCCTTTTTAGCCTTGCCACTGAGAGGTAAATCGTGTTCATAGAAATTACTTTTTTATAGGAACTTCTCAACAACAGCAAGATTTCCATTTCTGTGAAATGCATTTCTTTTGTTTGAGTTTTACGATAGAGCCCATTTCCAGGGTCAGTTTGCTTTGCCATGTTGTTTTGCACGAATTAGAAAACAAAAACAAAAAAAAGTTGAGTGGGAAAAGAATTTGAAAAAAAATTTTTAACTTTAGTGTTATCACAAATATTTACCATAAATGCATAAAAGAAGCTATACCCTCTAATGCTTCTTTAAAAGTATCAATATTTCAAGTAAAACCTTAGATAATTAAGTTATTTCAAAATATTTTCATTCAGAGAATGCCTGAACTTTGAAATATGGAAAATTGACCGTTATATTGTGTCAATGTTAAAACAAAGGCATTTCCAATAGTTTGAAAATAAAGTTGGTTATCTATACCTTGTTTGTCATTTCCAGAGTGGCACCATGAGCACATAGTTTTGCTGCTATTGATAAATCCCCATTACAGGCAGCACAGTGGAGAGCAGTGTTGCCGTGGTCATCCACAACATTGGCATCGGCACCATGTTCTAAGAGCAGAATGACGCATTCCTGTGCCTGGCATTGTACGGCCTGTCAGTATCAGACCAAGAAATAGATTGTAAATTCTAAGAATTCAATATAAACATTTCACAGATTTCACTTATGAGTTATATTTCAATGAGATAAATTCATTTTTATTCTGTGGGTTTAAGGTAAACCCATCTCATGCTGAAATAGTTGGCAGCTATATACCTTTATCAGAGGTGTCCTGTTATCGCCATCACAGGGGTTAAGGTCACAGTTTCTGCCCAGCAGGAAAGTTACCATCTGTTCATTGCCTGTGGCACAGGCCAAATGGAGAGCAGTCCTATGAACGTCAGAGGACTTTTTAGAAAATTGTAGTTCACTATCTCAAAACATATTCATGTAATTGTAAACATTAAATCACATGGTACTCCATCTGTTTTCAAAACAAATCTTTAATTTTCTTGTGAAGATAGGACAATATTTATTAGCTCTTAGTACTCATGGCATTAATGAAAGGGCAGCCTATTGGAATACAAAGACATTGGCCTTTGGATTCAGTTCAACTTGGGTTTGAATCCTCCTTTAAGCTGTCACTTACTGGCTGTGACTTAGCTTTTCTGTGCCTCAGTTTCCTCACTATTAAAATGGAAATGAAAATAGTGGGGACCCCTCCCAGGATGCCACTCTGATGCTTACATGAGAATCTGTGCTAAGTGTTTTGAAGAGTTCCCAGCACAAATAACAGCTCAATAATTGTTAGATATTATAATGATTACTGTGCCTACTACCTAACAATGATGACATTCTAATTAAGTAAAATGATTCAATAATATCTAACCTGTGGTACATTTTAAAGATTAGAGATACAGCTGTATTTCCATGATTCTAAAATGCTCATTTTTTCACATTTTAACACCACTGACATTGGAATGCCACTTGTAATTCATGATTTATTATAACAATAATTGGCAGCATTTTAGAAATTATCTTATTGATACATAAGATAATGGGGCATCACACAATCCATGATGACTTACATTAAATGAAATTTGATATATACAACAGGTCTCTGGCAGTTCTTTTCGTATGATTGGCATTTAAAGAAATTTTAGTTTTTAAAAGTACGATGAAAAAAGAGAGCTGAAGTAACAACAACAATGCATTTTTTAAACAAAGTTAATTCTTACTTTGATTGTCAAAGAGCTTTAAACCAAAGGAAATGCAGGACTCAAATGAATAGGTATGGCCCATTTTATTCAGTACTTAGATTTATAGAATATATGTAAATCAGATATTTCCAATGACTAATATTAGTATTTAAGACTGTTACAAAATTTCAAAAAGGCACTTAAAGGTTTTCTTTCGTAATTTTCTACCTTCAGAAATGCTTTTGTTTGAAAGCAGGGAGGAAAAGCTTCACTTGAGATCAAGTTCTAATACAACAATTTTAAATCCCCCAACTTGCTGCAGCAGGGCAGGTAAAACATGAAGTTTTAAGGATGGAATGGCCCTGAGAGATAGTAGAATATGTCTGCTACGTAACAGATTTTGAAGTAATGTTTTATGAATAAGTAGACTGAAAGAATAGATAAGTACAGTTGAAGAGTTCAATGTATTTTTTAAAAACTCATAGAGTAAAGCAATACTTTTCCAATGTTAATAGTCATTTATATTCGCTATTTTTTATTTTCTTAAGGACACAAATAAAATGATTAATCTATAATGATTTGTACATATGTAATAAATACATATAAGTGAAAATATATGTACATGATAAAATGTGTGCATAATAAAATCTACAAGCACAGATAAAAACATTCCTTTACTTTAGAAGAGACTAAAAGTTAGCAGACGGTACCAATCCAAACTAATTAATAGAAAATGGGAAAGTATTTTTCCTGTCCAAGATTCATATCCTTGCCCTTCCCAAGGATGATTTCATTAATAATAAATTTTAACTAAAACTTTTATACATGCTCATTGCAGAAATCACAGTAAAAAAGGAAAAACTTATGATCAAACTGATTTTTTTCTCACTGGATATCTTAAAGTTCACCTCTGCATGTCAACAAACATCTGTGTCTATGCCACCTTTAATGGTCACATATTATTCCATCCTGTGGATGCACTGAAATTTATTTTCAAATCCATTATACGGGTTATTCTTAATACACTGCTACTTCAAGCAGTGCTGAGAAAAACAAATTGTATGGATCTCAAATTATTAATATTTCCTAAAGATATTTTAGTATAATGAACCTGATGGGTAAAAAGAATATGCATTTTTTAAAATGTGGTACTACCAAATTGTCTATTTGAAAGGTCATGAGCAACTCAGACTTTAATCACCAGCATAAATACCACTGCACTTGATCCTCAAAACCTTTGTGGATAGACAACAATATTTCATTCCTCTTTTAACTTAAATTCGTCCTCTTACCAGGAACACTAAATATTTTTCCTATGTCCAGAGGTCAACTGTAGATCTGTAAAAAACAAATGTACCTTACCCAATTTTAGAGTACTTTTCTTGTTGATTTAAAAGGATTTTCTCTAAAACAAAGATCTATTTTCATTTATTTATATCTGTTATAAATATTTTGCAAGTATGTTTTCCATTATTTTGTTAAGTATTTTGCTATACAGGGGTTTTAACTTTGATTTTGCTAAATCAATCTTCAGGAAGCTTGCGTGTGAGGTCATTCTTAGGAGGGGCTTCATTAACATAAAATTGTTATCTATATAAATATGCATTTGTGGTTTTTTCCTAGTACTTTTTTCATTTGGTATATTTCATCATGAACTAGTCTTTTTGTTTGTTTGTTTGTTTTTTGTTTTGTTTTTGAGACAGAGTCTCGCTCTGTTGCCCGGGCTAGAGTGCCATGACGTCAGCCTAGCTCACAGCAACCTCAAACTCCTGGGCTCAAGCAATCCTACTGCCTCAGCCTCTCGAGTAACTGGGACGACAGGCATGTGCCACCATGCCCGGCTAATTTTTTCTATATATATTTTAGTTGGCCATATAATTTCTTTCTATTTTTAGTAGAGACGGGGGGTCTCGCTCTTGCTCAGGCTGGTCTCGAACTCCTGACCTTGAGCGATCCTCCCTCCTCGGCCTCCCGGAGTACTAGGATTACAGGCGTGAGCCACCACGCCCGGCCCATGAACTAGTTTTGTGATAAGAAAATCTACCTAGTTTTTTCCAGTTAACAGACATTTCATTTCTGAAAAATTCATCTTTTGCTAATACTATGAAATGTGATCATTATTAAGTTCTAAATTCTTATCTATATTTTAGTGTTTCTGGATTTTCTATTCTGTTCCATTCGCTTACATGTCTTTTCAGATGTTAGTAAACAATTTGTGGAAATTAATAGCACATGTGGATATCTAGATGAGCGAGTCTTTGTTCACACCATTACAAAAAATTTCTTAATGTCATCACAATGATAAAAGACAGACACCATACGCAAATCAAAAATTTTTAAACTTTGGTATTTTAATGGGTTGATGTAAAATTAACAAACATAGAAAGAGCTCACATTTTCGGGAAAATGAGTCTTCCTATTCAGGAACACGGAATCATCTTCCCACTTTAAAGTTGCCCTCTAAGGTCCCTTAATAGGTACACATATATATAGGTGCCCACTGATCGAAAGTGGATGTTGGATTTTATCCAAAGAAGTTTTAGCCCAGAAGTTGATATGTTATAGGAATTATTCCTCTCGTTATGTACTTTTCTGTAATGTGTACATTACTAAATGTGTACATTAAAAATAAAATGTTGCGTATGCTCATTTTTGTTAAGTAACTCACTTTAAAATGGTCAATACAGTGCTCTACAAGGGCGGTTAGGAGAGGATCGGAAACCAAATGAAGTTTTGCTTTTGTTGAGCTGCTCACAAAGGTGGCCTGGGAGCGGGACCCCTCCGGGGTTTCCTCCTGCCACGTCTCAGGAGCCCGCGGAGGGGAGAAGGCCGAGCCCCTGGGGCGACAGGAGGGCCCGGGCTCCCGCAGGGCCCAGGAAGGGGGGCTTCTCCCGCACGCCCCGGGCCCGCCCCCGGCCCCGGGCTCAGGGGTCCTATTACCTGTGCTTCTTGTCCGTCCCGTTCAGCAGCTCCCTGGAGCAGGAAGAGCAGGGGCAGGAAGCGGCACTGCCAGCTCTTTCCTTCGGACACATATCCGCTGGGTGCGCGGCGGTGCCGCCTGTCTCAGGCGTGGGAGGTGGGTCGCCCTGGAAGGGGCAGGGGCAGGGGCAGGGGCAGGGACAAGGGCAGGGGCAGGGGCAGGGACAGAGGAGGTGGGCCCCATCCTGCCGCCCAAGCCGAAAGCTTCTTTCGGGTGGAGCCTTCCGGGTCCGCGGACACCTCAGCTCCCCCTCGCGTTTCCCCGCCTGCGTAGCCCAAGGCTGGCAACCCGGTCTGGCCGACACCCGCAAGAAGCAAGCTCCACGGTCAGACCAGTAAAGGCCAAGTCAACCGTCAGCGCCCGCGCGGCACCTCAGCAGGCGATGTCGCCGCGCGTGCGCACAAAGACCCACGCGCCGCGGCTAAGGAATTCTCTGGGGCCGTTGGCGTCGCCGGCAGGTGGCGGCCGCGGCGCGGGATGGCCCGGCTCTCCGCTGGCTGCCCCGGGGCCCCCGCGCGCTGCCCGCCGGCCCGAGACAGCAGCCGCGGAGCACGCGAGGAGGGTTCCGGGACGTCCTTCTCCGCCCTCGGCGCGGGCAGGTGCCTCTCCACGCCCGCTCCGTCGGCGGGGAGGAGCGGGCCGGGCGCGGACGGGCCGGGCGGGCGGACACCGCGGCTCAGCGCCCGCTCCTCACACGCACGTGGAGCGCGAGGTCCGTGCGCGCGGCGCCCTCCTGCGATCCAGGCTGAGCAGCCCTTCCCGCCCCTGTGTGCCCCGCCACCGCCGGGCTTGGCCGAAGTCGAGGCCCCTGGCACAGGGGTCCGGGCTGCTGGGGTCGCCAAGGGGTCTCCAAGCCTCTGATGCTAGCGCTCAACCTGCAGGTCCTGGCTGCAGCTGTGGCGCCAGCGCGAGCTACCAAGGCTGGTTGCTGTCGTCCTCACAGTCGCCCAGCGTCCTGTCCCAGGCCTGCTCCTCCTTGGCCAGCAGCTGGAGCGTGGGGGCAGCGGCACAGGACACTGGGTGGCCACCAGGAATCGGCGGCTGCTTCCTGGCACTGTGCCTGCTGTCGCGAGGCCGATTTCTGGCTTGGCGGCACTGAGGCGTCTGGCCCCGGGAGTCTGCGCTGCTGGGAAAAAGGGTGTAAGAGTTAATATAAACATGAGACAAAACTATAAATGAAAGAACAATTGGTGCATACTATGTGAACTCCTGACCTCAAATGGTCCTACTGCCTTGGCCTCCCAGAGTGCTAGGATTGCAGGCATGAGCCACCATGCCTGGCCAGGAGCCAGCCTTTGAAGCACCCCACAGGGGAAGGATGAAGCGAAAACCTGGAGTGATGGGTAACAGCATTCCCAGGAGCAAGGCACACCTCCATGGAGATTGGATTGAAAGGTTTAGAGACAGTTTGCACTGGAGAGTAGGAATTATAGGATTCAAATTCTTAAATGACCTTGGATATACAAGCATTAGCTACGATTGTAGTTAATTAAAAGCTGTGTGCTTAAATAAATACTATGTGCTAAATGCAGTGTGGCATACCAGATTAGATCCTAGAACAGAAGGCAATGAGTTGAAAAACTGGTAAGATTCTAAATAAAGTCTATAGTTTAGTTGACAGTATTGTTCCCGTATTAATTTCTTAGCTTTAACAACACTCTAGTTACATAAGATGTTAACATTAGGGAAGGTGGGTGAAGAAGTACTTTGTACTATTTTTTCAACTTTTCTGTAAATCTAAAATTATTCTAAAATTAAGCTGATTTAAAAACAAAGCTGTGTGTATTTAACTGTTGTGTTGAAATTTCCCATCTCAGCAAGGCAAAATACTTACATCCTAGTCTCAGTAGTGGCTTCATAAAAACAAGTAAGTCAGGTGGGACAAATATCTTTTAAGATGAAACTATGAATATGTGTTCTCTCCCTCTCTTTTTAAGAGACAGAAACATACTGTGGCTCAGGCTGGAGTGCAGTGGCTCATAGCTCACTGAGTAGCTAGGACTATAGATGCATACCACCAGACCTGGCTAATTTCTCTTAAAAAAATTTTATAGAGAGGGGGTCTTGCTACATTGCCCAGGCTGATCTCAAATTCCTGGCCTTAAACAATCCTCCTGCCTTGGCCTCCCAAGTAGCTAGGATTACAGGCATGAGCCACCACACCCCACCACTCTGTTCTCTTTGTTACAATATCAATCTCCCCATGTTTATTAATCATTTTTACATCTTGCAACCTAACATATGACCTCAGTTCTCCATCTGAAAAACTGGAACAATAACACCCACCCTACAAGACTGTTGTAAGGATTAAATTACATAATAATAGTATGACATATATTATATATTATATTGCATCCATATATAAATATATAATATATAAATATATAACATGCAATATACTCTGAATATTGATACAAAAAATGGTAATAGCTCCTTATAAGAGGACCCTAAGACACTCTGCCAGTTTCCTTCCTCAGAGCCTTTGCAGCTGCTGTTCCTTCTACCAAGAATGCTGTTCCACTACACTTGCATGCCTGTCTTACACAGCAGCCCTTGCCTCTATCCACCCACTTTACTTTGCTGTATTTTCCTTCAAATCCCTTATTGCTCTCTAATCCATCATGTATTTGTTGCTTTGTTTTAATTTCACCAACATTTATTGAGCACCGAGGAAATGTCAGGAGCTCTCTTAGGGACTGGGGACACCTCAGTGAGCAGAACACAGAAAACCCTAATGGTTCTCCCACAAGAAAGTGGCTCCAAGACTTGGGACAGTGTTTCTCCTGGTCCCAGCTGCCTCCTTGGTGCTAGAAAGGGGCCAGGCAGAGGTCATGCAATAAATATCAGTGGAATGAAAGGACAGTAAAGAACCAGGGTGAGAAGAGTGAGTCAGCGCTATTTTGTTCTTCGAAGATTTTTGGCATTCCTTTTGGGTTTTTAAAAAAATATTGCATGAAGGCTGGGCAAGGTGGCACGGTGGGCCATGCACCGTGAAGCTCATCTTGAATTTCCACTTGCACGCCTGCAGTTCCCAGAGTCCCAGCACTTCGGGAGGCTGAGGCAGGAGGATGGCTTGAGGCCAGAAGTTCAAGGCTACAGTGAGCTATGATGACACCACTGCACTCCAGCCTGGGTGACAGAGTGAGACCCTGTCTCTAACTAAACAAATAAATATTGCATTAATATACTATTTATCTGCATTGCTGAGTTTTTTGGTACCTCCTAAAACTTGCTCCCAAGCCAAGTGCCTCACTTTCCTCATCCTCGTTCCATCCTGATCTCCCCGCCACCCCCCTACACTTAATAAATGATGGCTGTTTATTGGTTTTCCAAAGCCAGGATCTAGCGGGACCAGGGGTTGGCCAGTTACAGCCCACGGGCCAAATCTGGCCAGCTGCCTGATTTTGTAAATAAAGTTTTATTGGCACACCCATTTGTTTACATTTTATCTAAGGCTGTCTTTGTGCTACAATGGCAGAGCTGAATAGTTGCCACACAGGCTGACTCACAAAACCTAAAATATTTACCATCAGGCCCTTTACATAAAGTTTGCTGACCCTGACTTATACTAACCAAAAAATCGGGAATGGCCTTGTATTAGGGGACTGGTGAAATAAATGACAGCACATTTGCACAACAGACTGGAATGCAGGCATTAAAAAATAAGGCAGATCTAGCACAATAATGTGGCACAGCCATCAAGATATATTCAACGAAAAGCCACAGTCCAGGTGAACACAGTCGTTACCTACCTGTGTGGACATATATGCGTAGGCTGTTCCTGGAAGGACTTGCCAGATGTGGGGAGGTTATCTCTAGGGAGGGGAGAGGATGTCTTTCCCCTAAATATCCTTTTGTACTGAGATATATTTTTCTTTAAAATCCATTTTTTTAAGAAAAGGGGAGCCTTCCAAAGGATGGAGAGTGGATCGGGCAGGGCAGTCCCTCCCCGCTGTTAGAAGTATAACCGCATGCCCTGGGCATGGTCACCAGGGTCTCCCTTGTTGGTGTCTTGGCTGCTGGGACAGAGGTGAAGGGGGCTTGGCCTGCCCTTGCTGGCTGGCATTTCGTGATCCTGGAAGTGTTGGTGGCTGGAGCATCTGGCACGAAGGACGCTGCAGTTCAGGTTGTGCTGTGTCGCTGGGGGAGCCGAGGCCGCACCTAACATCCTGTGCTGGGTTCCTGGAGACCAACCGACCTTTCTGGACCTCTGAGGACATGGAATGCTCTTGTGTGGGCAGCTGGGACTGTCCTCCATGGCCCAGTGTGATCAGGGGTGGGCATCCTCTAGCCAGGCTGGCGTGACACTGGTCCTAGGCCCGTGCCAGGGAGCCCCAGGTCCCCGGTGGTCCCTGGTGACCACCAAGACCACAGAGGCAGCGATGCCTGGTGGCAATCACTCCCTGGGACACCCCTCCCACTCAGAGGAGCCCAGACGTAGAAGGAACCTCAGACAGGGGCAAGTTTCCATCTGGAATCGTTTAATGAGTCTACTTCTTACACACATAATTATAAAAGAATAAGAATTGACAAAAATATTTTCTTTCCATAATATGTAGAGGTGGTTTGTTTCTGTTTTTTTTTTTTCTTCTTCTTCTTCTTCTTTTTTTTTTTTTGGCCCGCCCCTGGCAGAACTCTTGGCGGGGAGGGAAAGGAAGGGGACAGTATAACCCTGAGGTGGGGACGGTTCCAACTCCCAGCCCCCAAACCCCCAGTGGGCACGGGCAGGGCAGACACCTGTGGCCTGAGGGCTGGGCTGGGGAGGGGACAGCGGCCGCTGACCAGCAGAGCGCTGAGGCTCCGCGCGTTTCAGTGCCTGCCTGAAAGCCTGGGGGAGAGGCGGGCATGGGAGGGCGCGGTGCCCCCCAGCAGGCCCTGGCCACGCCTCCTGCTGGGCCCTCACAACTCTCCGCTCGGGCTTTGGGGCTCACCAGGGGCTGGGTTGAAACCCCACTGCCTGACACAGACCCCGAGTCTAGACTTAGGCACCCCTTGCTTTCTGTCTTTTAAATAGTTATGAAAAATGCCCCCTAAAACAAACCACAAACATGAAGTGTGGGGCTGGCGGGGAGGACAGGCAACTGCATGCTTCTGTGCTGGGGATGGTGGCTGGCCGGGTCAGGAGACTGAGGGGCCACCGGGAGCCACAGGCGGAGGGCGCCCCCGACTCCTCTGAGTCTCTTCTGGCCGGGGTGGCCCGAGCTCTGGCCTCTCCCGTGCCCAGCGGCCGGTGGCCTCCTCCTTGCAAAAGGCGGGGAAGGCCCAAGGCCATGGGCCACCATCTCTCTGTCCTGGCATCCAAGCAGTAGCAGGCAAAAACCCAGGAGCATTAAGAAAATGATAAAAGGCGTCAGGGTGGCGAAGGCGGCGGCTCCTCGGGGCAGCAGGGCTGGCCAGCGGGGGTAGGAGAGGCACCTCATCTGGGCCTGTGGGGCCACTCAGTCCCTCCCGCCTGGTCCCCGGGGGGGTGGTGGCAGCCTCCAAGCCACTTGTGCTCTGCTGTGACGGCTCCGGGCGGCGGGCAGGCAGCCGAGGCGGCCCGCGGCGGGCTCAGAGGTATTCTTGCAGAAAGTGCAGCAGTGTGACTTCGTAGTGCTCACCCGACTCCGGGCAGCGAATACTGTGTCTCTCGTTGGGGTAGATCTGGGTGGAGACACGAGGCAGGCTGGGGGCGCTGCGGGACCTCCCCAGGCTTCCCCCCGTTACCAGGCACAGGGTGCAGACAGGAAAGGCGCATGACCACTAAGACCCATGGACCTGGGGTCAAATCCCACCTGTACCACTGACTCGTGGTGTTAACTCTAGCCCTTCTCAAAAATGGCACAAATGCGGACTTTGCAAGTTCGCTGGGAGGATTTGGTAAGATAAGGTCTATAAAGTGCCATGCACCTGCCAAACCCGCTGGGGAGGGACAGACCCATCTCTGTGGAGGAGGCCAAGGCTGCAAACCTCAGAGACACCTGGGGCTCTCGTCCTAATTTCCATTTCACCACAAGGCCGCGTTTGAACTGCACAGGACAAGCTCTAGGCCCCAGGATGGCCGCCCCCCAAGGCTTTGTGTTTTGGGGGTTCTCTTGCCACCTAAGGGAGATTTACCCACAAGGGGGACAGTGACAGGGAACTCCCTAGTGTCCTGAGACCTGGCCCAGCTGACATCCAGGCCCTCGGGTGGACGGACATGGAGTGCATATCCTGCCCCTGGCCACAGAGCGGGGTCTCCCAAGGTGCTGATGGACACAGGAACAGCTCCCCCGCCCTCTGGGGGCTGGTGGGACAGACCCTCCCAGACAACGCTGGTGCTGGCCAGCAGCAAGGCCAGGTGGCTCATTCCTCGCTGCCTCCTGCGGCAAGATGGGTTTCCTAGACATGCCCCAACCCAGTGCTGCCACCCTGGCCCGTCAGCCTGGGAACGCACCAAGCCGCCCGCTGCTCTCCCCTCCTCTACCCTTGCCTTCCTTATCCGTTTCTGGACGAATCCTGAGTTGGGCAACATGGTCCCCAGCCTCTGCAAGACCACGCCAGCCTGACAGTGAAACTGGCCTCTGGGTCCCACAGCTCCTGACGCCTCACAGGCCCCTGTCCTGCTCCAGCCCAGGCACTGGCACCACCTGGGACAGATCCTGCTAAACCCACCGCCAGCCATCCGCACATGCTGTGCCCACGCTGCCACGCCACCCTGGGTCCTGGCTGCTCGGTCAGGGCCACCCCATGTTCCTCCCCATGACCTGGGAGGGGAGAGGGAGGGTCTCTCTACTGAACTCCCAGCCCCCGGCCCAAGGCCTGGCACGTGGCAGATGGGATTTGTGAATAAAGAGGGCCTGTAGCTGCCAGCTGCCCAGTCCAGCAGTCGCAGGGTGTCTGAAATAAGGTGGGGTGTACTCCGCGCATCCCAAACACTGCCCTACTCCCACCCCAGGCCCACCTTGCATGCTGTGCTCCTCCTGTGAGGACCCAGGAGGCAGCGTTACCGTAGGAGTGTCGCAGATTGGGAGTGCAGCCCGAGGCTGCCTGGAAGGGCCACCCGAGGTTCCGTCACAGATCCTCCTGACTCTGACCCCACCTGCAGCCACCTGGGCCTGCTGGTGAGGAACATGCCTCCAGGGCAGCTTGGGATGTGGGGGCCTAGGGGAGTCCTGCTGAGAGGTCAGCTCTTCACCCCACAAGGGAGCCCCGCCTCTTTAAAGCAGCCCCACCTCACCACTGAGGCCCTGCCTCTCACCTAACCCTGACCCTTTACAGAAGCCCCACCCTGTCACCAGAGGCCCCGCCCCTCACTGAACTCTGCCCCTTTAAGGAAGCCCCACCCCCATCACTGAAGCCCGGCCTCTCACTAAGCCCCATCCTCCTAACCAGAGGCTCCACCCCTCATTCCCGAGCCCCGCCCCTCAATGCCAAGGCCCCACCCCACCCAGCTCTGCTCCTTCCCCAGCCACTCTGGTCCCGTCAGGAAGCTGCTCCCTTCTCCATGTTTGTGTGTCCACCTGTGGGCCCCCAGCCCTGGCTGCCTCCTCACTCACGCCAGCACCCTTAAATGTTACCTGCCCAGGGAGGTCTCGGATCCCCCACCCCTTAGCAATGACCCTGCTAGATGCTTTCAGCACCCTGTGGTTACTTCTAAGCACGTTTCTGTTTGTATCAACATGTCAGTTTCAGTGACCTCCCTCCTAGGCCCTGGGGCAGGGGCAGTGTGGCCCACCCCCACTCTGTGCTCCCAGGTGAGGTCCACGCACAAGTGAATAAACGGACAGCGAGCAGGGACCCTCAGGATCATGAGGCAGGCAGTGGCGTGGGAACGCAGGGACCCCGGAACCTCTGCTTCTGGTGGGAAACACCTCAGGAGGCAATCCCAGCACGCCTGCTGACTACCCAGTGCAGGGCCCCCAGGAGCCACCCACCTGGAGCTGGTAAGGTTTTCCCGCTCGGATCAGCTGCGAGACGAGGAAGTTTGTGTGGAAAAAGTGCACGTTTTCATCCAGGAAGCCGTGGAGGATGAGCAGGCGGTTGGGCCTGGAACACAGTGAGGGTGAAGGGTGTGTGTGAGGCTGCGGTCGTGCCGGGGCAGGAGAGGGAGCGGTGGGCGCAGACTTCCTCACGCCCTGAGCTGCTCTGGCCACTGCCCATGGTCCCAACCGGGCTGAGTCTCTCCCCAGCCCCGGCTCGGCTCGGCAGTGGGAATGACCCGTAAGCCTGGGGCACAACTGGTGGGTCCAGAAGACCCCCTTGCTCCCAGACAGGGAGGGGACAGGAGTGTGGTTTGCGCGGATAGATCTCTGAACTACAAGGGAGCCTCTGTGGCACACTGTTCCACAGCACAGTCAACGACAGAATGTTCTAGACCTGCACCACCCAACACTTGAAACGTGGCAGGAATGACTGATGAACAGAAATTTTTTTTTATTTTTGGGGACAAAGTCTCCCTCTATCACTCAGGCTGGAGTGCAGTGGCGTCATCACAGCTCACTGCAGCCCCCAACTCCTGGGCTCAAACGATCCTCCTGCCTCGGCCTCCTAAAGTGCTGGGACTACAGGTGCGCGCCACCATGTCCAACTAAATAATAATTTATTGTGGTAAAATTCACATAACCTAAAAGCAACCAGGTAAAAGTACACGATTCAGTGGCACTTGGTGCATTCACGATGTGCAACCATCACCTCTCCCTAGTTCTGGAACATTCCATCACTCTGAAGCCAAACCCCATTCCCATTAGCAGTGACTTCCCATCCCTGGGCAGCTGCTGATCTGTGCTCTGTCTCCACGGATTTCTTCGTTTAGTTAATTTGGACGAGTGTAACCGTCAATTTCAACGGCCGAGTGTGACGACTGGCTCTCACACTGGACAGCGAGGTCCAGGTCGGTGGGTTGTGGGGAGACGTCATGTTACCCTCGCCAGGAGCCCAGGCCACGCTCCAGACCCCGGGGAGAGCGACACAGGTGGATTTTTAAGCACCCTCTGCAACTGCACAGGATCCCGGGTGACGCTAACCAGATGGAGACACCCCAGGAAGTGGCAGCACCCTTTTCTCTCCATCAGAAAGTGAGGCCAAGACCAACGTCAAAGTGTGAAACAGGACATCTGAACTGGCCCCACAGTCCTGGACATTGTCACCATTTAGGACACGACTTAAGACAGCCAGTGCATGACAAGGGGTGTAACTCCAGCTCCTTCCATCCTTCTGAGGGCAGGGCCAGGGCCTCCTCCCTCCATGCGCACCCTTGGGTTCTTCGCAAGGGGCGGTGAGGAAGGAGGGCTGGCAGGGGTGGGGGTGCTTTGAGACACACACAGGTAGACGCCAGCCCTGCCCAGGCCACAGGGGCACAACGGGGGAGGTGTGAGGGTGGCCTGGGGTCCGTGGCTGGTGCCAGCTGGGGTAGGGGGGCATCCCAGATGGGCAGAGAAACTGCAGGTTCCCTGGGGGGTGACAGGAGAGCGCTTGGGGGAATTCGGGGTGCGGGGCACAGGGTCCTTACTCATTGGGCAGCTTCTCCACGTGCAGAGCCACGGAACCCGCCTCGTAGCCATGCTGGTTGTTCTCTGGCACATCCATGTAGCGCTCTGTGTACCCCGTGTCATAGGCCATCCAGACTGTGACTGGGGCGCCCGCGATGGCCACCTGAAGGACACAGTGGACAGGGACAGAGAGGGAGCCAGGGGTGTTGGTCAGAGAGCCTGTGCCCATCGTCCCAGGGCCTCCCTGGAGCATAGGAGCGGTCATGCACTTAGGGCTGGCGGGCGGGGAGGGGCCCTCAGACGGTGTGTCCCTGTGGACCGTGAGCTGCTCCAGGGCGGGCAGGGCGCCACGGGCGGGTGGGTGAGGGCCCTGCTCCCCCTGCCCTTCCGCCGCCTCCTCCTCCTCATGGCCTCGCCCCGCAGCACCCTGGTGGTGCCGCTGGCCCGGGGCCCCTCCCGCCGCTCCTCACACCATGCCCCACCTCTGCCCATCCGAGGGCGGGGTCCCGGGCTCAGCCTCCCACAGAGAGCTGCTGGCAGGGTTTTGCGCAGCCGGATGCCATCCTGGGGTCAGCGGTGGCGGGCAATGAGGAGGGGGGCTCGGCCCCGTGGGGCTGCTGCGGGGAGAAACAGCCACGTGGCAAGGCCCCTGCCGAGGCGCCTCTGGGGGCGGCGGGCGGGCTAGCCGGGGGAGGGGCAGGTGCGCAGCAGGCTAGCCGGGGGCAGGACCCACCTTGAACACCTGGGGCTTGTGGATCAGCCCCATGAGCGAGAGGAAGCCCCCGTAGGACCAGCCATGGATGGCGACGCGGCTCAGGTCGATGAAGCCGTACTTCTCGGCCACGAACTGCAAGCCCTCCACCTGGTCCTCGATCTCCACCTGGCCCTGGGGGACGAGGCCGGGCACCTCTCAGCGGCCTCCTCCCAGGCGTGCCACTGTGGTCCCACCTCTGTCTTCTCCCTCTGAGATCACACGTGTCTCTCTGGGGGCCACCCATCTCCCCAGGCCCCGCCAGACCCGGCACCAGCCCTGCTCTGCTGCCTCCTGGGCCAGCGCCTCTGGGAAAGACCCGTCCTCTCTCTGGGCCTGGTCTGCTCAACCCTGAGACAGGGACATTGACGTGGAGAGGGCCTGCAACAGAGGGTGCCAGGGCGAAAGGAGACTGGGTGCATCCATCACTGATACCGTCACCACTACCACCGTCACTGCCACTGCTAGGGTCTGGGTGTCTGTGTCCTCTCTGGAACTCACGCTGAGGCCCCTACGAGGCCTTTGTCTTGGAAGCAGAGAGCTGCCCCCACCAGACACCAGCCCTGCTGGCGCCTTGCTCTTGGACTCCCTGGCCGCCCGAACAGTGAGAAATAAACATATATTCCTTATAAACCCCCAGCCCAGGGGGTTCTGTGACAGCAGCACAAACGGACTGAGATGGCAGCCATCGCCACCACTGTCACCGCTGCTATTAATGACCCTGCTGCTACAGCCACCAGCCCCTGTCCGGTGCAGCCCTCGGGACTTCCCATGGACTCGGACTGTGCCATGAGCTCAGGCACCAGGTGGCATGCATGTGTCCTCTGTGTCTCCAAAGGGCACAGCTCGGAGCTGAGCAGCAAAGCGGATGTCCCCCTTGAGTCCAAAAGGCCACCTCACTATGCCCAGGCCATCCCGGCCAGGACTTCCCTGTGCCCCACACGAGCTGGGCCTGAGTGACTGAAGAGAAGTTACCATCTGGTTCTTCAGGGCCCCCTCGAAGTGCAGCCCCCGCTGACACGAGCCCCTGCCGTCGATCACGACCACGGCGTAGCCCAGCGACGCCAGCGTGTTGAGCCGCAAGTACTTGATGCCCTTGAAGGAGTTATTCACCAGCTGCACCTGTGGGGCAACATGACGTGGTGCTCTGGGCCTGCGGAACAAGTCCAGCCAGGGACACCAACAGGATGGGGACAGGGACAGGAACAGGACGGGGCCTTAAAGCCTAATGAATGTGCTTCTGCTTTATCGTGAGGCTCTGGGGACACTTGGAGAGTGACAAGGTCAGATGTGCCCTGGGCCTTCCCTGGGAAGCCACTTTGACACCACCGACGTGAGGGGGAGGTTGCTCTCTGGGGTGGGGCCGTCTTGGGCATTGCAGGGTGCTGAGCAGTGTCCCTGCCTCCACCTGCTCCATGCCAGGAGCTCCCTTTCCTCGGCTGTGACAATCACCAATGTTCCCAGATGACGCCCAGTGCTCCCTTGGGGGGCAGAGCTGCCCTGGGTGAGACGCCCCACCTTTGACGGCTCCACCTGCCTGGTCCCAGCCCCTGCTCAGGGCACTGGGCCCAAGGCCCCTCTGCCCCAAGCTGGTGACCAGGGGGCTTCCCAGAGAGACAAGGGAGAGCGGGCAGGTGAAGGGGGAAGGGACGCCGTCTAGGAGGGAGCGAGGGCTGTGGGGACGGACGCAGAAGCAGAACGAGCGTGCTCACGATGGAGCGGTGGGGAAGAGGGTGCTAGAAAGGTGGCCGTGGCCTCCCACTGACCCTCCCCTAGCGGGCACCCACCTGGGGGCCTCCATACACGAAGAGGACGGTGGGGTGCTTCTTGCCCGGCTGCACGGAGTGCGGCTTGTAGATCATGCCGTAGAGCTGCACGTCCGAGCGCGTGTGGAAGTGGAAGATTTCCGGGGGCACGTAGTCCGGGGGGCAGCCTGCGGGAGACGGAGCGGCTGTGGCTGTGGGGCCGAGGGTACTGGGCCGGCCAGGGCAGCCACGTCTGGCCAAGCCACATCCACCCGACACCCTCGAGCCACAGCCTCGCCCCAGGCCCAGCAGGTGGACCCCAGCACCCACTGTCCTGGGCTTCCCAGGGTGTAGAGGCAGAACCCTGCCGCGCGGGATGCTGCCATCGGTGGACGGTGTGGAAGTTCATACAGCAGTTCCCAGGGCGAGAAAGCGATTCCCCTTTGCTCTCTCCTGCCATCTTTCTCTTACCCCAGGACCAAGGACCGTCCTCAGCAGCCCTGACACCTGCTGGCGCCCACGGAGGTGCTGACACCTCTGGAATTTGACCATGAGCTAATCTGAGGCCGACATCTCACGGATTTTTCCTTAAATTAGTTTTCTTAGGTAAATGTAGCTGAGTCAATTTACAGGAAGACCCAGTCAGGGGTAATTCAGGTCTGAGGTTGGGAGCAGTTTATTCTGAAGGGCCAGAGAGTAGGTATCTCCAGCTTGGCAGGCAGACTACTGTCTGCTACTGTGGCGCTAATGAGGCCATATGCCACGTAAATAACTTCATGTGGCCGGATGTGGCCGCGCAGATTAGAAGTCTGGTGAAACCCAGGGCGCCCAAGTGCCAATCCCTGCCCCACCCCCAGCCTCAGTTTCCCCATCTATAACAGTAGGGCCGAGCGCCCGCCTGTCTCAGGGCCGACAGAGGAGTCAAGGATGGCGCCTGTGGAGAGGAGGCCCTCGATCCATTTCTGCTCCAGGGGGTGAGGGTATCACAAAATCCTCTCCAGCCCACGTGTGCCAGGGACTGTTTTCTAGAATGTTCTGGAAACCTACCAACAGAGCAGAGTCAGAATTAGGGTAGGTCGTCCTTTTTACAGAGTGATTTTGGGGCACCAGGCATTTCACTGGATGTAGTTTTCATTGTACATCCTTGTGCATATCATTTCGTTGATAAAAAAACAACTTTGCTTTTGTTTTTTAGAGACAAGGTTTTAGGCTCTATTGTCCAGGGTGGAGTGCAGTGGTTCAATCACAGCTCACTGCAGCCTCCAACTCCGGAGCTCAAGTGATCCTCCTGTCTCAGCCTCCCGAGTATCTAGGACTACAGGTGTGCACCATGCCTGGCTAATTTAAAATTTTTTTTGTAAAGACAGAATCTCACTATGTTGCTCAGGCTGCTCTCAAACTCCTGGCCTCTAGTGATCCTCCTGCCTCGGCCTCCCAAAGTGCTGGGATTACAGGCATGAGCCACAGCGCCCGGCCTAGATAAGGAAACACTGAAAGGTGATGAACTGACACCTAAGGTTGTGCCTCCTGTGTGTGCTGGAGCCAGAACTGGGACCCAGGGCCACCCGTGCACTGTCCCGGCTGACCCCAGGGTCTTGTGCTGTCAGGAGCCCTCTTGTGTCCTTGAGGAGCCTCTCTCATGATTGACCCTTGCTCCTTTCCCAAACAAAGGCTTTGGGATGTCTGCTCTGTGCAGGCGCCAACGTGGCCGGCTGCTCTACAGGAAGCCTGCACAGGGCACCTCTGAGCACTGCCCCGGCCAGGACGCCACGGGCGGGGACAAAGGTGGAGCAAAAAGCCTGAGCACTGGGGTGGACTGTGAGGGAGCTCAGGCAGACACTGGTGCCCCTGTCTGCACCGACTGCCCTTGTTCCAAGTGTTCACTTGCCACCTTCCTGCCGGCCCAGCAGCTCCCCAAGGATGGGGTCTGCGTCCCGCTCGTGACAGGCGGGCACACAGCTGGCACGGAGCTGAACCCCTGCCAAGTTCCCTGTGAGGGACAGGCCCCTAGTGCAGCTCAGACTCGAGACCGTGTTAGGTGGCAGGGCCCTCAGACGGTGGGGCCACTGGGTGTGTCCCCCGTCAAGTTCCTGGGCTCTTGGGAGCACCTTGGGTGCCCGGGATTGGGGGGTGGGGACCAGCTGAGGCTCCCGAGGGGACAGGGCTGGGGTACTCACTGGCGGCCTCCATCATGCTGGCCCAGAACCGCGGCTGCTTGTGCAGGGGGTCGTCGTCGGGGCCGCTCAGCTTGTAGACGTGCACGCAGGGCGGCGTGCTCACACTGCTGTAGTGGCTGATGAACATGTCGAAGTTCTGCGGGCGGGATGAGGGGGCGCTGAGCACCGCGGGATGCCGCCGCCCCTGGGTGGCTCTGACCCTCACGCCTGGGCCTCTGTCACCAAGTTCTGGACTTCGACTGTGTGCCACACCCGCTCCCTGCTCCATGACTGAAACCCCAGAGCTCTACCCACTGACACCAGGTACCATTACCCACGTTTTGCAGACAAGGAAACAGAGGCCAGGAGAAACCTGTCCCCTGTCCAGGGGCCCACGGGCCTGCCCATCTTGCTGGTTCTGCAGCCCATAAACTGCTACTGACTCTTGCCCCGGACTTGGGGTGCCTCTGCACACCCAGTGCCTGAGGTTCTAGGAAGTTCCCAGGGGTGAAGGGCCGCCTCCCACCTCCCACCTCCCACGGACAGGCAGCCCCAGGGCTCCATCACTCTCTACCACGGGATGGCGGTGGGTACGCCATCCCCTTCCTCCCTTCCTGGGGAGGTGGGGGCACCTCGGGGCATGGGGAGGGGCCCACCTGGCTCATGGAGCAGCTGTGGGAGAAGCCGGGCGTGGTGAGGCGCACGATCTCCCCGGCCGCCTCGTAGCTGACCACGTAGAGGTGGTGCTCCAGCGGTGTGTCTTTTGTGCCTTGGAAGTACACCAACTTGGTCTCCTCGTTGACCCAGATCTGTAGGGGACAGGGGGCTCCTGTGACATGCCCTGGCCCCGGCCCTGGACTTCTCGTGCCTTCCTGTCCCATGCCTCTCGCCCTGTCCCGTAGGGTGGGCCTGGCACTCTGTGGACGGGAGAGCTGATCGCCCCCAAGTCTGGCTTCAGCCCACCTGCTGGGAAGGAACCGCCTCTGCGAGATGTGCTTATCTGACCCGTGGGCCAGGGGCACCCCCTGATCTGCCTGGCTGACTGCAGGCAGTTCCCTGGTACCCCGACCCCACATGGCTGATTCCAGGCTGAATGGGGAGGCCCTGCCCTGAGCCAGGACAGAAGGCGAGGGCACAGCGCTGGGACAGAGGCTGAGGGAAGCCCCTCGGCCCCCGGCCTGCTCAGCCCACCCCTCTGACCCAGGTGCTCGGGGGCCCATCTGCCCATCTCCTGGGGGAACGTCCCCAGTGGGCCCCAGGAGGTTCTCAGGTGAGGGCCCCAGGAACGGCAGGAAGGAGGCTTGAGCGGCTCCTGCCTAAAGGTGGCTGCGGCTTCTCCAACATGCGCCTGCACCCTCGGTCCCGGGAGCAAGCGCTGCCACCAAGGAGGGAGCCGACTGTGACCGACAGCAAAAGACAAAAGCGGAGCCAGGCTGCAGAGGTCTGTGGGACCAAGGACCCGCTCTCGCCCTCAGCGTGGACGGCAGGACATCGCTCTTGTGCCTGGGGCCTGAGAGGCGGGCAGAGGTGGCTGGAGCCTGAGGTAGGGGCAGGGACTTCAGGATACGTGAAGACACTGAGGACGAATGGCCTCCTGCGTCAGGGACAGTGGGGCACAGACTTGCAGGTGGGGCTCACACGCTGCTGTGGGGATGTGACCCGCTGCCGCCTGTCTGGGCCGCCCTGGCAGCGTGGAGGCCAAACACCTGAAAAGGGCACCTCCTCTGACCCAGGACTGACGCTCCCGAGGAACCCGCCCGCAAGGCCTCCGCAGTCCAGGCACGGGGACGCGCAATGTGTTTTTAAGACTGAAAAAATGGCAGCAAGTTCAATGCCCCAAGAGACGGAATTGGTCCTTCGTTCCAGCACAGTTCTCTGTGGCCACACTCACAACGACACAGGGAAGTAATAACACTGGCTCGTGTGCGTGTATGTGTGTGCGGGGCAGACACCATGCCGAGGTTCTCAAGTTATAGTACTGTGGGGCCAGGTGCGGTGGCTCACGCCTGTAAATCCCAGCACTCTGGGAGGCTGAGGAGGGAGGATTGCTTGAGGCCAAGAGTTCGAGGCTGCACTCCAGCCGGGGAGACAGAGCGAGACCCTGTCTCAAAAACGAATGTACAAAAAAAAAAAAAAAAAAGCAAGCAAGCACCTCCCCAAATTACAGTACTTTAAAGCAGGGTCCTCATGGCGGTGGGGCGGGGGGGGTCTGGGTGTGTGTGAGACTGACTGTGCTGTGAAGATGAGAGGTTTAGAGCTATTTAACATTCCCATTTTACAGAAGAGTAAAGTGAGTCTTAGTGCCCAGCCAGCCAGGGCCCGAGCCAGGCTGTGAGACGGGAGTGACTGTGGCCCAGCTGCATCCACAGCAGAGCAGGGGGCAGCAGGTGACCACCAACCACTGCGTCACCTTTTGGGGACAACCTTCTCCCTTCCACTCACACGTAGCGGTGTGGATGTGAGATTGCACAGAAGGGAGCTGTGTTCTCAATTTACAACTTGCTTCCTCCCTGGAAATTCGGGGATGCCGTTCCGCATCTGTGGCCAGGGGTTTGGATGCGCCTGGTTGTACCGGGCCCCACACGGCTGTCGCCTGTCTACGCAGCCCAGACCCGGCCACAGCACCCCCGCTCACCGGCTCCGGTGTTTGCTGACAGCCGTTGCCACCGTGTGAACCACCCTGCGATGCACAGTTCTACGCAAATATCTCACAAGCGCTCTGGGACCTCGTGGGGTCCACGACCCGTCTGCCTGGTCACATGACCAGGTGACAAAGGCCATCTCTGCCCCTCAGGAAGGCTGAGCCACGCTGCCCACCCTGTGCTGCCTGGGGTGCTCGGCTCCCCTTCTCTGGCCAGAGCCCCCCGAGAGGCATTGCTTCCTCCTTTATATTCAAGTCTCTGGCCCAGGAGGCATTTGCTTGGATGTGAGGGAAAGATCCAGAAAGTCCCTGTGTAAAATGTGGAATTTTGTAGAACCGGACCCCAGTGAAGACACTCAGGGCAGAGGTCAGGCCTTGCTATGTTTTTACAACGCTGTGTCTTGGGCAGGTAAGGAGACGCCTGTCATCTCTGCAGCTGCCCTTCTTGTTTGAGAACCTCCTGGGGCTGGCCAGGGGGTGGGCTGTGGCCGGAAGCAGCCTGTCAACTCTACAGTAGGCAGGAATGTCCCCGCCAGCTGCGCTCCTGGGGAGAGGTGGTTCTGTGGAGCGGAAGGAAGCGAACTGAACCGCCCAGGCAGCACAGGACGCGGGCAAGGCCCTCCCCACCGGGCCCTGGCTGGGCTGAGAACAGGAGGGAAGTGAGGGAGCCAGGGACAGGCCCTGCTTCCCTACCTGCAGCTGGCTGGAACCCAGCCCCGGGGACAGGTGCTCAAGCGGAGAGGAGTGGGCAAAGCGGTGGTAGCAGGGGGAGGGAAGAGAGAAGCCACAAGCACTCGGGCCCGGCGGGGGCTGGGGGTGCGTGTGCATATGCCCGTGTGTGTGCGACACGCGTGCGTGCAGCGAAAGGGCCATGAGCAGAGTTGGTACCTTGGAGCCGTGCCTTGCCAGAACCTCCCATTCACCGCTGGTCAGGGCGATCTCCTCCGTGATGGGGCACTTGAATTCATCTGGAAGTGAGGAGAGGACGAGAGGTGAAGGAACGTCGGGAGCAACGTGGGGACCCTCAGGCCAAATGCCACACAAGAGGACTTGCCATGGAGCTGGGTTTGTGGCAAGCTCGGATGCCAACTCAGGCCACAGGGGGACAGGAGGGGTGGCTGGCTGGGCCATGGGCCACAGTTGTGGGGCCAGTTTACACCATGAGGATGGCAGCTCAGCATTTCCCACGTTTATGACAGTTTCTTGGGGGGAGGAGAGAGACCTCACGTTTGGGTTTTCAGCAGCAGGTGACTGACAACAGCGCACAGGATATGTGTTCACACATATAAGCAACACCTGAGACCAATCTGCGTGTGAAGGCGCATTCTTCCTCCTTAACCTTTCGGGTCTAAAGCAAACTGCTGCAAACGTCTCAGGAGGGACCATGGCCCAGGAAGAGTGACGGAAGCTTCCCTGGAGCAGAGGTGTGGGCGGAGTCGCTGGTTGTCACAGGGCTGGCAGGGTGAAGGGCTCCCACCCGGGCCCCACCACAGAGGCTCCAGCCACAGTCCCCACTCTGGTTCCTTGCGATCGGCGCCCTGTGCTCCCCGTCGGAGACATGCGTGGCACAGACACAGCCCTGGAGCAGGGTGCTGGGAAATCCAGGACACCCACCTCAAAGGCCGGGAGGTCACCCGAGGGGCACTGTGGCACCCTGGCTGAGCAGCAGCTGCTGCCAGCTCCTCCCTGAGACCAGCTGGCATTAGCAACTCGTGCTCGGAGGCAGGCCACCTCCCAAGGGGAGGTGGAAACGAGGACTCTGAAGTGAAATCCCAATGTCCGGGTGGTGGCTAAACGAGACAGACCAGAAAGCAAAGCTCTGACCAACCAAAGCTAGCTCCCTTCCCTCCGAGACGGCTCGGCCGGGCCGACCTGAGGGAGGACCGTCACCCCTCGCCCGTGCCTGACTCAGCACCCCGGCTATGGCTTCGGTCCGGTTTGTGGGCTCTGTCTCCACACTGCAGGCTCACCTGGGGCAGTCCTGCCCCTAGGGCACACTGGGCAATGTCTGGGGACATGTGTGGTTGCCACAGTGGGGGCTGCTCCTGGCATGGGGTGGGTGGACATAGGGACGCTGCTCAGCACCTGCAGTGCCCAGGACGCCCCACCCCAGAGAATGATCCGGGCCAATGTTCTCCGTTCCCAGGGAAGGCCCTGGTCTAAACTGCGAGAGCCTGGCCACCCAGCGCCTCTGTCCAGTCCCTCTGGAGCTCTGTCCCATCCTGAGGCCAAGACACCATCCGTGGGCAGGGACGCCTACGCTCCCACCATGAATTCATCCTGTTCTCCTGAGCACCATGCCGGCCCAGTGCTGCTGCTAGCGGGCAGCTCACCCCGAACACACCCAACCCAACGGTGGGCTCCTCTCTCCTAAAACGGCCTCTCAGAGCCTGTCCCAGACTGGCCTCTGGCAAACCACGTCCACTAGGCTGTCAGAGCACATCCAGGATCAGACCTGTGGGCACAGCTCAGCCACTGCCACGACCCCAGTCCTGCCCCTTGGCCTACACCCACACAGCAACCAGAACGATCACCTTAAACCGATGTGGGAGTGACTTCCTGTTTCCTTCAGAGTCAAAGCCCAAGTGCTCCCTGCAGCCCACCAGGTCCTGAAAGACCTGCCCTGTCCCCTCCCCACCCTCCCCGCCTTCCCCTCCTCCCTCTCTCCCCTCCTCACTCTGCTCCAGCAACATGGGCCTCCTTGCTGTGCCTCCAACACACCAGGTGCGGTCCTGCCCCAGGGCCTTTGCACAGGCTGTGCCCTCTGCCTGGAGTGTTCTGTGTGGCCCCATCACCTCCTCCAGGCTCCCACTCCATGCATGTTACCCAGAGAACCGTTCTAGAGAGAAGGCTCTTCACTCCCTACCCTCTCACCCTACTGCATGTCCCTTTGCCACCCCCCTGAGACGGCATCTTTAATTGTTTTTAGGTTACTGTCTGCCTCCTCCACTGGAATGTTCCACACTAGCAAGGACGTTTCTTTTTCTTTTTTTTTACAATTATATCCTTAGCACCTGGAGTGGGTTGGCAACTTTTTCTACAAAGAGCCAGGAGTAAATACATTTTCTTAACGGCTTTTCAAGAGACAGTTTCTGCTGGGACCACTCAACTCTGTGGCACAAAAGCAGCTGCCATCCATGAATGAGTGGGTGTGGCCATGTGCCAATAAAACTTTGCTTAGGAAAATAGGTGGCGGGCTAGACTTGACCTCTGGGCCATAGTTTGCCAACTCCCGGTGGTGCTAACGGCCTAACACATAGTAGGTGCTCAATAAATACTGCCGACTGCATAAGCCAGCAGTTGGCTGCCTTCACCCCTGCCAGGTCATGAACACTCCCCAGGAAGGCTGGCCTCTTACTCCTCCCTGTGACCCCCTGGGCCAAGCTCAGTCAACAGGGCCCATCTGGGACGCCGCGACTCAGTGGTGCTCATCACGCTCTGCTCACCTTCGCCAGGGCTGAAGGGCTCGCTCCAGTCATAGCCCTTGGGTTTTAAAACGGCAGTGACTTTGTACAAGTGGCAGAAGCCGGTCTTGCACTCGTTGGCGCGGAGGAAGCAGAGCTCCTCCTCTCCCTCTGACTGCGGGAAGGGGTAGAAGATGTCGTGAACCTGTGCGGGCGGGAGAGACGGGGCTCTGACAGCTGGCCAGGCTTACCAGCCCCCTGGACTCTCCCCCTCCCTGGCTGGGGGACAGCCAAGCACTTCCCCACTCAGGGGCAAACCCCACTGGGGACCTGGGGGTGGGGGACGGCCTGACCCTAGGGGCTCAGAGGGGGCACACAGCCAGTGCGTCCTTCCTTACGTTGATCCAGACGTCGGTGACCTCTTCGTACACCACGTAAGGCTGGACGTTCTTGGGGACAGCTCTGGCGAAGGCCAGCCGCTGCTCCTCGTTCTCGGTGGCCGGGATGAACAGGGCTGGGGGGAGGAGGACCAGCTGGAGCCGCTGCTGGGGCCGGTCCAGGAACATGGCCCAGGCACTGAGGAGACAAAAGGAAGCCAGGAGCCTCAGTGGCCACCAGAGGGAGACGGGGGACAGAGCATCCACCTCTCCAAGCTTGATGCTGCCCTTTATTTCCTATTTTTCCTCTACACGGACAATCTTTCAACTTAGATTAATTTAATTAATTTATTTTTGAGACAGAGTCTCCTTCTGTCACCCAGGCTAGAGTGCAGTGACATGACTGTAGCTCACTGCAGCCTCCAACTCCTGGGCTCAAGTGATTCTCCTACTTTAGCCTCCTGAGTAGCTGGGACTACAGGTGCCAGTACGCCTGGCTAATTTTTCTATTTTTTGTAGAGATGGGGTCTTGCTATGTTGCCCAGGCCGGTCTCGAACTCCTGGCCTTAAGCGATCCTCCTGCCTCAGCCTCCTAAACTGGTAGATTTCAGGTGTGAGCCACCACGCCCAGCCTAACTTAAATTTATTTTAAAAGGAGACACATGAGTAACATAAGCAGAAGAACAGCAGCTGGATGTTAAGAAAGGGTAACAAAAACCAAACAAGAGAGACATTAAGTGGTGTGAAATCCCGACGAGGGACCCGGCCTGCCAAAGGTGCCACGCCTGACCCCGTGAGGACGGGGACCCGGAGACTGTTTAGGGCAGAGGAAAGCACACTTTTTCCCTACAACAGGGCCACACGGCAAATATTTCAGCTTTGTGGGCCACACTTCTTTCACAGCTACTCGACTCTGCCGTTGCAGTGACAAAGCCGCCACTGCTGGCCGGCAGGTGAATGACGATGGCTGTGTGCTGATAAAACTTTATTTATGGACACTGAAGTGTGACTCTCGTAGCGTTCTCACTTGTGAGAAGATCATCTTCTTCGGATTTCCCCCTCGCCCCACCATTTAAAAATGTGAAAGTCCTTCTGCGCCCACAGGCTGCACACAGACAGGCGGGGGGCCGGATTTGGCCTGATTTAGAAAGGCACTAAAGAGATTTTTCCCCCCCCCCTACGTGGGCAGGCGTGTTGGAAAACAAGCACAAGCGAGTGCTTCTGCTTTGTGACTTGGGGTTTCTTACTGCCTGGGGGCCACGTGAAACCCCCTCTGCGGGTCTGAGCCCCAGTTTGGGAAACTTGGCCAACATGTCCTGGTGGCACCAACCCCGGGACTTAGAGATCCAGCTTGGTGTCCCGACTGGCGGAGGTTAGGGGAATCTCCGCAGACAAGGGGGGGCAGGGAACAGAGCCATGCTCAGGGGGGCCGAGACCTGCCCTAGAGGGGGCCCTGGTGGCCCACCCAGGGTCCCGAGGCCCCGAATGTGAATTCCTCGGGTAACAACAGACGCAGACACTCACTACTTGCCGTCCCGCGTCCACCCGGCCCTGGCGATGTACTCCACCCTCGGGAACAGCGTGCTGAAGGGCTGTGCCAGCTCCTTCTCCTGGCTGGACACGATCTAGAGGGAGACAGACGAGGGTCATGCTCTGGCTGCTGTGGGGGGTTGGATCCTATCCCTCCCTCCATAGCGACGTTGGAGTCCCAACCCCCAGGACCTCAGCATGTGACCTTCCTTGGAAATGGGGTCACAGCAGACGGAATTAGGTAAGACGGCTGCACTGGGCCAGAGGGCAGGCTCTACGACAGGTGTCCTTATAAGAGGTGGACACGTGGACACAGACAGGCCCAGGGAGACCGTTTCGTGAAGAGATGCAGGGAGTAGGTGGCCACCTACAAGCCAAGGCAAGGCCCCAGAAGGAGCCACCCGCCAACTCCTTGACCTTGGACGTTTAGCCTGCAGGCAGATTTCTCTAGTCACCCCGCGAGGGCAGACGGGCCGGCGAGCCAACTACGGCATCCCAGCTGCTGCAAGACACCAAAGGCACTGGCCTGCGCTGGCCCTGAGAGCCAGGTGGCCTTAAGCAAGCCCGGCCTCCGGATATCCTGGCTTCCTCGCACCTACCAGGGACCGTAGGGAGAGAGCAAGGCCGGGCATCTGGCTCTCACACTCGAACAGGTCACTAGCACAGGGCCGCCTCAGGACCCCGAGCATCCTCAAGGGCAAGGAGCCCTTTAAAACAGCCTGGTGGAGGTGGGGGGGGTGTCATGCAGACTGCCAAGGCCACTGAGGGCAGATCGCCCTAAAATTTGCCAGAATGTTCCAGTCACGAGTGTAAAAGAGGTTTGGTGAGGGCCTAATTGTGCCAAAAATAAAACCTAGCCCCCAAAATGATGAGAATTGGCGTATTTCATCTTACATGCCCCCTAAAACATCACACAAGATGTCATTTTTGCAAAAGCAGGCGAGGGCATCCCTGGCTTGTCTCATCCACTGACGTGGGCGAGTTCTCAGGACGCCTGCGTCCCCACGGTCCACCACTCTTCTCTGTCCCAGCCTCTCTGGCCCGGGACTCTGTCTCTGAGCAGTTCTCTAACATGAGGCTGGTTAACTTCACAACGCCCCGTGTCTCATGAAATTTGCAACTTCTCAAGAGGCCCCATCAGCCTGGGGCTACCAGAGGCCCCCTGGGGTGGCAGGACCCTGACAGACAGGAGGGATGTGCAGGGCTGGTGGCGGGTGGCTGAGGGACACGGTCACAGGGGTCATTCACTAGTGACTGCTTCACTTTGCAGTGATGACGCTTTTGCTGCTGGGGGCTGTGAGGCCCTGTGCAGTGTGAGACTCCCTGGGTGATGAGGTCCCCTTTGACCCAATGGTGATGAGGGGACAGAAAGAAGGATCCGGAACACTGCCCATCCCATGACAGTTGATAGGTCCAGTGAGGACCTGCCCAAAATGCTGGGGCAGGGGAACAGGCTCGCTGAGGTTGGGGTCCCACTGAGTTCTCTGTTCTAGAAGCTCAGAGATGCAGGCATGGCCCACAGCCTGGCAGACGGGGGCAGCAGGGCTGGGCTGGCAGCTGGTACCCAGGAGCACCTGCCAGGAGGGAGGAGGGTGGCCTGCTGGTCCCATCCAACTGCCTCCCTGGCTCCTCTCTGCTGCATCTGGAAGCTTCTCTAGGATACACCAGGTCCCCTTACCTTGCCCTGACTGTCGGTCTGGAACTCAGCCAGTTTCAGTGCGATCCTGGGATTCTTGCTGCCTGCAAAGACGGAAGTGAGCTGAGTGCGACAGGTGCTGCCTGTGCGTGCCGAGAGCTGGCGTGTGGGTCTGGGGCTGCGGGGTGACGTCCGCAGAGAGGAGGCACAGCCGGCGGGGTGCAGGGCAGGAGAAGGCAGGTGTCCCGGGTCTGTGTGCTGGCGTGTCACCCTCCCTGGTACAGGCTCCAAGCCCTCCAGGCGGGGATTTTCTGACGTTGGGCCTAGACCACGATCCTGACAATGACATGCCACCCGACTTTATCACGTAAGGACACAGGCCAGACCCTGTGGGGGACAGTCACCAAGAAGACACCATCCCTGCCCGAGGAGAACTTGAGAGACGGCTGCAATGACAGGAGGCATCACAGTGGTGTGCGTCCCGCACAAAACGACAGCTCGCGCCAGACGGCTGGGCCCGAGCCCTCGGGAGACAGATGGCCACAGGCCAGTACCACTCCAGAAGGCTTCTGAGAAGTGGCACCTCGTTCAGGCTCCAGCAGAGGGTACAGGTCACGGCAGAGTGGGCAAAGCTTATTTGTTCAGTTAGACCTAGGACAAATCTCAACTCTGGCCCTCCGGGCTGGTGACATCCCTGAGCCTCAGTTTCCTCATCTGTGTGAAACGAAGTGGGGAAGAGCCACGTGGCCCACTGGCAGCACGGACTGGATGTATCACACGGGAGCTTTGTCTAGCACAGCACAGAGCAGACGCTCGCCAAACGTCGGCAGTAATGACTGTCGCACCCTCCGCGGGGGGTGCACACAGGAGGCCAGGGCGCTGCATCCAGCCCGCACGTGTGCTCTGCTTGGCTCAGGAGATATTTTAAAATAACTCGGGAGATGCCGATTTCTCGTGTGAGCCTGGCTCCTCTTCCAGAACTGGGCACATGCGAGTCTGCTCTCCCAGGGAGAGGAACGGCCTGCCCTGTCCGCTGCCCCCAAGGCACAGAGCGGCTTCCCTGGCCACGTCATGCTGGGGCCTGGTTTTGCCCTGTGAGGCAGCTGAGCTGGTGCGACTGAAACGCAGGTGTCACAAAGGGATGAGAAAGTAACTGAGGACGCCAGGACAGATGGGGAGGATGAGACGGTGCGTGGAAAGCCGAACCCTGTGGTCCGTCTGGCTGTACCAGGGGTTAGTAAACCACAGCCTGAGGGGCAAATCCAGCCTGCCTGCTGTTTCCATGTGGCTAAAAAGCCCTCTTATGTTTTCAGGTGGTTAAAAAGAAAATCAAAACAACAGTGATATCTTGTGTAATCTGAAAATCATATGCAAGTTGTGTGGGTTTTGTTTGTTTGTTTTTTAAAGACAGAATCTGCTGTGTGGCCCAGGCTGGAGTGCAGTGGCGTCATTGTAGCTCCCAGCAACCTCAAACTTCTGGGCTCAAGTGATCCTCCTGCCTCAGCCTCCCGAGTAGCTGGGACTACAAGAGCACTCCACCATGCCCGGCTAATTTTTCTATTTTTTTTTTAGTAGAGACGGGTCTCGCTCTTCCTCAGGCTGGTTTCGAACTCCTAACCTCAAGTGATCCTCCCTCCTTGGCCTCCCAGAGTGCTAGGTCTACAGGCGTGAGCCACCGCGACCAGTCAATTCAAGTTTGGATTATTGCAACTCAAGCGTCAATAACGTTCCACTGGTCATGCAGGATGGCCCTGTACTTGCTGCTTTTGTGCCACAGTAAGAGAGTCCAGCAGTGGGAAGGGACTGTCTCAGCCATGGAGCCTGAAATTTGTGCTCCCTGGCCCTTCGCAGACACAGTCTGCTGACCTCTGAGCTACAGGATGCTGGGGCCTAGGTAAGCCAGGAGCGGGAAGCGTCCCCCAGAGGGCAGAAACCTCCACCTGTGATCCCACAGGTGCCCAGTGCACCTCCCCAACCATGACCCGGTGGCCTTGGGCCACTGGCCCAGCCCCGCTGCCCTGTCCCAGGCACTCACCTGTCCTGGGGTACCGGTATGAGTCTGTCTTCCTTTCCTCCAACGCGGGAGAGGGCACGTGGATGACCTCCACCTCGGACTCGTCCACCTCCTCATACAGCATCCGTAGTGTCTTGACGCCCTCGGAACCTGGGTGGGGGCAGGGCGAGCTGCGGAGGACGCTGGGAAGCAGCGCGGTGTCCCTGCCCCCACCCACTCCCTCCCGCAGCACGGGAGGACACAGGAGGTGGCCACGTGGGGTGGAAGGGGCTGACCTGTGTCCTCCCCACCCCTGTGCAACAGAGAAGGCTACAGTCACCAAAGAGCTCTCGGAGCTGGTATCAAAAGATTGCAGAGATGATTTTAAGGGAAAGGAGCAAAGAGCAGAGAAGTAGAGAGACTGTAATTCCGGTGAAAAGGGAAGCGTGTGCAGGAGCCTTTTTATAAAAGGGAAAAGGACCTACCTTCCCAGGAGGCCGTGGGGCACCACCAGTACCCAGTGAAGCGGTCAAACTCTTCCTGAATGACGAAGGTGGCCACGCCCGCAGACTTGGGGTCCTCCAGGACGCTGCATAACCCTAGCGGTGGGGAGGGAGAGCAGCCTTCTAGCAACGGGGTACAGCTGCGGACGCCTTGGGCCACACACAGGAAACCAAGGGACTCAGAGCCACCTGGTTCAAGGCAGGGCTTCCCAACTGCACACCATGGACGTCGGGGCAGCCCCTTTTCTGGGGTGGGGCCGTCCTGGGCGCTGCAGAGCGCTGAGCAGTGTCCCTGGCCCCCTCCCACTGCCGGCCAGGAGCAGCCCCCCACCAGGTCTGCCCACTGAACATGTCTCTGGACACTGCCACGAGCACAGATTTAGGAAAAAAGGGGTCACTCGGGCCGTGGGACAGGGACCCACAATTTGACGCCATTGAGCAGAGAGCTCTGCGGACACCCCAGGAAGGATGAGGTCGCCTCTGGGGAGCAGGGCAGGGGAACCCAGGAGGCAGGTGGGACTCGGCTGGGGTTGGACAGGCAGAGTGGAGGTGGGAGGGGCAGAAGGCGTGGAAACGCACAGTGAGGCCCCTGCACTGGGCTGCTGCACGTAGCGGGAAACCACAGACCAGGCAGGAATTCGCCGGCTCTTCCTAAGAGACCCTGGAAGGTCTGCACGGGAGGGTGACCAGGCAAGGTCAGCGCGCAGGGAGACGCCTGGTGGGGAAGGCGAGTGGGTTGGGGGCGGGGGCCTTTCTAGAAGCCGGACTGATGGCTCCACCCAGCTGGACCCTACAAACCACAGCCCACGTGCAGGTATCCAGGCATCCTGGCCTCACCTTGGTGGCAGAAGGTGAGCCGCCGCTCCTCGCCCGTCTCGATGTTGGCCACCCACAGGTCGTTGTTGTTGATGAAGGAGAAGAAGGCAGGGTCGGCAGGGCAGATTTTGGGGTCCATCCGGGGCCCGGAGCACTGGGTCTTGATTTCCAGCGGCTTCATGGGGGACACCTGAGGACAGAGAGGCCCGACTAAGGCAGGGCAGGAGCCCACCGCCACCCGCCACGCGCAGCTGGGACCGGGGCTCACCATGAAGCCGTTCTTGCCCCCGTCGCGGCAGTGGAAGAGGCTGTTGCTGGCCTGGAAGAGGAAGAGGCCGCTCTCGCTGTGGAAGTCGTAGGACGTGATGCCGAAGACTCCCAGGCGCTTCCGCTCCCGCAGCAGCTCCTCCTCCCTTGAGTAGACCCCATGGTGGGGCGTGGCCTGGGGACACACAGGGGACAGGCAGCAGCGTCAGCAGCAGAGGCTCTGAGTTCTGGGGGTGACGGGATGCCCCGCCCACAGAGGCAGAGGTTCTCCAGCCTGGGTGTTCGGGGACAAGCTGACTTGGGGCCCCAACAGAAAGAACGTCCCGTGCTGGGCACCGGCAGCCAGAGCCCTTGACCTTGCACAAGAGCAGAGGCCATGCCAGGCGGCAGGGGGATTGCAGGGCTCACCGGAAGCTTCCTCCCTTCTTGCGCCCCTTCCCCATGGAACCTCTCCAAGGCCGATGGAGCCCCTAGATGGGCAGCCCTCTGCCCCACACCCCTGGAGCGCCCTCCCCCGGCCCCCAATGCCAATCCTAGAGCACCCCAACCCTGTTCACCCTGTTCACAACCCCTTCCTGCTGAGAGCACTGGATCTAAACCCACCAAACACCAAACACCTGCCCTTTCTGCAGAGGTGGGGTCCAAACTCAGGAGCACCAGGACACCCGAATGCCCGACCCTAGGAGCTCAGGTAGGTAAACTATCGCGCACATCACGAGGTAATAGAATTTCAAGGCCACGTGGAGCAATACCACAGAGAAGAAACACATTTTTTAAAAAGCAGCACCAAAGGCAAAATTACCCCTGCGCTGTGAGGAAAGCTACATAATATGAGTTCCTTGGCTTGGGGACTCCCAGGGACAGGCTACTAAACTAGCAACAGAGAAATTCAGAAAGCACCACTCTCCCGGCCACCCGGGTATCGTTACGTTATTGTGACAATCTAAAAATCCCACTTCTGACACCAAATAAACCTCCCACCCATGCAAAAGGCACTTTCCCTGGTCACCCACAATCTCCCCCCACAGACGAGAGTCGATTCAGATGAGATTATTAGCTCAGGCCCCGAAAGCACAGCTCACCTGGAAGTGATCCAGCATCTGCTTCCAGGACAGGAGCAGGAGAGCTTCTTTCCGGACTTTCTTAGGGATCTCGGAGTAGAGCAGGGAGTTCTCTCGGCTGCCATAAGGCATTCCTGGAGGGAAGACAGTGGGAACCCGGAATGGGTGGCCTTGCCTGGGAAGGGGTGAGGGTCTCGGCCACGATGCTGACTCCCTCTGCTTCTAGGTCATTCCGCCAGGCTGCTGGCAGCATACCCCTCCCCAGAAAGCCAGAGACCCTGAGTCTGAGTCTGTCAACAATGGGGTCTCGCAGCTCTGAGATGTCTGTGCTGAACATCCTGGCTGTGATGACTAAGAAACAGCACACAAGGGCATGAGAAAAGGGCGGTCAGCAATATCCAACCGTCGGCAGGCTGGGCTCCGCTTGCGAAGTTCCTTCTGTACCAAAGTCGTTTGCAAAGGTGAAGAATTAAATTAATCTAGGATTAGAGTGAGAGCAAAAGCCACAAACAGGAATTGGGAAACGTACCTAATCCAGCGTTTCTCAGTGTCACTACTAATGATGGTTGGGACCGGATTGATCCCTGCGAGGGGGAGGCCACCCTGGGCACTGCAGGTGCAGAACAGCATCCCTGGCCTCCACCCACTCCATGCCAGGAACAGCCCCTGGGCATGACAACCACAGATGTCCCCAGACATGGCCCAGCGTCCCTTGGGGGGGGAGGAATACCCCTGACTGGGCATCACTGACTTAATCTAACCTTCCCTATAAAATGACAGTGGTGATGGTAGCTGCCGGCTAAGGATTTTGTATGGATTAAATGAGGTAAGAAAAGCAAAGCTCTTAGCACAATGCGCCTGTCACTCAGAGCTACCGGCACATTTCCCCAGCAAGCTGCGGTTTTCCACATACTTGTGTCTCTGCAGTTGGAATGAACCTCACTGCCGGCGGGGCTCCTTGGTCGTTTTGTTTTCATCTCCCTACTCTGGGATGCTGCTGTGTTCTTAATGGCAGGTAAAATAACGGTGTATCTTACAACTGGCTGTGTCTTAGATTCCACAGATGATAGGACAACTGTCACTAGTGAAAGGAATGGCAGGAAGTAGAATGACTATCTCCAGGAAGCCTTGGTTTGCCCTCTCCTGTCACAAGGCTGGGGGACCAGGACAGGGCTCCTCCAAGCGTGGAGCTGTACAGCAGCACACGGGATGTTCTGTGATAGCCCGTGACCCTGACGTGGCTGATGACAAGTCAGAGAGCTCGAGGCTCTAGCCCACTCTGTTCCTCTTCCACCCCGAGTTCCTCCCGCAGGGAGACTCCAGTTGGGACCAGCCCTCCCCACGCTCGCTCGCTTTTAAGAGAGAACAGGAAGGCCACGAGCTCAGCACCTATAGGGTTAGAGCCTAACGAATAACGTCTATGCCACTTATGTTTATTGTAATAGGCTGCTGTTATAGGCCCCCCCGTCCCTGCCGACCCACTTTCCTCCTGTGTCCTGCTGGGAGAACCCAGAGTGCCCCAACCATTCTGTGACCCTGGCAGCTTCAGGCTAGTCCCAGCAGGCCTGAACCCAGACCAGGGCCTAGAACATTCCCAGGCACTGATAATGGTATCTAGGTTGTTGCTCAAAACTCTGAAAGAAACTGGCCCTGACCCTGACCCGAATTCCTTAAACCCACCTGTAAACTCCACACCCTGACCTGTGGCTGGGGACACGCCTATGGAGGACACCCTGTGGCCCACTTTGTACGTACGTTCCCCTAATAAATGCTTTGGCCTGATCGCCCTGGCGTAGCTCAGTAACGGAAGAGGGTATTTAAAGATAAATATTAGATGAGTAGGTTTCCCTTCACAGTGTATTTAGAAGAGATGCGAAGTTAATTTATTAGTAGACACCTGTGGGCAAGGAAAATTGTGCAAGGGCTTGAGGGGTTGGCCAACAGCCCGAGTGCTGTAACCACAACTTGATCTCTAAGGATTCCTGAAACTGCCAAGGTCCGACTCTCATTTCCAGCCGGGGGCAGACAGGACCCCACCCATGCAGGCCGCCTGGGAGGACTCCCCTTCCCAGAGTCACGAGACAAGTACAGACGGGAATCGTGCTGGGTGACCCCATTTATGTGAAATGTCCAGAACAGGCAGATCCACAGAGACAGGAAGTGGATTTGTGGCTGCAAGGGGCTGGGGATGGGGACTGCTGATGGAGATGGGGTTTCTTTTTGGGGTGATGGAATGTTCTGGAACTAGACAGTGGTAAGGGTTGCACAGCTCTGTGAAGGTACTATTAAAAACCACTCAAGGCTGGGCGAGGTGGCTCACGCCTGTAATCCTAGCACTCTGGGAGGCCGAGGTGGGCGGATCGTTTGAGCTCGGGAGTTCGAGACCAGCCTGAGCAAGAGTGAGACCCCATCTCTACTAAAAATAGAAAAAAATTATATAGACAGCTAAATATATATATAGAAAAAATTAGCCGGGCATGGTGGCGCATGCCTGTAGTCCCAGCTACTCGGGAGGCTGAGGCAGGAGGATTGCTTGAGCCCAGGAGTTTGAGGTTGCTGTGAGCTAGGCTGACGCCACGGTACTCACGCTAGCCTGGGCAACAGAGTGAGACTCTGTCTCGGGAAAAAAAAAAAAAAAACTACTCAGCTGCAGTTTTAAAAGTGTGAAATTATGGAATGTGAATCAATTGGGGGGACGGGGTCTTGCTATACTGCCCAGGCTGGTCCCAAACTCCTGGCCTCAAGCAGTCCTCCTTCTCAGCCTTCTGAGTAGCTGGGATTACAGGCGTGAGCCACAGCGTGCCTGGCTCAATTTTTCCCAAAAAATAGTGTCCTGAAGCAACATGGAGGGCTGGGAGGGCGCAGACAGTGCTTTTCATCCAGTGAGCCATGCTCTGGGCAGCCCCTGTCCACGAGGACTCTCCCAGAGAGCTGGAGCCTTCCAGACAGGAAGTCAGGGGTGTGGCCTTGCCAAGGACACGAGACACCTCCCCTCCCCGGCTGATTAATAAGTGATCACACCAAACGGCCCCTGCCAGCACATTCCTTGGACAGGCTGCCGTTGGCACCAGTGACAGTGACGACTGGCATTGGAGGCACAGGGTGGAGGTGACCAATGACAGCCTCGGATTCCTGCTGCCCTATCCCTCCTCTGACCCTCTCACCAGCTCTGCCACCCACACACGCCCGCTGTCAACCTGCCAGCCAGCCCGCCCCCCAGTGGCGCAAACACCGCTCCCAGGCACTGTGGGCTGTGGCTCCCGTGGCTGGCCTGGCAGGGACTGGGCTTTCTCCAGGGACGCATGGGGACGGGCATTCTCGACTTCCCTTCTGAGAGAGTCTCAGAGCTACTGGGGACCCCGCGCCCGCCACTGGCCATAGAAGTGGAGAGAAGCCAACCCACACAGCAGGAGAGTGAGTCGGGAGTGTTTCCTGACGCTGCAGTTTGAGTCCTGGAAGCCGAGCTGTCCCCAGTCCCTCTTGCTGGCAGCGGGAACTGGTGTGTGCCCTCATCCCATCTGTGCACCCCGGTGACTGGCTCCATGTGCCCCCAACCAGCGAACCTGGTACCTGCCAAGGATGCAGGGGTCCCTAGCGGGGCAGAAGGGCAGGTCACACGCTGGGCCTTGCCTGGAAGTGTGTTGAGTGCCAGCATTGGCCGGGGCACTGTGCTAGCGCCAAGACAGGTTATAAATACCCTGGGGCTACAGGGAGGCTGGCCCCAAGAACTTGGATGTGAAGCGAGGTCAGTGCTGTCCTGCTAGCATTAAGTGACAAGGACTGGATCAGCTGAACATCATCCCAAAATGGAGGGCCTGGCTTCTGGGCTGCTGTGGGTACACTCTGGGACCTCTGCCAGGTCCCCGCCCTGGGGCCTGGACAGAAACTTGCCCTTAGGTGGTCAGACAGGACGGGGTGGCCGGGATTAAGTTAGGGATCTTGAGCTGGCGAGATTAGCCTCGTTACCCAGGTAGGCCCAACGTCATCACCGGGGGGAATTTTAGACGGACAGAAGAGGAGGCGGCCGTGTGACCACAATCCCAGCGACATGGCCACAGGCCTAGGGATGCCAACAGCCACCAGTAGCCGGAAGAGGCAGGGGACAGCTCTCCTCTAGAGCTGCCAGAGGGAGCATGGCCCCACCGTCACCTTGGTTTCGGCCCAGTGGAACTGATTTCGCACTTTTGGCCTCCAAAACTGTGAGATAATAAATTTCTGCTGTTTTAAGCCACTGAACATTGGTCACTTGTTACAGCAAAAACCGAGGCAGACTCCCCCAGGCACGCTGACCACGATGGCAGCCCCGACATGAACAGGTGGCCATAAGAATGCATTGACACAAAGGGCTTGGGAGGCCACAGAACCGCAGGAAAGGGAGGCGAAGGCCCGCAACAGCCTGGGTCTGGGATGGCGTCAGTCCTAGCAGCCAAGCGTGCTCTCAGGTAAATGGAACTTGAGGCATTTCCATCCCAATTTCTCCCAGAGCTGGCGCACATTTTTGGCCTTTGGGCTGTATCATCCGTGTGGCAATGGCTCTGCTGCTGGAGCGCGAGAGTGCGGACGACGACAGGAACGGAGGGGCCAGGAGAGCTCGATTTCTGAAGGCGGCTGTCGCTGGCCAACCCCTGCTCCAGAGTGGCCCTCTTTTTAAATTCTTTGTTTGCCAAACCACCATCTGATTTCCACACAAGCCTGTCTACGAAGGGGACGGCCATCTGGTGTTCATCGCAATCCTTGTCATCAGCATGTGGTCAGCCTGAGGCGGAGGCTGACACTCTTCATTCATTCACCTGAATACTGACCGAGGGCCTGAGCACGTGGGGCTGTCATGGGGCTGTCTTGGGGCTGAGGCTACCCCCGTGAGTCGTGTGGACAGGTCCTGCCCAGAGAATAATCTAGGGCCACCCTACCCCCAGGACGGTTCTTCTCATGTGGAGTTGATTTTGCCCCCCAGGTGACACTTGGCAATATCTGGGGACATCTGTGACCGCCACAGCTGGGGCACAGCTGCTCCCAGCATGGGGTGGGTGGAGGCAGGGACGCTGCTCAGCACCCTGCGGTGTGCAGGACACCCCACCCTAGAGGACGCTGGGGGCCCAGTGTCGGGCATGCTGAGGTGGAGAAACTCTGCCTCGGTCAACAGCCATGTGTTGCGCTTTCAGAGGCGTGGGCCTTGCCGACTCCTACAAGGCCCTCTTCCTCCCGCCCTGTAAGGCCCTTGGGTGCGGCAGGACGGCATCCACTCACTCGCTAGGAATTTACTGTCCCGCCCCAGGAAGGCCCCATCTGGCTGCAGCGTAGGTGAGGCCTGATCTGGGCCCTGAGGGCTCTCGTGGCCCTGTGGGAACACAGTCCGCATGAGCAGCTGCACACAACACGGAAAGTGTGGCTCACAGGGCGTGCGCCCAGAGGAGGTGGCTGTCCAGGGATCTGGGGCAGGAGAGTGAGCGTGTGCAGAGCCTCCCTTCTGCTGTCGGCCCGCAGGAGATGTGCACATGCCACCCAGGGGGCCTCGAGATCCTTCTTAACACATGGCTCCATGGCCAGGTCCTACTGGCAGTACTGTGGCTCCCACTGGAGATCTTCCTGCCCTGTCCTATGTGTCATGGGCCCCACCCGGCCCAGCCCGGGTGACTGGGAAGTGACTCAGGGGGTGGGCCCAGCTGACTGGAGTTGGAAACAATTTCCGGGCTCAGAGCAACTCAAATCAGCCTGAACCACAGCACCCTGGCGGCGCGGAGGAGCAGGCCTGCCCTCTGCCCGGCTCACCTGCACAGCTGGCCCCGGGGCCTTCCCTCTCCCCTTTGAGCTGCTCTAGGCCCTCCCTGCAGTGGGTGGCACAGCCCCGTGGGACAGTGCGCCCGGGGCCAGGCCCATCCACGTACATCTTCCCACTCACAGAACCTGTTGCCCTCTGCAGAGTGGAGGACTTGGGAACAGCAGTCCCAGGAAGCGCCCAGGCTGGGCAGCCTGCGACGGGGCTTACCTAGGTAGTAGAGGCGGTGGGAGTGGGGCCCCGACTCGTCTGTCTTCTGCACGAACTGGAAGTCGTGGGGCGCCTTGTTGACGATGAGGCCCGAGTACTTGCGGCTGCCGTGGATGATGTTCCGGAGCCCCTCCCACGAGTGCTTCTGCACCTGGAAGTGGGACGCTGGCTCGTCCGTGTCCACCGCATCGCCCCGGCCGGCCACTGGGGCCCCAGCGGTGGCTGCCATCCTCTGGGCCCCCTCGGAATTCAGCGAGAAGCTGCGAGGAGGGCAGGGAGCCCGTGAGAAGAGAAGATCTTTTTCCCTACAAGCTGCCCGCGGTGCCCTGTCAGACACCCCCAGACCCCCGAATGTTCCCCAAGTTTTTCCACTGCTCTCCAGGCCACTGTCACCCCTCTGCTGAATGACTGACGCCGTCTCCCACCGGGACTTCTCACCTCCATTGCAAGTGTGATCCTGGGCCTGAAAACTCTCCCTGGTTTCCCATGGCCCTGGGATAAAAGTGTCCTCACCGTGAACCTCAAGGATACGGCTGACCGCCCCAAAGTCCTGCACCCCAGCCCATCCAGCCTCCCCTCAGCTCTTCAAACAGGTCAGACTCCATCTCCCACCCCAGGGCCTTTGCATGCACTGTCCCTTCTGCCTGGAACACTGTTTTCCTTTCTTTGCTTGACTAACTTCTAATCAGATCTCAGCTTAAGTACCTGGCAGGTTCTCGGAATGTGATCACCTGTGATCACCTACGCAGAGGCCGATCTCCCTGTTTTTCACCAGCCACCCGGCCGCCCTCCGTCCTTGCAGCCTCCATCACAATGGTTATTTGTAAAACCCCTGTTCCCTCATGTCTGTCCCGATTGTGCCGTTGTCTGAAGACCCTCATGTGGGACCCGGCACCCAGTGGGTGCTCCACGGAGAGCTGTGGAGTGTCTCTCACTGAGCCCCCGGGGGGCCACGTTCGGACACCAGCAAAGGTGTGAGCGTAAGGAGTAAGAGGCTGATCTCGGTGGCTTGCTGTCCAGAAGGGGACACCTTATGTTTCACTGGAAGTACCAGGACAACAGTCACATATTACCCGGGAATGTCAGAAATCCAGGTGAGAAGGTGAATGTAAAAACCATTCGCCAAAAACCATCCCACTTTCTCCTCCCACTTGGCACGTTCCATGCCTGCAGAGCAGCCGCCGCGAGCAGCTGCCGCTGTGCACCATCTCCCCCGGCCCCCACCCCGACGCCTAGCGCACTTCTCGATGGGACGGCCTGGCAAATATTTGTTTTAAGGAAATCTAAACATGGCTGCGGTGACCCAGTTCTGGAAGAGCCCCAGTGGCCTGGAGGACAGAGCCGGTCACTTCCCTCTGCAGGCACCGAGGGGCTGACAACCTCGCTGGATGCTCCCAGCCGGGGCCTCGGACACCCGTTCTCTGGGACTCACTTAAAGGAAGTGAGAACTGAAGCTACTTCTCCACCTGAGGGCCGGTACAGCAGGGGCTGGCTTTTAGAGAAGTAAAGGGCGGGGGAAGGGGGGGGTGTCTTCCTCAACTCCTGGTGCCTTCAGTTCCCAGAAGACCTTGCCCCTTGCCAATGAGAGACCGTAGACAGCAACCACCGTGAAAGAAAGGACCCTGGCCCGCTTCGAGAGGGAAGGGGAGAAACGGACATGAGGATGTGACCAAGCACCTTTAAAAAAATCAGGCCCTGCAGCTGTCACCTCACTTAAGCTTGTGACAGCCCATTCTACAGATGAGGAAACTGAGGCTGGGGGTACAGAGGGGCTCACTCCCAGTCAGAGCTGAGTGAATGAGAAGGGTTTGGGTAGGGGTGGCCTGGCTCCCAGCCCAGCTGGGTGGTGGTGCCAAGGGCCAAGCGATCGTAGCAGGCAAAGTCCTCTCTGACACCCATGTCCTATGGGAAGGCCCTGGAAGGAGAGCGGAGTGGGGGCCTTCCCAGCACAGGGACGTGCGGAAGACCCAAGGGGCAGGAGCGTGGTTAATTCAGCGCTTCCTGAGACGGTTCTGAAGACGAGAGGCCACCTCAGGTCAAACAAGCCAAACCCAGAGAGGGGGAGCGCCCGCTTTGGGTCACATACAGGACTGTCCCTGGCCCAGTGCAGAGCCCTGTGATTTCCCCCGAGGACAGCAGGCAGCCCTCAGAGGTGTCACGCAAGGGCCACGGCCAGTGCCGGTTGAGCCACCAATGAACCGGCATAGCCCAGAGCACTGCTGGCCACAAGCCCAGAAAAACCAAGCCAAGGAACTCCCCAGACCGGCTTAAGCAACACCCCCAAGCCGTGCCACCCCAACTCAAGCCATGCCCACAGCAGGAAAACAAAAAGTGACTTTCAGCACCCCCGAGGGAGACCCCATAAGCTGAGTGCCTGGCAGGGACATGTACAAGACCAGCAGCTCATGTCCACAGCAAAGAACAACAGAAATAATCTTGCCTCTGATCGCCACAGACGGCCCAGGAAGCAGAAGTGCGACCCAGGAGGTGGGAGATGAAATGAAGCATTGGGAGGAACTTCTAGGAATCTTCTAGACGTGGCTGTGATCTTTAGCTCAAGCTTCCAGGCAGGCTGAGGCTCGGTGCTAGAGCCTGGCCCTCCGCCCTGTCTGTCCCCGGAAGCAAAGCCCGGACTGCGCCGGGGCTGGGGACAGGAGCAGGTGAACAGAGCCGAGCACGTGCCGCCTTTTTCCACCCAGTGTCAAGTTTACACAGCTGGGAGATGAAAGTGGATTCTGGGTCACTTTACTCAGGCCCACCTACGCTTTCCTTCCGCCAATCGGCGGGGCGGCTTGGCCACCTGGGACGCCTCCAGCAAACAGCCCCAGCCCTCCTGGCACAGTCACTTGTCAAGGCCAAGTGGAAGAGCTATGTGTGATCTCTGTCTCAGCTGGTGCTTTGGGGGTGGGGACCAGCGTCCGCCCTGGTGTCCTGCCAGAGACCCAAGGGGCGCAGTGATGGCGGATAGGACGGCAGGCGCTGGGTAAAGGAACGTGCGTGCGTGGTGAGGCTCGGGGTCCTACCCATGCTCCGGAGGGGAAAACGCCCCAAAGTGGACTTCGGGCAGGTGGCTCCGGCCAGGCAAGTGTCCCTGCAAGTGGGGGCTGCCGGGGAGACAGCATGCCACCCTCTGGCCCATGAGCACTGCCCCTAGTGCCGCCTGGGCCTCCAACTTTGACGACCACCTTGAACACAGAGTCGGCTGGCAGCCTGGGCCCAGCAGGGACCTCATGCGTGTACAGATGACAGAAAGGAGACCGATGGCCTCCTGTATCTGCCCCAAATGCACTTGCCCGCCAGACACTGGGAGTACTCTTGTTTAGAACCTGCATCTGGGGAAATCCCAGCACTTGACATTATCCTCGTCTCCCCAGATCCCGATCACTTGTGCTCCATAAAAACAAGCAAGGCTGAGAATATGAGAAACCCAACACGGGATGGGTTCACTCGGTCGAGAAATTCGATGGTCTTTTCATCTCTTGCCAGGCCCTGGGATGTGGAATTTATCAACTGCCCCGGGCTGTGCATGTATAATCACGTTTAATTCACACTGAAACCTTGGGAGGTGAGTTCTGGGATCTTCCCCATTTGGGGGACCAAAAATCGGGCTCAGAGAGGTCGACCAGCCTGCCCAACATCACCCAGCAAGGAAGGGGAGCAGAGCCCAAGTCTGTTGGACTCTGAAACCGACATCCTATGGGCAGGCCAGTGGTTCTCAACTGGGGACGGGTCTGCCCCCAGCAGACACCTAGCAACGTCTGGGACCTGTGTGGCTGTTATGACTTGGGGGGCAGCTTCTGGCATGTCGTGGGCAGAGCCCGGGCTGGCCACAATGTCCCCAGTGCTGAGAAACCCTGCCCTAGCCATGCTGCCCTCGTGCAAAATACCCGGAGCTCTGAGAAACACAGAAATGCAGGGGAGATGGAGAGAAAGTGCCTCCCTGATCTAACTCCATTGAGAATTCTGGAACCTTTGCTCCATCCCCACCAGCCAGGGCTCCCGAGGCCTGCCTTACCTTCTCCAACTTCCGGTGTTCTCCTTGTCCAGGCGCAACTTCTTAACCTTCCGCATTAACCACTCAGCTGGCCTCGAGAGGGTGGGGTGCCTACAGGTGATGGGGGGAGAGACCACAGGGCTGCAATTCCCAGCAGGGAGGGCCATGAGCTCACGCTCCCTTCTCCCCCTCCGCATTTCCCCAGGCAGCCCCCCGAGCCTCCAGGGAGCGCCCCAAAACCATGAGCATCCTCATGAGGCAGGTGTTTCCGGCCCTGCCCTGAACTGCGAGAGGTGTGGGGCATTTGCTAGAATCCCGCACCTTACTCGCCGGGAGGCTGTCTCAAGGTAAGAAGTCCCTTAGTTTCAAATAACTCCAGGGATGCCACCCGAGGGGCACTTGTTGGAAACAGAATCATCCCAAATTCCTCACTGTGGCCACTCCCTGGTGGCCTCATGGTCATCTTCCCTCGCCCTTGGCTGTGACCTCCAGCCATAAAAGCCTCCTTACTCTCCCCTAAGTACACCGGCTCCTTCCCACCTCGCAGCCTTTACACTGTCCAGTCCCTCTGCCTGGGATGCCCTTCCCGTTTTTATATGACTTGTCTCTTATCCTTCTGGTCCCAGTGTCACCTCCTCAGACGTCTTTCCTGAGCACCCAATCTAAAGTCACCCCCATCACAACACCTAGACGAGAATACTGGCCTGCTACCCTCCCCCTAGGGGAGTACTTCCCAACTAGGGGCGATTCTGCCCCGTAGATGACACTGGCCAATGTCTGGTGTTATTTATGGTTGTCACAACTGGGGATGCTCCCGGCACACAATGGGTAGAAGCCAGGGATGCTGCTCAGCACCCAGCAGTGCCCAGGACAGCCCCACCCCAGACAGTGACCCACCTCAAATGTCAACAGTGCCAAGGCTGAGACCCCTGGATTTGTTATTTGGGGAAAACTTTGAGTTTGAGTCCTAGGCTCACACCAGACACCAGAATAAACTCCCAACGGGGCAGACGGTGCAGACCAGGTGACCTCCAGCTCCTGGGACTCCCCTCCCTTCTCCCTCCCCACTCAGGGCGTGGATTTAAACGTATGCAGCGTCCTAGGACCTCAGCAGGGCAGGTGACTGTGGGACACAGAATCCCCTACCCCAGCTAGGGATAGGTGCCCCCCCACCCAGGGACATTTTTGGGACGTGGGAGGGTGGGGAACAGTGGAGGCCAAGGATGCTGCTCGACACCCTACAAGGCACAGGTCAGTGCTCCCACTACAAAGAATGATCCGTCCCCAAATATCAACAGTGCCCTGGCCGGGCGCGGTGGCTCATGCCTGTAATCCTAGCACTCTGGGAGGCCGAGGCGGGTGGATCGCTCGAGGTCAGGAGTTCAAGACCAGCCTGAGCAAGAGTGAGACCCCGTCTCTACTAAAAATAGAAAGAAATTATATGGACAACTAAAATATATATATATATACAAAAAATTAGCCGGGCATGGTGGCGCATGCCTGTAGTCCCAGCTACTCGGGAGGCTGAGGCAGTAGGATCGCTTAAGCCCAGGAGTTTGAGGTTGCTGTGAGCTAGGCTGACGCCACGGCACTCACTCTAGCCCAGGCAACAGAGTGAGACTCTGTCTCAAAAAAAAAAAAAAAAAAAAAAAAAACAGTGCCCAGGCTGAGAAACCCTGCTCTGGGGCAGTGGGCACTCCCCACTGGAACAGCAGCCCCGCAGGGCCAGGCCACATCCCTCATGTTCCCCGAGCCCAGGCTGTGCTTGGCACACAGGAAGCACCCAATAAGCATTTCAGGTTGAATGAACAAGTTGTTGTCCCCTCTTGAATGCTGTCTTATAGCCAGAGGGACCTCTGGTTTGGTCAGTGCCCAACCACCTTCTCAGATGACCCAATATCCATGACAGGCAGTTGCCCAGGTGCTTAAAGCAAGAGAAGACAGCAACTGGGCACAGGACAGAGATCCTAACGAAAGAGGTGAAGTAAAAATGTCACCACAAAACAGCCCCGGCTTCACTCTTAGTCCAGTGGTGCAAAGTGCGGGCATTGGTGTTGGAGAGAGATGAGTTCAAATCCTGGCTCTGCTGCACCTGGGCTGTTTGACCTTGAAGAAGCCACTTAACTTCTCTGTGCCTCAATTTCTCCGGCTACAGAATGAAACTATGGTATCTCTCCCTGGGGTTACTGTTAGGGTTAAATGAGAATGCATGCGTGAAGCTCTTATAATACGGTTCCTGACGGAGCACAGACTAAATGACACCTAGTACTGTCAACTGAACAAGCGATTTAAAATCACACCAGGGGGAGAATGAAAGGCACTGAAGTCCCTTTCAGAGCTGGGATCCCGACCACGTGCTGACTGACTCGGGCACTGTGTTACATGTGGGAGAGATGCAGCTACACCTGCAATCAATCCAGCCGGAATCAGCGTGCTCCCCTTCCTCTCCCCGAAGCCTTCAGGAGGTTCTTACCAGAGGCAGTTGGAAGGGGACATGGATGGAAAGAAACTGCACAGAAGGCTGCAGCCACTGCCCTGGGGCTGAGCCAACTGTTCCCGAGGGTGATGGAAACCATTTCCTGTCAATCTCTATATTCGAGGGCAAGCAGATTAATCCCACCAGCCCACACCCCAGCCTTCCTGGCTGCCAAACCCCAGCACGACCAACCTTCTAAAGGGTCCAGGGAGTCTCCATTCCAGCTGCAGGCATGGGACACAGACCTCGATAGAACAAACGTGTCATTAATGTGGCAGGCCCATGGAGAAACCAGCAAGCCTCCTTCACTCCGGAGCTGCAGACGGTCGGGGCCTAATTCTACCTGGCTAGGCTCTAGCTGTGCCTCACAGCCCCGCAGCACTGTCTGCATGCCCTGGACAGAATCTGGGAGAGGAGCCATCCCACGGGGCCCCAATTCCCCCAGGACCCAGCCGAAGAAGACGGGGATTGGTGACTAGCGTCCACACCTCCTGGGCTTTAGTCCCAGCTCCTCGAAAGCAGGTTCGTTCTTGCCGCCCAGGCAAGTGACTTCCTCCCAGCCCCCGGGGGAAGCAGAAGTGGGGGGAAACGGGGAGAGGGCGGCTTCCCGTCGCTCAGAGGGAAGTGTCAGGGCTGGGCTGAAAGCGTGTGGGAAGGAGGTGGGCGGCCGGACGGGCTCGGAAGCGGGGCGAGAGAAGGGGCCCAGGAGCGGGTCTAGGGGAGACCGGGCAGGGGCAGGTCGCAGGTCCAGGGAGGTGGCCTCTGCGTTCCCACGGGGGTCGCACGGGAGGAGGGAGCAGGGCAGGTCCTCCGGCGCCTGCACGGACGGCAGAGGGAGTCCGGGGAGAGGGAGGCCCGGTCCGTGTCAGCGAGGGCGCTCCTGGGTGCGGCCACCCCAGGGAGGGCAGCCACGGGGTGGGGGGTCTGGGCTGGGAAGGGCAGCGGCCGAGGCGGCGCGGCCAGCGGAGCGACTGCAGAGGCAGGGAAGGGGTGAGGGGGGCCCGGGGCGGAGGGGCAGCGAGGCGGCGGCGCCGGGGACACCCAGGGACCCGCCAATGGCGGAGTCGGGGCGCGGGAAGGCCGGTCCGCGGCGGGCTGGGGTAGCGGCTGAGGCGCGGCCGCTCCATGGCGGGCGCAGGGTCGCGGCCGAGGCGGGACGGGGCGCGCAGGCGCTGCTCACCGGGGCGCGGGGCGGCGGCCGCTCTGGGCAGGGCGTCCCGGGGCCGGCAGCACCTCAGGCTCGCGGCTCCATGCCCGGGACTGCGGCCCCGGAAGTGGCGGACGCGGGGGAACGGCGGCAGCGGCGGCGGACACTGGAGACCCGCCGGCTTAAGCCCCTTTGACCCGGAAGTTGAGCGGCCCAGGCGGCGGCCTGGGATTGGACAGCGCCAGGCCCCACCAAGGGGCCCGCGGCTCTGGGGGGGACTACTGGCAGGGCCCCGGCGGCCAACGGGTGGAACGCTCCGTGGGCGACGTGTTCCGGAAGACTCTAGGGAAAGACACCCCCCACGTAACTTGGTATCACCCGCATGAACCCATGCATCTCCTCTTAAGGTCATCCAGAGAAGCGCTTCGTATGGTGGCGTTGGTGGTATAGTGGTTAGCATAGCTGCCTTCCAAGCAGTTGACCCGGGTTCGATTCCCGGCCAACGCAGCTGGTAAACAATTTGCTGTTTTTTTGGCCTTTTCTGAAAACTGCCTAATAGTCATCGGACAAAAATTTCTGTTAGTTACTTTGAATTCACTTTTAAAACCCCATCAAAATTCCTAAAAGGCAGGAGGAAGAAGAAGAAAAAAGAACCAGACCAGAATTGCTATTAAAATTGATTTGAAAATTCGTGAAATTCTACAATGTTTGAAAAACGAGAAGAGAAATACTCTCATGTTTCCGCCCGGGATCGAACCGGGGACCTTTCGCGTGTGAGGCGAACGTGATAACCGCTACACTACGGAAACTGGTAGAGAGCACGCCTCTTTGAGATAGTATATATACTCAATAGAAAAAATATATTTTGTTTACACATAGTAACAGTGAGAGTGTTACATTGTAGTTCTTGGTGGGAACATTGTTTCGCTGCGGTCAGTTTTTCCGCACTAGCAGAATACCTATCACTCTGCTTGATGCAGTAGAAGCTGAAAGAAGGAAAGTCTAGAAAAAAATCCTATAAACACCCTCCCCAACACACACACACACACACACACACACACGTATTACTTTATTATCACTCCATTAAAACAATCCAAGACCCAAAAACCCATCCTGAAGCCAAATCGACCTTTCATTGGTTTGTCTCATAGGTGGAATCTATACTTAAAATATCAGCTAAGTTTCTACAGGTAGTCACCCTTTTGCTTAGATCAACCCACTTTCTAAAAGAACTTTCTGAAACAAAAAACAAACCTGTGTGTATGTGTGTGTGTGTGTGTTTGCACGCTAGGTGCAGGAAATTTGGAAGGAAAAACAAAATTTAAAAACAAGTCAGACACAGAAAGAAGATAATGAAAACAGCTTTCATCTCATCATCTAGACCTAATTTATTACATTTTAGACCAATTTTTTTTCTTTTTTCTTTTCTTTTCTTTTTTTTTTTTTTTTTTTGGAGAGACAGTAAAAGGAGAGAGGGGATGGTGGCTGGAATTCAGGGTCCAACTGCTGTAAAATTCCACACGTCCCGCTAACCCCGCAGGGCTGGGATGAGGGTGGTGAGTGAGGCGCTGGCCCCACATGCGACAACGAAGGGGCCTCCAAAAAAACTCAGCGCTTTGCCTAGTCACATTGGAACCTGAAGCAAGATTAAAAATCTTTCCCTCTCTACGCCTATCTTTATGTATTTTCATGGTTTTTTTCCCCCATATGTTGTTGAAGACATATTGAAACATTAAGAGTAGGTATGTTAAAACTCACAACATTAAGAATTTATTACAGTTTTACTTTTCTGGCTTTGATGGTGTTACAGCGAGTGGTCCCGAGGACAAACCGAGCGGCACACGGAGAGTCTGAGGATCAAGGTTTATTCGCTGGCGGGCTCAGAGGGGAGCCATCAAATTCTGAGCCCCATCTACCCAATTTTTCCCACTTTTATTAAGTTGGGGTGGTCCGAGGGCTGGGGTCTCAGGTGACTAATGCCCGCCAGGTAATAGGTTAGTATTACCTATTGATGCACCGGGAGGTGATGCGCCAGGTAATAGGTTTAATGTTATGTTGATGCGCCAGGTAATAGGTTTAGTGTTATGCTGATGCACCAGGTAATAGATTAGTTGATGGGCCAGGTGTTACGTTAGTATTATGCTAATGCGGGTCTTCCGTGAGGGGTGGGGAGTCTCAGGTGGCTGCTGGGCTAAGTAATAGATGGGGGTTTTCCTTATCAATGGAAGCAAACATATCAATAACATTTTCCACATTTACTTCTGGGGGGAAAATTAAGTGTTAAAAAATTGCAGAAATGCACGTGTAAAGGGGCACTCCTTTCTCCTTTTTCCTCCAAGTCCAAAATGTCTTGGCCTGACACTGTCACTCAGCAGTATGTCCTGAAGACATTCTGCGTTAGTTTCCTACTACTGCTCTAATAAATTAGAACAAACCTAGTGGCAGAAAACAATATAGATTTATTATTTTACAGATCTGGAGGTCAGAATTAAAAAAAAAAAATTGGTCTTAGAGGCCTAAAATCAAGGTGTCAGCAGGTGCTGGAAGCTCCAGGGGAGAGAGTCATTTCCCGCCTTTTCCGACTTCCAGAAGATGCGCACACCCCTCAGCTTGGCCCCACGTCACTCCCACTTCTGTTCCAGTCATCACATCTCCTTATTTAATTTTGACCTCCTTGTCACCCTCTTATAAGGACCCCTGTGGGCACATCAGACTCACCTGGGTGATCTGAAACAATGTCCCCATCTCAAACATCTTTAACTTAGTCCCATCTGCAAAGTCCTTCTTGCCTTGTAAGGTCACATAGCACAGATTCGGGGAATGAGGAGGTTGATGTCATGGGCTGCAGTGCAGTGGTGTCATCACACCCCACAGCCACCTCGGACGCCTGGACTCAAGGGACCCTCCTGCCTCAGCCTCCTGAGTAGAGGTGCTGCCACCACCACACCCAGCTCATTTGTTCTATTTTCAGTAGAGATGGGGGTCTCGCCCTTGCTCAGGCTGGTCTCGAACTTCTGAGCTCAAGCGATACCTCTCGCTTCTGCCTCCCAAAGTGCTGGGATCACAGGCGTGAGCCACCGCGCCCAGCCGGCCCATGCTGCTACATTTTGAACACAATGTTGCCCCTGTGTTTGACTGTTTCTCTTTGCAGCAAAACTCGTTGAATGGAATGAGTCGTCACCACCCTCCACCTCCACTTCCTCTTCTCCAACTCTCTCCTGAGCTGGGACGGCCACACACCTGGCTTTGGGTGGGACGGTGCCAGCTTCCGCCCCCTTTCTCACTCAAAAGCATCCTGATTTCAACAATAAATTATGTGGTCACTCTGTGTCAATCGTCAGCACAGATTCTTATGTCCTCCTCTCCCCAGAGACTTCCCTGCCGTGACCATCCGGTGTGCAATGCCAAGGTCAGTCTCTCAGTTTCAGTCCTCTCGGTAGCATCTGACTCGCCGGATCCCCTCCTACTTGGGACACAGGGGCTCCAAACCTGTCTACACCCAACAACCGCTGCAGTCCTGTCTCTGCACCAGGCCTCCCTGGAGGTCCAGGCTCCCAGGCCACCTGCCCCTTGATGTCTCCCCATGGGGGGCTCATGGGGTACCACACTTAACGTGGCCATGCTGTGCCCAACCAGCCTCCCAAACTGTTCCTCCCATGGCCCCCGTCTGACTCAGTCAGAGGGCAGCTCCGTTCTTCCAAGGGCTCAGCCAGACCCCTCACTCTCCCACCCACGTCCAATCACTCAGCACATCTGATTGGCGCTGCTTTCCCCCTCGGTGGCTGTCTTCCTGGTCCGGCCTCCATTACCTGGAGTCACCTGAACCAACACAGTCACTGCTGCCTCGCCCCTCCCTGGGCACCCCATGGTCTGTCCTCCCTGCAGTAGTAGCCACCAGAGGGCGCCTGTGAGCACCTGAGTCAGGGCGCGTCCCTCCTCTGCCTACAGCCCTCCATGGCTCCCACCTTACTTGGGATGAAAACCCAAGTCCTCCTAAAAGCTCACTAGGCCCTGCACGACCTGCCCCACCCCCTCCCCGCCCTCCTCTCTTCCTTCTCTCCTCTTTGCTCACTCTGCTCCAGCCACACAGGCCTCCTTGCTGTGCCTCCAACACACCAGGCAGGGTCCTGCCCCAGGGTCTTTGCACATGTTGTGCCTGCTGGCTTCCTGCAAGTATTTCCAGGGATCACTCCCTCTCTGCTTTCAAGTCTTGGTTTCGATGGTACCTTCTCAGCGGGGCTTTCCCTGCCTGAGCCTGATTAACTTGAAGCCTGTCCTCTCCCTCCTTGGCACCCACAAACTTGGTCCCTGCCGCTTCAGCATGTTCTTTGAATGGTTTATTCATTTCTGAAATAAACACATGTGTAGATTTGTTTTCTAATTTCTCCTCCATCTTCAACACTGGGCTATAAGCTCCACTGCTGCTGTTTTATTGATGTTTCTTGGAGTCTATTTTGTCCCCTATTGTGTCACTAAGTCTCAGAAAACATTTGTGAAATTAACAACAAATGAACATGTGGCCAGAGAAGAGAAAAGGCCTGGGGGTAGGTGGTGGCAGTGCAGCAATTCAGGTGGACTTCCTGGTGCAGGGGGCAACCTGGGAGGATGCGTTACCTTCCATGAGAACTCCATCAAGGCCCGAGCACTCACTTATCTGCCCAAAACAAACACATCCAAACACTGTTTTAAAATGGTTTCTTGGGTCCTTCAGACCCTCTGGGGGCAGCCAACGTGCTGTGTGACTCCTGGCAAGTTGCTCCATCTCTCTGGGTCCATGTTTGCCTGCGTGAGGTTGGGTAGATGTTTCAGAGGTGTAGGGACCAAGTGCCAAAGGCCCCTGAAGTTCCACTATAAAATCACTGACATGAGGCAGATTGGTTAATAAAAGAAAAAGGCTGGGGAGGTGGCAGAGGTGGGAGGATCGCTTGAGATCAGGAGTTCGAGACCAGCCTGAGCAAGAGCGAGACCCCAACCTCTACAAAAAATGGAAAACTTAGCTGGGCGTGGTGGCGCGTGATTGTAGTCCCAGCTACTCAGGAGGCTGAGGCAGGAGGATCGCTTGAGCCCAGGAGTTGGAGGCTGCAGTGAGCTATGATGATGCCACGGCACTCCAGCCTGGGCGACAGAGTGAGACTCTGTCTCCAGAGGGGAAAAAAGAAAGAGAGAGAGAGAGTCATACAAATTTATTTAACATGTATACACAGGAGCTTTCAGAATGGAGACCCAAAGAGACAGGGGAAATTGTTTATTTTATGCTTGGGTTCAACAAAGTATGGACAGCCGTGTAGAAATATGATCGGACAAAAAGGGCATGATCTGATGGTAACAGGCTGAGTGGGGACACCCAGCAAGGCCTGTCTGCCTAGATTCTTCTCGGCCTCTCTGAGCAGCGTCCTTCCTTCTCTCTGGAACGGGGGTCTGATGACCTACGGTCAAACAAGGTAGGTCAGAGAGGTCAGTTTTTACACAGAATAATTTCAGGTTTCGTGGCTGGCTGTCGGGACAAGGGGTTCTGGCTTTTGTGATCTGCCTTGGGGAAGAGGGATTCTAGTTTCTGTGGCTAGCCTCGGGGGAGGATGGGACTGAGAGGCAAGAGAATAGTAGAAGGTCAGAGAAAAACTTTAGATTTTGAGGCTTTTTCACTTTGGGGTTTCTGAGTTCCATCAGGGGAGGCTGGAACCTCACAGAGGCGCTTTCCCAAAAGGGGACGATGATTCAGTGTTTCCACTAGGTGTCAGCAGGAACATAACTGGTCTCAAGTGGAGTCCCCACCCCCCAATTTCTCCCCTGCCCCATCCTCCCTTCCACTCTGGGCCCCCCAGACTCCAGCATCTCAAAGGTAGATGCTTCTCCCCCCCCCCCCCCAGTGCCCTTCCCATATTTCCAGACATGTGTCTGTCCCCAACCAGGCCTTCCTATTCTACCTAGCCCGGGCAATAGAGTGAGACTCTGTCTCAAAAAAAAAAAAAAAAGAAAGAAAGAAAATTACAACCTTGTCTGTAAGAACCCTTGGTGTAAAACAAAACAACAAAAAAATCACAATTCAAAAAAGGATTCAAATGTCTACGAACATGGTCCGGCATATACACAGTATATCCCTGCAAGAAACCCAGGAAGTGGGACGTCAACGTGGTTGGCCGTGGCCTTAGGGCGGGGGACCTGGGGGCCGAGGCGCAGACACTGACTTTCCACTCATACACTTTCTTTCTTTCTTTTTTTTTTTTTTGAGACAGAGTCTCACTCTGTTGCCCGGGCTAGAGTGAGTGCCGTGGCATCAGCCTAGCTCACAGCAACCTCAAACTCCTGGGCTCAAGCGATCCTACTGCCTCAGCCTCCCGAGTAGCTGGGACTACAGGCATGCGCCACCATGCCCGGCTAATTTTTTCTGTATATATTTTTAGCTGTCCATAAAATTTCTTTGTATTTTTAGTAGAGACGGGGTCTCGCTCTTGCTCAGGCTGGTCTCGAACTCCTGACCTTGAGTGATCCTCCCTCCTCAGCCTCCCAGAGTGCTGGGATTACAGGCGTGAGCCACCGCGCCCGGCCTCATACACTTTCATATAAGCCGAACGTGCATTTTCTAAACTATCTCACAGGCACAGAAGAGCACGCAGGGCATAGGACTGTTGCTTTCACACAAAAGAGTCTTTTCTCCCACAACCTGTTTAGATAAAAAATGGCACCGCCCACCAGTGGGGTCAAGGGGCGAATGGTGGAGGGGGATGTACTGAGGGAGGAGGACAGCCCCACCCGTCCCCCCAAGACATTTAAAGTTAAAAGAACAAGCGACAGATGGATGAGTCTGCCTGTTCTCGCCTGCATGGGTAGACATGTGAAAGTAGACACTCTTGGAAATTGCTGGAATCAAATATGAGACGCTGCTGGGAAGGGAAGTTTCTGGCAGTAAGACAAGGGCGGGAGAGAGCCTTGCTTTTTATGGGATACCCTTTTGCACTGGTGAATTTTGAAGAGCCAAGCGTTCATTTCTTAACGAAAACCCATTAAACGTTGTAAAAATATAAAATAAATGTCATTGCTGACATAGTTCACACCCTCTGTCAACTGGTATCACTATATCAATTGAAAATTTGTGAAGAAAAGCCAGGCATGGCATGTATTGCCAGTGACTCAGGAGGTCAAGAAGGGAGGATTGCTGGAGGCCAGGGGTTCAAGACCAGCCTGGGCAACATAGCAAGACCCCATCTCTACAAAAATCAGTTGGGTGTGGGGGTGCGTGCCTGTAGTCCCAGCTACTGGGGAGGCTGAGGCAGGAGGATTGGTTGAGCCCAGGAGTTCGAGGCTGCAGTGAGCTATGATCTCATGCTATTGCATTTCAGCCTAGACTCTGTCTTTAAAAAAAAATTTTTTTAGTTAAGAAAATAATGGTAGTTATTAGTTAATTAATGTTTCATGATAATTTAAAAGCCAGTCATTAAATAATGATAGTTAAGGTGCCAGTTACTGAGCCGTGTGTTGAATTATAATACTTCCTTGTTATAAGTGACCCGGTAGGCTCAGGACTGTTCTATCCCCCTATGACAGAGGAGGAAACCTAGGTTAATCAAGGACCTGTGAACTGGAGAGAGAGAGATTGATTTCACAAACCGTCTCACTCACACGGGCCCCCCCCCCCGTAACGGTGGTGTTTCAATTAAGAGGAAACTTTTGCCATTGGCAAATACTTTTCAATTAAATTGCCTGTTCCTTCAGCATCATAACCGCAGCAGTCCTGGTTATCTTTAATGCCACAGTGGCCATTCTTCAGTGCATTAGCCAGGGAGGTTGGAAGTACCTGGAACCCCTCATACCACTGCTTCCTTGAAATTTTCATCGATTTAAGAAAGAATGCCTTTTATCCGCCACCTGTGCTGGTATCTGCCATCTGAGCCCTTAAATCCTATCACACACGGCACCATAACCACAACCATAGCAATAAGCGACATTTATCGGAGACTTCCGGAGCACTGAGCATTCTCCTGATGTCCTCACAACCACGCTATGAGGTGCGATTATTTAATTCCGTCTTACAGACGTCGGAACTGAGGCCCGGAGGGGTGGGCCACCTGGGGGTCTTTAACCCTGGCATCCTGACTCCAGAACATACATTTCTGTTTCTGAAGCTCTATGCAGTCAGCCAAGTGCCTATACATACAGAAATGGTTTCTCAAGCAAGAGACGATGGCAACGTAGGCTCGATGTTTTTGCCTTTGGGGATGCGTGAGTGACGGATGGAAGAGGTTGGGACTGCAGAAGGGGGAGCACGAAAGGTGGGTGGATCTTTCCTCCCTCCGTCCCTCCTTCCTTCCTTCCGTCACCACGCTGCAGCTCAAGGGCCACTTAGCTTCATTCAGAGATATTCTTAGCTCTGCACAAACAGCCACCCAAGGGAAGACTAAATGGAGGGAGAGGCGGGGCACGGGGTGGGTGGAGGTGGGGAGGCTTCTCTCATCGGCCCCTGACTGTCCGACCCTCCCTCCGCCCCCACACACAGAATCTGCTGGAGTTTCCCCAGCCCTGGGTTTCTCTCTCTCGGGTGGTGTGATAACCACAGCCTTGCTGTGCAACCTTGAGCAGATCACTCTCCCTCTCTGTGCCTGCACTTCCTCATCTGTAAAATGAAGACAATATTAGTGCTATCTCATGGGGGCTATTGAGAGGAGGATATAAAATAAGGGCTAAGTGTGGGTCTTGGCACATAGCAGATGCCCAATAGAGTGTCCACGGTGATTTTTTCTTTTCCTTTTTTTTGAGACAGGATCTTGGTCTGTTACCCAGGCTGGAGTGCAGTGGCACAGTCATAGCTCACCGCAGCCCTGAACTCCTGGGCTCAAGTGATCCTCCTGCCTCAGCCTCCCAAGCAGCTGGGATTACAGGCATGCACCCCCACACCTGGCTAATTTTTAAAATTTTTTGTAGAGACAGGATTTCGCTATGTTGCCCAGGCTGATCTCAAACTCCCTCCTTGGCCTCCCGAAGTGCTGGAATTACAGAGCTGAGCTACCGTGCCCAGCCCTCCTCTCAGTTCTGAATGAGGGTCTCAGTTTTCTTCAATATTTGGGGGCATTGACTCCCCAAAGGGCCACACTCCAAGAGTGAAGATGGGGCGAGGACAGACTGGGACGGTGGCTGAGGGTACCCACAGCTGGTCCTGTTTGCCTTCCTGATCCCCAATCCCTTTTTCCTGCCTCTGTCTCTGAGACCAGCCTGAATGGGCTGCATGCATGGACTCCCAGACCCTGTGGCTCCCAGTGCCTGAATAACTCACTTTATCTTTCTGAACCTCAGTTTCCTCATCTGCAAAATGGGACAGTCATGTCACCCGTTGTCCAGATTACACACAATAAGCCACATAAAGTGCATCATGCCTAGAATGCTCAATCGGCAGTAAAAGCTAAAAGTTCACAGGCGAGAGAGACTGAGTGGAGTGTAGCTCGATGTCATTTAACATTTGAAAAATAAACTTCAACCGTCGCTATGACCATGGATAACCAGAATGAAATAGCAACTGCTCATAATTCCACACCCCACGGGTAACTTGTTGATGAATATCCTTTTAGACGAAAAAAGAAAAGCAAAAGAAAATGTGTTCCAGCCCACTCTGTGTGGGCTGTCTGAGTCCTGCTTTGAATGAACCGATTTTATAAAAATGTCTGTGGGTCTTGACAGGCTGTTCAATGCTATTAAAGGATGGCTGCTAGTTTTTTTAAAAAGAGTGGTGATGATATTGGAATGATGTATTTTTAAAAGAGTCCTTGTCTTTTGGAAACTACTGAAATATTTGTGAATGAAACATCATGTCTGGCAATTGCTCCAAAATTGAGACCCAGGGTTTGGCACGTGGGCGCTCATTAGGCACTTTTGTTCCCAGTGAGTATGTTTGAAATTTCCCATAATAAAATGCTTTTAAAAGCATATAACCCAGCCATTCTACTCCCTAGGTATTTATCTAGGAGAAAAGGAAATTTATATTCATAGAAAGACTTGTTCTGCATAAACGTCCACAGAGGCTTTCTTTGTAATCAACCGTTGTGTAATTAAGAATTGATTTATCCGGTCTTTGTCTTAGGTTTCTGGGAGATAACCTCCAAATTCTAGAAATTTCCTGTAGTCACAGGAGTGCCTTTGTCCTGCATGGTGGGCTCGGATCACAATGGAGTGACTAAGGAGGTGACTCAGAGTGGGGTCTTTTTGTGCCAGGAAGACCAACCGTGTGATTAGAGGGTTGAGGCTTTGAACCACACGGACAGCAGCCCGACCCCGGGGAGTTGAGTTCAGTTATGTTGCAACAATCTCCAGCAATGATGTCTGTGTAATGAAACCCCGGTAAAACTCTGGACACCAGAGCTGGGCGGAGCTACCCGATTGGTGAACACATTGCCATTCTGGGAGGGGATACACCCTTAGGTCACAAGGAGAGGGCAGCGGGGCTCTGTTTGGTGTCACTGTAGCTCCCGCCTCAGCTTCCCAAAGTGCTGGGTCTACAATTGCCACCATACCCGCCCCTCAACGTGAACTTTTGTGCCTTTGGAATCTTGTCGCCTGTGTACGGAATACCTACTCCAATATAGATCCAATTTAAAAAAGAGAGTGCTAGGTCGACATGTACTGCCTGGGAGTGATGTGTGAATAAGTTCAATGAAAACTCAACGAAACGACACTCTGCGGAGCCAGCGTGTGGGACAGAGACAGGAACAGATGGAGACAGAAATCCTCCCTCTCCCCTCCACGCCCATCAGAAAACATTCGCTAAACTGCTCCATCTAGAAAGTTCCTCCTGGGGGCGTAGAGAACCCTCACTCCTTAATTTAAACACTTTAAACAAATAAGAGAATGTGGCAACATTGTGGATAATTTTTACCTTCCCACCCCTGGGCCGCCGTGTGTTTCTCTAACCTTTTCAGCCTGTCGAACACGCCATCGCTCCTGTAATTACTGTGGTAATTGCTTTGGGCAAGAAAACAACTTTAAAAATGTTTCAGAGGTGAAAAACAAGACCAGGAGCCAAAGGAGGCGTGAGACGTGGTGACCTTAGGTTTGTAGCACCCCTGCAAGTGCCCGGGGGTGACAGGAACCCCCATCTGGGAACATCGGCATACAAGCGTGTGCGTGGACGTCTGTTTTCGTTTCTCTTGGGTAGATCTGTGGCACTGAAATTGCGGGTGGGTGTCGTTCTCTGTGCGTCTCTGCGCTGTGCGTGGAGCCCGGTTTGCTGGAATGTTCTAGAGTGGCAGCGGTGTCAGCCTGAGTGTGTGGGAGTGTGCACTGTGATGTCCACGTCCTCACTCTGAGGGAACGTTTTGTGCCTACACACGCGTGGACGTGTGTGTGTGTGTGTGTGTGTGTGCGTGTGTTTGTGGCATGGGGACGAGTGTCTGTGACCCTGCGTGTCGTTGTATTTAGGACCGTGTGTCTGTGCCTGTTTGTGCGTGGGCACGTGACCGGCTGGGCGTGCTGGGCAGAGCTTGTGACTCAGGCGAGTCGCCTGTGCCCCAAGACTTCTGTGCGTGGCCTGGGGCGCCCTCCACAGTGTGTTGATGGCTTTGGGCGCACACCTTCGTGACTCTGCAGGACAGTGCCCCAGGGGCCTGGGGGGTGGCCTGGGGGCTGCCTGAGCATCGGGGGATGTCAGTGGCTCTGGGGTGACCCTGAGTGTCCGGTGCATGTACCCACAGAGGGGCCCCTGGGATCCAGCCTCCCCACGCCGAGCCAGCCTGGTGTATTTCCCCAGGATGCACAGGCTGGGGGGCTCGCTAGTGGGGATGTGTCCCCCGCCCTCCTCACTTCCTTCCCCTCCCTGTCCCCTCTCCCAGCCCAGCTGGCGGAGGCACCGGGAGAAGTGGCCGTGGGCTGCCGGCAGCTGCAACAGGCTTAAGTGGCCCATTTCCCGGGAGGCTGGGCGCCCTGGCCGGCCACTAGGGTAATGAGCCCTGGGCCCCCCACCCGGCACCCTGGTCACCGAGGAGGGGCTGTCCCGGCCCCAGGGCTGCCTTTTCCTCCTGTGGCACTTAGACGTGGGGGGACCCGGGAAGGGGCAGCCCCACGGGCCCAACCGTGGCCAGGCAGTGGCAGGACGGAGCACAGGGTCGGTGCAGGTAGGAGGCGAGACAGAGACAGCCAGAGACACCCGGGGCCACAGAGACTGAGAGATCACAGGTGACAGAGACGGAGATGAAGAGAGACCAATGGTCAGGCCAGCAGGGAGGGAGGGAAATGAGATAAAATGCTCGCGGGCAGGGAGGGAGACACAGGCCGGCGGGGAAGGAAGGGGGTAAATGGAGGGTCACCCATCGTCACCCAGGGGCCAGGGAGGAGGGAGACAGTGGGGCAGGAGAGAAGGGGAGAGGGAGACAGAAGCAGAGAAACCGGGAGAGAGAGAGACAGAGAGAAAGAGGAGAAGACAGAGAGGGGACAGCCACAAACACACATAGCAGGGAGAGGGCGCCCAGCCATGAACAGAAAAGAGAAGAGAACAAGAGGAAAAGGCTATGGCTGCTGGGGAGAAGGACAAGGGTCCTCCCCGGGAAGGGGGGACCAAACACAGACCCAGGCGGGACAGGACCTGCCAGGGCCCCCCACACTCCCGAGTGCAGTTTGGTGGTAAAATGAGTATTTATCAGATATCATGTGTGCCAGGCACTGGGCAAAGCTCTCTGTTGGCCTTATTTCTGTCCTCTACCTAAACAAATGTTTATTGAGCACCTACTGCATGCCGGGCATTGAGCTAAACCCTGGGGGACACCGCAGTGGGAACAGACAGAGGGAAATCCCTGCCCTGCTAGAGCTGGGCTGAGGCAGGAGGATCGCTTGAGCCCAGGAGTTAGAGACCAGCCTGGACCACACGGCCAGACCCCATCTCTAAAATTTTTTTTTTTTAATTAGCCAGGTGTGGTGGCACCTATAGTCCCAGCTACTTGGGAGACTGAGGCAGGAGGATCACTTGAGCCCAAGAGTTGGAGGCTACAGTGAGCTATAATGATGCCACTGCACTCCAGCCTGGGCAACAGAGCAAGACCCTGTCTTTCTATGCAAAATGAAACAAACAAACAACAACAACAAAATTGTCCAGCCGAAGGGCTCAAGGGCCTCCTCAACAAGTTAAACGTGAAGTTGCCGTATGACCTAGCCATTCCACTCCTGGGTTTTTCCCCAAGAGAAATAAAAACCTACATCCACACAAAAATTTGTACATGAATGTCTGTAGCAGCACGATTCATAAAAGCACCAAAGTAGGAACAAGCCAAGTATTCATCGATGGATGAGTGGATCAACACAATGTGGCCCATCCATACATATGATGGAATATTACACAGCCATGAAAAGGGACGAGACTCTGACACAGGCCACAGCGTGGATGGACCTTGAGGACATCGTGCTCAGTGGGAGACACCAGACACAGAAGGACACACAGTGTGTGACTCCATTTATATGAAATGTCCAGAACAGGCAGATCCACAGAGACGGGACGTGGATTCATGGGTGCCAGGGGCTGGGGAGTGACTGCTGATGGGGACAGGGCTGCTTTTACAGGGGATGGAAATGTCCTAAAATTAGATTGTAGTGATGGTTGCACAACCCTGTGAATATAGTACAACCCACTACATTGTGTACGCTAAAGGAGTGAATTGGATGGCGTGTGAACTAAATCTCAATAAAGCTGTTAAAAATAAAGCTATCCCTAGATCCAAGCTGTGATGCACGAGAGTCATCTGAACACAGGCTCCTCTCAGTAGCCCTTGAGACAAGGACTTGGGGACAAATAGTTGAGGTGGGAGCAGAGGAAGCCCCACCCCCCCAGCTGGGGGTTGTGGATGTGAGTAACAGGAGCCCACACCTGCGGGGGACCCTGGAGACCACACCTGCAAGTCGTGCCCCCCAAGAGATAAGAAGTGGGGCTACTTATCCACCAATTCCCACATCCCACTGTTTGAGGGTCACTCCTGGGGCACTGGCTCCCCGCCCATGCAGCCAGCACCGTGCCCTGAGCAGAGAGCATGCTCAGTTAGCGAGGTGCAGGACGCCACCAGCAGCTGATGGCCAGCGTGGGCTGAGGCAGTAGGGCTGGGGCCCCAACATGCCTAGAGTAGAAACACGGGAATCATCTTGTTGACGTGCCCTTCCAAACCCACCCATATGCCAAAACCAGTGGGCAAAAGTATGGTGAGAAACAGGAACCCCACAAGGATGAGGATTAATGTCATTGACGCTGGGACACATTGGGCTTCATGTGCCTCCTAACATGCTGCACTGAGGAGGACGCCACGTCCTCTCTGCCGTACCCTTCTCCAAAATGCAGACCTTCAATCTAATTATGAGAAAACATCACACAAACCCAAATTCAGGGACATTCCTCAAAATATCAAAAGTGTCACAGTCACAAAAGGCAAAGAAAGACTGAGAAACTGGCACAGCCCAGGGCAGCCTAAGGAAGACATGACCACTAAATGCACGTCCCGGGCCAGGATGCAATCGAGATTTAATAATATTTATGTAATAATTTTAATGAGAATAGGATTGATTAATAATTTAATAATATGAATTCCATTAAGAGAAAAATTGGTGAAATTTGAATAAGATCTGTCATTCAGTTAAATAGCGTTGTACCAGGACATTAGTAGGACAATTAGTGATATTTGAATAAGGCCTTAAGATGAGTTCGTTGCGTTGTATCAATGTTAATTTCCTGTGGTTATGAAAAATGTTAAATTAGAGGAAGCTGGGTGAAACTTAGATGCAAATTCTGTGTTGCTCTTTTTGGCAACATTGTATAAGTCTAAAATTGTTTCAAAGTAAAAGAAAACAAAAAGAAACAAAATCTATCTAGGATTCAGAGTCTAGTTAACAGCCCTGTGAGTGATCTTGGACGCCACTCCTTCAGACCCAGTCGAGCCTTCAGATGATATAGCCCCAGTCAACATTTTTTTTTTTTTTTTTGAGACAGGGTCTTGCTCTGTCACCTAGGCTGGAGTGCAGTGGCATCATCATAGCTCACTGTAACTTCAAACTCCTGGGCTCAAATGAGCCTCCCACCTCAGCCTCGCAAGTAGCTGGGACTATAGGCACACACAACCACGTCCAGATCATTTTTTAAATTTTTTGTAAAGATGGGGTCTTGCTACATTGCCCAGGCTGGTCTTGAACTCCTGACTTCAAGTGATCTTCCTGCCTATGCCTCCCAAAGTGCAGAGATTACAGATGTGAGCCACTGCACCTGGCCCCAGCCAACATTTTGACAGTAACATCATGAGGAAGCAGAGCTAGAACCAACCAGCCACTTCTGGATTCCTGACTCACAGAAGCTGTGAAATATTAATATTATTAATAAATGTTCATTGTTAGAAGTTGCTACATTTTGGAGTAATTTGTTACACAGTAAAAGCTGAGCAATACAATAGAGAATGGATGGTTGAAACCAGCAGAAGAACACCCTGGCTAACCCATAGATCATAAGAAATAATAAATTATTCTTGTTTAAGCCTCTAAGTTTTGGGATGGTTTATTAGGCAGCAATAGTAACTGATACATTATTGGCCAGTTGAGACAATGTCATCGAATGGACCGATGAGTTGGCCAATGATCCTTTTAGGCAAGTAGATAATAGCTGTGTAGAGGCAGCAGACGCTTAAACAGTTGGTTATGTTACTTTACGGAATCTTTAACTCAATTTGTCCATTACTGGACTGTTTGCCTGAACCAGCCCATTGTGGAACAGTTGTCTGATCCCATAAGAACCATTCAACCGAGTTGACCACATGCATTGGTCATTTGACCCAATGAGCTATGTGGTCAACCAAATAAATAGACTGATTTCATTCATCTATTCATCTAGCATTTATTGAGAATCAAGATAAATTTAGAGAGTGACAAATATTCTGAGGGAAACGAAAGAGAAATACGGCAGTTACTCTCCGGGCAACATTGGCCAAGGCTTCTCTGCAGAGGTGACATTTGAGATAAGACCTAGCTGTTAAGAAGGATTAGCTAGGTAACATTCCACAACGAGGAAATAGCAAGTCCACAGGTACTGAGGGAGGAATTAAGTGGCGGCAGTTTAAAAATATATCCACACACTTTTTATTCTTAAATTCTTGCCACAGAGAGGTAGAATTTAGTTCCCTTCCCATTGAATCTGGGCAGGCTTGGATGGCTTCAACCAAGAGGATACCGTGGAAGTGATGCTATGTGACTTCCAACGCTGGGTAGTAAAAGACCAGCAGCCTCTTGTTCACTGAACACTGCCCCTTAGGGCCCTTGGTCACTATGGAAGATGCCTGACTACACTGAGGCTACCATGTTGTGAGGAAGCCCAAGATACATGAGGACGTGACCACGTGTAGGTGCTTTGATCGACACGCTGAGCTGTCTTCTCAACTGAAGCCCCAAACAGAACCACCATTTTCCCTGTGTCCTGTCCAAATTCCTGACCCACTAAATCCATGATAGTAATAAATGGTTATTGTTTTCCAACATTAAGATGAGGGTGATTTGTTACTCAGCAGTAGCGATCACTGAAACTCGAGCTTGGTGTAGCCCAGAACAAGGAAGCTGATATAGGCAGAGTAGAATGAGGGAGGGAGAAACGTGAGGAGAGCTGAGAGGCAGGTAATTGGAGGTAAGGATGAGGAGGGTGGAAGAAGGCTCCCCTGGGCTGGCCGCTCAGTTCCAGGGATGCCCCACAGAGCAGAGATATTAATCCCTGAGCAAACAGCCTGTGCTCAATAAAGGCTTTTTGAAGGATCTCCTTGAATACAGGTGCATCTAGACATCTCTCTGGGACCCCTCAGCTAAGTGGCCTTGTCAGGATGGCCCACTGTCCCCTTGCACCCCAGCTCATTGGGGGTCCAGGGATGGGATGGGGGCTTCTGGGTTCAGGCCCCGTCAGACCCCTCCCCAACCTCTAAGGCTCCTGCTGGGGCCGGACTCCCGTCTTTCCCCTCTTCGCCCTGTTTCTTCCTCGGGCTGTGTTTGGGACTGTCTTGTATCTCTCTAGGGGTGGGTTTCTGTTGCATGCTCGGTGTTTTCTGTCTGGGGGCCTGGCTGCAGCTATCTCTGGGTCTCTCCCTGTCTCTGTCTCTCTGTTCTCTGTGTCTCTGTTTCTCTTTGTCTCTCTGTCTCTTTGTCTCTGTCTTCCTCTCTGTCCCTCCCTCTCCTTCTGTCTCTGTCTGTGCACTCCTGCCGCTGTCTCCCCCCTTCTCTCTGCATCTCCGGGCACCTGCCTCCCTCCCCCCACCCTCACACCCCTCCAAACAGGGGCCCCTGGGCTTGGGGAGGACCCCACGGCAGCAGGTGGCGGGACAACCCGACACCGACACCGGGGATTAGCAGCCCTGCCCCTCGCCCCCCCAGCCACCCCGAGAGATCCGATGCCACGATGCCACTGACTTTTTCACCGTGCCTTAATCAAATTTCCTGGCCTCCACCGGCGAAGCCCGCTCGTTCGCCGATGCAGCTTGATCCCACGTTCCATCCTCCTCCCCGGTCACCAGACGGCCACCTGCACAACGACACCCCTGCACCTGCCTGGGTCTGCCTGGCCTGAGCCCCGCCCCTTTCCCCAGCACAACACGGCACCCGGAGGGCCACCCCGGCCTGGGACCTCGGGGGCATCGACCCACATTCTCAGTGACAATCTTATTAAAAAAAAAAAAAAAAACCATCAGTGGGTTGCCTAGATTTTTTCCGTTTTCGCCTACTTGTCTTGAGAAGACACACACAAAAATGTGTGAAATTCATGTTTCCATTTCTCAACCTCAGATTTTTTTTAACTTTTTATTTTTAAAATGATGATAGGCTCGACAGGAAGCTGCAAAAATAGTGCAGCCAGCCCTGTACCGTTTACCCCGCTTCCCCGAGGAGTAGCGTCTTACATAACCGTAACAATTCTCAGAGCCAGGCAACGGCCGGGGACAGCGTCGCTGCCTAGACAGGAGATCTCCATTTCTGGATCTTTTACTTTAAGCTGTCGTCTTGCACACACAGCTGAGCACGTGTGCACACCGTTCCGGAGTCACACACCGCATGTGACCCCTGCAACGTACACACCCCTCCCCCGCAGAGTCACACACCTGCATGCAAGCACACCAGTCAGTCACACACCTTTACCTGCACGTGCATGTGTAAGCACATTCAAACACCCACACACATGTGCACATGGGCACACGTGTGTGTGCATTTATATGGGCACACTTACAGATGCATACATGCACACGGCCTGTCACGTGCAGGAGAATGGACACCCGAACACACATGGGACTCACCCGTGTTCACAGGCAGCTCTGACCGCCTATGTGAGAGTGCACACACACATCGCACCCACACACACACACACACAGACGCACACGCAGACTCAGACACCTCCACAAACACGCACGCACACACAGTCACACCCACGGATGCAAACACACACGCAGCGTCACACGCCCATGTCCGCATGCACAGGCACGCATACACACGCACATGTGCACGTACCTGCACACAAGCTGCCTTTCCCTACACCAACCCGCGCTGGAAAACTCTGCAGAGAATTATTACTAATGTCGTCAGCAGCCCTGCCCACGGTCGAACCAGTCACCATGGTTTCGGGAGGAGGTTGTCTATATTTGCCAATTTCCCTCTCTGTCTCTCTCCCTCTGTTCTGACTTTGGATTTAAGAGACACAGAAATATATTCGATACTCTGCAAGAAGAGATTAACAGGACTGTGCCAAGGTCTGCCATTGTCACCCTTCCAGTGCCGTCCCCAGCTCTGTCCTTATTCCAGTGCTGGAGAAGGGGGTATGGGTGTGGGACGGGGGGAAACACAAGGCTGTGACACCCCACGTTGTCCCCAAGCCCAGCTCTCACCCACCTCCCCTCACATACAACCTCTCAAACCTTCCCCACAGCCCTCTGTCCCTAGCAGACACTTCAGCACACCCAAACTTGAACTCATGATCCATCTCCCCTAAGCCCGGCCCTCATCCAACCTCACCATCATCCATCCTGCCTCACAGGCCACAGGTTTGGGAGTCCCCTCAGTGTACCTCCTCTGTCCCCAACGCCAATCGTGTCTCCCCACACAAGAATCAGGAACCTTCCAGTGACATCTCTGACTGGGATCCCCCTCACTCACTTTCCTCCATGGCAGCCTGGCTGCAGAGCCTAGAATGGGCCATGCTTCCTCGCACCGCAGGGCCTTTGCACATGCCGTGCCCACCTCCAGGAACACTCTTTCCCTCTCCGCTTCTCTTGGTGGTGCCAACGACACGACCTGCAGTCTCAGCTCAAAGGTCACTCCTCAGGGAAGCCTGCCCTGGTCACCTCTTACATGCTCACTCATGTCACTCTATACTGTTCTCCAAAGCTCTGCATTAGGATTCATTCGTATTACCATCTCACCCCTTCTAGATCACAGAACTCTTCAGGGCCAGAGATATTTGTTTATTTTGCTCATTGCTCATCTAGAACAATGCCTGGCCTATGGCACATGCTCAATACACATTCGCCTAAAGAACGAATGAATGAGGGTGTTTTCAACCCTCGGTCATGTCAACAGAAAAGTGAGACTGTCAGATGAGCCCAGGCTTTTGATTTCATTAGAATCAAAAAAAGAGAGGGACAAAGGTGGTCTTGCTCATTTCAATTGGGGTTTTATGACTAGGAACAGACTGAGCTCATATTCTGCAGAAGTAAAATTCGTGAACATAGGTTCGTATCCATATAGAGAAATATCTGGCAGTGTACGCTCCAAAGTGTACAAAGTGGGCCGGGTGCGGTGGCTCATGGCTGTAATCCCAGCACTCTGGGAGGCCGACGCAGGAGGATCACTTGAGGCCAGGAGTTCGAGACCAGCCTGAGCAAGAGTAAGACACCCGTCTCTACAAAAAAATTAAAAAGTTATCCAAGCACTGTGGCATGCACCTGTAGTCCCAGCTACTCAGGAGGCTGAGGCAGGAGGATCGCTTGAGCCCAGGAGTTTGAGGCTGCAGTGAGCTATGATGAGGCCACTGCACTCCAGCCTGGGTGACAGAGGGAGACCCTGTCTCTAAAAATAATTAAATTAATTAAATAAGTGTGGAATAAATGAAAATGAATATAGACCATTGCACGAACCCAAACCAAAAGATCATTTATAAACCCCATCTCCTGACATTGCCAAATGTCATGCACAATCCCCGCCCACCAGTTGAGTGTCACCAGTGTAGACACATCGAACACAAACCCACACGGACCCTCTCTGTTTTTCAGGCCCCAGAACTGGCATCACAGGTGAGCTGGAAAACTCTGCAAGGGCCATGAGGGACACAGGGATTAAAGGGCTCGCTGCCAGGCCTCTCACCTGCCTGGGGCCTCCAAGCAGCTGCGCAGAGCTGAAACCTGAGCTGCTGTTCTCACAGCTGGCCACAGAGGCTCCCAGACCTGCAGAGACACTGCGGATGAGCCGGGAACAGGCCCTCGGGCCCAGTGCTGGCCAGCGGGAGTGTCTGGCCATGACTTGGGAAATCTTACACTTGCGGGACCAGTGACCTCAAGCTCAAAGAGAGTTGGAATTGCAGCTTGAGGTTCATTGGCGACTCCCAACTGCTAGTCGCTTAGACATGGAGTGTTTCAGCTCCTGATCGTGGAGTGCTTCAATTATTGTCATTCCTTAAAATCACTCATCCTAGATCGCTGGGTGTCACCTGGGGGCGATTCTGTCCCCAGGGAACACTGGACAATGTCTGGAGACATTTCTGGTTGTCAGAACTTGGGGTGCTGCCAGTATTGAGTGGGTACAGGCCAGCGATGCCACTGAGCACTCTACAGCGCCCAGGACGGCCCCCCACAGCCAACAATCACCTGGCCCATCTGTCACTAGCGCTGAGGTTGAGAAACCCCGAACTTGATTCACAGAACAATAATGCTCCTAAGGGTCAACTTTATCTACTGTGCATTCAGTTGTCACCAATCTCACCACATGTTACCCCCATCCATTGAATTCTCACAACCCCCCTGTAAGCGTTAAAGACTCTGATCAGCCACATTTTCCAGAGGAGGAAACCAAGGCCCAGAGACGGAAAGTTTCCAAGGTCAGGTCACACAGCGAGAGAGCGGTAGAGCGGGGACGTATGGCCGGGAAGGGCTGGAATTCACAAAGCGGCACCACATCTCATCCCCGTGATGGTTTTATGATACGACTAGGAAGGCAGGGGCAGAGATCCTAGCCTGTCCTGTTTGCTGCTGTGACGCCAACACTTGGCATGCAGTAGGCGCTCAATAAGTGTCTGTTGAATGAATGAACAAGAGAATCACTTCCACAGAGACAGAAAGTAGGATGGTGGTTGCTAGGGGTTGGGGGAGGGAGAGAATGGGAGGTTTTGCCTAGTGGGGATAAAGTTTCAGATTTGCAAGGTGAAAAGTTCTGGAGATCCGTTTCTCAACGATGTGAATATACTTAACACTATTGAATGGTGCACTTAAAAATGATAAAGATAGTAGATTCGATGTTATGTGTTTTTACCACAATAAAAAAATGAACCGGCCGGGCGTGGTGGCTCACACCTGTGATCCTACCACTCTGGGAGGCCGAGGCAGGAGGATCATTTGAGCTCAGAGTTCGAGACCAGCCTGAGCAAGAGCAAGACCCCATCTCTACTAAAAATAGAAAGAAATTATATGAAAAACTAAAAATATATATAGAAAAAATTAGCCAGGCATGGTGGCACATGCCTGTAGTCCCAGCTACTTGGGAGGCTGAGGCAGGAGGATCACTTGAGCCCAGGAGTTTGAGGTTGCTGTGAGCTAGGCTGACGCCATGGCACTCTAGCCCGGGCAACAGAATGAGACTCTGTCTCAAAAAAAAAAAAAAAAAGAAAAAAGAAAAACAATAAAAATAAATAAAATAAATAAAAAATAAAAAAAATGCACCCAACTCTCCCCTTCTCTGCACCTATATCAGCTTCTAGAATAACTGGAAAACAATCACATATCTGGACATCCGGGAGTCTCCACCAAGCCATGGCCAACACCTGACAGCCTCTTTAGTCTCTCTGGCAGCTCACTCCTTCCTGCCACACATTGTCATTTTTTTTGGTCCCAAAATATACACTCTTCTTCCCACCCCCAGGCCTTTGCCTATGCCTGGACTGTCCGCCCACTGAGTTCTCAGATGGCTATAGCTCATTCTCATCCTCTCATGTCTCCACCGAAATATCAAGTCCTTTTTCAGAAAAATCCTTCCTTGATCCCTCCCTCCAAACCCAAGTAGTTCCTGAGTCACTCTCTTCTGCAGTAGAAGTGACTTACTTGTCACAAACAGAATATAATGAAAGTAGTAGGATGTTCAAACAGTACAAAAATGGACATAGCAGCATGATTCACAACAGCCAAAAGGTGGAAACAGCCCAAGTGTCCATCACATGATTAATGGATAACCAAATGCGGTGTATCTAATGGAATATTATTCAGTTTTAAAAGGGAGGAAGTTCTGATTCATGCTATGTGGATGAAGCTTGCGGACATCATGCTAAGTGGAAAAAGCCAGGATCGGAAGGACAAATATTGTGTGATTCCATTTGTATGATGTCCCTAAAATGGGCAAATAGAGACAGAAAGTAGATTGGAGGTTACCAGGGGCTGGGGGAAGGGGAATGGGGAGGTATTTTTTGTTTTTTTTCTTTTATTCTCAAGCTCAATGGCAGGGAATGGGGAGTTTTTGTTTAATGGGCATGAGTTTCTGTTTGGGATGATGGACAGCTTTTGGAGATGGGTAGTGTGGATGGTTGTACAACAATGTGAACTGAAATGTACGCTTAAAAATGGTCAAAATGGCAAATATCATGTGGTACAGTCATGTGTCGCTTAACGATGGGGATAGGTTCTGAGAGATGCATGATTTTGTTGGGCAATTTCGTCTTTGTGCCAACATCACAGAGGGCACTTACACAAGCCTGGGTGGGAGAGCCTGTTATTGAATACACTCCTAGTCCCCCTAGGGTACGAACCCGGACAGTGTGTTACCGTACTGAATACTGTAGGCAACTGTAACACAATGGCAAGTATTTGTGTATCTCAACATACCCAAACACAGAAAAAGTGCAGTAAAAATATGGTATAAAAAAAAAGATGTTGCAGTTATAGAGGCAGCTCTATTAAAATCTTAGAAGACCACTGTTGTGTATGCAGTCTGTCAACCAAATTATTGTTCTATGATTCAATGATTGTATACATTTTACCACAATAAACATGCACACACACACACATGCGCATAGGGTAATAGGATGTCATTTCCATGGTTAGGTTGTAAACACTGTGACTTCCCCTTGCTAGCACACTCTGCTGTGTCCTTGGCTTGCATGTTTTAAAGAAGCAATCCACCACACTGAAGGGACTCAAGTGACCAAGATGCAACGGTGGCCACCAGCCACCAGTCTCAAGGAACTGAACCCGGCCAACAACAGCCATGTGAGTTTGGAAGCGGGTCTTTCCCCACTCGGATCCTTGGATGAGACCCCAGCCCTGGCTGACACCTTATGACAGCCCGAGGATGGCTCTGAGGCAGCTCAGCCACACCTGGAGTTCTGACCCCGAGAAACTGTGAGATAATCAATAGTACTGTTCTAAGTTACTGCATTTGGGGTAGTTTGTTACGCAGCGATAGATAACCAATATGCTATTATTAATAATCCTATTATTGCTAGAGGAAGTTTTATAGTGAAGGAGAGCGTGAGCTTTAGTTGACAATAGGGGGGCGTGCGGGGCTTGCTCCATTGGGAGCCTCAGTTTTCTCCTCTGTAAAATGGGATCACAATACTGCCTGCTTCGTCAGGGTGTCATAAGGGACATGCAGATATTAGTGCTCTGCTCGGCCCTGCACGAGGACAGTGGTCAGGTGCAGGGGCTGCAGTGATGAGGGTGGTGGCAGGGGGTGGGGAACAGGGACTGTCTCCTCTCTGTCCTGCCTGGCGCCATCTGAGCCTAGGGGTCTTTCTGCAGCTGTTGGTTCCTGCAAGACCTGCGTGCCCGGGTCGTGTGTCTGTGCGTCCTGCAGGTGTCCCTCTGTGCACCCTGGCGCTGCTGACGACCTAGCTGTGCCCACCACGTGGATGTCATGCCAGCTCCGTGGGGGTGGCGTGGTCAGAGCCCCTGGGCCCGGGGTAGGGGAGCGCTTGGGGAGGGACGCATTGGTCGCCTCCCGCCGCGTTTCAGGACCCTCTGCGCAGCCACTTCTCTCCGGCGCTGGGCGCCGAGAGCGCACGCGGGCGTTGCCCCGGCAACGCCGGGATGCCCAGCAACAAGTCCGCGGCGCGCGTCACGTGCCCGGCGCCGGCCAATCCGAGGGCCCGCCGGGAAGCAGGTCAGCCCGGGCCAAAGTCCACCTCCCGCCTCCTTCCGCCGCGCGCAGCTCCGAGCTAATTACCGTAATTGCGGCGGGAGAGCTCCAGGCGCGGGGGCCCGGGCTGGGGGCTGGGCAGGCCCCCGAAGGGCTGGGAGGGGAGGGCTGGGAAGCTGGACCCTCCTCCTCCAGCGGCCTCGCTGCTGCTGCCTCGGGGGACCGCAGTCAGAGCACTCATTAGCCGCCTACTGTGTGCACCTACTGGGGGATGGGGGGAGAGTTGGAGTGTTTGCAGTGGGGGTGGGGAACCCTCACCTCCAGCTTAGGTCAATCTAGATTTGGGGGCACAGGGAACAAGTTTAAGACTCGGGGTCTCCTAGGAGCTGTTTCATCTCTGTGGCCTGTATTGAATGGAATGAATGACACACACACACCCATTCCATTGGGTCACAGTTCCCTACTGTACAAAAACAAGAAAGATTTAACTCTTGAAGAGAGTGTGTAAAAAGACTTGGCTGTAGGCGGACAGGGTTCGAATCCTGTCTCTGCCACTCCCCGCTGTGTGACTCTAGGGGAGTCACTTAACGTCTCTGAACCTTGGGTGCCTCCTCAGTTAAAAGACACACAAATAGGAAGCTCATCATATTTATTGGTGGGAGTGGTGAGTATTGACTGAGATAATGTGTGAAGCATACAGTAAGCACTTAATAAACAGTAGCTAATCATCATCACAGTCCCAGCTCTCAGTATGAGCCATGAGATCTTCCGAGTGTCACTTCATGGTGTTGAAGCTCACTTATTTCTGTGGATATTACTGGCAGGTATTCATTGAGCGCCTAGTGTGTACCAGGCCCTACTCCTGGGTTTGAGTCCTCCGCCTCACCGTGGAGGGGATAAAGGGTCCAAGGACACACTATGTCATTGACCACAGGAAGTGGCCCAGGATCTCAGTGGGCAGGAGGGTGTATCTGGGTAGTTTTCAATTTCTCCGATGCTGGTTCCTTCCCACCTCCAGGCTTTTGCACCTGATGTTCCCTCTGCCCGGAAGACTTTTCCCTGAGCAGGCTCCTTCCTCACCTGTTCTGTCTCCGCACAAATGGTGCTGCTGTTCCTGCTCCCCTGGGTGTGCTCTGTGGCTGTCAGGACTTTTCCTCCTGTCCCCTCCCCCAACTCTAGGATGGGCTGATCACAGGAAGGGCAGCTGTGGTCAAGGGTTGTACTTGGAATTTTGCTAATACTTGTTTTCCAGGCGCTCTGAAAAGGGAGAAGGGAGAACATAGCGTTCATTCAAGGTCCTCCCAGGACTCGGAGCTGGAGGGGAAACCAGGTCTGCAGATACTTGGCTTACCTCTGCGGTCCAGCAGCCACCTTTTAGAGGTTGGGGGCTGGTCCCACTCAGGGCACAGATACCAGCCACAGGATGTGGCTGAAAGTGGGGACTCTGGTTTCCAATGGCAGCTCTCTTCCACCTTTCCCTGCTGTGTGAGCTTGGGCAAGTGTCTCAACCTCCCTGTGCCTGCTTCTGCAGTGGAAATGGGGCCAAGGGCACCAAGCTTGGGAAGTTCATGCGAGGATGGGATGAGGAAGAGGGAGCCAAGCTCCAGTGGGTTGTCAATAAATGGTAGCTGGCATTATCATTTAAACAGAAAGGAGATTGATCAGAAGGATGTTGGGAAGGTCCCAGAACCAACAGGAAGGCTTAGAAAGTTGGTTTTGGGAACAGGCAGGTGCCCAGAGAAGAGCCACTCAGGGGGACAGAAGGATAGGATGGCGGGGGACATCCAGCCCCAGCCCCAGCCCCAGCCAGCCCTGTCTCTGTCAGTATGATCATGAGCTAGCCATCTGAGCTCTAGTTCCCTTTCTCCATCTTTCAAACAGGAACAAAACATATCCTGACTCCCTGGAAGGTGAGGGGGAGAGTTGGAGCAAAGAACCCAAGGAAGGTTCCGGAAGGTTCTGGAAGGTCCAAACCTGATACTCACAGTATCATGCACAAATATCTATTGAGGCTCTATATTTGCAGGACACCGTGCTCAGAGGGAGCTGCAAGAAAGTATGAGAAAGTCAAGATGAAGGGCGTTGGAGAGAAAGATAAGAAAGCTGGATTCTAGACATGGCTGGTTTCCTGCCATGCTACATGAGCCGGAGAAAGTTGCTTTCACTCTCTGGGCTTCGAGGAAATGAGGGGTCAGGGTTCTGTAATAAGAAGACCTCCTTCCAGATCCCTTCTCTGTCCCTTGCTTCCTGGGTGTCCTTAGGGAAAGTGTCTCTACCACTCTGAGCCTCATTGTCTGCGTCTGAAAAATGAGGTTCAGTCATTTTACTGTAGGGCAGCTGCAAAGAGATCATTCATTCATTGAATTGCTATCAATTTCAGGCCCTAGGAGATACAGTGGCAAGTAAAATGGGCCAGAACTGGCCGTTAAGTGATATTTAAAGCTCTTAGCACATTAGCTCCTCTTCCTCATCTGTAAAGTGCTTAGCACAGTGTCTGGGACAAAATAGATGCTCAAGAAATGCTAGCTCGTAACATTGCAATAATTCTGGGGCACACATCACGAAATTCTCTTTTTTCCCACCAGGTCTGAAGTGTTAACATGCCTGGAGTTTGGAGTGATTGTCATTCATTTGGTTGGCAAGGGACTGAGACCTTCATTAGGGATTCCCTGGTGGCCTCGGGTGGGGAGGGTGACCTGTGTGTGGTCCTGTTTGTGTGCTCTGCCTCTTCTGGGTAAATGCCTGCATTAATCTCCCCCTGCCCAGGCTGGAGGGTCAGGTTTCGGGGCCCCAGGCAGATGTTGTCCAGAGTAGCCCTGTTTCCTTAATCCCCGGGGCTCCAGAAACTGTCCTTAGGAGAGGGAACAACAGACCTACTGAGGTCACCATCTGTGCAGTCTTGATTTGTAAATGCTCATGAGGGTGGTAGGACAGAGGTCTCTATGGTAACGGCTGAGGAAGGGGGCTGTGTGTGTGTGTGTGTGTGTGTGTGTGTGTGTACAGGGAGGAAGCATCACCCAACACTCTTATTCCTAGACTTTTTTTCTACCCTGATGAGCTATTAATTAATACTCATCGCTGGATTATTATCCTCAGAGATAATGAGCTACTGTTCCTAACTGGAGTCTCCCGGGGACATTTTCTAAAGAGATTCATTCACTTCTGCCCACCCGCATCCGTCTCTCTCCTGGGACACAGGCAAATGTTACCGAACCCAGAGACCCAGAGCGGGGAATACTGAATAAAAGGGGCCTCTCCGTAGCTGGAATTAGCAAAGGTCTCGTGCACGGGAAGTTATTATAAACACACCAGCTATGATTACTCCAGAAGATGGAATGGCGCCTCCTAAGGAGCCAGCGTGTTTGCAACGGAAAGTTGCCTCTGTTGAAGTGGACCGGTCAGATCCAAAGGCAGACACAAAAAGGGTGGGAGGAGGAGAGGCTGCAACCGAGGGGTCCTGGGTCCAAATGCACCACATTCAGATCTTTGCACATGCTGTTCCCCCTGCCAGGAACACACTCCTGCAACTTCACCTTGCGCACTCTTCCTCATCCTTAGGTCTCAGTTTTATTTTATTTTTTTGGAGACAGAGTTTTGCTCCGTCACTGCAGCTAGAGTGCAGTGGCATCCTCATAGCTCACAGCAACCTCAAGCTCCTGGGCTCAAGCGATCCTCCTGCCTCAGCCTCCTGAGTAGCTGGACTACAGGTGCACGTCACCATGCCTGCCTAAGTTTTTCTATTTTTTGTAGAGACAGGGTCTCGCTCTTGTTCAGGCTGGTCTTGAACTCCTGAGCTCAAGCAATCCTCACACCTCGACCTCCCAGAGTGCTGGGATTACAGGTGTGAGCCACCACTGTAGGCCTAGATCTTAGTTTTAGGCTGTGGCCCCTCCTCCAGGAAGTATTCCTTGATTTGTCCCTCTTTGCTGTACTTGGACTAGGTCAGGTGACTCCTCTGGGTCTCCACAGCACCCTGTGCCTTCTACATCACAACTTTGTTCACTCTAAGCAGTAATTTCTGGGAGTATAAGTCTTGTCAGCTAGACATTTTTTTTTTTTTTTTTTTTTTTGAGACAAAGTCTCACTCTGTTGCCCGGGCTAGAGTGCCGTGGCATCAGCCTTGCTCACAGCAACCTTAAACTCCTGGGCTCAAGCAATCCTTCTGCCTCAGCCTCCCGAGTAGCTGGGACTACAGGCATGCGCCACCATGCCCGGCTAGTTTTTTCTATATATTTTTAGTTGTCCAGTTAATTTCTTTCTATTTTTAGTAGAGACAGGGTCTCACTCTTGCGCAGGCTGGTCTCGAACTCCTGAGCTCAAATGATCCGCCCGCCTTGGCCTCCCAGAGTGCTAGGATTACAGGCGTGAGCCACCGCGCCTGGCCGCCAGCTAGACATTTTTGTTCAGGATTGTATTAAGTCACACAAAGAGCTTGTTTCAGAAGGGGTGTGTAGAATGCTGCCCTGTGTATTAAAAAGAGATAGAGGACACTACACTCTTATTAAGTGGCTAAAAAAACCCACAATATCAACCGCTGATAAGGACACAGCAACTGGAACTCTCTTCTACCGCTCATGGGAATAGCACTTTGCAAAATACATTTGACAGTTTCTCACATAGTCAAACACACATTTACCATATGACCCAGCCATCCCGCTCCCAGGTATTTATCCCAGAGATGTGAAAACTTATTGCCCACACAAAAGCCTGTATGTGAATATTTACAGTATTTATAGCAGCTTTATTCGTCATCTCCAAACACTGAAGATGTCCCAGAACCCAATGTCCCCAAACTGGTGAATGGCTAAACAAACCGTAGTCCATCCACATAATGGAATACTACTTAATAATAAAAAGGAACTGACTCCGGAGTCACACGATGACATGGGTGAATCTCCAATGTGTTATGCTGAGAAGCCAGGCCCAAAAGGCTGCACACTGTTTGGTTCCATTTAAATGAGATTCGGAAAAAGACAAAACTATAAGGATAGGCCAGATCAGAGTTGCCAGGGGCTCAGGGTGTGGGAGGAGGAAAGACAAAGGGGCACGAGAGAAATTTTGGGGGTGAGGGACCTGCTTTGTATCTTGATTAAGGTGGTGGATACATGGCTACACATATGTCAAAATTTATAGAACTGTAGAACTAAAATTTATAGAAGTGGACATCTAAAAATATGAATGTTGCTGTATGTAAATTACGCCTCAACATTCCTGAGTTGAAACAAGAGTTGTTGCAGGGCTTGGTGGCATGCGCCTGTCGTCCCAGCTGCTCAGGAGGCTGAGGCGGGAGGATCGCTTGAGCCCAGGAGTTGGAGGCTGCAGTGAGCTGTGATCGCGCCACTGCACTCCAGCCTGGGTGACATAACAAGACCCCATCTCTAAAAAAATAATAATAGAAGTTTAAAAATAATGGAAAATAATTCTTGAAAAGGCAGCATGTTGGGGAGAGAATGTATAAGCTTAGGTATGCATGAAGTACCTCTGGAAGGGGACAGGGAAGGGAATGGACGATTGACAAGAGCTTAGATCTTGGGATTGGCAGATGGGGACCCCCATCCCAGCTCCCACATGCCTCATTGCGGTCCTTAGGCAAGTGCTCCCTCTCTAGCCATCTGTAAAATGGGGTGTATCGTATCTGTCCTGCAGCCTAGAAGAGTTGGCAGGAGAATCCCAGAATCCTGGGTGCTCTCCTGGAGGTACCAGGGGAACCCCAAAGGAAGCAATGTGGGGGGATGTATGAGGAGCATGAGCTTCGCAAAGAGCCAGGTCACAGAGTGATGTCCCCAAGCCTAGCTCTGCAGCCTGCTTTCCGGGTGGCCTCAGGCTAGTGACTTAGTTTCTCTATGCCTCAGTTTCCTCATCTGCAAAATGGGACAACAATGGTAGCTATCTTATGCAGTTGCCCTGAAGCCTTAGGAATACTTGGCAGGTGGAATGTTTGTCACAGAGCCTGGCACAAAGTAAAAGCTCAACGAGGGAGAGAAACGAAGGGTGGCAGGTTTTCCTGTGTCACCTGAGGAACTGTTCCTTGATCCTAACCTGAATGACAAGATCACTGCCCACTTGTCCCAACTGTGTCTCTTGCCCATCCCCCTACCCCTGCTCACCCTTCAGGGCCTGCTGGCCACCCTCTAAACCTCCACAGTGAGGGGACTGACTAATTGCTCCTTTAGCACAATATTTGTCCTTCACATTTTCCCACGACTGTCTCATCCTCCCCAATCTCATCTCAGCTCACATGAGGCCCTCTCTGACCACCCAAGCTAAAGTAATGTCCACCTCACCAGCTGGTCATATTCTACTGCAGGGGTAGCCTTGCAGGGGTAGAATATAACCAGCTCGGGCCAAATGAGCTGCTGCTGTTTTGTGAAGTTTATTTTATTTGATTTTATTTTGAGGCAGAGTCTCACTCTGTCACCCTGGGTAGAGTGCAGTGGCATCATCATGTTAAATAGCTCACAGCAACCTCAAACTCCTGGGCTCAAGCGATCCTCCTGCCTCAGCCTCCCAAGTAGCTGGGACTACAGGTGTGCACCATGACGCCCAGCTAATTGTTTTCTATTTTTTGTAGAGACGGGGTCTCACTCTTGCTCAGGCTGGTCTCGAACTTCTGCGCTCAAGTGATCCTCCTGCCTCGGCCTCCCAGAGTGCTGGGATCACAGGCGTAAGCGACCATGCCTGGCCTATAAATAAAGTTTTACTGGTATACAGTCATGCCCATTCATTTATATATTCTCTAAGGCTGCTTTTGAGCTACACAGATAGAGTAGAACAGTCACAACAGAGACAGTGTGGCCTGAAGAGCTGAAAATATTTACTTTCTGGCCCTTTACAGAAAAACTTTGCTGACTTGGGCTCTGTCAGTGTTCTTCATAGCTATGTGATCATTTCACTCCATGAAATTATCTCGTTCTTTTATTTGTTCACTTGTTTATTGTTTGTCTTCTGTACTAAATGGAAAACAAAAATCACATCAGCTTGGCTTCCTGCTGTATCCCAGTGCCGGGCACATAGCAGCCATTCAAAAAGTATTTCTTGTGGAGTGAATGAATACATAAATGTAGGCATGGGGTGCACATATCTGGTCGTGTTTTTCTAGAATGTTACAGGAGGAAGGAACTTAACAAATCCTCGAAACAAATTCATATTGAACAAAAGAGGGCCCAGACACTGTATGCCATGCACACCCTCATAGCAGACAGTGAGCGAGCCAGATCTCAGGGTTGAGAGGAGGATCCGGGGGTCTAGGAGTCATCTTCTTATTACAAAGCCCACTTCTCTGCAAAAGAGATGGAAAATACAGGCCAGATAAACACAATGCATGATCTTGAATAGGATCCCAGCTTGGTGGGAGGAATGCCTTAAAGGACAGTATTGGGACAACTGGTGACATTGGAATATAGACTCTGGATTAGGCAGTGTTGCAACACTTTTACCCACATAGAGGATGGGGATTTAAAAAGAGACAGTAGGCCGGGCGCGGTGGCCCACTCCTGTAATCCTAGCACTCTGGGAGGCCGAGGTGGGTGGATTGTTTGAGCTCAGGAATTCCAGACCAGCCTAAGCAAGAGCAAGACCCCGTCTCTACTAAAAATAGAAAGAAATTATATGGACAGCTAAAAATATATATATATATATAAAATTATCTGAGCATGGTGGTGCATGCCTGTAGTCCCAGCTACTCGGGAGGCTGAGGCAGAAGGATCGCTTGAGCCCAGGAGTTTGAGGTTGCTGTGAGCTAGGCAGATGCCATGGCACTCTAGCCCAGGCAACAGAGTGAAACTCTGTCTCAAAAAAAAAAAAAAAGAGAGAGAGAGAGAGACAGTAGTGTAACAATTTTAACTTTGTGGGTGTAAACATTGTATTATGGTTACATAGGAAACTATCCTTGGTCTTAGTGGGGGATGCATGCTGAAGTATTTAGGAATGAAGGGAGAGTGATTGCAACTTACACAGTTGGGAGAAAGAAAAAGACAGAGATCTATGTAGAGAGAAAGACAAATTTAAAGCAAATGTGGCAAGATGTTACAACAGGTGGGTGAATCTAGGTAGAGGTGGTATGGGAGTTCACTATTCATTTGCAGTGTTCATGCAACTTTCCTGTGGGTTAGATTTGTGTGTGTGTGTGTGTGTGTGTGTGTGCGCGCGCGCGCAAAATTAAAAGGTTAGGGGGAAAAAGGAGAGGACCCAATAAAGCAGCCATTTCCAGGCTGCCTTCCCATTTTTCCCTCTTCCTTTTGTATTAATAACAAGCTCTCTGCTCCTCTTGCAGATCTTGAAGCCTGAACTGGTTGGTGGCTTCATTCATGTATGTGGCCCCAATGCCCTAATATAACAAGTTTCTTGAGCAAAAAAATAGGTGGAACATCTCAGAAAGAACAATAACTACATTATTGGAAAACTTAACCATCTATGGACATTATTTCTAGTGCCATGCCAAGCCACATTGGAGCCCAAGGTAAAAGCAAAAACCAGGAAGGCTGATCCTGTCTTTATTTAAAATTGTGACATTTTGTTCATCGTGGATTTTTGCATAAATTTTGATTTCTTAAAACATTGTATTAAAATGTTATTTATTTGGATTGCTGCATTTTGGGGTGCCCTTTTAAATTTTGTACCTGAGGTGGGTGCTTCCCTTGACTCTCTCTAATCCTTCCCCTGATTCTTTCCAACATGCAATCCACACCATGTCATTAATTCCTCATCACAATACTCTGGGAAGGTACTACTATTATCACCACTTCAGAGTTGAGGAAACTGAGGCATAGAGTTTCAACAGTGCCCAACATCCCAAAGCAAGTAGGAGAACAATCTTGATTTGAACCCTGTGCTTGTTAATTTTTTGGTTCAGAGCCTGCCTGGTCAATCACTACAATAAACGTAATTATGACTTAGGTTTTGAGTCAAGGAATCAAAAGATTCAGGCGTGAGTTCTGCCTCTGCCCCAGGCTCTTCTGAGCTGTCTGCTTTCTCAGACTCAGTTTCCCCGTGTGGAACTGGACTTGAATATCCTCACCGTCCCGTACTGTCTCTCAACACAGTTGACAAGCTTTCTCTTTCCTGCCCCAGCAATAGTACAAACTGAGAGTGAGAAGGAGTAGATGCCAGGATTCCTGAACCACCTGGGAGCTCGGGGACCCAGCAGGGGGTTGGACTCAGTGGGGAGAGTCAGGGGACCACAGTGAGTGCTCCCTCCTTACCCAAAAAACTCCCTTGCCCAGTTGTTGGGCAGATGCCAGACTTTTATTCTGAAGCCGAGGCCGCAACCTATGAGGTAATCTTTGGAGCTTCGTTCGGAGGCGGAACTCCATTGGCCCGCTAGCGAAGCCCCTCCCAGGGTTCCCGGTGCCCCGCCTTCCCCGAAGCCCATAAAAGCGCACGTCCCCAGCCCGGGCAGCCACCGGACACCTGCATCTGCCGGCAGGACTGAGAGCAGGTGAGGTGCACGGGGCCGGGGGAAGGACTCCAGATGTGCTGGGGGAGGGGTGGTCTGGGGGACCTGGGCCCCCGGGGGTGGGGCTAGTTTGCAGGGCAGCGCATGGACATTTTCCCAGAAAGGGACCCCAAAGGCGAAGTTTGATGATCTGCAAAGCAGGTACCAACCAGCGTGGCTGCCAGGGGTGGTAAGTTCTGGGGACGTGCCACGGGGTGGGGAGCAGGTGCGAGTCCTAGTTGCGACCTCTCTGTGTCGCCCCTCTCGCCATTCTGAAGCTGCCCCCGGGGAAGAGACTCGCAGGGGAAGGAAACTGTGTGGGGGTGGGGACCGGGGAAAGACGGGCAAGTTTGCTTCAGCACCGTGGACAGCTCCCCGCCGGCCGCGGGAGGCCGTTGCTGTTGACTTCAGCACCGGGGCGCCGGACAGCGCCTCTGGGGACGGGACCCGCGACCTGTTTCAGCACCGCGGCTCCGGACAGCTCCCGGCGGGGGCCCTTTGGGCGCCGGAGCCCCGGACCAGCTCCCCGGTACCCCGAGAGCCCTTTTAACCCTGACTTTGGGGAAGAGGGTAGCTTAAGTTGCCTGGCTTTCCTGGAGGCTTGCCCCTCATTTCATGAATTTTTTAACGAATTGTTTCCCAGATAAGCAGGTGAGGTAAAAGCGCACACTGAAGTCTGCCGTTGCCAACAGGTAAGACGGACAATTGGGAGAACAGGTGTCAGCCAAGATGACATTACTGTGCCCTTTCCGGACTTCTTGAGAAACACTGTTGCCACGTGCTTTACGTACCTCTCATTGTGCCATCTTCAACCCTAGGACATTTGAGGAAACTGAGGCCCCAAGAAGGGCAGAGAAATAACTATCCCAAGTGCTCTCGGCCAAAGGGTGAAGCTGTAAGTTGACCCACATCAGTCCAGCTCCAAACCCCATGTCCCTGTCGTGCCCGGGTGGGAGTCGGGCCCTTGGAGACGGGACCCTGCCTCTCTCCAGGAGAACCAGGAACGAAAGCAGGAGTGGTACGGAAGCAGGAAGCCCAGACGCTGTGGCCTGGCTCAGGTGAGCAGGAAGGGCTGCGCAGGAGGGTCTCAGACGTGGGGCAGAGAACGGTGCCGGACACTCGAGTGGTTGTGGTCTGGTGCTGTGTGGAAGACTAGTGATTTTGTTGTTCTGATATATTATGACAACAAGTCACAGCCGGCCTCATAGCGCAGACTCCTGGCGACCTTCACCTGAAGTGGACAAGCCAGTGGGCGGGGGTGGAGGGGTGAGGGAGGAACCGCTGCCCCCCAGGGGATGGCTGGCTAAGTCCGTGGGCTGCAGGCACGGGCAGTGGAGAGACTCAAACGCGGGCACCCCATGAACGCACAGCCATGTGCCATGGACAGTGTTGGCTGCCACGGGCCTGGAGGTACAAAATATCTGACTCTAAACCCAAGGCCCCCAACCACCTCCTGACACTTTCCTGGGGGAACTGAAGGGAATGGCATTGAAGGCCTTCCCTAGACCCGTGTTCTGAGGGTACTTTGAATAAAAATGCCAGAAATGATTTTTTTTTTCTCTCTCCTACCCATCAGTTCCATGGATTAATCGCAGGACAAGTGTGAATTTGTGTCATTATCAAAACTCACCCCCAATTTCTCTGAAGCACCCTAATCAAGTCACAGACTCCACGTGGAACTCATTCCAGCCCCAGGACCTTGGCTTTTGCTTCAGCTTGGAATACACTCCCCCGCCCCCACCCCGAGCTCCCAGGGCTGACCTGATTTCTTATCCGAGTTTTGTTTCATCAAGGGAAACACCTCTTGTTGGCCCGTCACTCCCCGTGTGAAGCCTGTATTTACATTCTCGTAGACCTGGCTTTCCGTGTCTGCAGCACATAGGCCATCAATTTTCACGTGATCTGTTTCCATGTCTGTCTCTCTGTCACACCGCGAGCTCTGTGAGGGCAGTTTGTATTTCCACAGTTGTGTCCCCAGCACCCAGTCCAGGGCCTGGTACACAGTAGGCATTCAATAAACATGGGCTGAAACAATAAATGCCTCCAAGAATAAACCAATAGGTCCATCGATAAATGAATTGATGGCTTCAACATACACATGAAGATCCTTTTAGGTCTCCCCCACAGAGATACCATAGGGTGATCGCTGCTGCAGGTGTTTATTGGGAGAGAATAATTAAATTTGTGGACACTCAAGGGCCAGCCAGCCAACTAATAGCCCCAGGAGAGAGCCAGGCTCATTTAATTAGCAATTACGAGGCATTGATTCCTCATTAGCTCCGGTAACCCCCATCTCCCTCCTCAGCTCCAGACAAATGAAATCTTTCTCTCTCCCAGGAGTACTGCCTCAGTGGGTCCATTAACAAGCTGAGCAAATAAAATTATAAGACACCTAAATGCCAGAGGCGCTTCACCAATGAGGTGGGCAGAGAGAGGTTCAATGTCTGGGTTAAGTCTAATTGTGGGAGATTGTCTGGTATATTTAGAATCGCCCTCCGGGAGTGGGAGAGCTCTCAGCACGAAAAGGCACAAAGATATTACTTTTGGGGGGCCCCAGGGTAAGAGGAGATTTTGCCTTGGGTGTCCTCACAATCACCGCAAATTAATCATCTCAAAGTAAACACCCAATCCACCCAGTCCCCACTGTGCCCCTCCCCCACGTCCCCATCAATGTGGCAGCACCTTAGCCAGGCGCGGAGGCACGTGCCTGTAGTTCCAGCTACTCAGGAGGCTGAGGCAAGAGGATTGCTTGAGCCCAGGAGTTCAAGAGCAGCCTGGAAGATAAAGCAAGGATCCTGTCTCTAAAAAAAAATTTTTTTTTAATTTTTAAAAATGTGTCAGCCCCTCCGCATCCCGAAGCCCCTCCCCTCCTCATGCAGTCCCCACGTTCCCCAAGGCAAGTCATCCTGCTTAGGTCTCTCCCCCGTGGCCTGTGTGTCCTGATCGCCTGTGGCCTCTGCCCCAGCCCCAGCCCAAACACACACAGTGAGGGGACCTTCCAGAACACAAATCTGATCAAATCCCACTGCTGTCTTTGACCCTTCCAAGACTCCCCGTGACTGCAGGATAAAATTCAAATATCCTCACACAGCCTGCGTGATCTGGCCCCTGCCTGCTGGGAGTATTTGCCTGCCACGGTCCCACTAGTTACACCCAACCACTAGCCCAGCCAGGACTACCTGTTGCTTCAATTCTCCAACTTTGGTGTGAGGAGGATGCCCCGAGAAGCTTGGAGGGAGTGCAGGGTCCCAGGACCCTCCACGTTTCAATAAGCTATGGGTGGGACAGGCCCAGGAACCTGCATTAGGACATGCTTCCCCACTGATTCTTTTTTTTTTTTTTTTTTTTTAGACAGAGTCTCGCTCTGTTGCCCGGGCTAGAGTGAGTGCCGTGGCGTCAGCCTAGCTCACAGCAACCTCACACTCCTGGGCTCAAGCGATCCTACTGCCTCAGCCTCCTGAGTAGCTGGGACTACAGGTGTGTGCCACCATGCCCGGCTAATTTTTTATATATATATATATACATATATATATATATATACACATTTTTAGTTGGCCAGATAATTTCTTTCTCTTTTTAGTAGAGATGGGGGGGGTCTCGCTCTTGCTCAGGCTGGTCTCGAACTCCTGACCTCGAGCAATCCACCCGCCTCAGCCTCCCACAGTGCTAGGATTACAGGCGTGAGCCACCGTGCCTGGCCCCCACTGATTCTTATTAAGGCCACATCAACCTTTTATTTCTCCTGAAGACCCCTGGGAGGGTCCTCATTCATCTCACCAGTTTCACCTGTGTATCCCTGCCCCATGCCTAGCGTAGTGCTGGAACCCAGTAAGTATTCACTCTGGGAATAAATGCTTGCGTCGGAAGCCTGTCACTATCATCAGGCTCAAAATCAAGGAGGACACCCACCCCCATGAAGATGAACCATCACTCACAGAGGGCCAACCAATCTACCACCCAGCCCTCGACATCCCAAGGACCCAGCTTGCAGCCGCATGCCCAAGTGTCGCAGAAACTAAAAATGTGAATGCAATTCCATCCTTGTCCTCCTGGGCTTTGCTGCTATAGCTGGTTTACTTGACAGAGGGACACATGCTGCCTTATGTCCTGCTGTCTTGTTGGAAAAAAGGGGGAGATATATCCACTCCTACCCTGCTCATAGAGCAATTAAATTCTGATGTTAACCACCCAGAGTTAGTGTCAGAATCCACAGGTTGGCCAGGTGTGGTGGCTCACGCCTCTAATCCCAGTGCTTTGGAGGCTGAGGAGGGAGGATCACTTGAGGTCAGGAATTTGAGACCAGCCTGGGGAACACAGCAAGACCCCATTTCTAAAAAAATTTTTTAATTAGCTGTGCGTGGTGGTATCGTGCACCTGTAGTCTCAGCTACTCAAAGGGCTGAGGTGGGCACTTGAGCCCAGCCAGGAGTTGGAGGTTGCAGTAAGCTATGATGACACCACTGCACTCCAGCCTGAGTTACAGAGTGAGACTCTGTCTCTAACAAAAAAGGATCCACAGGTTAAAGTCACAATCCCCAACAAGACTGCCCTCACTTCGAACACTAGAGACACCAGTCACAAGTTCAGGGGTCCTCAGGACACCCACACTTCTGACCGACTCGCTACAAATTCAGGGTTTTCCACAAACTTCCTCAGCTTTGTTAATTGACTAGGCATGACTCAAAAATCTCAGAAGAGTGCTGTACTGACTTATGAAGAACTGACTTTATACTTACAAATCGGGACCAGAGAAATGAAGGGACATGTAAGGTGAGGGTCAGGAAGATCTCAAACACAGATCTCCCATGTCCTCATCCCACGGAATCAAGATACGTCACCTTCCTAACATACCATTGTGCTCACCAGCCGGGAAGCTCCACTGAACCTTCAAGTCCACGGTTTTTATTGGAGTTTCATTACATAAGCATGACTGAATCATTGGCCGTGAGATTAAACTCAAACCCCAATGCCTTTCCATTCCTGGCAGTCAGGAGGTTGGGCTGACATTACGTGGCTCAAAGCCCAAACCCTCTAATCGCATTCTATTTATAGCATGACCGGCCCCTTTCCTGAGTCATCTAGCATAAACTCAGGCGTGGTCCAAGCCCCCCTTGTAGATAACAAAGACATTTTTATCACTCAGGAAATTCCAAGGGCTTAGAAACGCCCTTCCAGGAACCCAGGACAAAGACCAGATAAATTCTTAATTATGCAACATATTCCATGAGAATCAACAGGTGTTTGTTTTCCAAAGATTGAGGTCACCATAGCAATTGAACATGGAGACAGGCTCTCAAGGCCTCCAGTTTGACCCTAATGAATCTGAATGGAAACCAATAAAACCAAAAGCATTTCTCTATAATGCGACATTCATGGTCATGGCTTTTTTGCTTTTCAGTTTGTACAAAAATGGCAACCATGAAGAAAAACAAGGAGGCAGAGGAGAAAGGGGGAAAAGTCTATCTCTTAAGTATGTGGTTGAGGTGACATCATCCTATTTGTAAAGACCATAAACCAATGCATGCCACTTCTGGTTTTCTGGGCAGAATTACCTATTCGAAACTGAGTGCACTTGATGTACTCCCATAGGTAAGTGAGCACCATCTTCTCCTGAGTCTTGTAGGCCAGCAGTGTCTGAGACAGCTCGCCCCTTAAATTCAACTCCAGAAACCTGTTCTCCCCCCAGCCCCAGCAGACATGTTAGATATCTCATCTGAAGGCACAAGCTGTTGAGCTACCCTACTATATTTAGTCAGTGTCCAATTATCTTAATTTATGATTTAACAAAAGCAGAGTCTGAGACAAGGACCCAGTGTGTGGTTTATTTGGGAGATGATCTCAGAAAATAGGAGTGAGGGGACCAGAAAAATGAGTCAAAGAGGAAGGGAATGCCAACATACAGGGACCTGGTCAAGTTGCTCTAACCGAGATTCAAAGCAACAGTGGCTTAAACAACATGGAAGTTTATTTCCTTTCGTTTGACGCAGCAATTCCATGCCTACACTTACATAGAAGAGAAATGAATAACTATTTCCTAAAGAAAGAAGTGTACAAAATCATTCACGATAGTTTTATTCATAATAGCCAGAAACTAACTGGAACAGATAAACAGGGAGAAAAGGAGCAAAGTGATGAAGGATAGGATTAGGGTTAAGCTTAGGCAGAGACGACTGAAAAAGTCATGCTGAGCAAAAGAAGTTGGACACAAAAGAGAATGTACAACATGATTCCATTAGATGATATTTGGTAATTGTTGCTAGAAATCAGAAGGTTGGGTGCCTCTGGGTTAGCTAGGAGTGAACCAAATGGAACTGTCCTGGGTGCTGAAGTTTTCCCTCTCTTGATTAGGGTGATGCGTATATGGATGTCTATAATAGTCAGAACTCTTCGATCTGTACACTTAAGGTCTACACATTTTACTATATGAAAAATTAAGCTCAATTTTTTTTTTTTTTGAGACAGAGTCTCACTCTGTTGCCCAGGCTAGAGTGAGTGCCGTGGCGTCAGCCTAGCTCACAGCAACCTCAAACTCCTGAGCTCAAGCAATCCTCCTGTCTCAGCCTCCCGAGTAGCTGGGACTACAGGCATGCACCACCATGCCCGGCTAATTTTTTCTATATATATTTTTAGCTGTCCATATAATTTCTTTCTATTTTTTTAGTAGAGATGGAGTCTCGCTCTTGCTCAGGCTGGTCTCGAACTCCTGAGCTCAAACGATCCGCCCACCTCGGCCTCCCAGAGTGCTAGGATTACAGGCGTGAGCCACCACGCCCGGCCAAGCTCAATTTTTAAGTAAAAAAAACACTTTTACTTTATGTCACACAACAATCTGGGTGTATGCAATTCAGAGCCGGTTTGGCACTCCATCAAGACAGAGCCCAGGCACCTTCTAGACCATTGCTCCTCCAACCTCAGTGTTTTACACTCATCCACATAGTCCAATGTGGTGCACCATTTATTGAGATATTGTCTTTACTTTGGGAGGCCAGATGGGCTCAGCCAAAAATTGGGGGTTCTAGTGCCAAGAGAGAAAGAGAAAAAACAGTTGTTGAGGACAACTAATGATCTCTACTACAGATATCTCAAACAGCTGGAAATATGTTGTTCACATTTTCCAAGGCAGTTTCCAGATGAGACCTCCCGGGAGGCTGTATCCCCAGGCTTAATGTCTCGGAACGGAGACACACGTTCCTGAAAAGGGAAAACATATGAATGGACAATATGGCAGAGCTGGGAGGCAGAACTGCCTGGCTGCTGATTCAACACCCCAGAGAGACAGACAAGGACAGGATGAACAAAGCAGGCAGCACAGCCCACCCTAGATGCCATACCGTTACAAAAACTAGAAGTACTTCTGGGAAGATGAGGGGTTTAAAAATATGGAGTTATCCACTTAGGAAATGTTACAGGAATGAAATGGCTCAGAGACTCATGGAGAGCATAGGAGAGCTTGTCCTTGAGGCACGATTTGGGTTGAAAGATAAAATTAGCTAGGCTTGGTCCCTGAGGGATGCTTTGCATTATAAAAAGCTATTCAGGGATGGCAAGGGCCAGAGACCCGCTTGCCAATGTCCTCAGCACCAGGCAAAGTGGAGGCAAGAATAATCGCTTCTAGGTCTTTGATGAGATTAGAGACTTTTAACAAGGAACAGTGGGGTAGGGAGGAGAAGGATGCTGAACAGGGAATGTAGGAAAGTGCTTCCTCTCTCTCAGCCTCAGCTACCTCATCTGTAAAATGGGGGCAATTGAGGCTTCTCTCTTCGGGTGGTTGTAAAGACCAAGGAGATACTGTATGTAAATGCATGGCACCATCAGCCTGGGTCCCTGAGTGACACACCTGAGTAGCGTTCCACTGACAACCTACAATTGGTGTGTAGCAAGATTACAAAATAAATTTTGTGATGATTTAAAGCCACTGAGATTTTGAGGATTCTTTTGCTACTGCAGCATATCCTAGCCTGTCCTGATGAACACTGCCAGTCTCTGTGCCAGAGAGGAGAACTCCGGAGGGTCTCACGCCAGCCATTAAGAGCCTCCACCCAGAACCGTCGTGGGTTGCATGTCTCACGACTCCGTGGCCAGACCTAGTCCCCTGGGCCCGCCCACCCACATGGGGTGGGAAGTGGGAGGGACCTAAAATATTTGGTGACCGGCACTAAAGCCCACCACAGTAATGTTTATGGTGTTCTTGCATCCTACCCTGTTAGGCTGGTATTAGCGTCCACATTTTATGGACGAGCACACTGTGGGGAATATCCCTTCCTAGGGGCACACCAGTTCCAAGTGTGAGGACAGGGCTCCCACCAGGCAGCCCAGCACCACAGCCATAAAGACGATGCATGAACAGATGTCGAAAAATGATAGCCCTGTGACATCCTCCTGGGTTAACCAGACCAGAGGGAGAAAGACCACCTACCTCGTGTTGCCAGAACTTTGCCCCTGTGAGTCCTCAAAGATGGACAGTTCAAGTCTACCCATGTCCCCACCTACCTGTCGGGACAAGGGAGGTAAATGACAATGCTTCTCACATGCTTCGGGTCAAATAACTGTTGAATGAATGTTAAGAATTGAGAGCTGGGAACACTGCATGCTGCAATATTATTCTGCTAGCTAATGCGTGCTGAACGCTGTAGCCAGACACTGGGGTTTTTGCTTGCATTGGTTTCTCTCCCCCCACTCCCTCACCTTTCTCTCTCTCTCTAACCCCTGTGGCAAAATACCATAATATAGTTTTCTGGGTTTTTTTTTTTTTCTTTTTAGTGCTATCTTGACCCAGTTTTAAGGCCCTGGCTAGAGGCTGATGGATTCCTCTCGAGCAGACGATTAAGTTCACACCCTAAGCACTCCCTTTATGGGGATCTTGCACCCTCAGCCACTGTGTTCAGGCTTGAATTACCCTGGGTTCAGGTGCCAGGCAACTAGGGACAGCCCTGATGCTCTAGAACCCAAGACTTAGCTGTGCCCGCCCTGCCTGTCATTCCTGAGCTGCCTCCTGACCCCCTTGCGTGGCCTTGCCTGGCAGCGTCCTGTCCTTCCGAGCTGCAGGAGTTCCACTTCTCATGTTGTGTCATTGTGTTGTGTTCTGCCATCAAAAAAAAGCCCTTTACATCTTGTGAAACAAATGCATGGAACATAAAATTTGCCATTTTAATGATGATAAAGTGACAATTCAGTGGCACTCAGTACATTCACAATGTTCTACAACCATGACTTCTATATAGTTCCAGAACATTCCATCGCCCCAAAAAGAACCCTGTACCAACCAGCAGTCACTACCTATTGCCCCGTCCACAACCCCAGGCAGCCACTAATCTGTTTTCTGTCTCTGTGGATCTGCCTGTTCTGGACATTTCGTATAAATGGAGTCTCACACTGTGTGTCCTTCTGTGTCTGGCGTCTCTCACTGAGCACGATGTCCTCAAGGTCCCTCCATGCTGTGGCCAGAGCCTCATCCCTTTCTGTGGCCAGGTGATGTTCCATTGCATGGATGGACCACATTTTCCTTATCCAGACACTGTTTTGATAGCTTCAGCCATATAACCTCCTAGGATGCAGGTACTCTTATTGTACCCCATTTTACGGAAGAGCAAACTGAGGTTCAGAGAAGTCAAGCAAGTTCTCAACGTTGCACAGCTGGTGGGTGGCAGAGCCAGGATTTGAATCCAGGCAGTTTGCACCAGGGTCTGCAAGCTGCATCGCTGCCTTCCACCTCTCTGATAGTCTGGTATGCAGAGGCAATGTGGCCATGATGACATACCGCTCTGTCATTTTGCCCAGGGGAGGACACCAAGATTGCAAACAAGAGCAGAGGATTGTGATGGTGACCCAGTGAGTCATCCGCAGCCAGGGATGAACTGAAGCCTCAGGGCTGGGGGAGGTGGGGACAGCAGCAGTACAAACCCCAGGTCTGAAACCTTGAGAGTCCCCTACGTCACCGGCTTGGCCCCCATGTGTGTTTCAGAGAATTTCATTTTTGGGGGGCGGGGGCCGGGTGGAGGGAGGAGGACAGAACTTCGATGCTGCAACACCCAAGGTCTGCTCTTCCTCCTGGCTCCTGGGGGGGGGTCTCCACCCAAGAGAGCCTTGATTATTTTCTGCACCTTAATAGGTCCTTCAAAAGAGAGTGGCTTGGGTTTCCATGGCAACAAGCAGGCAGCATCAGAAGGAGACGGCTGAGTTTCCGCCCCCGACCCACATCTGGCTCTGGAATAAGCCCCCCTCGATCCCTGCCATTCCCAGTCCCGGGAGTGCAGGCGCTGCCCAGCCCAGCCCAGAGCGGGCAGCCGTGTGGGGGGCGCTGCCCTTCTCCGTGGCCTTTCGGACAGGAGGACCCCTGGCCCTGCCCCACCCTGCTGAGGGAGGGACGGATAGAAACAGCATATGCCAGGCACATGTGCAGAGCAAGGGACAAGGGACAGGGCACGGGCAATTGTGGCTTCTCCAAGTCCTGAGTTTAGCCAGCAGAGTGGGAGAAGGCTCAGAGGTGGACATTGTCAACAGGACTGGTCAGAGCGAGACGCAGTAACTGACCAGTTAAGGAGGCCGGTGGGGCACAGAAGTGAGATTTGACCGCCAGGAGGGGAGGCAGCAGTTGGAAAGCAATCGGTCCTCATTTTATCCCACCCGGCTCCGACTCGGTGACAAACCAGCTGTCGGGAGGAGAGCAAGAGAGGCGTGCAGGTGTTTCTGTCTTCAAGGGAAAGCAGCTATAAAAGACACAATTAGAACTGTGCAAGAAATTGGAATCCGGATGCTGGATGAGGTGACAGTGCTCATGAGTGGTAAATGTCCTGATTCCGATCACCACACTGCAGTTCTGTAAGAGCATGTCCGTGTTCTTAGAAAACACCCGCTGGAGGATTTAAGAGTAAAAGTTGTCAGGATCCAACTTACCCTCTCGAATTGTCCAGAAAAAATTACAAATATAATGTATATATAATATATTTTATAAAATATATTATGCAAACTCATAATATATTTAGTGCATTATGTTATTTTTAATATATTATACATATTATGTAACATTGTTTATAATACCTTATTCTATTTCATATTATATATAAATGTTATACAATATAAATACTACATATCATATATAATATATAATATGATATATATTATAACATATTCTGTATAATATATTGATAATAGTATGTTTTCTATATATGTGTACACTTATACGCACACATACATACATAGAGAATTATGAAGCAAATAGGAAAAAATGCAAACAATTGAGAAATCTAGATAAAAATACACAAAAATACTTTGCACTGTTTTGGTAACTTTTCTGTAAGATTGCAATTATATTAGAGTAAAAATTAAAAACACAATCCAAGGTGGGTTTAACATATGATAAAAATCAAGACCCTGTCTCAAAAAAAATTTTTTTTTTACTTAAATTTTTAAAAATAAAAGTTCCTCTCTTACTTGCTATGAGAAAGCAGGTGTGCCTGCTACTCCACAACACTTCCGTTAGAGGCTAGAGAAGGGGGCCTCTTAAGGGCCTCAATGAGAGAGAGAAAAAATATATATCATCGGATGCCACCATTGTCAACCCTCTCTGCTTGCAGAAGCAGGTACTAAAACGTCTTCATACAGCTCTACCTCTCTCCCCCAGCTTTCACGGAGGGTGTCTTCATAGTTCAGACTTTTGCAATAAAAGCCAAAGACAATTCATCACAGATCGCTGAGAAAGTAGCATGGATATTGGCTGTTTCTCACTTAGCAATGCCTTATCTTGAAGGAAAAATTAAGAAGACATTGTTGAAATGTACTTTTTGGTGTGGGGGAGACAGGGTCTTGCTCTGTTGCCCAGGCTGGAGTGCAGTGACATCATCATAGCTCCCTGCAGCCTCCAACTCCTGAGTTCAAGTGATCCTCCTGCCTCTGCCTTCCAAGTAGCTGGGACTACAGGCATGCACCACCACGCACTGCTAATTTTTCTAATTTTTGTACAGATGGGGTCTTGCTATATTGCCCAGGCTGGTCTCAAACTCCTGGCCTCAAGTGATCCTCCCGCCTCAGCCTCCCAGAGTGCTGGGATTACAGGCATGAGCCACCGCGCCCAGCCTGAAATGTACTTCTGATTCATGTGTTTAGCTCTGAATCTTCCTTTCATGATGTTATAAAAAGGACCAATTGTGTGATTACTTTGATGGAGAATTCCCCTAAAATGCTGTCTTATCAGCACGAGGTGATTCAGTGAAACACTCAACGTACCACCCCTGCCAGGTTGTTCATCCTCTGGGTCTTTGCTCCTGCCTCTTCCTCCCACCTGTGTGATGATTTTAAAACATATCCACAAACTCCCTTCCCTTGAGAAGGAGTCTGATTGGTGTCTGATTCTCTCCCCTTAAAAGTGGGCTAGACTTAGCGACTCTTCTAGCAAATAGAATGCTGCCAAAGTGACGCTGTGTGACTTCTGAGGCTGTGTGATAAGAGGTGATACAGCTGCCACTTGGTTCTCTCTTAGGATGCTCCCTCCGGGAACCCAGCCGCCATGCTGTAAGGAGGCTCAAGCCACACAGAGGTGTTCCAGGCAGCAGTCCCCGTTGAAGTCCTTCAAGATGACTCCAACTCCAGCCTCCCTCTGTCTTGAGCCACACGAGAAACCCCCAGTGAGAACTGCCTAGTGGGGTTTACTCCCAGAACCATGAAAATTAACAATAATAGCCGCTAAATCTCCAGCCTCTAGTGCACAGCCCAGAACATAGTAGGTCTTAAACATGTAAAAAAATGTGGCTAAACAAATGAATGAATGAACAAACAAACGAAGCAATGATATACACCAATACCTCAGGCTGTGCTAAGTGACATACATCTATCTAGTCCCTTCAGGGAAAGGAAGACACATTGAAATGGTTTCTTAGAAATTAAACCACGGCATATTTTCCCAATGAACAGGCAGTTCCCTGGAGAGGAAACAGACATCACAAATAAACTCTTGGGGAACTGTGTGATATGGTTAGTAATTATAGACACACACATTAAAGCCACAAGCTAGCAAGTGGCACTGTTCTGGTACTATTGCAACGTCGCAGATGACCCCAAAATGTTGACGTTTAAAACAGTAATCGTTTCCTTATATCTCGTGGAGCCTGTACGGCAGGAATTTGGCCAGGGCTCCACTGGGAAGTGGCCATTTGCAAGCCAAGAGACACCTCAAAAGAAACCAGTGCCACCCCTATCTTGCTCTCGGACATTCAGTCATTCAGTCTCCAGAACTGTGGGAAAGTGACTCTGTGTTTAAGCCCCCCAGCCTGGGGTATTTCACTATGGCGGCCCGAGCACACTAATATATTTATTCTGTGTTTTTTTGCCCGCTTCTCCATTTATATGTCAGATTCTCGACTTAAAGGGTCTCTTTTGTTTACTTTGCTCCATGCTGTATCCCAGCTGTGGACACACAGTAGTAGTCTCTTGGTAAATATTTATGAAATAAATGCCTCATTCTTGGCATTGCTATCTTGGAGTCTATTAATATTTTCTGTTTATCTGAATGTTTAACATATTTTTCCATTAACAAAATTTAAAGCACCCTAGGATGAAAGTCTCCCGCCCCTCCACAGCGAGAGGTTTGGTGCGTCTGTAACTGTCCCCGTAGCCTCCCTGGCCCGCGCAGGTGGCCTGGCCGTGGCTCCGCATGGCCAGCAGCGTTTAGGCAGCGCTGGAGCTGATGACACCCCGCGGTGTGCGCCTGGCGGGTGGCCCGGGATGGAGATGTGCCGGCGCATGGTGAGAGGACGTTTGCAGGCCTGGAGTCTGGCGCGGGGACAGGTAGCGGGAGAACAGGCACCCAGATGGCGGAGGGACCAGGAAGGCGACAGTTGCCTGGCGTGGGGCCACACTCACCACCAAATTGTACCCCCCACTGTTTTTCTCCTCGTGGTTGCAACCCTGGAAGGCACAGGGGGAAAAAATCAGAATGAAAGAAAAGAAAGTGGCAGAGACCCCAGAATATGCCAGCACCAGAGAATCTTAGGCAGGGTGGTGCTGTGGTTCCCGTATGCTTCCTGGGGTTATTTCTTTACTCATTCCACAAATTTTTTTTTAAAACACAAACATCCTAAATATGTAAATAATATAGTAGGTTGGGCTGGAAACTGATGTATGCCGTGGGAAAAAATAGAGCAAGCTCCCAGGGACTTAGGGGGGGAGGCGTTGCTCATCTATAGCGTTGGCCCATTTCCCTGATGGTGATGATCATGATGGTGACGACAATGGTGATGGTGATAACGGTGGTGATGATGATGATGGTGATGATGATGGTGGTGATGGTGATGATGGTGATGATGGTGATGACGAGAAGGAGGCCGATGTGGTTATGATCATGACAGGGGTGACGGGGTGATGATATTGATGATGGTGATATCAGTGGTGAAGATGATGATGATGATAATGACCGTACCAGTGATGTTGGTGATGATGATGTTAATGATGACTGTTATGGACGGAATTTGTGTCCCCACCCCCCCACCACAATTCATATGTTAAAGTCCTAACCCCCAATATGCCTGCATTTGGAGATAGGGCCTTTGGGAGGTAATGAAGTTAGAATAAGGTCATAAGGGTGGGGCCTAATCCAATATGACTAGTGTCCTTGTAAGAAGGTAAGGAATACCAGGGACAGGCGTGCACAGAGAAAAGGCCATGCAAGGACACAGTGCAAAGGCAGCCATCTGCAAGTCAAGGAGAGAGGCCTTAGGAGAAACCAAACCTGCCAAGACCTTGATCTTGAACTTCTAGCTTCCATAACTGTGAGAAAATAAATTTCTGTTATTTAAGCCACCCAGCACGGCACTTTGTTACAGCAGCCCTAATGCTGTCGTGCTGATGGTGATGACGGTAGCCGTAGGAGATAAAGGAGGAAGCCCCTTTCACAGGGTGACACCTACCTACCCCAACACCTTGCACACTGGAGTTCACAGAGAACTTTTAGGTGTATTTTCCCTCTCAGGCCTCACATAGACCCTTCATGCCCATTTTACAGATGAGAAAGCTAAGTTCAGGGAGGTTGAGCCACTTCCCCAAAGCCATGCAACTGTTTGGCAGTGGACTTGCCTGTTGAACCCAGGAAGTCAGGTGTCAGAATTAACCCCTTGGCTATGTGGAGAGGCAAATGGCGAATCAAGTATTTTCACTAAAAGCACTTAGCCTCCCTGCAGTGCAAAACATTGCAAAAGGGACAAAGAAATGCCCCAAGGGTTGACTACAGTCCATCTGGCTGGAGCCTTCCATATCCCTAAATGGTCTTATGCCCAGTCCCAGGCGTGCCCTGGCAGCCTCAAAAGATGTTCAACATGCAACTTTCAGCTGCTGTCCCAGTACCAGACCTCGATCTGTCTAGTGAATTAATTTTTTAAATAAATCCTGTAATTGCCTTGTGGAAAGAACAATTATATTTTAGAATGTTGCCATCTGCGGAGGGACATTAACACATAACAAAGCCTTTAGTCTGATAGACACCCACATGACCTTCAAATCATAGTTGAGTTTAGGATTCTGTGTTGGAAATTTTAAGAGTCCTGATGTCACTGAAATAATTCTGACTTTTCTACTCCATAATTTAGGAGTTTGATCTAATGCTTTTTGTGTGCAAGGAAATAAATTACTTTGGGTTGTGTGTATGTACGCTTTAAATGGTTGGATCTGTTCATTACAAACATTTAAACTACGCCATGAAATCCTATCTGGAGGCTGGGTGCAGTGGCTCACACCTGTAATCCTAGCGCTCTGAGAGGCCAAGGTAGGAGGATCGCTTGAGCTCAGGAGTTCAAGACCAGCCTGAGCAAGAGCGAGACCCCATCTCTACTAAAAATAGAAAAAATTAGCCAGGCGTGGTGGCACCTTTAGTCCCACCTGCTCAGGAGGCTGAGGCAGGAGGATTGCTTGAGCCCAGGAGTTTGAGGTTGCTGTGAGCGAGGCTGACACCATGGCACTCTGGCCCAGACAACAGAGAGAGACTCTGCCTCAACCAAAAAAAAAACAAAAAGAAAGAAAGAAAACATAAGACACCCACGTCCACGGCACCATCACTCCCAATAAACAGAAGGTGGAATCGCCTCCAATGTCCATGGGTGGATGAATGAATAAAGAAATTGTAGTATATTTGCAGCTGAATTTTTGAAGGAAAAAAATAAAGCAAAATAAATAAATAAGAAATAAAGAAAAAATGTAGTATATCCATAAAATGGAATATTATTGAGCCTTAAAAGGGAAGGAAAGTCTGACATGTGCTAGGACATAAATAATGTTTGTGAATGATGATGAATGAATGAATGAATAATAAGAAGTGAATGTGTCATTTTTTTTTTTTTTTTTAGACAGGGTCTAACTCTGTCACCCAGGCTGGAGTGGTGTCCAGCCTGGCTCACAGCAACCTCCAACTCCTGGGCTCAAGCGATCCTCCTGCCTCAGCCTCCTGAGTAGCTGGGACTACAGGTGCCACCACACCTGGCTAATTTTTCCACTTTTAGGAGAGGCGGGTCTCACTCCCGCTCAGGCTACAAGTGATGAATATTGACCCTTATCGCCACCTGTCCTCTCAGCTCCCGCCCCGCTGTTCCGCTTCACTTGTGCGCCCCCTGCCGGTAGGCGGCTTGCCCAGGCCGGGCACAAAGCACACACGACCGCTGAGCCTACCTGAGCCTTCATTCTCGCTCCTGATTGGTTGCGAGTCCCTCGGGATGCCTTTTGGGGAAATGTAGTCTTTTAGGGGAAGCCCGAGCCTGCTTTCCCAGTCAGCTGCGGCACAGGGACAGCCTCAGGAAGTACGTCACCAAATTTTCCCGGGTCCCACAAGCTATGGCGTGTGGCGTTGCATGATGGGACTTGTAGTTCTCGGATTGCCAATTTCCGCCGTCATCTGCTGCCATTGGAACGGCAATTCCCACCATGCAGAGCGCTCATAGTTCGCAGCAGTTGACCCGCGGCCTTCTGGGAAATGTAGTCTTAAGCCCTCATAGTTCTTTCTTCGTTCTATAGACTGGGCTTCCGCAGAGGACTCCATTTCCCGTCGTGCTCCAACACGCCGACGGCGCCAGGTCGTGGCAGCCATTTTGTTCCGCCAGAGGCGCCCCTAAGATGGCGGTGGGGGAGACGGTGAAGGTTGCTGCCTGCCCGGCCGGGCTCTGATCCGCCGTCTCTCCCCGTCTCCCGGCGGCCGGCCCATGGCCTGGCGGAGGCCTGGACCATGGACCTCCGCACCGCCGTGTACAATGCGGCCCGCGACGGCAAGCTGCAGCTGCTCCAGAAGCTGCTCAGCGGCCGGAGCCGGGAGGAGCTGGACGAGCTGACCGGCGAGGTGGCCGGCGGGGGGACGCCGCTGCTCATCGCCGCCCGCTACGGCCACCTGGACGTGGTGGAGTACCTGGTGGACCGGTGCGGCGCGAGCGTGGAGGCCGGCGGCTCGGTGCACTTCGATGGCGAGACCATCGAGGGCGCGCCGCCGCTGTGGGCCGCCTCCGCCGCCGGCCACCTCGACGTGGTGCGGAGCCTGCTGCGCCGCGGGGCCTCGGTGAACCGCACCACGCGCACCAACTCCACGCCCCTGCGCGCCGCCTGCTTCGACGGCCACCTCGAGGTGGTGCGCTACCTGGTGGGCGAGCACCAGGCCGACCTGGAGGTGGCCAACCGTCACGGGCACACCTGCCTCATGATTTCCTGCTACAAGGGCCACCGCGAGATCGCCCGCTACCTGCTGGAGCAGGGCGCCCAGGTGAACCGGCGCAGTGCCAAGGGCAACACCGCCCTGCACGACTGCGCCGAGTCCGGCAGCCTGGAGATCCTGCAGCTGCTCCTGGGCTGCAACGCCCGCATGGAACGCGACGGCTACGGCATGACCCCGCTGCTGGCGGCCAGCGTGACGGGCCACACCAACATCGTGGAGTATCTCATCCAGGAGCAGCCAGGCCAGGAGCAGGCCGCTGGGGGAGACGGTCCCTCCACCAGCCAGGGGTGTGTGCAGCCCCAGGGGTCTCGGTGCTGCAGCTCCTCCCCAGAGGAACCACCAAACGGTGAATCTTACGAAAGCTGCTGCCCCACCAGCCGAGAAGCTGCCGTGGAAGCCTTGGAATTGCTGGGAGCCACTTATGTGGATAAGAAGCGAGATCTGCTTGGGGCCCTTAAACACTGGAGACGGGCCATGGAGTTGCGCCACCAGGGGGGCGAGTACCTGCCCAAGCCAGAGCCCCAGCAGCTGGTCCTGGCCTATGACTACTCCAGGGAGGTGAACACCACAGAGGAATTGGAAGCGCTGATAACCGACCCGGATGAGATGCGCATGCAGGCCCTGCTGATCCGGGAGCGCATCCTCGGCCCCTCTCACCCAGACACTTCCTATTACATCCGGTACAGGGGCGCAGTGTACGCCGACTCGGGCAATTTCGAGCGCTGCATCCGCTTGTGGAAGTACGCCCTGGACATGCAGCAGAACAACCTGGAGCCCCTGAGCCCCATGACTGCCAGCAGTTTCCTCTCCTTTGCCGAGCTCTTCTCTTACGTGCTGCAGGACCGGTCGGCCAAGGGCAGCCTGGGCACACAGATTGGCTTTGCAGACCTCATGGGGGTGCTCAGCAAAGGGGTGCGGGAAGTGGAACGAGCCCTACAGATGCCCAAGGAACCTGGGGACTCGGCCCAGTTCACCAAGGCTCTGGCCATCATCCTGCACCTGCTGTACCTGTTGGAGAAAGTGGAGTGCACCCCTAGCCAGGAGCACATGAAGCACCAGACCGTCTACCGCCTGCTCAAGTGTGCTCCCCGAGGCAAGAATGGCTTCACCCCTCTGCACATGGCTGTGGACAAGGAGACCACGAACGTAGGCCGCTACCCGGTGGGCAGATTCCCCTCGCTGCACGTGGTCAAAGTGCTGCTCGACTGCGGGGCTGACCCAGACAGCAGGGACTTTGACAACAACACTCCCCTGCACATAGCGGCCCAGAACAACTGCCCGGCCATCATGAACGCCCTGATCGAAGCAGGGGCCCACATGGATGCCACCAACGCCTTCAAGAAGACGGCCTACGAGCTGCTGGATGAGAAGCTGCTGGCCCGGAGCACCATGCAGCCCTTCAACTACGTGACCCTGCAGTGCCTTGCAGCCCGGGCCCTGGACAAGAACAAAATCCCCTACAAGGGCTTTATCCCAGAAGAGCTGGAGGCCTTCATTGAACTGCACTGACCCGCGCAGAGGGTTTGCACCCTCGGTGGAGGAGTCGGGAAGGTGCGTGGCAGTGCCCGTTCTTGCCTTCTGCAGGCCCACATCAGGAGAAGGGCTCTTCCAAGGAGTTCGTGAGCTGTTGGTGCTAGAAGCCTTCAGGATCATGTGCTAGGAGGACTGTCTTTCTCTAGGAGCCCAGCCACCCGTCCCAAATTGGGAAAAGACCCGAGACCTCCCCTGAATCCTGTCTACCTGGGGTTCAGAAGCCTTTTCTCACCTACAGGCCGAGGGACTAAAGCCATCGCCTTCCTTCCCTGCCGCAAACGCAGGAAGAAATTGAGAACCGGTCTGCCTTCCCCGCCTCTCACGTGGCCAGATGAATCCAGCTGCCAAATACAGTGTTAGGACTGGGGTCTCCCACGGTTGAGAGTTTGAAAGTCAAGAAGGAAGACCACCTCTCATTTCTTCCAGCACAGTCGTGCCCTGCTCCTGTGTCACCGCGGTCATGGGTGTGCGGGCAGGGCTCTGCCCAGGGCAGCCTGCCACTTGCATAGCTTTCAGTTGGTTTGGTGTTCTGTTTATTTAATAAGTGGGCAGGTTACAAGCATTGCACAGAAGTTCTGAGATTTTACTGCCTTTTTTTTTTTTTTTTTTTTAAGAATTCATTTGTCAGACTCCCATATAAGTTAATTTCAAGCAGTGAGGATTTTGTGGTGCCTGAGTTGGCTGAGGCCACAGGGAGGGAGTGAGCTTTGTTGTATGAGGAATTTGGTGAGCGAGGGACAGGCCATGGTCGTGGTCCCTAAAACACAGGTGGTCATACGTTTTTATAAAACTTCACTCTTCTGCCTTTTATCGGCCTCCCAACTTAACGTTGTTAGAAAGAGAACTGTTCTTCAGAACAAAGATCAGGTTAAGTGCCAAAGGCGTGACGTGAAAGCCTGACAGCGGTTTGCCACCCAGCAGACACTGACATGGTTGGGTCTGGGTTGCCGCGGTTTCCAAGTGAAAACTGCAGGCCACTCAGCTCCGCGGATCTCACGCGGTCTCTGCCTTGGTCGTGGGCGTGCCCACAAGTGGCCTGAGTCACTTTTTTTTTGGCTGCTCCATCGAGGACGTGAATCCAGGTTTTCACGATAAAGGCGCAAGTAGAGCAAGTGAGCCTGCTGGCTGAGACGGTGAGCGTCAGCTACAACCTGCCGGCCGAGGTGTGTGCAAAGTCCCGGTTTCCTGTCACTCAGGGAGGTGCCAGAGGATCTGCCCCAGCTGGAGTTTTCTCAGGAACGAGGCTCCGTAAGCCCTGGCGGGCAGGGCAGGGTCTTCATCTGTCTGGAGAGCAGCGAGTCACCAAAGGGACGCAGCTCGGGAGGGGAGTGACGTTGAGGAGCGCGGCATCCTCTCTCCCCGCATCTCTCTCCCGCGGCGGCCACAGACAGGCCCTCGGGAGCAGCGGCAGTGGGCACCCCACTGTCCTGCCCCTTGAAGGACACTAGGCATCGTTTGCAGTGTTTGTTAGGAAATTATTTATTTACAAGACAAGGTTTCGACTTAGCCAAGGCAGGAAAGGCAGTTCCTGTCCCTTCCAAAGCACAGAACAAGGACACGAGACCGTTTAAATTGTGAGTCTCTGCGCTGGCATTTAAGTCATTAAAAAAAAAAGGTATTTGAAGAGAATCGCCTGCCGGGTCCTTGGTGTGAGCAGAGCGGGGGTCCAGGGTGGGAAAGCAGGAGTGTGGGAATCCGTGGTATTGGCTCAGGTGAAAGCAGAGCGGTGGGGCCACCCTGTGTAATTAGGGGAGTTGGGGGTGGGGTTGCCATGGAAACACACGGATGTTGTGACCCTCCGTTAAGGCAGAGAAGAGCGCGGTCACCAGGAGGCTCCCTCACAGGAGGCTGGAGGAGGCACGACAGGGGCGGGGGGCGGGGGCTGCTGTGTTTTGGCCAAACCGAGCCTGGCTTGCAGCCAGCCCCACTGATGGAGCCAGTGAGGTGCTGTCCCTTGAACTTGACGGGTGTCCTAGAGCCGCTCCAGGCCGAGAAGGAAAGTCCTACCCCTTTTCCTTTATCTTACCTCCTCACGTAAACTTCTGAACGTTTGAAAATTCTGGTTCTCTCCATATCAGGACAAACGCTGGCCAAAAAGTGCCACCCCGTTAGAGCTGGTTTGGCGGGTTTCTGGGGAGCCCCCTTAGGAATAACGATTGAGCCGGTGACACTGGAGATGCAAATGCATCTCCCGGTGCTTTTACCGCGTGTCACAGCAGGGAAAGGCCCCGCCCTGGGGCCGTCACACTTCCAGTGGCCCATGGGGTTGGGGGGTTCTTTCTCCACGTCCTGGTTTCGTGCATCTGCCATTGGGCTTGGTTTGGGGACAGACAACTTGCGGTGGCGCCTGCTGGGCTGTGGTGTCACTATGTCCGGGTTGCGTTGAAGGAGTGGATTTTAACGCGCAGGGACTTGCAGAGCCGTCTCCTAGCGGCCAGGTAACACCAGTGAGCATTTCTTGAGCACTTGCTGTGTGCAGGACGCTGTTCCCCGTGCTTCCCTGTGCTGTGTCATCTATACAGCAGCCTCTAGAGCAGATGTTGTTCTTGTTTGGCAAGTGGGGGCAGCCTCTCCTGTTAGGAGAGGTTAAGACACTTGCCTGAGGACACACAGCACGTGGAGGAAGAGCTGAGATCCGAACTCGGGGCTGTCAGGCCCACACCTTGTTCCTCCCGTCCGTCCCAGGGGTTGGAGGGACACGAGGTAGAAGCGCATCTGAGAAGGTGGACACTGGGGTCCCCTTCCCCTGCTTTTTGGTGTTGCTCTGGCAAAAGCTTTCCCGTCCCTGGGGCAGGTGGCCATCCTGCCTCAGCTCCCTTTTGGGTCTGTCAGAATGGCTGCTCCTGAGCCCAAGCAAATCGCTTCACAAGGAAAAATTAGGGCTGAACGCTTTCTTTAAAAGCTAAGACTTGAGAATTGTGACTTAGCCTCCTTCCTTCTAATGAAGGTCATCTTAAAGCTCTGGCAAGCTTCAGGTGAGGGTTGATCCAGCAGATCAGATGGTTACTGATGACCTGGTTGGTTAGGTGCTCTCAGATTGCTGTAGGGGTGGGGGAGCTCCCCAAGATAGCAGCCAGTGGACTCAACCCTAGCAGAAGAAAAGAGCGTCTTTCTCCCAGCCAAAATCCCAGGGCTCACTCTGATTGGACCAGCCTGGGTCACATGTCCTTCCCTCAGCCAATCACAGTAGCTCAAGACTGGTACATGCCAATTGGCTTGCCCCGAGTCCCTTGGGTGGGATTGGGCAAGGCGCCCACCACCCCAGACAGTCAGTAGTCCAAGGGAAATGTGGGGGTTGCTGGAAAATGGAATAAATGCTATAGGGGACAGCAAAAATGGGATCTGCAATAATAAAGTTACTACCTGCAATTTATCAGTGAAGGAAAAAGCTCAGAGAGGTCAAGTGACCTGTCCAAGGCCACACAGCCAATGACCCCAGTCATTTGTAGATGAACAAATAGGTCTAGGGAGGGGAAGGGGCTTGCCCAGGCTTACCCAGCCAGAGAACCGGGGTCAGGGCTTAAACCCAAGCCAGAGGGTATCAGAATAGGCAGCCCACCCCCACCACAGTGGAAGCTCCCCACCCCAACTCGCTGCCCTCCCCGCGTGCTGCCCGTGTGTCTCCACAGAGCTGCAGTCGGGGCCTGAAGTTCTCCCATTCACTTGCTTGTCTGCTTGGGCAGCACACTTCTCAGACCCTCGGGAGCCCTGTGGTCCTGGTCTCTGCCGGGTCCTCAGCCCCCAGGCCAGGGCCCGGCCCACGCCAGGTGCCCAGCACATACGTGTTGAGGGTGTGAATGAATGAATGCCTCTTGCCTCCCCGGACTCATGTCCTCTGACTACTTGGGGCGGTGGCTGGGGACATAAGCAGGCCCCGATGGCTTTGCCAGACCCGGGGCCACCACCCCTATGAAATTCCAGGACTGTTATCCGAGCAGCGTGGACAGGGAGGGAACGTCCCCGCTCAAGGTTAAAGATAGCACAGCTCGGAGTCACATCACAGGCCGAAAAGGCGAGATGACTAGCCCAGGGACATTAGATCCGTGTCCCGGGAGAGAGGTTGGGTGGGGGCGGGGGTTCCTGCAGGGAGACTCGGTCAGGACTGGAAAAACAAGAGGGTGGTTCCACCGTGCGGTAACCAAAACGTGTTAGGCAAGACGCGGCACCAATGTGGCCAGCACCACCATGGGGGAGGGCGGGAAGAATGTTCCCCGCAGGCCCCAGCTCCTGTGTCTCTGTGGGTTGCAGAAGGGACGTCGAACCCCAGCACTGAGCAGGACGTTTGAGATGCCCCTGCCCTGTGCCCTAATGTCCTTTAGTAAAGCCTGGCTTTAAAGGTCTGTCAGTTTAATAGACACTAATTACTAATTAGTGTTAATGGTACTAAATATTGATTTATCATTTGTATTCATTAATTATCTAATGTCTGTTAAAGCAATGGTCTTGATCCAATGTCACCTCATCCATGAGGCCTTCCTGGATTAACCAAAGTGCAGTCTCAGGCACCCTCCATCACAGCCCCCTGTGTATTTCTTTAGCCCTTTTTTTTTTTTTTTAAAGACAGGGTCTCACTCTGTCACCCAAGCAGGAGTGCAGTGGCGTCATCATAGCTCACTGCAGCCTCCAACTCCTGGGCTTAAGGGATCCTCCCACCTCAGCCTCCTGAGTAGCTGGGACTACAGGCATGCGCCACCATGCCTGGCTAATTTTTATATATATTTTTTATAAGAGATGAGGTCTTGCTCTGTTGCCCGGGCTGGTCTCAAACTCCTGACCTCAAGTGATCCTCCTGCCTCAGCCTCCCAGAGTGCTGGGATTGCAAGCGAGAGCCCCGGTGCCCGGCCATTACGTTGTGTCTTAGATTTGCTCCCTTGTCGGTCCACTGTGCTGTCCCCTTCCTTAGAACATCAACTACACAAGTTCATCCCCTGCTGGGTCCCGGCCACCTTGACCCAGTCTCGCTCACTAGGCGTTTGTTGAATGAATAAATGAACTCGCTCACAGGGCTCATTCAAAGAAGTTTCACCTGAAGAGCTAGAATAATACTGTAAGTGCAAAGTAAACCCAAACTAAGCAAAGGCGAAGAAAAACTAGAGTGGAAGTCAATCAAATATAAACGGGCAAATGATGGGGGGGAAAATCAATGAAATCGAAAGCTGGTACTTTAGAAAGTTTAATAAACTTGAATAACATCGGGGGATGGAGGCTCATGCCTGTAATCCCAGCACTTGGGGCAGGCCAAGGCTGGAGGATCACTTGAGGCCAGGAGTTTGAGGCCAGCCTGGCCAACATAACAAGACCCCATCTCTAAAAAGAAACTATGTTGAGTAAATACAGTGCGGATGTCGTGAGGATGGTCCGCTGGTAGCCACCGTTTGCAGATCAGCAGATGGTGCCGGAGAGGTAGCCCCATTTGACTAACGAGGACTCCAGAGAGGGATGGGGACCCGCCGAGGGCCCCCAGCAGCGAGTGAGGGAGGGGGTGGGGCCCAGACACCACGCAGAGAGGGAAAAGGGACTTCTGGGGTGGGAGCTGGCATGGAGCCTGGGGAGAGGTTTGGGGACGCCAAGGGAGCCGCACGGAAGAGAGGAGATTGGGCCAGGCTCACCTAAGAGGTCCCAGGCAGCTCCTTTTCTTGGGAAGAGAAAAGGCTTTTTAACTTCCCTTGGAAATTGGAAACCGTGGCCACCTCCCGGGGCTATAATAAGGCCACAGCCACTGAACAGGTTAAAAATAAAAGATCCCCGCCCAGGAGCACTGGGGGATGGCACTTGTGAGCCCAGGCAAGCCCCAGGGTTGGAGGACATGGGGGGGGCGGAGTAGGACCTGCTGTGTGGCCTCAGGCAGGCGCCTGCCCTCTCCGGTCCAGGCCCGGCCTGCAAACACCAGCCTTAGGCAATGATTTCGGAAGCCCCTGCACCTGTGCGACCCCAGGGGTTAAGCTCTGCCTTCAGGACTGGGCACTTTTCAGGGGTCCCCACCTCTCCAGGCCCGGAAAGAGGGACCAGCCCTCGGCCCAGCCCTGGCAGCGGGAGGCTGGCATTGCTGTCCAATGGCGCCCCCTGGTGACACTGTCTGTGCATGTCGCATCCTTGGTGCCCGCAGGTGGCCCTCTGGAAGATTCTCAGTTCAAACACAGCACCACCTAGTTCTGCCCAGGTCAAGTGTCCAGCCACACATGTGCTGTGTGACTATGGGAAAAACATTACCCTCTCTGGGCCCAGAGAGCAGGAGGACATTTTTTAAATACCCAACAGTCACAGAAAGACATCATTCCAAGCAGGGGGTGCACAGCTGCCTGGCCTGGTCTGGCTGTGGGCAAACTGACCTCCAAAACGAAATCGTCTGCTAGTTGTTCAAATTTCACAGTTTTTAAAGAAGGGGAAATTTTTCGAATTATTTTCTTCTTCTTTTTCTTCAAGGCTGTTGGGCTCAGAGGGAACATGCGACTTCCCGGAAACCTGCGGCCCAGTGGGGCTGGCAGTAGCCGCCAGGGGGCGCTGGGGCAGCGAGAGTGGTGGCTGAGCCCCTAACCCTGGGGGTTGGTGGTCCTCCTGGGCCTTTGCTCATGCTGTGCCCACCTCCCAGAACACTGTTCCCAGCCCAGGGCTACTTTCAATTTATGCTGCAGGTCTCAGTTTACTTCTTCCTTCTGGGAGATTCCCTCAATCCCCCCAGACTGGTCCAGGGTCCCCTTTGGGCTCCTGAGCCCCGCTGCATTTCCCCAGTAAAGTCCAGATCACCCCGTAACTACCTGATCATGTCTCTCTACAGCAACAGACCGTGAGCCCTGAGAAAACAACACAGGTCACCATGGAGGTGACCACTTAGTGACGACCAGCACAGAGCCCGCACGCAGCAGGTGCTCAATAAATGCTGGCTGGATAAATGGATGGGTGCGCCAACATCCTCCCCACTCACTGGCCAATGAGCTCCACCAGGGCAGGGAACAGCTCTGTGTCCCCAGCGGCCAACACAGGCCGGCACACAAGTGCTCAGTAATTGTTCATCAAAAAACTTCATTTACTGAGCATGTACTGTGTGCTATGCCCAGTGTGGGCCCGGTCCTGAAAACACTTTGGTGACCAAGACAGTTCCGTCCCCTGCCCTCTCTGGGTGGGCAGCTCGTGGTGGGGAAACCACAGATTAATAAATAAAATGAACAAGGATATGTCAAAGAATTTTAAAACAGAGGGAAAAAATAAAAAATATAAAAACGGAGGGAATGAATGGTTAACAGCCTCCGTACGGGCCAGAGTTTAGTAGAGGACCCCCAGCCCCCTTCTCCTGCCCCTGCAGGCTACTTTTTTGGCTGTGTGAACTTAGATAAGTGACTTCACCTCTCTGGGCCTCATTTCTTCATCTGTAATTTGGGCACAATGATAGTCTTCCGGCCCAGAGCCCAAATACCCCCCAATGAGTAGACCCTCAGGTCCTGGGGGCTCTCAAAATGATTGTCCTTTGCAGATCTGCTGGGAGGACATGGGGACAGCCAACATCGCTCACCTGGAGTAGTACAGTCACCACTGGCCTGGTCCCCCACCATCCTGCCCTCACCTCTGCCTCAAAGTCTGTCCTCCCTGTAGCAGCCACCAGCGGGCGCCTGGGAGCACCTGAGTCAGGGCCCATCCCTCCTCTGCCTACAGCCCTCCATGGCTCCCACCTCCCTCTGGGTCAAAGCCCAAGTCCTCCCTGAAGCCCACCAGGTCCTGCCCAGCTTGCCTGGTCCCTTCCCCACCCTCCTCTCCTCTGTCTCTCCCTCTTCTCAGGCGCTCCAGCCACACGGGGCCTCCTCGCTGTGCCTCCAACACACCAGGTGCGTCCTGCACAGGCTGTGCCCGTTACCCAAATCATTCCTGCCCCCACCCCAAGCTCTTCCCAGGACCGACTCCTCTTCCTCCAGGTCTCAGTCCCGGCTCCCCTGGCTGAAGTTCTCCCTCCTGGGACACCCCCAATCACCTTGACTTGTTTATTCCCTCTGGAATCTCTTCACTTTAAGAAATTATCTCCGAGGCCGGGCGCGGTGGCTCACGCCTGTAATCCCAGCACTCTGGGAGGCCGAGGCGGGTGGATCGTTTGAGCTCAGAAGTTCCAGACCAGCCTGAGCAAGAGCGAGACCCCATCTCTACTAAAAATAGAAAAATTACATGGACAGCTAAAAATATATATAGAAAAAATTAGCCGGGCATGGTGGTGCATGCCTGTAGTCCCAGCTACTCGGGAGGCTGAGACAGGAGGATCGCTCGAGCCCAGGAGTTTGAGATTGCTGTGAGCTAGGCTGACGCCACGGCACTCACTCTAGCCTGGGCAACAGAGTGAGACTCTGTCTCAAAAAAAAAAAAAAAAGAAAGAAATTATCTCCGGCTGGGCACAGTGGCTCACGCCTGTAATCCTAGCACTCTGGGAGGCCGAGGCGGGTGGATCGCTCCAGGTCAAGAATTTGAGACCAGCCTGAGCAAGAGCGAGACCCCGTCTCTACTAAAAATAGAAAGAAATTATCTGGCCACCTAAAATATATATAGAAAAAATTAGCCAGGCATGGTGGCACATGCCTGTAGTCCCAGCTACTCGGGAGGCTGAGGCAGGAGGATCGCTTGAGCCCAGGAGTTTGAGGTTGCTGTGAGCTAGGCTGACGCCACGGCACTCACTCTAGCCCGGGCAACAAAGCGAGACTCTGTCTCAAAAAAAAAAAAAAAAAAAACCAGAAATGATCTCACTTCCTTCTTTGATGGCTTGTTTATTATTTCCTCCCCTCTGCCCCCACGGAAATGACAGCAAGTGACTGCTCACTTCCATCTTCATCCTCACTGCTTCCCAGTGCCTGGGACAGATCCTGGCAGCACACAGTAGGTGCTCAATAAATGCTGGTCAAATGAACAAGTGGCCAGTTCACGGTCTGAATGTATTGGGTCAGAAACCCTCTATCTGGACAACCCCACCCGGCCCTGGAATCTAATCTCAGAACTCGCCCCTCCAGGTTTCACTTCATGGCCACGCGGCTGCCACCAGGGCCAGAGCTCTGACAAAGTCTGAGTCAGCGACTAAAATAGCAAGTGGTGCATGACTGCCGGGGTGACTCACACCAGACCTGCCCTTCCACCTGGCCCAGCCATGCAGGGAGAGACCAGCAACGTCAAGGTTCAAACCAGCTGTCAGGCGGGAGGGGGCCTGCAGCTCCCAGCCTCAGTGGGTCCCATTTCACCCTTCCGGGACCCTCTTCCCTTCCCTCCCTTGGGAGTTTAGCTTCTTCAACTGTGATCTCAACACTTCTGATCTGTGTGACTCCAGGGGCCAAAATTTACCTCTTTGGGCCTCAGTTTTCCCCACCTCTAAAATGGGTCCATTATAGAAGCTTCTACCCCCAAGGGGTCGTTTTGAGGATTCAAATGTGTTTATGTGCTAAAAGCCTGAAGAATCGATAAATGCTAAGTGCTCAACAAATACTAACTCTATTCTTGTTCTCAAAGGGTCTGTCACTGTTGCCTCAGTGCAGGGCACACACACTGCACCTGTGCACCTGGTGTACGATGTGCCTGTGTTTACATGTGACTGCACAGGATCTGTTGATGATCTTGAAACAATGGCCTCCACAAACCAACTTCTCGGTTGAGAAAACAGAGGCTCAGAGAGGGAAGACACTTGCCCAAGTCCACACAGTGGGATCTGGGCCCGCCGTTGGTGGGGACATCCAAAGCAAATAGAAGGAGAAGGGCGGCAGCTCAAACTGCTAAAAGTCCCCCAACGCCTCTTCTTCATGCCTTCTCTCCTATTAGCACCAACACTTTTCCGCAAGACACGTGGCCAACCGAAAGACTACATTTCCCAGCTTCCCTTGCAGCAGATGCTGGGTCATGTGACCACACCCTGACCAATGAGACGGCAGCAAATAAGCACAGCGTCCGGCTCGCTCTTCCTCCTTCCGGTTCCCGCTTTGAGGCGACCAGAGCCACGTGTGTCTTAACAAGTATCCAGGCAGAGGTCGCCCCGAGAGCAGGGGCACTGCAGGAGCGTTCAATAAATATTTATTATAATTAAAAGACCCTACAAACATCCCCCACCACCAAAAGCCCCCCACCCAGAGATGGACTGAAAATGTAAACAGTGTCCCCCTTCGGCCACCCAGAAGGCCAGAAAGTCCTCAAAGCCCATTTTGCTCTGTTTCCTGAGAAATGAAGGGCGCCGGGGCAGTGTCCTGAGCGCAGCAGGTGACCCGGCCTTCCGCTGTCCCCCGGGAGCGGGGCAGATGCGGGGAGGGGGGAGGGGGGTCCCCAAGGTCCTGCCCAAAGCCCGCACCGGGCCCAAGTATGTTCCCCTGACCTGGACGCGAGTCACTCGGCCTCCTGCGTCTTGTCCTCAGGCGCCTGGGCCCCTCGCTGGTTCCACATGTGGTTGTTGAGTCCCAGTTGCACCATCTGAGCGTGGTGGATGATGAGGGGCTGCAGTCCCGGGCTCGGAGGGGGCGCAGGGGAGGCCGTGGGGAAGGCCGGTGAAGGTGGCTGCGGGAAGGCCACTGGCGGGGTGCCCGCCTGCCACGGGTGCAGCAGGGGCGGTGGCTGTGGGCAGCCCAGCCAGGTGGGGAAGGGTGGTGGGGCTCCCTGGGGCACCTGCCCCCCGGCAAAGGGTCCCGGAGCCCTAAAGGGCATCCCAGTCCCCAATGACATGTGGCTCCCAAAAGCCACCTGGAGCTGCTCCATCTGCGCCTGCCAAGCCAGGTAGCTCTGGAGGTAGGTGGAATACGCGGTGTTCAGGGCCGCGGCCTGCACCCGCTCACCCTCCAGGTGTTGGCTCTGCTCCCGCAGGGCCCGGGCGTCCTGTTCCTTCTTCCAGTTGGCCTTGCGGAGCCGAAGCTTCTGAGGTTTGAAGGTGTTGGTTACCTTTCTGGCGAAGACCGGGGAGTGCTCCTCCAGCCACACCAGGCCGGCGAGCAGGCTGGCAGTGTCCGAGCGGAGCTGGGCCGGGGAGCTCTCCAGGGGCAGGAAGGGGACCACGCAGTCCTGCCAACCGTGTCGCGTGAAGCTGCTCATCAGGGCTTGGCACACCTGGTGCAGGCTCAGGCGACAGTCAAAGCTGGGGGTGAGCAGTAGGATGACGAAGGCCGAGTGGTCTATGGCGTCCTGCAGGCAGCGCAGCTCCCCACGCCCGGGCACCTGGAAGTCCTCGCAGAAGGTGGCCCCGTCGGACACGCCAAGGGCCTCCAGCTTCTCCCGGACCCGCAGGGCGACGTGCTCGTCTGCCTTGGCGTGGAGGACCACAAAGTTATAGAACTTCTGGTCCGCTGACACCTCGGGGGAGGAAGCCCCTGGGGACGAGGAGGCCAGGTAGGTCGAACAAGGGGACGGTGGAGGAGGAGGGGGCAGTGGTGTTTGGGGAGGGGGCGTTTCGGGGATGGAGGGAGCAGGTGGGCATGGCTTGATATCCGGACACATGGTGTCTTCTTGAGAGAGCTGGAGCGGCATCTGGTCTTTGACAGGACAGGGGTTTCCAGCAGGGTCCGGGAGGGGCAAGGAGACAGACCCAGGGGCTGCAGACACCTCGGTGCACTCCACCGGGTAGTGGGTGCTGGCTTCCGGAACTTTAGGGGTGTCAGGGAGGCCAGCAGGGGCTGGATCTGGGGCTGCCTCCGGGAGCTCCGGGGAGCCAGCAATCTCCCTCGACGGGGGCCAGCTCATCTCCTCAGGCTCCTGGCAGCCGCTGGGGACAGGCTCGGGCACCGGGCTGGCCCGAGGGCCATCACAGAGCTTGCTGGGCCCGCGGGGGCTGTGGTGCATGCTGAGGAGGGGCACGGTGGGTGACTGGCTGATTTCCAAGTTGCTGGCCAGCGAGGCTGGGCTGGTGGATCTCAGGGAGCACCCTCGGCTCCAGCTGGACAGGTCGTCGATGGGGCGAGGAAGGCTGCGGGTCCCAGAGGGTGGAGTGGAGGACGCTGGAAGGCAGCCCAGGTCGGAGTGGAGGGTCTGGAAGCTCCTGGGGTCCCTGACAACGTCCCACCCACACCGGTCCTGGGCCTCCACCTGGAGCTCCCCCAGCCGGCAGTCATCCCTGGAGCCAAGGTCGCGGAGGGCTGCCTGGTAGGCCATGTCCCGCAGCGAGGCTGGGCACAGCTTCTCCTCGGCCAGCAGATGGTACAGGCGGGCGACGGTCCAGGACACGTCAGGAGGCTCCTCGGGGGTCTCAGTGCCCTCCACGCTGTCCCTGCCGGCCCACTGGCGGGCCACCAGCCGGGCCACTGCATCTGCCTTCAGCACCTCCAGAGAGATCCTGGCCTCCGTGTCCTGGCCCAGGGCCAGGAGCACCATGGCGTGTAGGAGGCTGGCCCCCTGGCAGCCGGTGCGCAGGGTCTTCAGTTTGTGCTTCAGATGCAAGAGCTTGTCCTGGCCTGCCGTGCCTAGAACGTCGAACACGCCAGGGAGGGACGGGCCCGTGTGGGCCATGAGCACAGGTGAGCGTGGCCTCGGGCAGCGGCAGAAGATCGGGGTGGCGGAGGCATGTTCTACACTGCCTGCCTTCTGCACGCCCCGTGTCCCCTACCCGTTCACTGTGCCAGGTTCTGTGGCGACTGCCGGGACAGATCTGCAGGAAACAGGAGAGGGATGCGTGGTTATCCTCAGGCTGGTCTCGAACTCCTGACCTCAAGCGATCCTCCTGCCTCAGCCTCCCAAAGTGCTGGGACTACAGGCGTGAGCCACTGAGCCTGGCCGGCTCTCCCTCTTTTTATCGCTTTGCCAGGGACAAGCTGTGTTGTGAGCAGCTCTCCGAGAGGCCCACGTGGCAAGGAGCCGAGTCCTCCCGCCTGCAGCCATCCAAAGGAGTCACCTAGGAAGCGGCTCCTCCAGCCCCAGTCAAACCTTCCGATGAGGCAGCCCTGGCCGACCCCCTGACTGCAGCCTCTCGGGAGACCTTGAGCCACAATGACCCAGCTACACAGCACCTCCTAAATCCCCAGTCCACAGAAACTACGGGATAATAACTGTTTGTTGTTTCCAGCCACAAAGTCCTGGGGCGACTTGTCACGCAGCAATGGCTGATTGATACAGCTAATGTTATTACTACGATGAGCAAACCATGCCCAGGTGCCGGCTCTCTGCCCCACATGGCTGTCGTGCCATTTAGAAGCTATTTTTGACGGGGCGCAGTGGCTCACGCCTGTAATCCTAGCACTCTGGGAGGCCGAGGTGGGAGGATCGCTCGAGGTCAGGAGTTCGAGACCAGCCTGAGCAAGAGCGAGACCCCGTCTTTACTAAAAATACAAAGAAATTAGCTGGACAACTAAAAATATATAGAAAAAATTAGCCGGGTATGGTGGCACATGCCTGTAGTCCCAGCTACTCGGGAGGCTGAGGCAGGAGGATTGCTTGAGCCCAGGAGTTTGAGGTTGCTGTGAGCTGGGCTGACCCCACAGCACTCTAGCCCGGACAACCAAGTGAGACTCTGTCTCAAAAAAAAAAAAAAAAAAAAAGAAGCTATTTTCTCTTGTCGGTGTGGCCTTCATCACACCGTTCAAGTCTCAGGCACAATGGCACTGCCTGGGGGGACCTCCACAACCACCCCGTTCCCGATCCCAGTCTATTTCTTCACGTCACCCTCTTCCCCCCACCGGAATCTGTCACTAGGTGAGCTGTGCTGTGTGTTGTTATGCTATGAATGCCTTCCTCCCCATCCGCCTGCGAGCCTCAGAGGGTGACAGCTGAGCATTGCTGGGCGGCTGAACCACGGAGCAGCTGCCTAGTGAGTGCTTGTTGGAAGAATGCATGAATGAACGAGGCCGGTACTCCATGTTGCGGATGAGAAAACTGAGGCCAAGAGAGAAGGGCTTTCCCAAGGGCACATGGGAAAGGCACTCAGGTATTCCAATCCCAGTCCTTTAAGTCACCAGGGCCCTGGGGCATGTCCCCATATTCAGATCTGGGGAAAAACACAGTCCATTCTGGGGAGCCACGAACACCTTGTCTGCCCCTCAGCCTGGCTGCGCTGAGACCCACTGCCTGTCCCAGCCTATGCCCACGACCCAGTGGCCTAGATCAGCAGCTGTCAGCCAGGGACAATTCCATGTCACCCCCCGCCAACGGGACACTTAGCGATGTCCAGAGACATTTGTGGTTGTCACACTAGGTGGGTGCTCCTAGCGATGAGTGAGCAGAGACCAGGGACAATGGCCCCCGCCCCAGGAAATGACCCTGCCCCAGATAACACTAGCGGAAAAGTTGAGAGAGCCCGGTCTAGACCAAGGGTTGCTGACTCACAGATGAAGCCCCTTTTCTGATAAGTCACAGACCTCATTGTATACATGATTCAGGATTTTTTTTTTTTTTTTTTTTTTGCAAAGGTCATTTTGAGCAGGTCCCCAGGACAGCCCCGGGGCCAAAGTCAATGAGTCCAGAAAGGTCAGAGCGCAGGCAGGGGTGGGAGGGAGTGGCCACCAGTGGCTGAGGGACAGAGGGGGGCGCTGGGTGGGGGCGGATGCCAGGGGCAGCAGCTGTCTGGCTGTTTCAAAATATGGAAGCGGCCTACATGTTGAAATGCTGACGGGGCGAGAAAAGCAGCAGAAACAGAAAAAAAAAAAAATGGAGCTGACTTCCTAGTAAGGGGAAGACACAATCGATTAAACGACAGTAAAGTTCATAGTTTCTCAGCTGGTATCAACGTCACAGAGAGACGCAAAGCAGCCATGAGGCCAAGACCACCAAGTATAAGGGGCAGGTCTTTGCACAAGCCACCATGCCTGGCTAATTGTTAAATTTTCTTTTTTAGAGATGGGGTCTTGCTGTGTTGCCCAGGCTGGTCTCAAACTCCTGGCCTCAAGTGATCCTCCCGCCTCGGCTTCCCAAAGTGCTGGGATTCCAGGTGTGAGCCACCAAGTCGGGCCAATTCAAATATGTTTAAGAGACTGTGAGCGTAAAGAGAAAAGTTTGTAAACCAAAGTGCAATCTGTGGCGTGAAACTCTAAACATATTTGCTGTGTAATAAGTGAAGTGTGTAATAGAGAGGGTGTGATATGTACATAGCATTCATTCATTCATTTAGGATGTCATTTTCTGGGCTGGGCATGGTGGCTCACGCCTGTAATCCTAGCACTCTGGAGGCTGAGGAGGGAGGATCACTCGAGGTCAGGAGTTCGAGACCAGCCAGAGCAAGAGCAAGACCCCCGTCTCTACTAAAAATAGAAAAATTAGCCAGGTGTGGTGGCTGCACTTGTAGTCCCAGCCACTTGGGAGGCTGAGGCAGGAGGATCACTTGAGCCCAGGAGTTCAAGGCTGCAGTGAGCTACGATGACGCCACAGCACTCCAGCTTGGGTGACAGAGTGAGACCCTGTCTCAAAAAAAAAAAAGAAGTAATTTTCTTAGCATCTGCCAGGTACTAGGCACCATTGGATGTACCAGGACAGAGAGAAGAAAAAACAGGAACAGAGTTCCCTCTCGGAGCTGAGTCTATTGGGGGGGTGTGTGTGTATATACGTACATATATATAAAATAAAAATATATAAGTGTCTTATATTTTATATATGACAATATAGTGAGTGTATATATATGTTTATACAGATACACACACACACCCTCTTACTTCCTGCTATATCCCACACTGTCCTCCCCACTGCTCTTCAAACTCCCCAGGCAGTCCTGCCCCAGGACCTTTGCACTGGCTGTTCGCTCTGCCTAGAACACAGTTACCCCCCTGGAGTCCCTATGGCTCACTCCCTACCCCCCTTCAGGTTTTTGGTCAAGCCTGCCCAGATCCCACTGTACACAACTGCCTATGACAGAGGCCACAAAATCTGGCCCACTGTTTTTGTAAATAAAGTTTTATTGGAACACAGCCCCACTTGCTCATTCCCACACTGTCTATGGCTGCGCTCTCGCTACGGTGGCAAGGCTGAGTCGTTGCAACAGAGACCGTGTGGCCTACAAAGAGGAGAATGTTCAGTATCTGGCCCATTTTAGGAACAGTTATGAAATGGCATGTGGGTTTTTTTTTCCCATTCCATAGAGGGACGAACATGACCAAGTTCACATAGCTAGTGATTGACAGATAGAGCAACAATTTGGTGCCAGTGTTTGTAACCATAAGACCAAGTGCCTTATCATTAGTATGGGGACATCAGTGGCTGTTACGGGTTGAACTCTGTCCCTCCCCAAAATCATATCTTGAAATCCTAACCTCCAGGACCTCAGAATGTGACTTTATTTGGAGATAGGGTCTTTTTGTTTGTTTGGTTTTGGTTTTGGTTTTTTGTTTTTGCTGCCAAAAGTATTTAAATACACAAGCTGCACAGTTCCTGTGTAGCACTGACATTTTATACCTTCTCCTGGATAAATAAGGCTTTTAAAAACATTCCAGATTTTGAGAGTTTAATAATAATATTCACCCGTTAACACATACATGCCACCAAATGTTCAGAATGTTTTTAACCTAGGCATATATTTTCGATGACTCACTCTCGAGTTAACTAGATGCATTTTCCCTAAATATGTCTAATTTAAGTAAAAATAAAACTGAAGTAGGGCCAGGCGGGGTGGCTCATGCCTGTAATCCCAGCACTTTGGGAGGCCGAGGTGGGAGGTTCACTGGAGCCGAGGAGTTCAAGACCAGCCTGGGGCTGGGCGCGGTGGCTCACGCCTGTAATCCTAGCACTGTGGGAGGCCGAGGCAGGAGGATCGCTCGAGGTCAGGAGTTCGAGACCAGCCTGAGCAAGAGTGAGACCCCCGTCTCTACTAAAAATAGAAAGAAATTATCTGGCCAACTAAAAATATATATATAGAAAAAATTAGCTGGGCATGGTGGCACATGCCTGTAGTCCCAGCTACTCTGGAGGCTGAGGCAGGATTGCTTAAGCCCAGGAGTATGAGGTTGCTGTGAGCTAGGCTGACGCCACAGCACTCACTCTAGCCTGGGCAACAGAGCCAGACTCTGTCTCAAAAAAAAAACAAAACAAAAACCAGCCTGGGTAACATAGTAAGACCCGATCTCTACTAAAAATAGAAAAAATTAGCTGTGTGTGGTGCCTAAGTCCCAGCTACTTGGGAGGCTGATGCAGGAGGATTGCTTGAGTCCAGGAGTTTGAGGCTGCAGTGAGCTATTTTAATATGATGATGCCACTGCACTCCAGCCTGGGCGACAGAATGAGATCCTGTCTGCAAAAAAACAAAAACAAAAACAAAAAATACCACACAACTTTATTTCTTTGATAGAACTACATTTCACTTTGTTGAAAATTTAACATACAAACTGACATCCAGTAAAATACATATGAGATTCCAAAGAATTAGTACCAAAAAAGGTATGGAAGATGCCTCCTTCATCATGTTTTCTATTGACTACATGTTGCATACGTTGGGTTAAATAAAATGTATTATTAAAATTAATTTCACTCATTTCATTTTTCTTTTGTTAATGTGGCTACTGGAAAACGTTTAATTACATAGGTGCTTCATATATTTCCATTGGATGGTCGGTGCAGGTTTAGACATTTCCACAACATGCCAGTAATGTTGGGGCTGTTGCCATTTTTGACACAAGGAAACAGAGGCACAGAGAGGTTAAGTAAGTTGCCCAGCGTCACACAGCGCATCAGCGGTACAGCTGGATTGGAACCCAGGCTGTCTGGCTCTAGAACCCACTAAGCCTACGGGCTCCCTTTCATATTTTGAGACTTAACACAGAATCCAGCCTATGTGGACCTGGTTATGTGGCCTGATAAACAGCCTTACCTGGTTTTAATTGAACTAACCCTCATGAAACAGGCATATGCCCCCAGTGTTCTCTATAGAGAAGTAGAGGATGAAAGACATTTTCCATAATGTAGGCACACACGAGCAATAAGAAAAAGGCACAATTATTGGGCCGGGCGCGGTGGCTCACGCCTGTAATCCTAGCACTTTGGGAGGCCGAGGTGGGTGGATCGTTTGAGCTCAGGATTTCGAAACCAGCCTGAGCAAGAGCGAGACCCTGTCTCTACTAAAAATACAAAGAAAATTAGCTGGACAACTAAAAAATATATATAGAAAAAATTAGCCGGGCATGGTGGCGCATGCCTGTAGTCTCAGCTATTCGGGAGGCTGAGGCAGGAGGATCGCTTGAGCCCAGGAGTTTGAGGTTGCTGTGAGCTAGGCTAAAGCCATGGCACTCTAGTCTGAGCAACAGAGTGAGACTCTGTCTCAAAAAAAAAAAAAATTAAAAAAAATTTAAAAAATTAAAAGAAAGAAAGAAAGAAAGAAAAAGGCACAGTGCCAAGCTTCTATCTCTGAAGTGAGCTCAGCACATAGTGGGATAAAAACGAAAATGATCTTATATTCAGATGGGACCACAAGTCAGCCAAAACTTTTGGAAATGATCAAGACAACTACTTGAAACATGGTCCGATACCCTTCTTAACAGCAGTGATCCTTGAATCAACTGTTCTTCCCACCTCTAATGGCTCCTGGGAACAGCTGTGTATACAACTTACAAAAAAAAAACCAAATACATGTTGGCATGTGCCCTCCGATTTTTTTTTTTTTTTTTTGCGACAGAGTCTCGCTCTGTTGCCCGGGCTAGAGTGAGTGCCGTGGCGTCAGCCTAGCTCACAGCAACCTCAAACTCCTGAGCTCAAGCGATCCTCCTGCCTCAGCCTCCCGAGTAGCTGGGACTACAGGCATGCGCCACCATGCCTGGCTAATTTTTTCTATATATATTTTTAGTTGTCCAGCTAATTTCTTTCTATTTTTAGGAGAGACGGGGTCTCACTCTTGCTCAGGCTGGTCTCGAACTCCTGATCTCGAGCGATCCTCCCGCCTCGGCCTCCCAGAGTGCTAGGATTACAGGTGTGAGCCACCGCGCCTGGCCTTGCCCTCGGATTTTTAACTGATCAAAGGGCATAAGTGATCAAGTGTGGTGAGGGGTAGTGCCTGGGACACGGCATGAACGGGATTGGGCATCACGCTGTGTTCACTCTGAAAACATTCCCCAAGTTCAATGCTAGGTGTTCAGCCCTTTTCTGTAGAGAGAAATTTTGTTGACAGGTTCTATGTCAATAAAATGTTAAAAGGAAAAAAGTTCAGCGACCCCTGGGCAATCGTGCTGGCAGCAATCTAAGAATCAAATTATTTTGAATTAGTTGCCAACAGCGAACAAAGGACATTTTGTGCAAAACTCTGGCGTTCTGGATCTGCCTGGAAAATCAACAATTGGGCCGATCTGGGTCCACATTCCCAAGGCCTGGGAGAGAAGCGTGGCTGCCTTGCCTCAGAGCTACGGGCTCCCCTGTCCACCCACTGCCCACCTGGAATGAGTCATCTCCAGGAAGAGAGAGACAAATAGGTAGAAGCATGCCTTTGGGATTCAAATCTCAGCTCTGCCACTTCCAGGCTGTGCACTTCAGGGCCTCAGTCTCCTCATCTGTAAAATGGGTATGGCAGGAAGCGGTACCAGCTGGGGCTGTTGTGAGGTTGAATGAGTTCATCCATACAGAAGTCTTAAAGCAGTGCCCGGCACACAGTGGGAGCCCCACGCGCACTGACATGCATGGCTGCTGCCCGCTCTCTGCAGGGACCAGAGTTGGACATTACCCCACAGTAAGGACACAGGAGAGTTTGTGCAAAAGAAGACAGAGCCAGCCGGACTCAGAATCAGCCAGACACGACCACACCCACCAGCATTCCTACCCAATATCTAAAGTCACACGATCTGTCTTCTCACTTTCTCCTCCCAACAGCCTGAACTCAATCCCAACCCAGTGATTGCCTGGGCCTGCCCGGGAACCACCCACCATTCTGGAGCCCCGGCGTTCACTCAGTTCCACGTCCACAGCCTCCAGGACAAAGTCCACACCCCGCCCTGAACAGTGAGTGCATGGTGGAGCAGAAACACCCACAGTGGCCGGCGCAGTGGCCCACGCCTGTAATCCCAGCACTTTGGGAGGCCGAGGCAGGAGGATCACTTGAGGCCAGGAGTTCGAGACCAGCCTGAGCAAGAGTGAGACCCCCATCTCTACAAAAAATAGAAAAATTAGCCAGGCACACTGGTAGCAAACACCTGTAGTCCCAGCTACTCGGGAGGCTGAGGCAGGAGGATCACTTGAGCCCAGGAGTTGGAGGCTGCGGTGAGCTATGATCACACCACTGCGCTCTAGCCTGGGCGACAGAGCAAGACCCTGTCTCTAAAAAAAAAAATATGCACAGGGTTGGGGGTCCTGGCTCTGCCACCTGCCAGCTCGTATGGTCTCTTTCTTGGTCTCAGTTTCCCTATTTGTAACACCCACCAGCGTGGCACTTAGGATGGATGTGGGTCTGCCATGGAGAACAGCCCCCCGCAAGGCGCAGGAGTCCAATGTGACAATACAGTAACAGTGACATGATTAATATTGGCAGAATGTATTTTCCTCTTTTTTATTTTTTAACCACATCTGGACCATACCCTTTCTCTCCTCTCCTACTCTCCCCCTACGCTCTTGAACAGTCTCTTCATGCATTGACTATGCATTTATTGAGCACCTACTAGGTCCAAGAACTGCTCTAGGTGCGACTGCAGACCAATCAAGACAGGCAAAGCTGCCCTCAGGGAGCTACCAGTCCAGCACACGGAAACCAACAGTGAGGGAGGAAATAACCCAGGGCCAGGTCAGAAGGATGAGCGGTGCTGGGAGGGCCAGGCCCTCGGAGACAGTGACAGGGAGGATGACAGTGGTGAAGGGAGGCCGGGGGGGGAGGTGACACTGAGCTGAGACCCGAAGGAGTTGAGGGAGCAAGTCAGGCGGAGATCTGGGGGCAGAGAACTTCAGGAAGACAGAGCTCCCAGTGCAAAGGCCCTGGGGCAGGACCATGCCTGGCTTGTTGGAGAAACAGCCTGTGTGGCTGGAGCAGAGTGAGGAGGAGAGGGATCTGGGGTGTTGGGGAAAATCTGGGGAGCTGGGGAGAAATCTGGGGTGTTATGGAGGAATCCTGGGTGCTGGGGAAAAATGTGGGGTGCTGGGGGAGGCATCTGGGGTGTTGAGAAGGGATTCAGGCTGTTGGGGAGAAATCTGGGGTGTCAGGAGAAACCCAGTGTGTCAGAGAGAAATCTGGGGTGCTGGGGAGGAATCCCGAGTGTTAGGGAGGAATCTGGGGTTCTGGGGAGGCATCTGGAGTTCTGGGGGAAATCTGGGGTGCTGAGGAGGCATCTGGGGTGTTGAGGAGGCATCTGGGGTGTTGAGGAGGGATCCGAGGTGTTGGGGAGAAACCTGAGGTGTCAGGAGGAACCCAGTGTGTCAGGGAGAAATCTGGGGTGCTGGGGAGGAATCCAGGGAGTAGGGGAGTATCTGGGCCACCAGGGAGAGGAGCTAGAGGTGGAGGGGCCCCCGAAAACGCGGCACCAGGACCCCAGGAGCCCCGGAAGCGAGGCCAGGTGGCCTGGAACCCTGGCTGCCCTGCCACCCGGTCCCCTCCCGGCCCGCCCGCGCCCCTTCCCCACCTACCCACAGCCGGGGAGCGCTCGGCGGAGCTCGGGCGGGACATCCTGGCGATCGTGCCAGCGGAGACCAGCGCGCGCGCAGAGGGCCCCCGGCCGCTGCAGCCCCGCATGCGGCACCGCCCCTTCCGTCCCCGGCCGGCACAAAGGGACGTGAGGTCACGGTTTCAGAGTCCTGCCCACGCCGGGCAGGGAAAGTCCCCGCGGCGCCCCGCACCCATCCGCCCCCTCCAGCAAGTGTGCGCACCTGCCACGCTCACGGAGGGCCGCAGCGGGCGACAACAGGAGGCACAAACCTCTGCCCTCGGGGAGCGCACGGTCTCGCAGGCGCCCAGAGGACAAACTGATCACAGTTTTAAAATCAGAGCATTTCAGTGAGGGAGGCATACGTGCTTTCCGGGATACACTGGCGATTCCACCACCAGAAGGGGTCTCGCTGTGTTGCCCAGGCTGGTCGCAAACTCTGGAGCTCAAGCGATCCTCCCACTTCTCCCTCCCGAAACGCTGGGATCACAGGCGTGAGTCACCAAACACGAGGTCTATAAATTCTCAGGGCTCCACACCTTTTGGGGGTCCCGGACTCAGGGCAGACATCCACAGGGCACCAGTAGACACGGTGCCAGGGATCCCTGATACTTTTTAGGGGCCCACAAAAATGTTTTCACTTCTTTGGAAATCAGGAGTAAAATAGAATGAATATAACCCAATTTGGATTATATTATATTTGTCCTTATACCAATGTGGTCATAAATATAATTTTTAATTTTTTTTTTTTTTTTTAAGGAGGAAGAGGCCTGGGAAAGTCGTCATGTCTTTGGCTGAAGAAACTCAGAGCCTTTTTCTCAAAATGCCATTTGCTGATGCAAACAAAACACAGGGGTTTACAAGGAAAACCATTATGTTGAAATACATGCATTAAAATATTGATTAAAAAACAAGTTAATGGATGGTCCGATAGTGGGTTATCAGAACTTATGAACATGAATGTCACTAAAGTTGGTATACAAGCCCTCACTGCTAAATTTGACTGGCAAAAAAAAAACAAAACAAAACAGAAAAAGAAAAGTTAATGAACCATGTCTGATGGATAGATAAGTGGTATGTGGTCCACCCATACAACGGAGTATCACTCAGCCTTAAAAACGAAGGAAGGCCAGGCGAGGTGGCTCACGCCTGTAATCCCAGCGCTCTGGGAGGCCGAGGCGGGTGGATGGTTTGAGGTCAGGAGTTCGAGACCAGCCTGAGCAAGAGTGAGACCCCCGTCTCTACTAAAAATAGAAAGAAATTACCTGGACAATTAAAAATATATAGAAAAAATTAGCCGGGCGTGGTGGTGCATGCCTGTAGTCCCAGCTACTCGGGAGGCTGAGGCAGGAGGATCGCTTGAGCCCAGGAGTTTGAGGTTGCTGTGAGCTAGGCTGACGCCACGGCACTCACTCTAGCCCGGGCAACAGCGAGACTCTGTCTCAAAAAAAATAAATAAATAAAAAGGAAGGAAATTCTGACACAGGCCACAGCATGGATGGACCTTGAGGACATCATGCTCTGTGGGAGACGCCAGACACAGAAGGACACATCCTGTGTGATTCTACTCACAGGAGGTCCCTAGAGGCATCACAGCCACAGAGACAGGAAGTAGGATGGTGGGTGCCAGGGGCTGGGGAGGGGGTGGGGAGTGAGTGTTCTATGGGGACAGTTTCAGATTGGAAGGACGAGAAAGTTTGGGAGATGGGCTGGGCGTGGTGTAATCACGCCTGTAATCCCAGCACTCTGGGAGGCTGAGGCGGGAGGATCGCTCGAGGTCAGGAGTTTGAGACCAGCCTGAGCAAGAGCGAGACCCCATCTCTACTAAAATAGAAAAATTAGCCAGGTGTGGTGGCACCTGTGGTCCCAGCTACTCAGGAGGCTGAGGCAGGAGGATCGCTTGAGCCCAGGAGTTGGAGGCTGCAGTGAGCTATGATGATGCCACCGCACTCTACTCAGGGCAACAAAATGCGACTCTGTCTGAAAAAAAAAAACTTTAGAAGTAGAGCTATACCAAAACAATAACAACAACTTCCGGGTACACCTGTATATTGATCACCACATTAAATAACAAGATTTAACAACCACACTGACTTCACAGTATTGATGAATGTTGGCAGTTGTGTGCAGTAAGCCAAGCTGAAAGTATCTGTAGCTTTTACTGGGGACAAAGTCACAGGTCATGCTGTTGCCTTCATTCATGATTGAGGAAATGGTAAATATCAGTTAGAGTCCATGAAAATAAGGATATGGATTTTTTTCCCCATCAGAGCTCACGGACACCCTGAATTCTGACATCGGGTCCCCCAAGAGATCCACGGACCCAAGACTTAAGTTCCCCTAAGTGTTCTTGGGAAGGGGATGGACATGGAAGTTATGCAGATGCCAAATTGTGTTTATTCCTCTTAGCGCTTCTCTCCAGTAAGGGAGAAATCTTATTAAACGCCTACTGTATTCCCAGGCTCTGGGGATACATTAAGGAGGAAGAAAGAAGTGGTCCTTGCCTTCCGGCATCGGGGCTGGTGGGGGAGGGAACATTAAACACACCTTCCCATGCCTCTGCCCCCCATCCCCCATCACCAGTTCATGGGGCGTTCAGTAGGCGCCTGACCCCACAGCAAACGTATCTTGGGGGGTCATCGGATCAATGTCTTAAAGCAACCCTTCCAGGAAGGTCTGATGGTGCCCAGTTTACAGATGAGAAACACTGCTGATTAAGTCACCCAGTCCTTTTCCCAACCCCATCAGACAGGGGCTCACGCCAGCTCCGTGTTACAAGGGAGGGAAACTGAGGTACGGCCCAGAGAGCTGGTCCTTGGCCCCTCCTCACAGCTATTAATCCCGAGTAAGGGTTCGAACTCAGAGAGTCAGGCTCCCTCCACGACACTCGTAACCACCGCCTTTTAAGGTAGCAATGCTGTTGTGGGGGGAACAACCCGAATGTCAGGGGGAGGGGCTGCATTTGTTGACTTGGGAAACTGCTGAAGACGACGAGTTCTCTAAGGAATAAGGCTGTAGATGGGGCTCCGAGGGGGTCGCGGCTGGAGCACGCGGGCTCCTAGGGCTGCAGGTGGACAGATGTGCGCCCTGCAGACAGGTGCAGTTGCCACCTCCCTTCTCCACTGAAAGACACAAAATAGTCCGAGCTTCAATCCAACTTCCCTCCCCATCGCCTCTCCCAGAGCGTCCCCATTCTGGTTTCCATGTTTGCACACACCCACGGATGGGATATTGAGCACTCTTCGGTCTGGTTTCGCTTTTTCATTCACTTGGGCCGGGATACAGCAAATTCTCTTCTGTAAAGGACCAGGTATTATAGTAAATATTTTCAGCCAGACGCAGTCTCTGTCTGTCCCAATTTTTTTTTTTTTTTTTTTTTTTTGAGACAGGATCTTGTTCTGTTGCTCAGGCTGGTCTCGAACTCCTGGCCTCAAGCAATCCTTCCACCTCGGCCTCCCAAAGTGCTGGGATTTCAGGCATGAGCCACCACTTGTCCCAAGTTTATGCTGCCATTATAGCCATAGAGGATATGTAAATAAATAAGTTTGGTTATGTTCCAATAAAACTTTATTTTTATTTATTTATTTTTTTTTGAGGCAGAGTCTCACTCTGTTGCCCGGGCTGGAGTGCCGTGGCGTCAGCCTAGCTCACAGCAACCTCAAACTCCTGAGCTCAAGGGATCCTCCTGCCTCAGCCTCCCGAGTAGCTGGGACTACAGGCATGCGCCACCATGCCTGGCTAATTTTTCCCTATATATATTTAGCTGTCCATATAATTTCTTTCTATTTTTAGTAGAGATGGGGTCTTGCTCTTGCTTAGGCTGGTCTCGAACTCCTGAGCTCAAACGATCCGCCCGCCTCGGCCTCCCAGAGTGCTAGGATTACAGGCCACCGCGCCCGGCCCCAATAAAACTTCTATTTGTAAAAACAGACGGTGGGCCAAACAGGGCTCACGGACCATGATTCACTGACCCTTGGCATAGATGTTATCAATATTTAGCCTTATTCCTTAGAGAACTCGTCTTCAGCAGTTTCCCAAGTCAACAAATGCAGCCCCTCCCCCTGACATTCGGGTTGTTCCCCCCACAACAGCATTGCTACCTTAAAAGGCGGTGGTTACGAGTGTCGTGGAGGGAGCCTGACTCTCTGAGTTCGAATCCTTACTCGGGATTAATAGCTGTGAGGAGGGGCCAAGGACCAGCTCTCTGGGCCGTACCTCAGTTTCCCTCCCTTGTAACACGGAGCTGGCGTGAGCCCCTGTCTGATGGGGTTGGGAAAAGGACTGGGTGACTTAATCAGCAGTGTTTCTCTCCGGCAGCCACAGAGAAGGGGAACTTCTGGGACTTCTCCCGGGACAGGGAGAAGATGCATTCTCAGTCTTACTCAACGCTGCCGGGCTGTTCTCCAAACGATCTGCACTGTTTTCACCCCCGCCTAAATGAAGTCGACAAAAAGGCTCGTTTTCCCAATCACCCACCGCAGGTTACTTTCTCTTTCTTAATTTGTACAGAGGTGGAATCACATGCACCCGAGCACATAAATCTCAAATGGACAGCTCGGTGAATACGACACACACACCCCGCAGCCAACACCCAGGAGACACAAACCATTTCCAGCTCCCACCACCACCCGCCAGGCCACGTGGTTCGTGTCGAGAGGAGGGAGCCGGGAGCTGGGTGAGTGACTGCAGTCCACGGGGCCACCTCGGCTTCCACACACACCTGCTGCTGCGGCCCACACCTGGCGGGGGACTTTGATCCCAGGACGGCGTGGCGGAGAACACTGCCAGGAATCTGGGGTTGGGGTGGGTCTTGGTGTCACCGGTGGGGGTGGCGGTGAAGGCAGGCTGGCCCCAGCTTTGCACAACCTGAGCTGAAGGGTCTTCGGACGACCACTCCTAGGAGCCAGGTCTGGGGCCATCACTGTCCCTCTCCGTCCCTAACCAAACAGACCCAAAGTCAAGAATAGCACAAGATCAGGCCAGAGGGGGCCTTCCCATCTCTACAACCTAGTCCCCTGGCCGGCCTTTCTCATCGCTGTGTGACATTCCACCATGGGAACTCACCCAGTGTACTGCCCAGTCGTCTTTCCATACAGACTTGGCGTGTTCTCAGATCGAGACGATTACAGATAAGATAGTCATGAAGGTTTGGAGGCAAGTCTTCGTGTGGACACCTGGTTACATTTGGCCTGGGTATAAACCCCAGGAGTGGGAGTGGGAGTGGGAGTGGGGGTGGGGAAAAAAAAAAGATAAAAATAAAAAATAAACCCAGGAGTGGGACTATTAGGATATTCTTTATTATTATTTTTTTTAAGAGATGGGGTCTTGCTCTGTTGCCCAGGCTGGAGTGCAGTGGCATCATCACAGCTCACTGCAGCCCCCAACTCCTGGGCTGCCTGCCTCAGCCTCCCGAGTGGGACATGTTGCTTGGTATCTAAGGGTTTATAAATCCTTGTCCATCAGACTCGGAGCCCCCAGGAAATGGGGACGTTGCCCTGCCCCTGCTAATGAGAAAGCACAGTCTCCCTTATCCACCCCCCGCTAGAGATGCGGCCACGCCTTTAGCCCTGGTATTGTATGTGTGGCTTAATGATCCGCGTTTACAGACATCGTAGCAGAACACATCCCAGCTCTCACATACTGGTAGGAACACTTAAGTCTGAGCAGTAAGATGAAGTACAGCGCAGTGGTCCCTGGAGCCTTTTTTGTAAACGGCTAGAGAGTGAATATTTTACGCTCTGCCAGCTACATAGGGTCTCTGTTGCATAATCTTGTTTGCTTTAAAACCCTTTAAATTTCTGCAAAAGATCTATGTTAGAACTAAGCTATTAAGAGAAATAAATTGCTTAAAACAAGTTAGCAAAGTTGCAGGAGATAGTATCACACAATTATCAGTAAATGGCTTACTGATATACCGACAATAAATATTTTAACCCCTATCGGTGGCCACACTAAAAAAAAAATTTTTTTTCCCTTGGGGCCACGGTGTTTTATTATCAAAATAGAATAAAAATTTGGAAAACAAAATGATCCTAATTTAATGAAAAATTTGTTATTTTTTTATTGTTTGCTGTGGGTGAGTTATATGCAACTTGAAAAATAATTCTCCCGGCTCCTAAGGTGAAAGAGACATGTGAGTTCGGTGCTTTTGTTATAGCAGCAGGAATGGACTAAGACACACACACATACACGCAGACACACACATATACACACAGACACAAGACACAGACACACACACATATATACACACACAGACACACACAGATACACACACAGACACAAGACACAGACACACACATATATATACACACACACACACAAGACACACAGCCTGTATGTTGCTGCAGGTAAAATTTATTAAGGCAATAATGAACACCAGACAGGCCTCAGCACATTTCTGCTCTAGAATGAATCTTCTCTTAGCAGGCACCCCATCCCTGGGAGGCCCCACTTCTCAGACCAGAAGTTCAAGTCCATTAGCTATAAAGGCTGATACTCAGAGACCTTGGCACAGAAAAGGAAGTGGACTATATCAACTACATCTGTGATTTTTAGGAAGGAAAAAAAAATTTTTTTTTGGAACCATCCAGAAAAAATATTTATCTCGCTACTGACCGATGGGGTGAGGCTTCGCACAAGCTTGCTTCCAGCTCAGAGGGGTAAGAGACTGGTCGGCTGGGTGACGTCCCAGTGTTTTGTTGCTTTGCTTTGCTTTGCTTTGCTGTTCCTACGCTTTCACTCCAGCTGCCATGATTTCTCCCTGGCAATTGGAGGAGTCACCCCTATTAAAAAGAGGTAGCTCAAAAATAGAAAAATTTGTTGGTCTGCCCTATGGCAAATGCAACATCCCGGTTTTGAGAGCCTCAGTTTCCCAAGTTGGCAGCTAAGATGAACTAGGAGGAGCGCTTAGAAAAAGTTGGTTTAAAATGAGGAATATACTACTGCTGCCGGCCCCCCAGAGCGGAACAGAGCCCCCCCCCAAGACCCTTTCCTCTCTCTCTACTTCTTCTCTTCTGGGGCTTTCTCAGTGACTCCGGGGGCAAAAGGTCCCACAAGCCACATGATGGGTGTGTTCTGGGCCACATACTCAACCACATGGTCGAGGGCCTCTCGGGCCTTGGCGACCTGCTCTCGGCTCTGGGTCAGGACGCTGCTGGACAGGTCCTGGAAGGAATGGACGCCGGAAAAGGTGGCTTGGAGGTCTTCCACCTGGCGGCGGGCGTGCTGCACCTGGTCCTTCACGTTGGTGGGCAGTCCCTGGATGCTGGACCCCAGGGAGACACAGGTGGCCTGCAGCTGCCGGGCAATGTCGCGGAACATGGTGAGCGCCCGGGACTCGACCTGCTGAGAAGAGAGATGGGTGGGGCTGATCAGAACCATTCGTTTCCGGTGGGGCAATAGATATAATCTTGGGGAAAGTTCCACAGGCAAAACTCCAATGCAGTGGTTCACAATACTGGCTCTGTGTGTCGTTTTTTTTGTTTTGTTTTTGAGACAGGGTCTCGCTCTGTGGCTCAGGCTGGAGTACAGTGGTGTCATAATAGCTCACTGCAGCCTCGAACTCCTGGGCTCCAGCGATCCTCCTGCCTCAGCCTCCGGAGTAGCTGGAACCCATTTAATCTTAGCCACTCTACAGAAGGTCCTACATCCTGACTCCAGATGGGGAAACCGCGGCCCGCAGAGGGTAAGCTGAGAAGCGCCAGCGATAGTGCAGACAGGAGACCGAAGGAGTATCGGTCGGTCAGAACGAGATGTGAGGATGGTGTCAGGCGTGGATGTCGGGGGAGCTTTAGTGCCCGGGCGGTACAGGTGGCAAAACCCGTCAGCACACAGCACGAGAGGCCAACGCTTGGCAGAGAGCAGAGAAGCCAGAGAACACTAGCAGGAAGCTGCCGCTAGGACCCCAGAGGGTGAAAATGGAGGATTAGAGGGTACTCTGGGATTGCGGCATAAAAAATTTGAGACTGCAGGTCACCGAGACACAGTTTAGCACTTAGCAGGCTGAGTCATGTCACTATCAAATATCCTCCAATTCAGAAGCCACAACCACACCTCAGAGCAGAAATCAAGGCGGGCTTCCTCGAGGAGGTGTCATCACATCGTGAAAGCAGTTACTGGGAGGAAAGGCTGAGAAAACATCCCAGGCAGGTGGGCCTCTGAGGCAGAGGTATGGAGGGTGACATCAGGGGCCCCAAGAACCCCAGGCCACCCCTGCAGCAGATACCTCTGGCTTGGTTGGGTCCTTCTCCGTGCCCTGGACCTGCTTCTGGTTCCAGCTGAGCCACATCTGGTGCAGCTTCTGCTGACCTTCCACCAGCTTCTGATCCACCCCCTGCTTGACAGTTTCCATCTGGAACAGAGGAGAGAGGACTGAGAGAAAGAGCATCCGGACAGCGCTTCGCCGCAGCCAGCAGAGCCCACGACATCGCTCACAGCCCTGGGGAGGGGGGATCGCAGAGGGCGCCCAGGACACTGTCATCTGACTCGTGAGACGGTCTGGGACGGGGAGCAGGGGAGGGTGTCATTTTCATACAGGGTTTCCATGGCTGGGGGGGCGGTGGGCTCCGTGCGCTTCGGTTTAATCGACTCCCTCATGCTCTGGGTGGTCGGTGCGAAGAAACCAGCAGCGCATTCTCTGTAGCTTCTCCCATTTGGTCTATTTCTCCTCCCCTGGCCGCCACCGCGTCTGGCCACGTGACTGGCTATGGCCCAGGGGACACGAGCAGATGCACCCACCATAGCAGAGGTTTAAAGAGGGATTGCAATAGAATAGAATATTACTCAGCCTTAAAAAGGAAGGAGATTTGGACACAGGCTACAAGGTGGATGGACCTTGAGGACATGATGCTTAGTGAGAGGTGCAGCCACCACACCTGGCTAAGTTTTCTATTTTTTGTAGAGACGGGGTCTTGCTGTGTTGCCCAGGCTGGTCTCGAACTCCTGGCCTCGAATGATCCTTCTGCCTCTGCCTTCCAAAGTGCTGAGGTTAGATGTGAGTCACGGCACCCGGTTGGAGATAGTCTTTATAAAGGTCACTAACAGTGTGCCCAAAGTCCCAGCTACTCAGGAGGCTGAGGCAGGAGGTTTGCTTGAGCCCAGGAGTTGGAGGCTACAAGTGAGCTGTGACGCACTGCACCCCAGCCTGGGCAACAGAGACCCCATCTCCTAAAAAAAATTAATATAAATAAAAATAAAAACAAAAATGTCATTAAGGTACAATGAAACCATTAGGGTGGGCTCTAATCCAAAAAGACTCTAACCCCAAAAAAATAGTAAGAGGAGGTTCGGACACAGACATGCGCAGAGGGACGACCATATGCAGACACAGGGAGAAGGCTGCCGTCTGCAAACCAAGGACAGAGGCCTCAAAAGGACACCTTGACCTTGGACTTCCAGCCTCCAGAAACGTGAGGCAATAAACGTGTGCTGTCTAAGCTGCCAGGAGAGTTGGATTTCGTATGGCAGCCTGAGAAACCAGTGCACGACCAGAGATGGGCCCACGTGGACCTGCCCGGCTGGCCTGTGGAACGGTGAGGGACGGGCCGCCCAGGGGTCCCCTAAGCCCCCCTCCGAGGGCCTCACCAGGCTGAGGGCCTGCGACAGCTGCAGCAGGGCCTCCTGGGCCCTCTGCTTGGAGAGCCGCAGCTTGCCCAGCGAGTGCTCGTAGGCGTGCTGGCGCAGCCTGTCCGAGAGGGAGCCCAGGCGCACGAAGTAGCTCTGCTCCTGCCGCTGCTGCTGCACCGACGCGATGTCGAAGCCCTCCAGGGACGTGGCAATGCGGGCTGCGGGGAGGAAGGGGACAGTCTCCGTGAAGGCCGGGACACGCGCGGCTGGGGCTCACCTGATGCGGACAGTGACTGGGATCGCGCCGCCCAAGTTTCTACCCCGGTGCTGCTCAAATGCCGCTAAGGCCTGGGAGGAAAAAGATTCCTGCCTCAGTTTCCCCATCTGCAAAATGGGGAGGAGGGAACTGAACCTCAAGGGATTCAGGGGCCTTAGACTGGTGTGAGGGTCTCAAACGACGGGCCTCGGTCCAGATCTGTCTCGCCTCCAGTTTCGTGTGACCCGTGAATGCAACCGTACAGGTATATTACACAGTCCTGCTAATGACATTTCGGTCAATGACAGATCACATATATGATCGCCTATACGGTGGTCCCGTAAGATTATAACACTGTATTTTTCCTGTACCTTTTTTTTTTTTTTTTCAGACTCACTCTGTCACCCTGAGTAGAGTGCAGTGGCGTCATCACAGCTCACTGCAACCTCCAACTCCTGGGCTCAAGTGATCCTCCTGCCTCAGCCTCCTGAATATCTGGGACTATAGACTCTGGCTGCCATGCACAGCTAATTTTTCTACTTTCAGTAGAGACGGGGTCTCGCTCTTGCTCCGGCTGGTCTCGAACTCCTGACCTCAAGCGATCCTCCCACCTCGGCCTCCCAGAGTGCTGGGATGACAGGCATGAGCCACCGTGCCCGGCTTTCCTGTACTTATACTCTGTTGAGGTATGTTCAGATACACAAATTTTTGGCATCATGTTACAGTTGCCTACAGTATTGAGTACAGTAACACCACGCCGTGCAAGTGTGTAGCCCAGGAGCAAGAGGCTACACCACACAGCCTGGGTGTATAGCAGCTATACCGTCTAGGTCTGTATAAGCACACTGGATGATGTTCCCACAATGACGGAATCACTTAATGATGTATTTCTCAGAACATACCCGTGTCGTTAAGCAAGGCATGACTCTATGTTGGTATTGTCTATAGCTGTTTTTGTTTGTTTATAGACAGGGTCTCGCTCTGTTGCCCAGGCTGCATGCAGTAGTACAATCATCACTCACTGTAGCCTCGAACTCCTGGGCTCAAACGATCCTCCTGCTTCAGCCTCCCAAAGTGCTGGGATGACAGGCATGAGGGGCTCATTACCCACTTCTTTATAGAAAAAGGTTGGCTGATCTTATATTAGTGCCTAACGCCTGTCATCCCAGCACTTGCGGAGGCCAAGGCAGGAGGATCGCTTGAGACCAGGCGTTGGAGATTGCAGTGAGCTTTAATGACCCCACTGCACTCCAGCCTGGGTGACAGAGTGAGACCTTTTTTCAGAAAAAAAAAAAAGAAAATGTTTGCCATTCCCTGGTCTATAGGGAAGTGATTGTGCCAGTATGCCTCAGTTTCCCCTGTTGTAACACCACCCCAGTCAGAGCTGCCTCAAGGGTGGTATTTGGACTACCTTGTACCCAGACAGGTACACAAATGAATGTTCAACTATCTGTGTATTATCTACTTATAGCAGACACTACAGTTTTCCATTTATAGTAGTGACAAGGTCTCTAAAAGTATCCAGAAAAGTCAATTTAAAGAAGATATCAAGCCAGGGTGGTGGCGCATGCCTGTCATCCCAGGTACTGGGGAGGCTGAAGCAGGAGGATGGCTTGAGCCCAGGAGTTCCAGACCAGCCTGAGCAACATAGCAAGACCCTGTCTCAAAAAAAAAAAAAAAAAAAAACAGAACAAGAAGAAGAATGTGAAATAAATAGTAGGGGCTGGGCGTAGTGGCTCACGCCTGTAATCCTAGCACTCTGGGAGGCCGAGGGGGGCGGACTGTTCGAGGTCAGGTGTTCGAGACCAACCTGAGCAAGAGCGAGACCCTGTCTCTACTAAAAATAGAAATTATCTGGACAACTAAAACTATATATAGAAAAAATTAGCCGGGCATGGTGGCGCATGCCTGTAGTCCCAGCTACTTGGGAGGCTGAGGCAGAAGGATTGCTTGAGCCCAGGAGTTTAAGGTTGCTGTGAGCTAGACTGACACCACAGCACTCTAGCCCGGGAAACAGAGTGAGACTCTGTCTCAACAAAAAAAAACAACAAAACAAATAGTAGGAAGCGCGAGTATATGTCCAAGATAATGCAAGAGGATGCTTTAGCCAGGCAGGAAAAGTGGGCTTGTTCTCATGATTAAGTGAGATCTGAAGTTTAGTCATATATTTATGCATCTCATTCTGGGTCAGGTATCACTCCAGAAACGAAACACAGCCATCAATGAAACAACAAAATACCACAAGTGGAGTACTGGACGCATTGCTCAGTCAAGGCAAGCCTTCCTTTGGGGAAGTTAGTTGTTTCTATAAACATTACAAAATTCTAGAAGAATACATCATGTTCTAGGGGCAAACTTTTTGTTCAGGCCATATAGCAGACGCTTTCAGTTTTGCAGGGTATACCATCTCTCGACTACTCGACTCTGCTGTGGAGCATAGAAGCAGCCATAGATCATATATACACAAGTGGGTGTGGCTGTGTGCCAATAAAACTTTATTTACACAATCAAGTGGTGGGCCAGATTTGGCCTGCAGGCTGTAGAGTCTAATACAGTCTGCTGGGGGAGGGGATGTCGTGGAAGAATCTTTGCACACTGACATTGAAAAAGTTGAACATAGGATGGGCGTAGTGGCTCATGCTCGTAATCCAAGCACTTTGGGAGGCAGAGATGGGAGAGTCATTTGAGGCCAGGAGTTGAAGACCAGCCTGGGCAACACAGCGAGACCCCCCTGTCTGTAGAAAAACTACAAATTAGCCAGGCATGGTGGGGTGTACCTGTAGTCCCAGCTACTCAAGAGGCTGAGGCAGGAGGATCGCTGGCACCCAGGTGTTCCAGGCCATAGTAAGCTATGATTGCGCCACTGCACTCCAGCCAGGGTGACGGAGTGAGACTCTGTCTCCAAAGGAAAAAAAAAAAACCTGAACCCCCAAAAATAAGCACTTGGGATATTTACAGACAGCAAAAATAAAAGCCTATTGTAAGGCTGGTGGCGGGCACCCCTCCCCTCCCTAATGGAAAAAGAAGAAGCCCACGACCTGCCAAGGACAATCCCTGCAAGGCCCAGCTGAGTTAAAGGACGACCACACCTGGATGGTTACCCTGATAGCAGTCTCAGTTCCTGGAGTCCACACATACCACCGGCCCTGCCTATTTCTCAATACCCGCCCTAAAACTGCAAGGGACAATTCCTTGCTCTCCCCGCCATAAATCTTCCTGCCAAAGAAACCCCTACCCCCATCCCTAAAAACATATATAAACCCACTCAGACTTCTGGGCGATGCGACTTCTCGGGTTGGTCTGTGTCTGTCTGTCTCTCTCTCTCTCCCCACCCCCCCCCCCCCCCGCCGGGACCCGAAAATCTTGCCCGGGTCCCTCTCTTGGGACTCGTTACTCCCACCCGGGAGCGCTCCAATAAAGCCTCTTTACTTATCCCTTTCAACTCTGCTCGTCTTTCTTTCTCTGGCTCCGGCCACTCCAAAACAACCTTACACCTATGTTTCGAGAAAAATGGATTCTTCCCCACTGCCCCACCAAAGGTAGGTTTGCAAAAATGAACACAAAACTGACCACACTTTAAAGCCACCCTGTTGAAACCCAGCACTCCTCCAGGGCCTTCTGGGAACCCAGGAGCTCCGCTCTCAGAAGTGAAAGCAGCTTTGTCATTTAGGCCAAGGACGGCTGGCAGAGTCCTGGCAAGCCTGGGCAAGCCGGCAGGGCCCTGCAGAAAGGGCTGTGCCCTTTTTTGTTGTTGTTGTTGTTGAGACAGAGTCTCACTCTGTTGCCCGGGCTAGAGTGCCGTGGCGTCAGCCTAGCTCACAGCAACCTCAAACTCCTGGGCTCAAGCGATCCTACTGCCTCAGCCTCCCGAGTAGCTGGGACTACAGGCATGCGCCACCATGCCCAGCTAATTTTTTTCTATATATATTTTTAGCTGTCCATATAATTTCTTTCTATTTTTAGTAGAGACGGGGTCTCGCTCTTGCTCAGGCTGGTCTTGAACTCCTGACCTCAAACGATCCACCTGTCTCGGCCTCCTAGAGTGCGAGGATTACAGGCGTGAGCCACCGCGCCCAGCCAAGGACTATGCCCACAATAAGGAAAAGTTTTATTTATTACTTGACTTAACAGCCACCTGAGACCGCCACCCCTCATGAAAGACCCACATTAACATAACACTAACCCTATTACCTGGTGCATCAGCATAATACTAACCTATCACCTGACACATCGACTAACCTATTACCTGGCGGGCACTAGTCACCTGAGACCCCAGCCCTCAGACCACCCCAACTTAATAAAAGTGGAAAATATCGGGTAGACGGGGCTCAGAATTTGGTGGCTCTCCTCTGAGCCCGCCCGCAAATAACCTTGATCCTCCGACTCCCCGTGTGCCGCTCGGTTCGTCCTGGGGACCACCCGCTCTAACACTCGCTGTAACAACTTGGTTCCCTGACTGGGAAAACTGACCCTGCTGGCCCCTAGAAGCCACCGGTTGGGGAGGGGCACAGCAACTGGCGGGACCTCGGCGACAGAAGCGAACCAGCACCAACCGCCACTTTGCGGAATATCTTCGCTCCTCGGGAGCTCCCGCCGGCTGCGGGGTCCCGAACTCGCTTGGACACGCCGGAGGGATGGACAAGTCAAATCAGGTCTAGAGGCATTGGACCAGGTAAGGTCCTGGGACCGTCCGAGTCAGGCCCGTCAGACGACGGAAGAGGAGCTTGATCACCTCCTGGGCGCAGGGAATGCCCAGGGTGGGAGTGTGTGACCCCTGCCTGTCTGAGTGAGTGAGTGAAGAGTGACTGTTGGTGGTTCCACGGCTACGGCTACGGAATCTGAGTGGGTCCTCACCTGCGGTTCCGCAGTGGTGTTGTATGGCATAACGGTGACTCACTTCCCTAAAAGGAGCGACCAGGCCCGGGGTTTATACGGGCACACCTTCACCGAGACGTGCCTAAATTCCCGAGAGGGACGCAGCCAGGCGGACCCTGAGAGAACCGCCCCCTTTGTCTGTTAAGCTGCGATACCACTCCAGGGTCTAGGGTGGGTAGCATAGAGTCTAAACCTACAGTCCTTAAATGCATGTTACAGAACTTCAAGAAGGCTGTCACGGGAGATTACGGCGTCACACTGAGTCCCAGCAGACTTGGGGCCCTCTGTGAACACGAATGGCCCACATTCGGGATCGACTGGCCCGGAACAGGAACCTTAGACCTCCCCACCGTGCGAGCAGTTTGGAGAATCGTGACCAGGACTCCCGGCCACCCCGACCAATTCCCTTACATAGATTCACGGCTAGAGATTGCTCAGACCCTGCCCCCTTGGGCCCGATTCTGTACTAATATGGGACAGAGCAGGATTTTTGTGGCCCAAAGGACGAGAGACTCCAAACTGTCCAAACCTATCTATCAGGAAGCTCCTGAAGAGGAACCACCACCGCCACCCACAGCCCTACCGTGACACCTCCTGAAGTGCCCCCGAATCCACCAGACACCCCACTGCCAGTTCCAGACCAACCAGGTGCCGACACTCCCATCACCCGCCGGCTACAGTCAGATCAGGCCCCAATGTCAACCCTCCAGATGGCCCTGTGTGAGGTGCCAGGTCCGATGGGCGCTGGGTCCAGACGATGGGCCCGTTCAGCCAGGAAGTACAGCCAGTCCTGTACTACCAGCCCTTCTCCACCACTGACCTTCTGAACTGGAAGCACCACACCCCGCCTTACTCCGAAAAACCTCAGGCCCTCATTGACCTCCTAGAATTCATCTTTCAGAACCACCGTCCCACTTGGGAAGACTGCCGCCAGCTCCTTCTGACCCTTTTTAACACGGAAGAACGACACCGGATTATAGCTGGGACCCGGAGGTGGCTCCAGGACCAGGCTCCAGCAGGGCCCTTGGACGTGGAGCCGTGGGCACTGAGAGCAGCACCTGAGACCAACCCGGATTGGAATTTCAACTCCCCGAGCGGACGCAAGACACTCAGAAGGTATCGGGAAGCTCTCCTCCACGGGGTCCGGGGGGCAGCCAGAAAACCAACCAACATGAACAAAGTTGCTCTGATCACTATAGGAATGAACATCATGCAGCCGATGGAAGTGGCCCAGGTCTATGTTAACTGACACCGGCCAGCCCAGAGGGAGAATGACAAAAAAATAAAACAGAAAGCCGCTCTCCTGGCCGCTGCCCTCGGAAGACCTGACCCAGCCAAGAGAGCTGGCCCACCATGGGACGGAGGACCCAGGAGACGAGGGACCCTGAAGCCTGACCAGTGCGCCTATTGTAAGGAGTTTGGTCACTGGAAGCATGAATGCCCCAACAAAAGAAACTACCCGCCAAACAGGAACCTGCCCAGGGGCTTCCAGCAGGAGCCGGAGACCCAGGGCCTCATCGATCTCACTGGGGCCAACTCAGAATAGGACCGACCGGGTTCCCTGACTCTTGGCCCCCGGGAGCCTATGGTGGTAATGGAAGTGGGGGACGACCGATAACATTCATGGTGGACACTGGGGCAGAACATTGGGTGGTAACAACCCCGGTGGCTCCACTTACAAAGCGGGAAACCACCCTTGTGGGAGCCACTGGAACTCGAGTAGCTCAGCCCTTCTGCCAATGCTGAATATGCCAGATGGGGGGGCCACCAGATACGACATGAATTCCTATACATACCGGACTGCCCCGTGCCCCTCCTAGGTCGCGAACTCCTGAGCAAACTAGAAGCCCAGATCACCTTCCTCATGAAGGTGAGAAGCCCAGACCACGAGCCTCATGCTCAGTGCCCTAGAGACTCTCACAATGGCGGTCACCCTGGCCCGGGAATCGGAATGGAAGCTATACGATGAAGCCAAAGAAAAACAAAACAAGGATGGGCGTGGTGACTCACGCCTATAATCTTAGCGCTCTGGGAGGCCGAGGCAGGCCGATCGTTTGAGTTCGGGAGTTCGAGACCAGCCTGAGCAAGAGCGAGACCCCATCTCTACTAAAAATAGAAAGAAATTATATGAACAGCTAAAAATATATATAGAAAAAAAAATTAGCCGGGCATGGTGGTGCATGCCTGTAGTCCCAGCTACTCGGGAGGCTGAGACAGGAGGATCCCTTGAGCTCAGGAGTTTGAGGTTGCTGTGAGCTAGGCTGACGCCACAGCACTCACTCTAGCCTGGGCAACAGAGTGAGACTCTGTCTCAAAAAAAAAAAAAAAAAGAAAGAAAGAAAAAAAGAAATAAAATAAAAGAAAGAAAAACAAAACCTGCCTGACTTCCGGCAGGACTTTCCGTTGGTGTGGGCGAGGACAACCCCCCCGGTCTTGCACACCAGCATGCACCCCTCGTGATCGAGATGAAACCGAGCGCCCAACCGACCAGGAGACGACAGTACCCCATCCCCAAGGAGGCTCGAGAGGGAATTCAGGAACACATCGATAGGCTTAAGCGGGAGGGGATTTTGGAGGAGCGCCAGTCCCCATGGAACACTCCCCTCCTGCCAGTCAAAAAGCCCAATGCAGGTGGATACCGGTTGGTCCAAGACCTGCGACTGATTAATGAGGCCACAGTGACTCTCCACCCAGTGGTACCAAACCCACACACCCTCCGGGCCTCATTCCTCCTGAGGCTGCCTGGTTCTGCCTGGACGTAAAGGATGCTTCTTCTGCATGCGGCTCGCTCCGCTCCGAAGAGCCAGCCCTGTTCGCCTTCAAGTGGGAGGATCCTCAGACTGGAAGGAGAACCCAGCTGACCTGGGTGCAGCTACCACAGGGATTTAGAAATTCACCAACTCTGTTCGGGGAGGCCCTAGCCACTGACCTCAGCTCCTTTCCGCGAGAAGAAACCACTGCGCACTTCTACAGTACGTCGATGGCCTCCTTCTAGCGAGCCCGACCAGGGAAGGCTGTCGACGGGGAACCCGGTGCCTGCTCCAACTGCTCACTGACAAAGGGTACAAGGGCTCCTGGGAAAAGGCACAGGTCTGCAGGCAACAGGTGAAGTACCTCGGTTTCCACGTCACTCAGGGGCGCCAGACACTGGGACGTGAGCAGAAACACACCATCTGTGCAATTCCCAGGCCGACCAGACGGAGACAACTCAGGGAATTCCTCGGCGCGGCAGGACTCTGCTGCATCTAAATCCCAGGTTTCTCCCTAAAGGCCAAGCCTCTGTACGAGGCCCTACGCAGGCCTGAAAACAAAGAACTGGAATGGGCCGAGAGTCAGGAAAGGGCTTTCCAGGAAACAAAAGACTTAGCCCCCGCACTAGGGCTCCCGGGCCTCACCGAAGACTTTAACCTGTCTGTACACGAGAAGAAACAAGTGGCTCTGGGGGTTTTGACTCAAACTGTGGGCCCCTGGCAGAGACCAGCGGCTTACTTGTCAAAAGAATTGGATCCGGTAGCGGCAGGATGGCCACCTGGCCTCCGCACACTGGCGGCCACCGTCCTGCTAGTCAAGGAAGCAGACAAACTCGCACTGGGACAGAAGCTCTGTGTGCGAGTCCCTCATACAGTCATATCTCTAATGGACACCTCAGGGCACCGGCGGCTCTCAAGCAACCAGTTAGCGCAATACCAAGGACCGCTATGCGAAAATCCACGGGTCACCCTGGAGACTGCGCGGACCTTGAATCCTGCCACCCTCCTACCCACCAAGCCAGGGCCCCCAGACCATGACTGCACCAAGGCGGTTGAGGAGGTCTATGCCAGCCGGGCAGAGCTGAAAGATAGTTCTCTACCGGCACCAGACTTAGAAGTCTACGCAGATGGCAGCCGTTTTATCCAGAATGGGAAACGACTGGCGGGCTTTGCAGTCACCACAGTTGACGTGGTCATGTCAGCTCCTTTGCCCAAGGGTGGTCGGCAGAAAGGGCGGACCTATGGGCCCTCATCCAAGTCCTCAGGCATGCCCGGGATAAGAAGGCAAACATATACACGGACTCTAAATATGCCTTTGCCACAGTACATATCCACAGGGCAATACACAGGGAGAGAGGACTGCTGACTGCAGGTGGAAAGGAGATCAAAAATAGGGATGAAACCCGCCAACTGCTGGAGGCAATCTGGAAACCAAAAAAAGTTGCAGTCCAGGCGCGGTGGCTCACGCCTGTAATCCTAGCACTCTGGGAGGCCAAGGTGGGCGGATCGTTTGAGCTCAGGAGTTTGAGACCAGCCTGAGCAAGAGCGAGACCCCATCTCTACTAAAAATAGAAAGAAATTATATGGACAGCTAAAAAATACATATAGAAAAAATTAGCCAGGCATGGTGGCACATGCCTGTAGTCCCAGCTACTCAGGAGGCTGAGACAGGAGGATCCCTTGAGCCCAGGAGTTTGAGGTTGCTGTGAGCTAGGCTGACCCCACGGCACTCACTCTAGCCTGGGCAACAAAGTGAGACTCTGTCTCAAAAAAAAAAAAAAAAAAAAAGTTGCAGTCATCCACTCTCAGGGGCACCAAAAGGACACAGATCCAATTGCCACTGGCAATCGCCTGGCAGACCAAGCAGCCAAAAATGCAGCCACCCGAAAATGTTCAGAGGACAACACTCCAACCCAATGCCAAATCTTGTTGGCACCCAAATGGCCCAAAGAACCAAAATATACTCCGGAAGAGAACCAGTGGGCAGAGCAGGAAAAGGCCAAGAAGGACGCAGATGGGTGGTGGCACCTACAGAACCATAACATCTTTATCCCCAATAAATTAGCATACTCTACTGTCTCCCGACATCATAACCTGACTCACTTTGGGAAAACGGCCCTCACGGAGCTACTCGCCCGGTTCTACTACATCGCCAGACTTCCGTCCATCGCGGCAGCAGTCAGCGCCTGCTGCCAGACCTGCGCTAAAAACAATGCAGCGGCCAGGCCGAGACTCGCCTCAGGAATTCAGTGCACCAGAACCTCTCCGTTCCAGGATGTGGAAGTGGATTTCACAGTGGTAAAACCATGTTGGGGCTGTAAATACCTGCTGGTAGTGATATGCACCTTCTCAGACTGGGTGGAGACAGTCCCTAGCCGGACGGAAAAGGCCAGGGAAATGACAAAGTTTCTATTTAAAAATAAATCATCGGCCAGGCGCGGTGGCTCACGCCTGTAATTCTAGCACTCTGGGAGGCCGAGGTGGGCGGATCGTTTGAGCTCAGGAGTTCGAGACCAGCCTGAGCAAGAGCGAGACCCCATCTCTACTAAAAAAAAAAAATAGATAGAAATTATATGGACAGTTGAAAAATATATATAGAAAAAAAAATTAGCCAGGCATGGTGGTGCATGCCTGTAGTCCCAACTACTTGGGAGGCTGAGACAGGAGGATCGCTTGAGCTCAGGAGTTTGAGGTTGCTGTGAGCTAGGCTGACACCACGGCACTCACTCTAGCCTGGGCAACAAAGTGAGACTCTGTCTCAAAAAAAAAATAAAATTAAATAAAAAATAAAATTAAAAAAAAAAAAAAATCATCCCCAGGTACGGTCTACCATTCTCCTTTGGCAGTGACAATGGACCAAGCTTCACTGCGGACGTCATGCAAACCCTTACCAAGACACTAGGCATCAAATGGAAACTACATACAGCCTACAGGCCACAGAGCTCAGGGAAAGTAGAGCACATAAACCAGACCCTCAAAACCACTCTAGCAAAACTATGCCAAAAAACACAATTACGGCCGGGCACGGTGGCTCACACCTGTAATCCTAGCACACTGGGAGGCCAAGGCAGGAGGATCGCTCGAGGTCAGGAGTTTGAGACCAGTCTGAGTAAGAGCGAGACCCTGTCTCTACTAAAAAATAGAAAGAAATTATCTGGACAACTAAAAATATATATAGAAAAAATTAGCCGGGCATAGTGGCGCATGCCTGTAGTCCCAGCTACTCGGGAGGCTGAGGCAGGAGGATCGCTTGAGCCCAGGAGTTTGAGGTTGCTGTGAGCTAGGCTGACGCCACAGCACTCTAGCCCAGGCAAGAGAGTGAGACTCTGTCTCCAAAAAAAAAAAAAAAATTTAAATCTTGTTCGGTAGACCTTCCCCACTCATCAAGCAGTTAAGGGGAGACATTAGACAACTAGGGAAATTGAATATAAACACACACCTCCAAGCCTTAGCCAAAACTATACGCCATATCCACCACACCGTCCTAGAAAAAACCCCTAATCGCCCTGGGTCTCCCTGTCCACCGCCACCAACCTGGGGATCTAGTCTGGGTAAAGGACTGGAAAAGAACACCCCTAGTGCCCACCTGGAAGGGTCCCCGTACTGTGACACTAGTTACTCCCACTGTTGTTAAAGTTGCAGGTGTCACTCTGTGGATCCACCACTCCTGGGTGAAAAAGGCCGAACCAGACAAGGAAACTGATCTCTGGGCTGCACATCAGGACCAGCGGAACCCGCTGAAGATCCAGCGTAAGCGTCTGCCAGCGAAGACAGCTACACCCGGGACTGAACAGGAGTAAATGGGACCACTGGCCCTGACCCTCAGTGGGGTTGTAGTGACCTTCCTGGGAATTAGATGCTTCTCAGTAGCTCCAGGAGACGACTAGACTGCAGAGGGCGTCTCTAACTGTGGCATTTTGGCTCATTACAGGATGTCTACTCCTGCCTCAGTCCCTACCCTCCTCCTGGTTGGGCCACTCACCCTAACAACAATGGCAGAGAAACCCTGCCCTGAGGCTTATGCTAGGACTTAGATTCCCTCCACTAACGGGATTACTCAAGACTTCTGGACCACGGGAGGTTTCACAGTCAGCACCTACATGCCAAGGACATGTTACAGTCAGGCTCAGGTGTGCCACAGCGGGGGAAAGAAGCACTGGACTGGTACCATTACAGGCGAGGTTCGAATATGTAGGGCCCCAGAAGGCAAACCAGCTTGTTGGCCTTACTGCACCCACTGGGGGATGTCTGATGGGGGAGGAGTCCAAGACCGGGCTAGAATAAAACAGCTTGGAGACACAAAGGCTCAGCTAATTAAGATCGCCTCAGTAACAGAGCCAACTTACAAGAGGCCAGATCTTACAGGCATAGGAAAGATCCCTGAATCCCTGGAACCCTCTCCCTAATAACCCGGTTCCTCAGCCTGGCCCTCCAGGCCCTGCCCAACCATGCTTCATGTTGGGTCTGTTTACCCCTCCAGAAACGAGTCTATACTGGGGTCCCTGTGCCTCCAGGCTGGACTCCAGCATCTTGATCCCAGGCCCAAACAAAACATCCCTGGTGGGCCCAGTAGCATGCAATGTCCGCTTAGCCATAACTTCCTACCTAAATATCACTTGCATTACTAACACAAGAAAAAATAAAATAGTGGGATTCATACCGGGTAAACTCTACACAAATAACCAAACCTTACCCAGCAATGCCACCGCCACCTGCTCCCGGGATGGCATATTCTTTCTTTGTGGAGACACTGCCTACCTCTGCCTCCCAGGAAACTGGACCGGGACCTCCACCCAGGTCTTCCTCACCCCAGATGTTTCTGTCTTTGAAACCCAACAACTGGAAACTACACTAAACCCCACCCAAACACCCGGAAAAGACAGGCCTTACTAGCACTGATCCTCATAGGGGGAGGAATTGCTACCGGGATAAAAACAGAAATAGGAGGCCTAAAACATCCCTATACATCTACCACAAATTGTCCCAAGAACTAAATAAAAACGTAAAACAAATAACAGATTCCCTACTGTCCCTCCAGAGTCAACTAAACTCACTAACAACAATAACCTTACAAAATAGACGGGCCTTAGACCTACTCACTGCTAAAAAGACGGAACCTATATATTTCTAGGGGAAGAGTACGGCTACTATATAAACCAGGCAAAAACAATAACCACAAAAGTCAAAAAACTAAAAAAAAAAAAAAAAAAATTCAAAAACAAAAAATTAAAACTGGGGTTTCTTTTTCTTTCTTTCTTTCTTTCTTTTCTTTTTTTTTTTTGAGACAGAGTCTTGCTCTGTTGCCCGAGCTAGAGTGCCGTGGCGTCAGCCTAGCTCACAGCAACCTCACACTCCTGGGCTCAAGCGATCCTCCTGCCTCAGCCTCCCGAGTAGCTGGGACTACAGGCATGCGCCACCATGCCGGCTAATTTTTTCTATATATTTTTAGTTGTCCAGATAATTTCTTTCCATTTTTAGTAGAGACGGGGTCTCGCTCTTGCTCAGGCTGGTCTCAAACTCCTAAGCTCAAACGATCCACCCACCTCGGCCTCCCAGAGTGCTAGGATTACAGGTATGAGCCACCACGCCCGGCCCGGCCCAAACCTGGGGTTTTGACTTAGGACAATAGACTTCACGGCTGCTACATCTGGCCGGGCCACTAATAACTATTCTTCTCTTTGTCACTATAGGCCCCTACATACTAAACACAATTATAAAATTCATAAAAACAACTGTGACCAGACAACAACAGCTCACATAATGGCCTTAGGAGGCCATCACCCACTGAGAATGATGCCCTACAGTAGACATATAAAGACATCAAAGGAGGAATGATAAGGAGAACCCCCATCTATTACTTGGCACAGCAGCCACCTGAGACCCCCACCCCTCAGGAAAGACCCACATCAGCATAATGCTAACCTCTCACCTGGCCCATCACTAATCTATTACCTGACACATTAACATAACACTAAATCTATTACCTGGCGCATCAACATAATATTAACCTATTACCTGACACATCAACTAACCTATAACCTGGTGGGCATTAGCCACCTGAGACCCCACCCTTCGGACCACCCCAACTTAATAAAAGTGGAAAATATCGGTAGACGGGGCTCAGAATTTAATGATGAGACCCCTCTGAGCCCGCCGACAAATAAACTTTAATTCTCTGACTCTCCGTGTGCCACTCCGCTTGTCCTCAGGACCCCCCACCGTAACACCTTTGGTAAGCGCCAGGGACCAGAGGCAGGACAGAGAGGCGGCTGCTCGCCTGGCCAGATCCCCAAGGAGCAAACCTAGCGCTACCACATGGCTGCGGCAGCTCACACACCCTCGCCCACAAAGCTCCCCGGGACCGTAAGCACCGGCGTGCACAGTGATGTCATTCTCAGCAGGCGACGATCACCCTTGGAAATCAAAGGTGGTCAGACGGATCCATTCTCTGCCGTGGGTGTCATTCCTGCTCTCTTTGTATTTACTTATTTATTTTTGAGACAGGGTCTCACTCTGTCACCCAGGCTGTAGTGCAGTGGCATCATCATAGCTCACTACAGCCTCCAACTCCTGGTCTCAAGGGATCCTCCTGCCTCAGCCTCCCAAAGAGCTGGGACTATACAGGTGCCACCACCATGCCGGGCTAATTTTTCTATTTTTAGTAGAGACAGGGTCTCGCTCTTGCTCAGGCTGGTCTGGAACTCCTGATCTCAAGCGATCCTTCCTCCTAGGCCTCGCAGAGTGCTGGGATTACAGGTGTGAGCCACTGCGCTGGGCCCCTTCCTGCCCTCTTGAAATCCTACCAGTCCTCAATCAATACCTTCCTCCTAAAAGACCCAGCCTGCCCTGCCGCCTTTGGGCACCAAGGCCCACAGCCGAGTCTTACTCGGTTTGAGCACACTGCCCCCAGGGACGTGGGGAACGGCAGGGAACAGACCAACCAGGTCTCTTCCCCAGGAAGCTCAGAGTTGGATACAAACACGACAATCCGGCTTTGAAAGCTCAAAGGACAAGTGACACAATACCCACAGGCCACATGCTTTCGGTTCCAATCAAACATCGCCTCCTTAGAAATGTAGCTGGCCCTGATAAAAAGCTTTTGTCTACACACCCTACATATCACCATGGGGGTAATTAAAGTTAAATTGAGACAGTTTTCATCTATAACTGAAACTATAACTGAAGTTGATAAATTTCACATAGCCCACTTATATTTACAAATTGAGGGGTAACCACTCTACTCACAGCATGGCATTATTGGAATCAAAACATTTCCAGAGTCTGTCTTTTTTTTTTTTTTTTTTTGAGACACAGTCTCGCTCTGTTGCCCAGGCTAGAGTGCCGTGGCGTCAGCCTAGCTCACAGCAACCTCACACTCCTGGGCTCAAGCGATCGTCCTGTCTTAGCCCCCCCGAGTAGCTGGGACTACAGGCATGCGCCACCATGCCCGGCTAATTTTTTCTATATATATTTAGTTGTCCATATAATTTCTTTCTATTTTTAGTAGAGACGGGGTCTCGCTCTTGCTCAGGCTGGTCTCGAACTCCTGAGCTCAAACAATCCACCCGCCTCAGCCTCCCAGAGTGCTGGGATTACAGGCGTGAGCCACTGCGCCCGGCCAGGACTCTATTCTTTGACTCCCATTACCATGTTACGGCAGTTATATTTTGCAGTTCCCATATTAAAGAAGACCTGAGAATGTATCCCTAGAAGTGTGAGCTTAAAATACAAGACTGTCATATTACGTTTTTTGTTGATGTTAGTCCCAGCAAAGACTAGGAAAGTGCTGGCCATAAATGTCTTTTCCCATTTATCTAAATATGGACTGCTCAGGAAACTTGAGGTTCTCCACTAAGAGTATCTTTAATTAATTGGGCCAGCCTTTAAAATGATACCACATTTTTAAAATAGGTTATATTTTCCTGTATTGTGATTTGTCCCTTTATGAATCAAATTGATGAGGAAAGTTAAAACTTAAACTTTGCATCTCAATACAAATTATTCAATTTATTTGAATTTAATTTTTCTTTACAAAACCCAAACTGATTCACTAAAGTTATGTTTATCTGTTTAGCAGTTAGGGAACAACTTGGCAATTTTGTGGTTTTTTGAGATTATCCTCTTAAAAGTGCCGGTATTTTAAAATAGCGTTGTGTAATTTTACGCGCTTTTGTGATGGAGTGCTGTTTCGGCATATAATTTTGACTTGGATTCTTTCCATTTGCATTTGTTTATGTAATTTCAGGAGGAATATTGAACATCTGAGTTCTGGATGATACTAATAAACTAATAATTGCAGAGTTTAAAAAAAAAAAAGAAATGTAGCTGCCCTTCCCCCCCCCCCAAATTCTTTCCTTTAACTTGATTTTTGCACACTGAACTCAGGAAGTTCTGTAAGAGCAGAACCGCATTCACGACATGTCCCCACAACCTGGAAGACAGCCCGGCACAGAGCACGCGCCCCACGAACATTCGTATGAACGAAGAGATGCCCGGGGGTGGGGAAGAGGCAGACGCCAGAGAAGGGGCTGTTTCTGAGTGATTGTATTCAAGGATTTGAGCACCTGCTCAGCACCAGGCCCCATGCTAGCCACAGGGACACAGCAGTGACCAAGACAGAAACTTCTGCTTTGGGGAACTGATGGCGGGGAAAAAACAGAGCAGGGTGGAGTGGGGGGTATCGGGACACAATAAGGATGAGGGAGGTGGCAACTGCAGAGACCAGAGGCCTCGCTGGGGAGGTGGCATTTGAGCTGGACAGACAAGCCTTGTAGAAGAAACAGCCCATGCAAAGGCCCTGGGGGAGGACCGTGCCTGGCATGTTAGAGCCACAGAGAGGAGGCCCGTGTGGCTGGAGCAGAGTGAGGAGGGAAGAGAGGGAGGAGGGGAGGGCAGGGAGGGGACGGGGCAAGTCGTGCAAGGCCTGGTGGGATGCAGGGAGGACTTGGGCTTTGACCCAGAAGGAGGTGGGAGCCATGGAGGGCTGTGGGCAGAGGAGGGAGGGGCTCTGACTCAGGTGCTCAACAGGCGCCCTCTGGTGGCTGCTGCAGGGAGGACAGCCTGTGGGGGGCCAGGGCAGGCACCTGAGCTTACAGGGGACTGGAGGGGAGGTGGCAGGAACAGAGTGGCAGACCCATGAATCTGAGAGAGACCCCAGTCGGGAGGCCCAGGGAGGGGTCTGAAGCCCGCAGGCTGCACTCACCCAGCTCGGCGTCCGTCATGGGCAGGTGGTTGTCCACCCACTGCTCCGACCTGCCCAGCACCGTGTCCACCCCGCTCAGCACCATCTGGCCCACGCTGGAGCCCACCACGGAGTGGACACCACTGGTCACCACAGACTTGGTCTTGTCCACGCTGCTCTGCACCGCGCCTCGGGTCATGTCCACCGCCTCTGTCATCCGGGTGGCCACCGTGTCCTTGGCACTGGACACCGTGTTGGACACCATCTCTCGGGCCCCGGACACCTTGGACGACACGAGTTCCTTGGCATCTGCTAGCACCTACAAGAGGGGACAGAGTCAGAACCGCTGTCCTCCCTCTGTCCCTCGGCACCCCGTCCGCTGCACCCCAACTTCCAAGGAAGCTGAAGGGGGGACTCCCGGATGACTCTGAGTCTGGAGCTGCGGTCACGACCTTGATGGCTGCAGCCGGAATGCTTGTGTTGGCTTCCTGGCTTGCTACTTCCTAGCTGTGCGGCCTCAGGCAAGCCACTCTACCTCTCTGTGCCTCTGTTCCTTTGTCTGGGAGTGTTTCTGCGGCACAGTCACGTGAATGCGCCTACTGCCCCTGAGCTGTGCACTTAAAAAAGGGTTAAGATGGTGAATTCCATGTTGTGTATTTCACCACCATCGAACTCAAACGTTTATAGCAGCACAAGTCACCACTGCCTAGAAGGGGGCACCACCTCAGTGTTCACCGACAGATGAACAGGCACACGCCACGTGGCCCACCACACAGGGGAGTATTATTTAGCCTTAAAAAGGAATGAGGCTCTGACACACGATTCCATTTATGCAAAATGCCCAGAACAGGCAAAGCCACAGAGACAGAAGCGAATTTGTGGTTGTTATGGGAGGGGGAGGGGACGGGAGTGACTGCTAATGGGGGACAGGGTTTCTTCTGGGCTGACGAAAGTGTTCTACAGTTGACAGCGGGCCGGAGGACATCGCTCACCTTGTCCGAGGGCTGCTGCAGGATGGGCAGGTTCTCCTCCAGCTTGTCCAGGCCCCGGTGGGCGTATTCACTGGCTGACGCGACTGCGGGGGACAGAACAGCCAGACGCCTGACTCCTACTGCCCCTCGGGAGCCCGAGGAAGGCCACCCGGCGCTGATTCGCAGGGGACAGGGCCAGGGGTGCGGCAGAACCCATCCCGAAACAGCCAGGAGGGGAGACGTGATGCTCTCGGGGCTTCACTCACTCTGGGGCTCGAGCTTGGAGAGGATGGGCTGGGCCCCGCTGACGGCGGCGGCCGTCAGGGTCTTCACGCCTTTCTCCGCCGCGTCGCAGATGGTCTTGACGTGCGGGTGGCTCTCCTTGGTGGAGGTGTAGGCGGCCGACACCATGTCGCAGGTGGAGCTGATGAGGGGCATGCTGGCCACGCGGTCCACCACGCTCGGCTGCAGCGGGGAAGAGGCAGCTCAGACGGGCCGGGGAGGGTGGGGACCAGGCTGGACACCCGGGGTGTCCTGCAGTTCTGCTCTCGCAGCCTCCCGAGTAGCTGGGACTACAGGTGCAGCCACCACACCTGGCTGATTTTTCTATTTTTAGTAGAGACAGGGTCTCGCTCTTGCTCAGGCTGGTCTCAAACTCCTGAGCTCAAGTGATCCTCCTGTCCCTGCCTCCTCCAAGAGCTTTTGCGATTCCCATTTCTCCCACCCCACCCGGGGGCGCTTGTGAGTGATCCGTACTCCACTCAGTAACACGCCCCTCCAGCTTCCCCGCGTGCGGAGTCTCATCGCGCGGAAGTCACAGGGCAGGGGGCCGCCCCAGCCTCTGGCCCCAGCCCTTCCTCACCTGCTGCATCGGTTCTTCCGCTCTCACCTGCGCGCCAACATTGGCCTCTGTCCCATTGGCAGACATGGTTTCAGGAGCAGGCTCTGTGAACAGAGGGAACAGACAACATACAACGTGCCCGGACTTTTCCCTGGAGGGAGGGGCCAGGCCACGTTGGCACTGGGGGAGTCACCTGTGGACCCGGTCCAACAGCAGGTGCCGAGTCAGCAGGTCTGGGGTGGGTCCGACCTGTCTCTGCATTTCTGACATGCCCCCAGGCGATGATGGTGACACAGCTTGTCCCCGGGCCACGCCTTGAGGAGCAAGGTTTGGAAGCAGCCCCTCAAGGGCTCACTGGTATCGCCCGTCCTCCAGGAAAACAGGTCGAATCCAAAACCTCTGTACAGGGCAATCTGCCAATAGCTGCCAGGTTTTAAAACCTATTTTCCCTTTGCCCCAGAAACCTCACTTTGGGGAAGATGTCACACCTGCACTGCCACCTGTAATCCCAGCACTCTGGGAGGCCGAGGCGGGAGGATCGCTTGAGGTCAGGAGTTTGAGACCAGCCTGGGCAAGAGCGAGACCCCGTTTCTACTGAAAATAGAAAAATTAGCTGGGTGTGGTGGCTGCACCTGTGGTCCCAGCTACTCGGGAGGCTGAGGCAGGAGGATCGCTTGAGGCCAGGAGTTGGAGAGTACAGTGAGCTATGATGATGCCACGGCACTCCAGCCTGGGCAACAAAGTGAGACTCTGTCTCCAAAAAAATAAATAAATAAAAGTTAGGCTTTGAAACAAGGTGGAGAGAACATGCCTGCCCCCACAGGTGTGTGCTCCGTTTTCCTGGCCAAGTGAGATGAGGCAGGCACCACGGCATCATCAGACCAGATTCTCGGAGGGAAGCCAGGAGTCCCAGCTCTGCCCCTGCTATGCAATGTTGAGCAAGGTGCTCCCTCTCCACCAGCCTCCGTCATCCCACCTGTACAATGGGACTAAAGGTATTGCCTAAACAGAACCCAGTCAAAGGGTGTTTGGGGAGCACTGGATCAGGAGTCCAGGCCTGGTTTTAACCCCCAGCTTTGCAACTTCCCAGCAGTGGGAGCATGGGAAGGAAGTAGCCCCTGGGAGCCTCACTTGCCACATCTGTGAAATGGGTATAACCTTTTCATATTAGCTCAGAGCCCCTGAGGACTGGAGTTCATGCTGTACTGGGGGAGCTTAGCAGGGTATGGAACGTAGTAGGTGCTCAATGAACAGAACCATCTCACCCCACTCGGGCTTCTCCGTACAAAGGGGTGAAGCTCGTTCCTCTCCAGCCAGGAATGAGCTTCCTGCTTGTTACAAAGGTCCCCCAACTGGGAGGTCAAGCGAGGAGACACACCTAACTCCCGGTGATCACTGCGGAAACCCTGTCATTCCCCTCACCTGGGCAGGGGCAAGGCAGCCAGGCACCCCAGTCCCGGTCTCAACCGATTCTCTCAAGCCCCTCTTAGGTCTCATCCCCTCTGGCCACCAATCCCCCCCGGAGTGGGCTCAACCAAGGGTGGCCTCTGCACATGTCAGCGACCCCTCTGCAGCTGGCCCCAGAGGCTAGAGCAAGAGGTAGCTGGAGCTGGAGCGACCCTCCCCCTGCACTTCCTAACCTCAGACATTGAGCAAAGCCCGAAGGTGGGGGGCGCTCCAGGCCAGGGACACTCAGCCGCCCAGCAGCTGCCGGGGCACGCTGAGTGAGACGCGACTTCCAAAATTCCAAGAGGCTGAGGTCCCAGGCCTTCCTATATGTGCAACCCCGCGGCCACACCCACCCAAGGGAAGGGGGCGGGATTTGACCACGACCTCCTCAGGATCAGCTGCAGGGACAGGAGCCAGGACAAGCCCCCAGGTGGCAAAACCATGGGGCGTTGTCTCCGAAGTCTCAGGGAGGGACTGAGCGCCAAGAAGTTCTCGTGCAAACTGCGTTTGCAAAAGCAAGCACGCTTCTCCAAATGCAGCGAGTATGTGGGGGTGGGAGGGGACTGAGCCTGCCCGCCTGCAGAGGGTTTTGCCAAGTCCCAGGAAGTGGGAGGAGAGTTTGAAAGTCTGAGCCCGTTGCAGAGAAGTTGGATTTTTTTGTGGGGGAAAAGGGGTGCTCAGCCCGGGCTGGAGACCCCTCCCCAGGCCGCAGAGCCCAGCAAAGCACCCTCTTCTCCTGAGAAAGGCCCTCCCCGCTCCCTCCAACCTTGGGGCGCCCCAGGACTTTGGGGACCCCGCTCCCCAGCTCAGTCGGGGCGCCCCTGCCTCTTACCACGGCCAGCAGGACATCCGGGGCGCGGCGACCACGACTTCCAGACCAGCTCCGAAGCCGTCCGGGCCGGGGCGGGGCGGGCTTTTACCCCGTGAGAGGGGGCGGGCATCGGGGAGTGACGGGCCAGAGGACCAATCGGGTCGGGGGGCGTCCCCCAGCCGGCACCCGCCCCTCGCCCGCCCGTTCGCCACTTGGCGAAGTCCAGGAAACACCCTGTGCCCTGCCCCTGGAGGGGAGGAGCAACTCTCGGACCAAGCCTGTGCCAGCCATGGGACGCCCCTCCCCAGCTGGGGACTCTATAAACTCAGCCCTGGGACGTGACTGCGATCGGCGCTCTCCGGGCCCCCCATTTCTCCGGTGGCCAAACTGAGGCTGGAAGACCCCAGTGATGGTTGCCCAGCCCACCAGCAATACGAGCGACTTGAACCACATATTGAGACTTCGTGCCTGCCCTGCTCAGCATCCCGACACTCAATCCTCCCAACACTAGGTTGTCCCTTTGTCATGCCCATTTTACAGATAAGGAATCTGGGGTCTAGAAAAGGTCACCCAGGGCCAGGCAAGGGCCAATCCCCCAAACTCTCTGGCTCCTGGATCAACCTATTCCTGACGCTGCTCCCACTTGGTTTTTTTCTTTTTTGTTTGGAGACAGGGTCTCGCTCTGTCACCCAGGCTAGAGTGCAGTGGCATCACCATAAACCTCCAACTTCTGGGCTCAGGTTATCATGAGTAGCTGGGACCACAGGTGTTCGCTACCATGCCTGGCTAATTTTCCTTATTTTTTGTAAAGATGGGCCTTGCTAAGTTGCCCAGGCTGGTCTTGAACTCCTGGCCTCAAGCAATCCTCCCACTTCGATTTCCCCCCCTCCCTGAATAATATTCTTTATCCCTTTGGTCTATAAACCCAAGATCTCAATCTCAGATGGCTCCAGGAGCCAGGCAGGAGGTCTCTGCTGAGGGGTGGCACCTGTCCTGCCCAGAGGGGCGGGGCAGAGCAGTGCCCTGTGGGAGACCCACCTGGGGATTCGCAGGTGCACTGGAATTTCAGCCCTTAGAAGTGTGCTGCCTCTCAGGAAACTATTGGACCAGATAAAACCCAACCAGGGCTGTGTCCCGCTCCGGGGCCACCAGTTTGCAATCTCTGCTAAATTATCTGAATTGGGGATGAGGCTTCTGGAACCTCTAGAGAGAACATGGAAAAAATTGGGTGTCTGTAACTAAGTGCTTTTTTTTTTTTTTTTTTTTTTTTTGACAGGGTCTGCACTAGCACTGTGCAATAGAACATTCTATGTTGGGAATGTTCTAGAATTCTGTGCCATCCCCTAGCACCAGCTGGCTTTGGATACTGAGATGCTGAATGTTTAAATGTAAGAGACCACGTGCAGCTAGTCAGATGCCCGAGAGAGTCTGAGACCCCAAAATGGCTAAAACCATAAACTGTAACAGGTAAAAATGTCACAACATTTGCGACCCATGCCTTTTTCCTGCTCATTCGTTCATTCAAGCATGTTTATTGAACCCCTGCGCTGGGTGCAGGGACACCGCAGAGGGCAAAACAGAGTGCCCTTGATACTCACCGCCCAGCGGGAGAGATAATATTAATAATATGCAAGATAAGTGAGCGAACTTTCTACCCATTGGTCAAGTGGCCGAAAAGCAAAGGAAGATATTGGATTACCAAATGTGGGGGGCTTCAGTTTCTAATAGGGTGGTCAGAGGAGGCCTTTCTAAGCGACATTTGAGCACAGAAGTGAAGGAGGTAAGGAGGGAGCCATGTAGACATGGGAAGAGTGTTCCTGAGAGATGGCACAGCCTGTGCAAAGGCCCTGGGGCAGAACCGTGCCTGGCGTGTGGGAGGCACAGCGGGGAGGCCTGTGTGGCAGGAGCAGACTGAGGAGGGGGAGAGAGGCAGGTCGGGAGGGCAGGGGTGGCTCAGAGAGATGACGTGACTCATCCAAGAGCACACAGCTCTGAGGTCAGTGGGAGTTATGCCTGGTGACCTTCAACTTCCAGGTGGCCTTCAGTGCCTAAATATCTCTAGTCTAGGGGATATAACCTGATAATGATTTGGAAAAGAAAGTGCTGGTGCTTTTGCCCCACATCTTGGGAGCAAAAGGGCCGGGGAAGCAGCCGGGGGCTCTGAGAAAGTGGGAAGAGGTGGAGAGAAAGCAGCAGGCTGAGCGGGGGGTGGGGTAGGTGACCCAAGGCAGGGACAAGCATCACTTGGACCTAGCATAGCACTCAGGTATGCTCACCTTCTGCTCTGGTGACCTACAAGAGCATTTGGTACCGCGCATGTGCCAATATGGGTGGGGGAGGGGAAGGAAGAGTCCTGAGTTCTGCCCAGGATCCCTCCACTGCCCCCTCCTTCCGGAAACTTTACCTGCTTACCCGACCCAGTGTCCGCCAGACTACGATTGGTGGATTAAAATACAGGATGCCCAGTTAAACTTGACTTTCAAGTCAACAAGGAGCCCATTGGACTTTGGTATGAGTATATCCTATGTCATATTTGGTATATACTTATATTCAAAAGTGATTGATTGTCGATCTAAAATCCAAGTTTCGCTGGGGCATTTTTTTTATTTTGTTTTGTTCTTGTTTGTGCAGAATCAGACAATCTTACCCCATGCCCATGTCTCTTTCTCTGCCCCTGCTTAGTCCTCATGGAGGCGCTGTCTTCTCCCAGCCCGGGGAGTGGGGGGTTCTGTGGGGGCAGCACCCCCCCACACACCCTTGCCTCCTGAAGCCCCAGCATGGGAGGTAAGAGATAGCTGCTGTTTTCTGAGCTATGTCATTATTCAGCAGCCTGATTCTCTCCCATTTTCTGGATGAGGTAACTAAAGATCAGAGAGGCAGAGTTACTTGCCCCGGGTCACACAGCTGGAAATTGCCGGCCACGGGGTTTGAACCCTGAGTCGTCTGTCTTCAAGGTCTTTGTTTTTGAGATTGCCTCCTCCTTCTTCTCCTCTTCTTTCCTCCATCTCCTCCCAATTCAAGGGCCCTGAAAACTCCCCTGTTCTTTTCCACTGAGAGTAGGAGGGTGGCAAGGGAGATCTGGGCCACAAGGTGGCACTGCTGGTCCCAGATCGATCCCTCCCAGGTACAGGTGTCCCTTCCTCTGCCCTATGACCTTTTTCTCCATCCATCCATCCATCCATCAAGCGTGTCCTATCATGTGTGAGCCAGGCCATTGATTCACTGGATATTCACTCAACAAGCAACCATTAAGCACCTGCTGTGTGCCAGGCCTGTGCAAGGCAGCCCGGGGGACCCAGTCTCAACCTCTGCCTTCCCAGAACTCATAGACCTTTGGAGAGACAGACACAAGACTGCAGAGTTGCATGAAGACTTCTGAGGGTCCGAGGCACTTTTGCCCCTGTGGGCCACTCCCTCCATGAGAAAAAAATATTGAAAACGATCTTTCACAATTGCATTGGTATAAAGACAAATACAGACATGCCCAACTTATAATGGTCCAACTTAGCAATTTTTTGACTTTATGATGGGTTTATCAGGTTATGAAATGCATTTTTGTCGTCATCATAGCTCACAGCAACCTCCACCTCCTGGGCTCAAATGGTCCTCCTGAGTATCTGGGAATACAGGCCCACGCCACTAAGCCCAGGTAGTTTTTTCTGTTTTTGGTAAAGATGGGGTCTCGCTCTTGCTCAGGCTGGTCTTGAACTCCTGACATCAAGCCATCCTCCTGCCTCGCCTCCCAGAGGGCTACGATTACAGACATGAGCCACTGCGCCTGGCCGACTTAATGACATTTTCAACTTATGATGAGTTTAATTTGGATGTAGCCCCATCGTAAGCTGAGGAGGATCTATATAATCTCAGCTGGGTTCATTACGATATAGTCATTGTTATTAGTTATGAAATTAAAATGAAAACATTTCTGTTTGTCCCTAAAAGTGTTGTGGGCCCTGGGCCTCCTGCGTCTAAGGGATGAGTAGGTTATGGCGGTCAGGTGGATAAAAGAGAGGGTTATCAGGGCTCTAGGTGCAGGGGGGTATAGAGGCATGGTGGGGTCCCCAGGAGGTGCCAGACCCAGGTGGGTGGGAGTAGTCCTGGAAGCCTTCTTGAAGGCGGTGATGTCTAAGCCGATGCCTGAGAAATGAATAGTGTTCAGGCAGTTAAAGGTATGGAAGAATTCTTCCAGGCAAAAGGAACAGAGAGTGCGAAAAAGAATGAGGCTAGAGGGTAGAATGCGGTGGCGGGGCGAGGGGAGTGACCAGAGAGAAGAGATGCAGCTGGACAGGTTGGCAAGGGTCCTGCTGCCAGATCTGAGGGTACTGGGGAGCCACAGAAGGTTCTAGAGCAGCGGCAGCAAGGGCAGGTTAGAACATGGGGAAGATCTCTTGGGCCACCCTGTGGATAAAAGTTCAAAGGGCATGAGATTGGAGGATGGTGGACTCGAAGGAGGAAAACAAGCCCACCTACTTCAGGTGAGTCTTGAAGAAGAGGTCGGACATAGCAAGGTGGTGGATGATGTTCATTCATTCAGGAAGTGTTTATCCAGCTCTTTTTGTGTCCCTGGCTGGAATCAGGGTATATGAGAAGTATAGTATATGAAGGAGGAGGGGAGGGAGGGCAGGGGACGGGGCAGGTCGTGCAGTGCCTGGTTGGCCGCAGGGAGGACTTGGGCTTTGACCTCGAGAGAGGTGGGAGCCATGGAAGGCTGTGGGCAGAGGAGGGATGGGACTTACTGACATGTAGGCTTTGGCCCTCGCGCAGGGGAACCACGGCTCAGAGGCCAGAGCAGAGGGGAGTGGGGTTCTCTGGAGCCGCACTGGGGAAGGGGCCTGGCCTTTATCTTGGGAGCAGTGGGGGGACAGCAACTGTCAGGTTCAGAGCAGGGGAGGCCCCCAACCCGGTCAGCTCTCTGGGGAGGGTTCCCATGAGACGCCGAGACTGGCAGGGGCATAGGAGCAGGTGGAGAGACGTCACAGGACGGGTGGACAGGGGAGGCTGACACAGCCTGTGCTTGGGGGGTGGGGAGAGCAGCAAGGCCAACCCCAAGGCAGGGACCCAGCAAAGGGGCAAGTCTTGGGGGACATTCGTGGGCTCAGTTTTGCCTCTTCTGGAACCCCTGTCCCAGGGCTACAGAGCGAGCAAATGAAACTACAGGACAACCGCTTAGGTTGAAATCTCAGACACGCAGTGAATCATTTTTAGCATAAGTATCTCCCAAATATTGCAAGGGACATACTTACACTAAGAAATGATTCACTGAACTGCATGTCTTGTATTAAACCTGGCAACCCGGCCAGGCCGTGTCCATGTCTCCCCCCACGTCACGGCTCCAGCCAGTGGGTGGACGCCTGACCAGCTATGTCCTGCAGGACCACGGGGGAGGATTTGGTCCCTCCTGGTTTGAGCTCGCTGCAGGAAGCCAGGGGGTCTTTTAACATGCAGGCCCTGGCCTGTCCCCACCCCCCGGCCCTCCTGGCGCCAGCTGCCCGCTGCCCCCTGCGAGGCGGTGGCGGGCTTGGGGGAGGGGAGTGTCTCTGAGACCCGTGATCTCCTCTGCTGGCCTCTCTCAGGCTAGGAGTGTCCAAAAGGTTCGCACCCCTGTCCCTGGAACGCCCCAGGTGATCCCAAGCCGGGTCTCCACCTGGCCTTTGTCTCCCCACTCTCCAGCGCTCGTGGTGCCAGCTGTCCACCGGGCTCTGCCACCCCATCCCTCGGGGCCATGGCCACCCCCAGCCGCCCCCACACTGGGGAGCCTTGTCCAGGGTGGCCAGGCCCTGCGGCTCAGGGCACAGCCGTCCCAGCGCCAGCTGCCAGGATGTGCCAGTCACGTTGGCGGCGAGAGAACAGCCCGTCCTTGGCGCTCCTGGCTGCCTCTTTGTTCCCCGGCGGAGGTAGGGGGCTGTTGTCCTGGCAACCAGCCCCTTTTCCCCCAAACAGTCACAGGAGGTGAAAATTGGGAGGACCTCAGGCCTGGGGGTTCTGGCCAGAGAGGGGCCCTGGTCACCCAAGGTGGCCAAAGAGCCCCCTCCTCCCAGCTGACCCCGCTGTGGCCGCAGAGCTCACGTTTCCTGGCCCATGGCAGGAGGCCGGGCCACCCCCCTCGGGACTGGAATGCCAGAGGTGGCTGCAGCGGGGGGGTGGACATTCCCAGCGGGGCAGGCCCCGTGGTGGTGGCAGCTGCTGGCCTCCCGCCTGTCCTGCGTCCCCCACATTGGAGGCTGCAGCTGGCGTGGGTGGCTTTGGTTCCCAGAGCAGGGGAGGGTTATTTTGGGAGCCAGGGCAAGGGGACATGAGAGGCTCCCTCCACCAGGGGCAGGAAGTGGGGCCGCCCCAGCTGCCTTCTCCCGTTGGCCCACCTGGTGTGGCGGGTACGGGAGGCCACCGCACAGGAAGTGTCCCCAACGCCCGCCTGTGTGGTCCACTGAGTCTAGCGCCCCAGAGGGGAGGCAGCCAGCAGGGAGGGGGCAGGGGCCTGCTGTGGGGGCTCTGCAGAGCGGGTCAGAACCTTCCAGAAGGCTCCCCCTGGGGTAACAACAGCATTTGTGGAGTGAGCCATGTATATACCTCTGCTCCTGTAACCCAGCGTCTCTGAGAGGGGGCGCTATTAACAAATCCCTCCTTTGCACATGAGGGAAACTGAGGCACAAAAGCAGAAGGGACTGGCCCAAAGTCATAAATAAACAGCAGAGGTGGGATTCTCATATGCAGCATTTGCTATTAGTACTTAACTCAAACAGGCCTCCAGCCCTGTAATGCGACAGCGGCTCTCAACCAAAGGAGATTCTGCCCTGCAGGTGACACTTGGCCATGTCTGGGGACATTTCTGTTTGTCACAACAAAGGGGTGCTCTTAGCGTGGAGTGGGTAGAGTCCAGGGTTGCTGTTCGACATCCTACAATGCATAGGACGAGGTACTCCCCCATCCCCGAGAATGATCTTGCCCCAAAGGTAGAGTCGCGCCAAGCTGTCGGGGCAGGGTCTCCATTCTGTTCTCAGTCCATCCTGGGTCCCTGTCCCAGCTCAGCCATTCACTGGCTGCCGATGTCCCCGCCTCAGCTCTGCATCTCAGGGATGAGTCCCTTCCTTATTAGCCACGGTGGAACTAAGCACTGTGGCTCGCAGAGAGACAGAGACAGGATCGTGCAATGGCTAAAAGACCTCATCGGCCTGAGAACTTGGGAAAACCACTGCACATCTCCGAGCCACATTGCCTCATCTGTAAAATGGGGCCGCTAATCGCAGGTGCTGGAGAAGATGAAATGAAGTAATACACAGCCAGAACGCTCAACACGGTGCCTGGGACCCAGTGAACCCCACGCCAAAGGGGTGGCTACCATGATTCTTATTATCATTGCACACTGCCACGTGCTGCGTTCTGCCCGCCCAAACGCGTCGAACTTTCACGCCCGTCTTGGGAGTCAGTGTCTCTTGCAGACCCGTTTTGCAAGTGAAGAATATAATCTTCTTGACTATGTCCCTCCTTACATTCAGGGAGGTTGTCACCTCCTCAGAACCACACAGCTCAGAGGTGCAGCCTGCTCTGAAAAGTCTGGGAGTGGAACACGGTACGGAAAGGTGGATGAACATTTTCTGGGGACATTCCACCTTCTGGGTGCTCTTCAAGGAGATGTGCAGAGGGGACAGCCCGTGCAAAGGCCCTGGGGCAGGACTGTGCCTGGAGTGTGGGAGGCACAGCGAGGAGGCCCATGTGGCTGGAGCAGAGTGAGGATGGGGAGAGAGAGAAGAGAGGAGAAGAGGGAGGAGGGTCGGGGCAGGTCGTGCAGGGCCTGGTGGGCTGTGGGGAGGACTTGGGCTTAGACCTCAAAGGAGGTGGGAGCCATAGAGGGCTGTGGGCAGAAGAAGGATGGGCCCTGACTCAGGTGCTCACAGGTGCCCTCTGATGGCTGCTGCAGGGAGGGCTGTTTGTGGGACATGGCGGGGAGTGTACACATCCGGGTGAGATGATAAAACTGAATGCAGGGTAGTGCCAAAGAAAGGGATAAGAATCTAGATGGATTTTGAAGGCGAATCCTATAGGATTTGCCAAGGAACTGGTTGCAGAATGGGGTGGTTGAAAATATGTCCACAGTCTACGGCCATACCACCCTGAATGTGCCCCATCTCGTGGGAAAATATGTCCACAAATTCTTTGACACTCCTTTAAAACGGTGGAGCATAATTCACCTCCCCATGAGTGTGGGCTGGACTTGGCAATTTGTTTCTCACAAACAGAATATGGCAGCAGTGATTGTACGTGGCTTCTAAGACTAGGTGATAAACGGGGTTGTTACTTTTTCCTTGCCTTCCCCTTTGGGCCACTTGCCGTAGGGGAAGCCAGTGGCCATTTGTGAGGAAGCTCAAGCAGCACCAGGGAGAGGCCCAGGTGGCGAGGAACTGAGGCCTCCCACCCACAGCCACATGAGGGAAGCATCTTGGAGCAGCTCCACCCACCCTGGTTGGGCCTTCAGATGATGCAGCCCCAGCTGACAGCACGACTGCAACTCAGGAAAGACCCTGTGAAGCCATGCTCACTCTGCTCCAGCCACATGCTCAAATTCCTGCTCCCCAGACACTGTGAAATAATAAATGCTTGTTGTTTATAGCCACTAAGTTCTCAGGGTCATTTTGTTACACAGCAATAGCTAACTGATACAGAGAGGGTAAGAGAATGAGAGGGGTCAAGGATGCCTCCAAGGCTGAGTTGAAAGTTGGTGCTGCACACCAGGCATGGTGGCATGTGTCCATAGTCCCAGCTACTCTGGAGGCTGAGGTAGGAGGATCGCTTGAGCCCAGGAGTTCAAGACCAGCCTGGACAATATAGTGAGACCCCATCTCTAATTTAAAAAATGATGGTGTGAGGTTCTTGAGACAGTGTCTAGTATATGATAGGGACTCCATATCCCAAACTGGTTACTATTACATCCCTTGCCAGCCAACCTCCAGTGTCCCGACCCAGCCTTCCCTGGAAGGAAGGAAACAGACCTCAACATGCCCTGTGAGCACCTCTGTTCCCCACCATGGCCCTCTACCCTGTGCCTCCTGTCTCTTCCTCCCACCTCCTAAACTACCAATTCAATGTCGTATCCCGGGGTCCTTCCTATCAGCCTCCCTGTCACAGTTCAGGCAGCAGAGAGCATCCGCAGTGGTTCAAGTCACAGGTTAGGCAGAACGGGTTTAGAGTCCTGGCTCTGCAATGCGTTTGCTGTGTAACCTTAGGGAAGTCAACTAATATCTCTAATCCTCAGTCCCTGGACATCGGTAGTGGGACCTTCGTCAGAGGTTGCTGAGGCTGGACTACGTAAGGTGATGCTGCTGATGGGTTTAAGGCAGTGTCAGGCTCAGAACAAGTGCCCAAGAAATGTGATTGTGATCACTATTTTTGCTATTCAATCAACAAACATTTCTCACGTGCCTCCTGTGCCTAGGCAAAAAATGCAATGAGGACCCGCCCCTGAGGAGCTCACAGTCTAGAATTGCACCATCCAATACAGTGGCCGCTGATCACAGGTGGCTGCTAAACATGCGAAACGTGGCCAGTCTCAATTGAGATATGTCATAAGCAAAAAATGCATACCTGATTTCGAAGACCTAATTAAAAAAAGAATACAAGAATTTCATTAATGATTTTTAAATGTTAAGTACATGTTGAAATGGTATCATTTTGAATATTATATTAAATAGCCAATATTGAATTAAATAAATGGTGTGATTCAAATGTTAACGTTTAGATGTTAATATTAAATACTTAAGATACCAAAATTGATTTTCCCTGTTCCATTTTTGCTGTTTTTAACATGGCTGCTAGCAGATTTCAAATTTGTGTGTTCAGGGAGTTGACCAGGCGGAAGGGAGGGAAGGGTATGCCAGGCAGAGGGAACAGCCTGTGCGACCCACTTGGGCTCGAATCTGCTCTACCATTTACTTGCAGGCCTGGCGACTTCATCCCTCTAAATCCCAGTTTCCTCGCCTTTCCTCTGAAATAACCCTAATAACCCTACCACATAGCTTTGTGCATGTATTCAATGAGCTAATGGAGTAAAATGCCTGGCATACAGTGGGTGCAGGATAAGTGTGTTACCCTGCTCCAGAACGAGCGCTCCGATGTGTCCCAAACACACATGTACTTTCTCACCTTTAAAACTCTGCACCAAAAGAAATAAAACAAACAAACAAACAAACAAAAACAAGAAAAAAAAAACGGGGGAGAAAAAAAGAAACAACAATAACAACCAAAAAAACCAAGTAAAACTCTGCACATGCCGTAACTTCTGCCTCCTGTGCTCTTGCCCGAAGACCACCCACATCTGGCAGTGGAAGCGGCACAACAAGGACGTGGAATTGCAAGGAAAGCAGTATGGCTACAGCAACCCTGCCGCAAGCCGACACCCACAGAGAGACACTGAAGGGCTTTTAAAATAAGAGGGCGCTGTGACGGCAACTGCATTTTGCAAAGCTCTCTCTGGCTGCTGCGCAGAGAATGGACAGTCGTGGGCAGTGGTGCTGTCAGCATGTGTCACACAGTGTGTGACTCCGTTTATATGAAATGTCCAGAACAGGCAGATCCACAGAGACAGAAGTAGGATGGTGGATGCCACGGGCTGCGGAGCAGGTGGAGAGTGTTTCATCGGGACAGAGCTTCCGTTTGGGGAGATGAGAAGGTTCTAGAGATGGAGGGTGGTGATGGTTGCACAGCAATGTGTGCTCAAGCTATGCGCTTAAACAAGCTATGGTAAAGACAGTAAACTTTATTATGTCTATTTTACTACAATTAAAAATATATGGAGGCCGGTCGCGGTGGCTCACGCCTGTAATCCTAGCACCCTTGGGAGGCCGAGACGGGCGGATCATTTGAGCTCAGGAGTTCGAGACCAGCCTGAGCAAGAAGGAGACCCCCGTTTCTACTAAAAAATAGAAAGAAATTAGCTGGACAACTAAAAATATATATGAAAAAAGATTAGCCGGGGCCGGGTGCGGTGGCTCACGCCTGTAGTCCTAGCACTCTGGGAGGCCGAGGCGGGAGGATCGCTCAAGATCAGGAGCTTGGCCGGGTGCGGTGGCTCACGCCTGTAATCCTAGCACTCTGGGAGGCCGAGGTGGGCGGATCGTTTGAGCTCAGGAGTTCGAGAGCAGCCTGAGCAAGAGCGAGACCCCACCTCTACTAAAAATAGAAAGAAATTATATGGACAGCTAAAAATATATAGAAAAAATTAGCCGGGCATGGTGGCGCATGCCTGTAGTCCCAGCTACTCGGGAGGCTGAGACAGGAGGATCGCTTGAGCTCAGGAGTTTGAGGTTGCTGTGAGCTAGGCTGACGCCACGGCACTCACTCTAGCCTGGGCAACAGAGTGAGACTCTGTCTCAAAAAAAAAAAAAAAAGATCAGGAGCTTGAGACCAGCCTGAGCAAGAGCAAGACCCCGTCTCTACTAAAAACAGAAAGAAATTATATGGACAGCTAAAAATATATATAGAAAAATTAGCCGGGCATGGTGTCACATGCCTGTAATCCCAGCTACTCGGGAGGCTGAGGCAGGAGGATTATTCGAACCCAGGAGTTTGAGGTTGCTGTGAGCTAGGCTGACACCACTGCACTCACCCAGGCAACAAAGTGAGACTCTGTCTCAAAAAAAAAAAAAAATTAACAAAGAAAAAAATATATATGGAGACATTGGGGAAATTTGAATATGGAATCTATATATGATAGCTTGTTTGGAGGTTCTAGCAGCGGAACAAGGGTTCTCACATACCCTTGACCGAAGAACGGTCTTCCGGTATCCATCGTCATCCTGTGTCATCAATCGTAGCTTCGGGAGGGACACACGTGAGGCGGGAAGGGAGGAAGGCGACGCCCGCCTAGGCAGCCAGATCAGCCGAATCAACCCTGGCCATCAGTGGGGTTACAGATGCCGTGGCCAGATCTCCCTCGTGTCCGTGGAGTATATATATGAGATGACAATATTGTGTAAAATCCTTGCGACTATTGTTGGTACTGTGGTTCTGTCCGGTAAACTGCACTTCCTGGCATACTGTTTGAAGAGCAAAGCGCCAGGATGATGTCATATGGTACCATAATGTGCTTGAAATAGTCTGAAAGAAAGAAGAAAAGAACAAACATGGTGGCCGGGCGCAATGGCTCACGCCTGTAATCCTAGCACTCTGGGAGGCCGAGGTGGGCGGATCGTTTGAGCTCAGGAGTTCGAGACCAGCCTGAGCAAGAGCGAGACCCCCATCTCTACTAAAAAAATAGAAAGAAATGATATGGACAGCTAAAAATATATATATAGAAAAAATTAGCCGGGCATGGTGGTGCATGCCTGTAGTCCCAGCTACTCGGGAGGCTGAGCCAGGAGGATCGCTTGAGCTCAGGAGTTTGAGGTTGCTGTGAGCTAGGCTGACGCCACGGCACTCATTCTAGCCTGGGCAAAAGAGTGAGACTCTGTCTCAAAAAAAAAAAAAAAAGAACAAACATGGAAAATGTCTATAATTGGTGAATCACGGTAGAAGATTCACCTCTAGCACGTCAAGGTTATGCTGAGCTATGGTGGCGCCACTGCACTCTAGCCTGAGGGACAGAGTGAGCCCCTGCCCCTAAAAACGTTTGAAAATAAACAAAGATAAACAACGGTCTTAGTACTACTGGGTGGAGATGCTATGTCTTCAGGAATCGTCCCAGATGCCGCAGGGGCTGGTGCCATTTCAGTGCATATACCTCCTGCTGGTAGGGCTGACCCAAAACCCCGCGGCAGGGGTGAGGCAGGTTGCGGGTTCTTTGCAGCCCATGGGTGGCTGCAGAAATATTTCTGAGTCATTCTTCTTCCAGGAAGACAAGCTCTGGGCCCATTCTTTCATTCCGGTCATGCAGGGCCTTGAAGGCCCAGGTGAGCCTTTTAGATTTTAATTCAAAGACCCTATGGAGCCTGGGCGTGGTAACTCAAGCCTGTAATCCCAGCACTCTGGGAGGCCGGGGCTGGAGGATCACTTGAGGTCAGGAGTTCAAGACCAGCCTGAGCAAGAGCAAGACCCCATCTCTACTAAAACAGAAAAAATTAGCCACCAGGCGTGATGGCGCCTGTAGTCCCAGCTACTCGGGAGGCTGAGGCAGGCGGATCGCTGGAGCCCAGGAGGTTGAGGTTGCTGTGAGCTAGGCTGACGCCACGGCACTCTAGCCCGGGTGACGGAGTGAGACTCTGTCTCAAAAAAAAACAAAAAACAGGAGAAAGCACGGGTAGTGGAAGAACCAGTGACGGGCGGGAGGTGGGCTTGGGCAGACCCCTGCGGTGGGGAATGCAGGAATGGAGGGGACGCGTGGAAGTAAGACGACTTTAGGTATGTACCCAGTGAAAGCAGGAGTTAGCAGTCTTGGGCATGAGGAAGATGTCGGCACAAGGAAACTCCAGGAGAACAAGGGTTCCTAGGGCACCCGTAGTAAATGCCCATCTGGGCACTTTTCGTTGCGTAGGCACCAGATCTCCCGTTCAGAAAATGAAAGTGAGATGTGGGTAGATTCGGGAGTTTCAGGGAGCTGAGTCTATGCTACTTTTAAACTTTTTCCTTAACTGCTGTGGTGCAGAACCTCATCTTCACATACTTACAAAATAGATCCCGGATTCAGGTGTGGCTCTAGGAGCAAGTGAATATGCGGATAGAGGCCTGCGTCATTGGTTTTGATGAGTATGGGAACCTTGCGTTAGATGATCCAGAAGAGATTCATTCTAAAACAAAGTCAAGAAAACAGCCGGGTCGGATCATGCTAAAAGGAGTCATATTACTCTGCTACAAAGTGTCTCCAACTAGAAATGATCAATGAAGTGAGAAATTGTTGAGATGGCAATACAGTTTTTTTAGGTGTACTTTGTTGGGTATACATTTGTTCATATTGTTTTGATTACCCTTATGTTATTTCAAAATGTCAGTAAATGCTGCGGGATTGTTTTTATTAAAAAAACGAAAACGAAAACAAAAACCAAACCAAACCAAAGGCCATATGGACACAATGGAGACTAAGTGATGGACGTAGCCCGGTTTGCAGCGAGAGTCTTCCGGTTGCTCCGGGAATACCGCTGCCAGACAAAATCAGAACAGCTAGTTAAATTTGAATTCTAGATAAACAACACGTTTTTTGAACATTTATTTTGTTTTATTTTTTATTTTAATTCTTTTTTGTTTTTTAATAAAGGCAGGGTCTTGCTCCATCACCAGGCTGGAGCACAGTGGTGTGATCACAGCTCACTGCAGCCTCCAACTCCTGGGCTCCAGCGAGCCTCCTGCCTCAGCCTCCTGAGTAGCTGGGACTACAGGCGCCACCACCATGCCTGGCTAATTTTTGTATTTTTTATAGTGATGGGGTCTTGCTCTTGCTCAGGCTGGTCTCGAACTCCCAAGCTCAAGCGATCCTCCCACCTCAGCCTCCCAGAGTGCTGGGATTACAGGCTTGAGTCACTTTGCCCAGCCAACAAATTTTTTTTGAGCACAGTATATCCCAAATATGGCACGGGATATCGTTCTACTAAAAAATGTTAGTGTTCCTCTGAAATTCAAATTTAACCGGCATCCTGGATTTTTATTTGCTGAATCTGGAAATCGTATCTACAGGGGACAGAACGTGGGGGACAAAGGCAAGAGCCAGGACATCAGAGTGGAGGTAACAGCACACAGGTCCAGCCCAGTGACAAAGGTGGATAGGACCAGAGCAGAGGCAAAGAAGGGGGCAAAGGGGGAGATTCTGTAGGAAGAGCCCCTGCGGCTGGCTGCTCAGCTGGACATGGGCAGATGGCACAGCCCCTCACGGGGAGAATTGTGACATTTACCCTGAGTGCCATGGAGGAGCCCCAGGAGGAGATGCAGGATCTGATCGGGTAAGAGACCCGCAGAGCAGCCCTGGGGTTCAGCAACAACAACCTGTCCCCATGAACTGCCCCAGCACCCCTGGCCTCCACCCACTGCACCCCTCTGAGTTGTATTAATCACAGATGTCCTCAGACATTGCCAAGTGTCCCCTGGAGGGCAGCATTGCCCCGGTTGAGAACCACTGAGTTAGGGGATTCCACTGACCCCCAAGAGACTCTGTGTCCCATGATCCCCTGCCCTGCTGAGGTCCTAGGAGGCTACACTCATTTCAATCCACACCCTGAGTGGGGAGGGAGAGAGGAGGGGAGTCCCGGGAACTGGGGTCACCCTGGTCTATACCATCTGCCCCACTAGGTGTTTATTCTGGTGCCCATTGTGTTTAGGGGTCTGACTCAATTTTATTTTATTTTATTTTTTGCAAATAATGAATGCAGGGGCTCTCTGCCTTGCCTCTGTGCTAACCAGGGTTGGATCCTGAGAAGGCTTTGATGGCCTTTCTTGGGACCGGAGACCTGGCTGCCTAAGCTGCAGGGCTTGGGGACATGGCAGGCAACGTGCTGCCCACGCCGAGACTCCTCCGATCGTCACCTGGGCAACACAAAGGGCTTCTCGTAGAGTCTGATAAAGCTTTTAATATTTAGAAGTTTGGACTCTTAATTTTGGGGATCCTGGTTCCCGGGCTCACTCTCACCCCTAGCGCCTAGCGACTGAGCTGACCCCACCGAGGTGCTGGTGATGATGATGGGGACATTAGCCTTGATGCTGCTGAGGGACCAGGGCAGGTGCATGGTGATGACCAGCTCGTAGCGCGTGTGCATGATCTCGCCGTCCTGCATGCTGTCGTTCACGGACAGCACCAGTGGCAGGTTGAAGGTGCTGACGATCTTGGTGGTGTCGAAGGGGGTGATCTGGGTGTTGGCCTCCTGCCTGAGGAGTTCGCTGCTGTCCATCCGCAAGCGCCGCTCCGCGCTGGGCGTGAAGCCCTCGTACTGCACGCGGGCGTACAGGGCGAAGATGACCGTCTTGATGCACTTGCTGGTCTGGTTGGTGATCTCTGTTGTGAACACGACTCTCTCTCCCGGCGTGAAGATGTTCTTCTCCATCTGGATTTGCAAGTGGATGGTGCCCGTGCTGCAGCAATTGTACGAGACTTTCTTCTCGGCATCCACACGGAGAGGGTTCTAGAAGAAGAGGAGAGAATGGTCAGTCGTGAGGGACTGTGGCCACAAGACCTACTTCCCTGCCTGACATTCCACCCTTAGAGCTCCTCAGAGTGTCTGGGACTTTGGGACGTTCCTACAAAGAAGTACTTGAATGGAATCTGGAGTCTTGGGGATTTTGCAGCCAAAAGCCTGCAGTCATCCCCTGGCTTCCTTTAATGCACGTTATTTAGCATTCTGAATATCAATTTCCTTATCTGTAAAATAGGCTTAAGAAATTCACAAGACCCGAGCGACTTAATTCCTAGCTCCATTATTCACCTGCTGTGTGACCTTGGGCAAGTAGCTTGATGTCTCTGAGCCTTGTTTTCCTCCTACACAGGGATTGTCTTACAGTTTAAGCCCAAGACCCATGGCTTATCTAAATATTTCAGACTTAAAGAGACAATATTGAGGCATCATTATAAGCTACTCAGCTGCTGCGGTACAAATAAAGTCACATATATGATATATTTGATGTGTAGCTTGTGTAACATTTTATCTTATTTTCTTATTTGTGGATGACATTTTAAAAGATTTGACAGAATATGGGTTGTGCTTCAAATGCCTGGCTCTTGACTTCTGCTACCTTGCTGTGTCTCCTTCCAGAGGAATTTGATACTTTAATGTGTGTCTGTGTGTTCCCTTCAAGTGTACAAAATAAATAAATAAAGAAATGAGAGACTGGTGTATCAAATACTTCCCAACTTGGTCCCAACCCCCCTCCCATCAATTACGTCAAGTTGTTAGCCTGAACTTGGCTACGTGGGGAGTATTTACACCACGGTAACTGGCAGACACTATGAATCGGGGCTGCCTTGCACCAGAGCTGGGTGCTAATTATTTACTGGCAAACCACAGCCACATATGTACCTAGTACCTAGTGTCAGTGTTTAGGATTTCTCTCTATTTGCTTCAGATCTCCGTTCATTTAAAAAAGAAAGCATCAGGGAAGAAATTTATGGTTAAGAAATAAAACCATGTGAACATACTTTGTGCTGCTGAATTGTGTATTGAAAAGGGTTACTATGCTAAATATCATGTTGTGAATAGTTTGTCCCAATTCAAAATGAAACAAGAATAAAAAGAAATCATCAGGGACATCACTGAAGTCCCTGTGGATCCTTCCCCAATCCCATTCCGCACCCTCCTTCTCTGGAGGCAAGCGTTACCCTGTATTTCGTGTTTATCATATCTGTAGTTGTTAAAACTTTTCAACAGTATTATGAAATACAGTGCAGAACCCGAAGCCCCCACAAAGCAAATGTATGACATAGTGAATTATTATAAATCCTACTCTTTTGTAATCTCCACCCGAGTCGAGAAATTTGCTGGTTTCCCCAAAAGCCCCTTAGCCTGTGCCCAAAGTACAAGTGTCCTGAATTTTGTAGTCATGACTTCCTTGCACCTATATATATTTATTCTCTTACTATGTATATGTAGGTGCATAAACAAGACATATTGTTTCAGAAGAAGAAAAGTGCGTAATGAATAAAATACCAAGCCCAGCTTTATCTACCAACCAGACATCTCACGCATTCTGTGTGCCCGGACCTGCTGTTACCCGTTCCTGCCCTGCACAGACAGCCATCGTATAAATTTGGCCTTTGTCATACCCCTGAGAATCTTTACATTATTTAGGAATACATCTATTTGTGGTAGAAGCATATAGTAACATTTTGCATATTTGAACACTTTAAATAAATAAATGGTCTCAGGCTGCATATGTTCTTGTTCGGCATTCTGTGTTCGAAATGCGTTCATGCTGCTGCCTGTCAATTTGGTTCATTTGCACAATGGCAGTTAAGTGTGTTGCAACATAATTGCTCCATCCCCTCCCCTCAGGTTGGATACTTATATTGTGTCCATGTGTCTGATATCATAAAAGTGCTAAAAGGAGCCTTGTGAAGACACGTTTCTCATCCTTGCACACAACAGTTGCTCTAGGGCAGGGGCTGGTGGGCTCTTTCTGAAAAGTGCCTGTTAGCAAATAATTTAGGCTTTGCAGGTCCCATACAGTATTTTTTTCATGTATTCTTCTTATTTCTTTTAAGCAATGATTCACGGTTAAAACTTAGATTTTAATATTGTGGCATAGAACACAAATCTCTATGTCCATCTATATCTGGATCTATGAAAAATAAATGTTTCCTGAAATAATACCCTTATTTACATGCCTGCTGACATTTCCTATTGTATTTTCATTCTATTTATTCCATTTATTTACAAAACGTGGGTTGCAACCCTCTGAATTTATTTTTCTGTCATTTTCGATTCTAGTCTATTATTTTGTTTTTAAACAGTTGGTTGCAGCCCGACACATTAACTTTTTCTAATAATTTCTGTTGCACCTTGTTTATTCAATACTATTCTACTCTGTCCTACTCATTGATGTTTATAAACATAAAGTTGGGTGCAACCCACCAAATTTATATTTTTCTAACATATTCTAGTCTATGCTTTCATTTTTAAACAGTAGCTTGCAACACACCAGATTAATGTTTTCTAATATTTTTATTCTACTTATTTTATTATCTGTTCTGTTCTTTTATTTATTGAAAAAAATGGTTGCAACCCACCACATTGATTTTTTTTCTGAAATTCCCTATTTCTATTCTTGCTTGGTCTTTCAGTTTATAAAAATAGTCTTGTATTCAGCTACATTGAGTTTTGCAACCGACCTGCAGTTTGGAAAACACTGCTCCAGACAGGTGGGGGGGGTTCTTTCCTCCTGGAGACCTCAGGCCGACCCCTGACCCCTTCTGACCTCACCTCCCACCCCTCTGCCTCTGGCCCCTGCCTCCCTTCAGCGCCCCCCCTCTTTTCCAGAAGGCTAATTGCAGGTAGTTTCTCTCTAGTCTTATTGGAAAAGTCGCAGCGTGCCTTAGGACCCTGCAGGTGTGAAGGAACCTGCTGCCCTAACTCAGAAGACAAAGCCAGCAGTTCTGTCCTGGTCCTGAAGGGGGTATCAGGAGGCGCTAACAGGGGTGCAGCAGAGACCCCCCACATCAGGCCAAGTGGGGTGGCCGAAGTGCCCTGATTCCCAAGAACATTGGGGTGCAAACTCAAGATTGGATTTCTTGAATTTGGGTTTTTTTGGAATGCTGTATTCTTTTGGCCTGTCGGAAATTTTGGTGGGGGTTGGGGGGACTCATTCATTAAACCAGTGTCTATTTGCAGCTGCCTGATGCCAAGTTCAAGGCAAATCTACAGCAGTGAAGAGCAGCCAGTTTCTACCCTGGCGGGGAAGGCGGACAACAAAATCGCTACTTCCGAAAATGACCCGGGTCGTTTCTGATAGAGACAGCGAGGAGGCCCTGAGGAACACAAAACAGGGGCCTCCCTGACAGGGGATGCTTAGGAAGGCCTTTGGGGCAAGCTCCTCTCTCAAATGGCACTTATTGTTAGAAGAGGCAAATGGTGACATCTTTCAAGACTTGCACATGAACGTCATAGCAGCAACACTCACAATGGCCCCAACGTGCAAATCAGCCGGTAAGTGGATCAACACAACATGGTCCGTCCACATGTGGAACCTCACTCAGCCACGAAAAGGGACGAGGCTCTGACACAGGCCACAGCGTGGAGGGACCTTGAGGACGTCGTGCTCAGTGAGAGACGCCAGACACAGAAGGACACACAGTGTGAGACTCCATTTATATGAAATGTCCAGAACAGGCAGATCCACAGAGACGGGACGTGGATTCGTGGGTGCCAGGGGCTAGGGACCTTGGGGTTTTAGTGATGATGGCTAAAGGATGCAAGATTTCTTTTTGGGGTGATGGAAATGTCCTAGAATTAGTGGTGATGGTCGCACAACTCTGTGAATATACTAAAAGCCATTGAATTGTATACTTTAAATAGCTGAGTTATAACATATAGGAATTATAGCCCAATAAAGCTGTTAAAAAGTAAAGGTGGCAGGGGACAAGTTTTGCTACTCCTGGTCCCCATCACCTCTCTGTTCCTGGGCAGCCTCTGTTGCTAGTTTTGTTCCAGAGAGGGTCTATCTGCAAGGAAGTACGCCTCTCGGTTCTTGCTTTTACTGCCAACAATGCCAACATTTATTCTCTGTCTCTCTGTCTCTCTGTCTCTGTCTCTTTAATGTAGCTATAGAATATTCCTTTGACTGGGTACCTCTACTGGATCAAACAATTCCCTTAGCAACAAACATTTCGGCTGTTGCTAATTTTTTGCCACAACAAATGCTGCTATGTGAGGTCATGTCACATCTACGAAAGATGATCTGTAGGGAGAATTTCTAGAAGGAAAATGGCTGGGGCAAATATAGGTTCATTTTAATTTTGATAGATGTGGTTAAATCGCTTTCCATGGAGGTCATGGCAGCTTATTTGGCCGAGGGTAAAGTTTATTCATCAACGCAGATGCATGAAGATGTGGCTTCTGAGCAAAGATCAGAAGGGTGAGAAGGAAGAATAGGAAGGCTGTAGTGTTCCAGGCAGAGGGCATAGCCCGTGCAAAGGCCCTGGGGCAGGACCGTGCCTGGAATGTTGGAGGCACAGTGAGGAGGCCCGTGTGGCTGGAGCAGAGTGAGGAGGGGGAGAGAGGGAGGAGGGGAGGGCAGGGAGGGGACCGGGCAGGTCATGCAGGGCCTGGTGGGCTGCAGGGAGGACTTGGGCTTTGACCCTGAGGGAGGTGGGAGCCACGGAGGGCTGTGGGCAGAGGAGGGACGGCCCTGACACAGGTGCCCACAGGCGCCCTCCAACTGCTGTGGGGAGGACAGGCCTTGGGGGGCGAGGGTGGGAGGCGGGGGGACCAGGCTACTGCTCTGGTCCAGGTGAGATGGGTTCCGACTGTGTAGAGGCAGAGTCTTGAACCCTACCTGTCTGTCCTTCTGTCCCGTCCCAGAGAGGGGACGTGGCCTGCCCAAGGTCACCCCGGGAGCAGGTGACCAGGCCCTGAACTCAGGGCTGCCCATCTCAGGGCTGGTCCCTCTGCCAGCTGTGTCCTCCTGGGACTATGCCATGAGGTTGGCAGTACTAGAGATGATCTTTGTCACACAGATAATAATTCTGGCAGCAGCTGTAGCAACGTTTATGGGGCGTGTGCCCAGGCCAGGCTCTGCTCGAAGCCCTGGACTTGCCGTAGGCTGGGTCACTGCTGCGTGAATCACCTAGGAGGCCGCGCCATTTCTACACCCATTCTACAGATGAGGACGTGGGGGCAGGGAGAGGCATACCTTGGAGAAGGTTGCAACAGCAGGTCGGTGGGTGTGCTGGGATGTTAACCTGAGAAACGCCAGCCCTGTGGCCCTTGTCATTATAACCCAATGCTTGATGCCAAATGACTCCCTGGGGAGGTGAAGGGACTGTGGCCGACACCGCCCCACCCACCCTGACTTCCACCTCTGCACCTGGCGCTCAGCCAAGCGGACGCTGCACGGCCCTTCCTGGGACTGAGACCACATCCCCTCCCCTCCTCCCGCCTCAGGGGCCACCATCTCCATCACCTGCAGGCTCAAAGGCCCTAGAGAGCCACCCAGTGTCCAGGCCTCTCTCCCACCTGGCCTTGCCCTAGAGCAAGGTTTCCCCCTTGGCACCACTGAAACATTTGGGGCTGGACTGTTCTCTGGGCTGGGGGCGTCCTGGGCACTGCGGAGTGCTGAGCAGCGGCCCTGGCCTCCACCCATGCCAGGAGCTCCCCTCACCAGTAGTGACGACCAAATATGTCTCCAGACATCCCCAACTGTCTTATGAGGATAAGTTGAGAGCCACTGGCTTAGTTCCTGCCCTGGTTTCAGGCTGATCTTTTGTGAAATCACTTGGCCTGCAGAGTCACCAACAGCCTCTCTTCTTCCCTGTTGGGGCCTTCCCTGTCCCCTGCCCGCCTACCTTCCCTCTTCCTCCTTGGAGCTTGGCAGATGACCCGCACTCCCACCCCTGCCATTCCCCCATCCATCGATGGGTACCTGGAATAGGGTTTTTCCGTGAAGGTTCGAAATTCCTTGAACCAGTAAGTATACCCTCTTCTTGGCTAAAATGTGTTCCCGGCCCATGCAGGAAGCTTGCACGAAGTAGAAGATGTGGCCAATTTTGCTCATGAACGTTGAAGGAAGCTTGGGAGGTAAGTTGAAATGGAAGTCAAAGGTGTGGCTGCCTGCACTTAACCAATTATCTGAAAGCAAAACACACCAATGCCATCAGAAGGTTCTAGAATCTTTCTTTTTTTCCTTCATTTTTTTTTTTCCTCCCTTTATTTATTGCTTTGGTGGGGAGGTGGGTTCTGGGCTGGGCTTGTCTGTCCCTTCTGAGCTGCTAAGGCCCCTGGTAGGCTGGAAAGGGACACCCCGGGTGGGTGACATGGCTGGAGCCCTCAGGATTGAACAAACACACCTTGAACATCTACCATGTGCCAGAGATGGTTTTAGGCAGTGCTTATAGGACTGAACAAGGCAGACAAAACTCCCCACCCTCGTGGAGCTTGGTCTTCAGTGTGTGCCATACAGTTGTTGCTTAATATTTGTTGATTTCGTGATGGCGGAGGTCCAGGGAGTACATTCTCACACTGCCCTCATCTCTATGATCTTCCCATTTTATGTTCCTTCTTATATTTCTCCAGAATCCTCTTCCCCAGCAGATGAAAACCACAAGGACAGCAGGGATCCTGTCTGTGTTATTCATCAGTGCTGCATCTCCAGCACCCAGCACTAGTGTTTGCATACAGTAGGTGCTCAATAAGTGTTGGTTAAATAAATGAATGGACTCATTGCAGGCTTCAAGCAAATGCTTTTTTTTTTTTTTTTTTTTTTTTTGAGACAGGGTGTCCCTCTGTTGCCCCAGGCTGGAGTGCAGTGGTGTCATCATAGGTTACTGCAGCCTCCAACTCCTGGCCTCAAGCGATCCTCCCACCTCGGCCCCCCAAAGTAAAGAGATTATAGGCGTGTGCCACCACGCCCTGCCACTCTGATGCTTTTTAAAAGGAGGGGAAGTTCAATCACTTGGAAAGTGAAAAGGTGGATATCTAATGCCGGGGCTTGTCCCCAGAGGGGAGTGTTTTAGAAGTAATTGGAAGAACTGACAATTTTCAAGCACCTACTGTATGTCTGGCACTATTCTAAGCCCTCTACATGCCATTAAATCATTAAGTCCTTACAACAATTGTATGAGGTAGGCCCTCTTCCTATACCCATTTTACAGATGGGTTAAGGGAGACATAGAGAGGTGACATCAAAGCCAAGTATTGACATCTGACACATTGCCATTTGTCCCAGGATATCTGCATGGCTGGAGTCCCGCCTATCCCTCAGATCAAATAGGTGCTCAGTTGTCACCTATTTGGAGAGACCTTCCCTGACTACCCTATCTAAAATTTTAACCATCTAAAATTAAATGTTGTTTAGCCAGTGCTGGTCACATGTTCTGCTTGACTGCGGGACACCCAGAAACATCCCCACAAACACATTTTGGAAAGGACATCTCATTCCCTGGCAGCTTGGACTCCCTGATGTCTGCTCAGACTTCAGATCTCAACGGGTGGGGCCTGGGGACTAGGTAGCCTTCCTCAGAAGGTCTCTCTCACGCTTCTGCCCCCACTGTCTTTCCCTGTGACCCCAGGACTCCTGATTTTGTGTCCTTGGGTTTCAAAGCCAGAGGGAGATTTATTAATAACTGTAAAATAATAAGAAAGGTTTCTTATGGGCCCCCCAAAGGCATTTGTTGGATTAAGCATAGCATTTTCCAAGGAGAGCACTTTGAACCTTCATTTTGATTGTCTGGGGTCTGGTCAACTCCTTGTGTCTTGTTATTTTCGTGTTATATGCATCTGATGGTCATCATTCTATATGGCTTCCCTCCTAGGAAGGAACTGGGCTGCTATTTCTGATATCCTTGGAGGTTTGTTGATTGACTATCAGATGTGTTTACTTCCTGGCCCCTGTTATGGCTAGGACTATCTGCCGACCTTGTCCTTACCCTGCACTGGGAATGTCTTTGTCTTATGCACGTAGTCTGCCTTGTTGTTGCAAATCACGTCTCTGCTATAATCACGGGATGCTCCGGTCTCTTCGTTCCACTCAACGTAACCCCTTCCCACGAGCTCCACTTTCACTATGGGGTCCACCAGGGTGCTGTTCAGGGTTAGAATCACCTGCCCTTCTATGCTGGAGCCAGCCAGGTAGACCATATCCTTGGGCAGCACTAATTCAATTGACTTCACCACAGACATGGGGGGTTGGGGAGGTGGAGAAACATCCTTCCCCCTCCTCCATGCCTCTGAGATTCCCAGTTCTTTGGCTGTAGTGATGTAATCATATCTATGACATCATTCTACCCGGAGTTCCGGGAAGGGGGACCCCGTGGCTAGGAGGGGAGACAAGGCTGTTGTTTGAGGTGGTTGTGGGGCAGGTGGTAGTTTGGGAATCTCATAGTTCTCACTGGTTTTTGAAATGGTAGCCTTGCCATTTTATTTTTTGGTTAATCTTATTTTTATTTTTTCTTTCTTGTTTTATCTACAGGGTCACTCTGTCACCCAGGCTGGAGTGCAGTGGCACCATCATAGCTCACTGCAGCCTCGAACTCCTGGGCTCAAGGGATCGTCCTGCCTCAGCCTCTCGAGTAGCTGGGACTACAGGTGTGTGCCACCATGCATGGCTAATTTTCCTATTTTTTGTAGATATGGAGTCTTGCTATGTTGCCCAGGCTGGTCTCAAACTCCTGGGCTCAGGTGATCCTCCCATCTCAGCCTCCCAAAGTGCTGGGATTACAGATGTGAGCCATCATGCCCAGCCACCACTTTTTTTTATAGGAAATGACAAAACACAACAAACAAACAACAAGACTCCAATATTCCTGACACATAGGGAATGCCTGTTATCATTCCAGGGGTTTACACCCTTTCCCCTTTGCAAAATGATACACTCATTAAGTCATTCAACAAACTTTTATTGGCTGAGCCAGACATTGTGGTCAATTGTTGTAGTAGCCATAGGAAACCGAGTATTATCTGCTCCATTAACAGATGATGAAGAAGAGACCCAGGGAATGAGACCAAAGTATTTTCTGTCCTATCAGATGGTTCCCCAAACTGGCACGTGCACCTACCTCTCAGGTTTGCACGTTGGTTTGGGGTTCTACACAATCATTTTCATTTTAATGGTTGTACATTTATATCAGTGTGTATTAGAAAAAATATATAATAGATATGGAAAAGACACGAAATCTGGTGTGTATTGAAGATGCTCAGAGAGCATTGCGTGTTCAGTCTGAACAGTGACACTGTCAGAAAGCACCATCTCCCTGTGTGATTGACATTTCTCTTTATATAAGCCTGTGTCTCCCCCATTGGAAGTCCCTCCACGGTAAGACTTTGTCTCAGTGAGTTTTGTGCCCACCAATGTCTGCCTGACCTGGTTTCCTATGGCTACTATAACAATTGACCACAATGTCTGGCTCAGACAATAAAAGTTTGTTCAATGACTTAATGATCTCTAAGAGTACAAGAGTATATCATTTTGCAAAAGGGAAACCCAGGCCCTTTGCACCCTAGCTGTTATTCTCGGTGCCTGATTTGCACATGAGCTGGTGCCTAAGGGGAAGGGCTATTGAAGGTTCTAGAAAGTACCCATTCTCCAGATTGACAGGCCTCATTCATTGACCTTGCTGTGTCTTACTTTATTTTATGTGATAGCTTTTGTGGGCATCAAACATCTTGTCTTCCTAACTGATTTGTGAGCTTTTTACTGACATGCCTGGAATAGTTTCTTATTCATGCTTTGAAATTATTAACCTGAGCAAATTTGAGACATTTTTGACTTTCTCCAGATGGCTTAGCGAATCCTAGGCCTGAATCAATAGCCCTTCAAGGTCTTGTCTGCAAGCAAAGCTAGACATTTCTTACTCTGTTTCTTAACTGTGTTACTTAACTGTCCAAGGTGCCTGGGCAGTGGCCCAAATCAAGTGTCCACGAACGACGCATTCCCTCTTTCGGCCACGTTGACCTTTGCAACAGCAGGCACAAATGGACAATGTGCACTTATAGAAATAGGTCAAGTCCCTGTGGCAGGTGTTCTTAACTTTGGAAGAATTCAGCCACTTCACAGACTCAGGTGGGCCTGCTTCATTCCTGCCTACACCTGTGGCATTATTGCTCCATGGCTGACGGCTGAAAGACCAGAACTGTGTTCAGTACCCTTGACCAGGGCCTGAAGTTGCAAACAGTTAACAGCAACACCTGAACTTCATGGAACAGAATGTGTCAGTTATCTGTGGCTGCTGTAACAAAAGACCACAAACTCGGTGGCTTGAAATAAAACATATTTTTTTATCTTACAGTTCTGGAGGTCAGAAGTCTCAAACGGGTTTTAGGAGCTAAAAAAATCAAGATGTTGTTCTAGGAAAGAATCCATTCCTGGCCTTTTTTAACCTCCAGAGGCTGCCCTCATTCCTGCCTTCTTGACCTGCTCATTCTAACCCTTGCAGCTGTTGTCACACCTTCCTGTCTCCCTCTGCCACTTATCAGGACCCTTGTAATATTGGGCCCACTTGGGCCACCCGGGATAATTTCCCCATTTCCTTTAGCTGTGTAAGGTACTATAATCATAGATTCCGGGGATTAGGGCAAGGACATCTTTGGGGGTGGGTGTTTCACGATTCTGTCTACCCCATCAGGAAATAGCAGAAGCAGCAGTGACCAGATAGAACAGAGTGCTACAGAAGCCTTGTAAAAGTCTACTGGGAACTCACGCTTTTCTGCTTACAGCTCTGGAGAGAAAGGCCAAAGTCCTCCTGGTGGCCTTCAAGGTATTACATGTCACCCCTCTGACCTCATCCCCTCCTCCCTCCCTTGCTCCGTCTGCCCAGCCGTACCAGCCCCTTCCGGCTCCCCGGACACCTCTCTATGCCGTTTCCGGCCTTTGAGATTGCCCTTCCCTCCTAGACCCCAATGTCCTTGGAGTGTCATCTCCCATCTCAGGTCAAATGTCATCTTTTTCAAGAGGCCCACTACATTCACCGGAACCAGAATATCTTCTCTCCCCGCCCCCCACGTGGCCGCTGGTCACTGTTCAGCCTTCATTGACTCTCCTACCAGGAATTATCTGAAATTACTTGCCGTATTTATTCATTTCTTGCCTGGATCCCCCAGATAAGAATTTACCCTCCCGGAGACCACCAACCGGGTCTGATTTGCTCTCTGTTGGGCCCCCCCCAGCTCTGAGCACCCTGTCCAGCTGCTTTGTAGGTGCCCAGCACGGGTCATTTGTGTGCCCGCCAAGACTGGCCAGAGTGGAACAGAGTGGAGGGGGGAGGGCAGCCCTGCCCGCCTGGACAGCTCTGGACAGCTCGGAGAAGGCGGGAAAACGAGGCGGGAAAAACCAGCAAACAAGCCCTGCGGGTGGGTAGGGTGGGGAGCGCTGTCGGGCCCTGAAGCTAGGCAGTGGGGCTTGGCGGAATCAGGCTAGCCATGGGGGTGCAGGTGGTATGGTAGGGGCCCCCCACATTCTCTCGCAGTATTGAGACATTGATTCCGGCCTTCTTAGCCTAAGTGGTCAGTGCGTGCCCGTGGAGAGGGGGGACTGCGAGCGGACTTAAGAGCTCAGGGGATCTCTAGCCTAGCCTGGAGGTCCCTAGGGCCCCTAGGGGGCACACACGTGGGGGGACCCACGTCCTGCCACGCAGCCCCCCTGCAGGCTGGGCGCGCCCGGCAAAGCGCACAGGGCTGGGCGGGGCCCCGGCCCGCGGGGCGGAGGACCGGTGGACAGAGGCGGGGGCGTCCCCCACCCTCTTTCTCTCTTCCCGCCACTGCGCGGGCCAATCAGGAGCCAGACGCCCGCCCCCGGGCCAGCCTCCCACGGCCCCGCAACTCCCAAATGCCGAGTTTTCGCGGGAAAGAAATCAGAGCAGCTGGCAGCGCGGCGGGTAGCACAGCCGACCCGGCGCTCGGCTCGCACCGCATCCGCGCGGGGTCCGAGCCACGAACGCGGCTCCGTCGTCACCCCCGGCCGGGCCAGGCGCGCAGGCAGGCGAGCGGATCGCGGCGGCTGGAGAGGTGAGCGGCGGGCAGGGCCGGCTGCCAGCCGGGACCGGGCGCCTCGGGTGCGGGGACTCTGCCAAACTTCCCCGAGCGGGCTCGGGATGCGCTGCCGGGCACCGGCGCACGCCTACCCCACACACGCGACCGGGACCCGGGGCCTCTCCCTCCGCCGGCCCTTAGGAGTTGTCCCGGCCCGGGCACTGCGGCTGTAGCCGCTGCAACCGCGACGTCCCGAGGAGCCCCGCGGGGGTCGGGCGGGCTGAGTGGGGGAGGGCCCGGCGAGCCGCGGGGGAGGATGTCAGGCTCCGCGCCTGCGCGCGGGGCGCCCCGCGATTCAATTGTCGCGCCCGAGCCCGATTTCGCGCGCCCTGAGTTCCGCGGGCGCGTCTTGGCCAATGGGGAGCGAGCGGGGCGGGGCGGTAGGCCGCGGCGGAGCCAATAAGAGGCGGCTCAAGTGAAGGGGGCGGGACTTGGCGAGTGGGGGGGCCGTCGGCCGGTCCCGGCGGTGGGGTGGGCGTGGGCTGGCTGGCCGCGACCCGCGCGGGCTGGTGGGAGTGCGGGAGGTACCCCGGGGGCGGGGGTCGGGGGTCCGGGAAGCACTGGCCGCCCGGGGGTGAGGGCCCGAGGTGAGTCGCTCGGCGCGCGCGCGGGGATGGCCGGGACGGGGCGGCCGGTTGCCATGGCCACCGCGGGGCGGGCCCAGTCACGCACGCGCGCGGGGGGCGGTGGGGAGGGGGGGTCCCCGTGAGTACCGAGGGGTCCCGGGGCTCGCGGGTCTCGGGTGGGGTCTTTCCTCTCAGTCGCACTTGGTTGAGTTCTCCTGGGACTTTTTAAGTTCCGGCCGGCGCCGGACTTTTGGGATTCCCTCTTCCGTCAATATGAATCCGAGGAATGAATGAATGAATGAACGAATGAACGAAGCAACTTGGCCACTCCCAGGGTGGCTGCACAATCTCAGCCGAGGCCTCCTTCCTCTGGTCGCTGGTGTTTTCCTCTGTGAATGGGGGGTGGGTTGGTTGCACTGCGTGGTCTGAGTCCCTTTTGCTCCCCCTCGGTTCCTGTCCTCTTCAGTCCTCAACATTTGCTAGTCATTAATGCATTAAGTCCTTAATTGACTCTGCCTGGCCCTGGGCAGGGCCTGGCAGTATATGGGGGATCAGGAGGCTGAAAGGGTGTTCTGGGAGTTTCCTGCTGTCCACAGACTGGACAAAAGCAACCAGACCCCACTGTGGGGTGCCATGGCCTGGTGGCCCAGGCACAACTGACCTTGGGCTCGCACTGTCTCTTCCCACAGCGTCGGCACCATGTGGATCCAGGTGCGGACCATGGACGGGACAATGACCCGCACGGTGAACTGGCTGTCCAGGCTGACCAAGGTGGAAGAACTGCGCAGGAAGATCCAGGAGCTGTTCCACGTGGAGCCGGGCCTGCAGAGGCTGTTCTACAGGGGCAAGCAGGTAAACCCGCCCTGCAGGCTGCCTGCCCGCCCCGCACCTTTGTTCTTGCCTGGTCCAGGCACCGCGCCTGGGCAGCAGCCACCAGCAGAAACATTCTCCTCCCCCCCTCCTCGTCCATCCGGCTTCACGTGTCCCGGAAGGAGAAGTCCACAGAAACCTCAGATGCCTGCGAGAGGAAGGAACAAAGGCGGGACCTGCAGATCGACACCCCGGGGCAGGCAGCTGGCACTTGAAAATCTGTAGTGTCTGGGCTTTTAAACTTTTTATTTTTTTAAAGCCCCTGCCCCCTCCAAAACAATTTCTAGAGAAAGAAGTTGGAGGTGGCCGACAGAGGGCTGAGGAATTTCGCAGAAGGGCCTAGTTCGGATCATCATGCGATAGGACAGGGAGGGCCGGTTTTTCTTTAAAACGCACACTGATGGCCCACAGCCTGTGCTCGTTAAACGTAAACGTCGGGAGTCTGTTTTGTAGAAATTTGGATTAGCTGTGAATACAGTCTGGAGATGGTGTTTGCAAATTGGGAATTCCTGACACTCTGGGCCTGCCCTCCTGTGGCTGCCCGGGATGCGGGGAGGAAATGTGGTCTCGGAGAGGGTCTGCTTGCCTCTTTCTCAGCCCCTCGTAGCGTTTAAAATGGCCACCTGGGCTTTCGCAGCTGCGCACATTTGGGATGTGTTCTCCATTGGCACCTGGGGGCTTCTGTTGTTGGCATCGTTGGGACGGTGGGACGTCCTGGGAGTGGGATTTCCCAGCGGGCTAAGATGGTTGAGATCAAAGGTGTGGCTCCCGTCTGCTGGGGTTGGTTGGACTGTGGGGACAGGGCCACAGAGACTCCTGAAACTGGATTAAAAGTCGTCAATTGGGCTGCGTGTGCCCGACTTTGTTGTTGTCGAATCTTGAACTGGGTACTGCTGCCATCTGGTGTCTAGATTGAAAAACAAATGCTCTGGGCTTGGCCAGGTTTTTTGGGGGCTGGGAGGAAGGATCCCGCCTGCTTACTCGAGATGAGACCTGATGATTAATTTCTCAGGCTCTTGGCGCCCTGGGAGACCTTTCTTAGTCTCCTTCCCGTAAAAGACCGATGACTTGAGTCTTAAGAATCCGAGTTAACCCGCCCTGTCCCCGGGAGAAGCAGATCTGCAGGACTTGGGGACTTGCCGGGGCCGCCGTGGGTGTGTGGAGCAGAGGCAAGGCTGCGATCTCAGCGGACTTCCACTGGGTCTTTCTCCCTCTCTCTCCAACGGTGGCTTCCAGACTGATCTTGACTTTGCCAGTCTTTGTTCAGCCTTCATTTCACACAGTTTCTGAAAACCTGCATGTATCTGCTAAGTTCATGGCACAGCTCACAGGTGGGCTGGACTCTCACCCTTTCATATTCACGGGAGGGAATATTACCGGGTGCCCACTGCATGCCCGCCACTGAGTTAGCATTTTAATTTTTGTATTTCAAACATGGCAGGGAAGTTGAAAGAGCCATGAAACACCTAAACCCACCACCCATTTAAACTTTACTGTTGACATTTTGCTGTATTAGGTTTGTCACATGGATCTAGCTTTCTATTCATCCACCAATCGCAGTTTCTTGGAATGCATTGCAAAGTTCGTTGCAGACGGATGCCCATCCATGTCACCCATAACTACATCAGCACGTGCATTTTTGACTAGAGTTCAGTATGTGTGGTTTTATTTGTTTTTTTTAAGTTAAAAATTTGTATATGGTAAAACACATAGCTGTTAAGCAGACCATCTGGAGAATTTTGACAAATGTGTACATCCATATATCCCAAACCCCTGTGTCCTTTCACTTGTAACATATTTAATCCATACAAAAGTCCTTGTCTGTAAGTTGAAAATGTGGTAATGACAGGAAGGCTTATGTCAGGCACATCGTGCTTTTGATTGACAGGACGTCAGCAATGGGGCACTCACCCGACTGGGAGGGGAGCTGGGAGTTGAACCCAGGATTTTGGTTTCCAAGACTGAGCTCTTCTCACAGTGCAGCTTTGGTAGTTATGAAAAGATCTTCATAACTGTCCCTTATGTTCCCCTTCCTCCCCCCGTGGTCATTCCCCACGCGGCAGCTGCATAAGGAACGTGTAGTTGTTTCTGTTTTCTGGGCCTTAGCGAGGTGACGCCATTTCCCCAGTCGCACGGTTAGGAAGTGGCCTGGCCACACACGGGGGTGGGGGGTGGGGACAGACACAGGGCGGCACCTCACAGCGTGTGAAGTCTGCATGCTCACTAGGCTGATCGCGATAGAAAGCAACTCCATTTTCCAGGGGGTGCAAGTGGGCTTTTGTCTTTACAGAATGTTCTAGCGTGTTCACAATCCTTGTTTCTTTAAAGAGGGGGAAGAAAATGGCCCAAGGTCTGCAGCGAGGTGGATTGAGACCACGAGGCAGAGCAAAGTCGGGCCTGCCTTCGGGATATTGCATCTGGGCTGAATAAGGCGGCGGTTATTGCACTTGATTGTCGGAAATTCGGGGAACCCAGTGGCGGGGACTTTGGCAGGCCCAGCCGGGGCAGGGGAGAACCATCTGCAGCTTTCATTCTTTTCTGACTGTTCATAAAAATAACAATAGCTGTGTTTTGAGGCACCTTTAGCATGCTCAGGTCAAGATGTTCTGCACTTTTCCTTTCCACGTCTCTGGCTGGCAACACACTCGCTCTCCAGTGCTTGTTTTTCAAACAGGGCTAATTGTGGCCCCGCCACGTTGCACCGTGGTGGGAATTCAGTGAGGCCGGGGACGCGGAGGGCTGAGCCCACCCCTGGCTCACAGTAAAAGTGCAATAAATAAACTAGCTCGGGGGGTCTCCCCTTCTGCTCTGCGGATGTTTGAGACCAGATGTTTGAGGTCGGATCGTTCTCTGGGGTGGGGTGTCCTGGGCACTGCAGGTGCTGAGCAGTGACCCTGCCGCCACCTACTCTATGCCAGGAACTCCTTCAAGCTGTGACACCTACTGTCTCCAGTGTCCCCGTGTCCTTAGGGGGCAGAGTCAGCCGTTGAGAACTACTAACTTAGTAGATCATTTAGGAAAATAGCTACATTGGCCAGGCCTGTTGCAGAAGCTGAGTTAAGGTCAGGCTGATACATCAGTCGAAAGGGTGGTACAGGAATGGCCTTGCAAGGGCCACTTGTCACAGTGCTGCACCAGGTGTCCCCACTGGACAGCCCCCTTGCAGAGACCAGAGGCTTGTCCCTCAGGCTGCACAAAAGGGGGGTCCCCACCACCAGCACCCCCACTCACCTTGTTCAGCCTTCCCCCGGTGCACTCCCGGCCGAAGGACACATCCTCTGAGCCCGGCGTCAGCTGACTTGCTGTAGAGGGTCCCATAGTAAGTTTTGTGGCCTTGTGGGCCAGTCTGTTGGGGGCTTCTCAACTCCGCTGTTGTGACCCCAAAGCATCCATAGACAATCTGTAAATGGATGGGCGTGGTCGTGTCCCAATAAAATTCCATAAAAACAAATGCAGGCCAGAATCGTCCCACCACGGCTGCAGTTTGTCAGCCAGACCCTGTGCTGAGATCCAGCTCCCATCGGTGTGTTCAGGTCTTACCGCCGGCATAGCCTTGCTGTGGAATGTGTTGGAACAGGTCCCCCAGGGCGCTGCGTCGGGAGAGTTTTCCTAGATCAGAGGTTGCGTTCTCAAACTGTTTCGTCTCAGGACCCCTCTCTGGCCTCTGAAGTGATTGAGGATTCTGAAGAGCTTTTGTCTAAGTGGATTCCCTCTGTCAGATGTTAGTGTGTTGGAGACTGAAGGCTGAGAATGGTTTAGAGCACAAGAACACACGTGTGCGTCTTTAGGCGACAGCATGGTGGTGCTGTCCCTACTCACGCAGCCTCCGAATATCCCTGTCCCTTGTGAGACCACAAGAGTGAAAATGGGCAGTGACAGACACCTTGGTATCACAACAGCCGCACTGACCTCCAAAGTGCTGCTCTGGGGCGAATCCTCAGCTGTGGCCCGGGCAGGTCAGAGGGCAGAGTTCACTTGTCACTAGTGATCCATCCGCTCTGTCCACGGTGTCCTGGGGCGTGACGAGAGGGGTCGTGCCTGTCTTCGAGGTGCTGTCTGCTATGCCGCCGCCTCCCCATGTGTGTCCTGTGTCCCCTCTGCCGTGTCTGGGATCCTGCCTCGTAAATCTTCATGTCTTCCGTCTCTGGCCGCCCGTCTGTCCTGCGTGCACTGGGGGTTGCTGCAGAAGCCTGGAGCTGTTCCCCGCCGGGCTGAGACCGCCGGGCTGAGACCGCACGGTGAGGGCCGAGGCTGCCTCCCCAGGAAGGCAGAGCGACGTCTCACTTCCTTTCCCTCCCCCGGGTCTGGCCGCCAGGCCCCGCACATGCTCTGTTCTCTCTCCCCTGCAGCCGAGGGGTCCCTGTTGGTGTGAGGCTCACACGGTCCTTGTTGTGCCCCTGCAGTCTGATTTCTGTCCCTGAAATCTCTGTCTCTGAACCACTTGCCAAGCTTGCTGGCATTTAGTTCCTGCTCTGTTGTGCTTCTGGGTGGCATTTGACACCCTGAAAAATAACCCCTGAACTATGGCTCAAGAAGGTAGAAAGTGGGTAGAAACACTGGGTGTGGTGAGCTTTTATCCTAAAGTTTCAAAAGTGACATATTTCGTTGTCCAACTGTGTCCGTATGTATTTAGCTTTTACACAATGCCTGTGGTATGGAATCCCAAATGTCCAAAAAGCAAGGAGCAAATGTCCCCCCAGCCTTGGCACTCAGTGCCCCCGAAGCAGTAACCTGCCTCCTTCCAGAGGTGTTTGGATGTATTTGTGCACGTTCCCTATGTTTTTATTACAGATAAGAGCATGCCATGTTCGTGCCTTTCTTTGCCCTGAACTTTTCATTTAATAGCTCTGTGATGGTTCCACGTCAGTGCCATAGCTGCTTTGTTCTTGTGGTGGCTAATAGACCTCTTGTTTGGATACATTGTAATTTATTTACCTACTTACTTATTTTCTTGAGACAGGGTCTTGCTCTGTTGCCCCGGCTGGAGTGCTGGTGTCATCGTAGCTCACTGCAGCCTCCAACACCTGATTAACCAGTTTATTTAATATTGCTGGGCCTTTTGGTTGTTCCTGGCTTTTTTTCCTCCCCTAGTAAGTTCAAGGTTGTGGTGTACACCCTTGCTACACATGTCTTTGTGCGTATGATTGAGTGCGGTGACAGGCTGCCTTCCTTGGAGTGCAGTTGGGTCAGAGGTTGAGTAGGTACCTTTTAATTTTTGATGATTTTTTTCCTACCAGCAAGGGCAGGGGCTGCTAGATGGATTTTAGATTAAACCACTCCTTCTACCGGGCACAGTGATAGCACTTGAGTTAGGGCCACGGTGATACCATTTAATAGAACGTTTCACTTTACTGGGTTTAGTGACTTAAAAACTTTCCCATCATGGAAATTTGTAATCATTTTAATCATCAGCCAAGAATAAAGGGTATAACGGAGCTCTGCACCCATCACCCTCTACAATAGTCCCCAGCTGGGCCTGATACTTGTTTTCTGCCCTGCTCACTTAGCTCTACCCTACTGGATTGGTGTTTTTTTTGTTTTTTTTTTTAGACAGAGTCTCACTCTGTTGCCCGGGCTAGAGTGCCATGGCATCAGCCTAGCCCACAGTAGCCTCACACTCCTGGGCTCAGGCAATCCTCCTGCCTCAGCCTCCCGAGTAGCTGGGACTACAGGCATGCGCCACCATGCCCAGCTAATTTTTTCTATATATTTTTAATTGTCCAGGTAATTTCTTTCTATTTTTAGTAGAGACAGGGTCTCACTCTTGCTCAGGCTGGTCTCGAACTCCTGACCTCAAGCAATCCTCCCGCCTCTTGCCTGGGCCTCCTGCCTGGGCCTCCTGCCTGGGCCTCCCGGAGTGCTAGGATTACAGGCGTGAGCCACACCCAGCCAGGATTGTTTTTTTTTAAAGAGACAGGGTCTTACTCTGTCACCCAAGCTGGAGTGCAGTGGCATCATTATAGCTCCCTGCAGCCACCGACTCCTGGGCTCAAGCCATCTTCTTGCCTCAGCTTTCCCAGTAGCTGGGACTACAGGCATGCGCTAATTTATTTATTTTTTTGTAGAGACAGGGTCTCTTTCTTTCTCAGGCTGGTCTTTAACTCCTGGCCTGAAGTGATCCTCCCACCTCAGCCCCCCAAAGTGCTGGGGTCAGGTTTCAAATTTTTTTTCTTAAATACTCAGTTGGTACCAAAGGTTTATTTTATTTTATTTTTATTTATTTATTTGTTTTTGAGACAGAGTCTCACTCTGTTGCCCAGGCTAGAGTGCCATGGCATCAGCCTAGCTCACAGCAACCTCAAACTCCTGGGCTCAAGCGATCCTCCTGCCTCAGCCTCCCGAGTAGCTGGGACTACAGGCATGTGCCACCATGCCCAGCTAATTTTTTCTATATATTTTTAGTTGGCCAGCTAATTTCTTTCTATTTTTAGTAGAGATGGGGTCTCGCTCTTGCTTAGGCCGGTCTCGAACTTCTGAGCTCAAACGATCCACCTGCCTCAATCTCCCAGAGTGCTAGGATTACAGGTGCGAGCCACCCCGCCAGGCCTATTTTATTTTTTCTAATATGAAGCAGGTAGTGAGATTCAATTTTCTTTCTTTCTTTTTTGTTTTTTCTTTTTTTTTTTTTTTTTTGAGACAGGGCCTCATTCTGTCACCCAGGCTGGAGTGCAGTGGTGTCATTGTAGCTCACTGTAGCCTCCAACTCCGGGGCTTAAGTGGTCCTTCTGAGTAGCTGGGACTATAGGCGTACACCACCACGCCTGGCTGATTTTTCTACTTTTAGTAGAGACATGGTCTCAAAGTCCTGACCCCAAATGATTCTCCCGCCTCGGCCTCCCAGGATGCTGGGATTCCCTTCGTGAGCCCCTGCGCCCGGCCCCCAAAGGTTTAATTTTTAACATTAGAAACCCTAAAATAAGGTGTGACTTTTCTGTGCTTTGGCTTTTTTTTTTTTTTTAGCTTTCATTATCATCATTAGCCTGAGGCTGGGATTTTTAGGGCCTCAGTCACAGACCCAGACTGGAAACGGGCTACTGGGAGAGTCAGAGCCTAGCTTTCCCTCCTGTGGTTCCTGAACATCTGTGCACAGCTTTTGGGCAAGCTCCACAGGGGAGGTGGCACTGACCACACACCTCGCTGTCACAAAAGGTTGTGCAAGCTTCTTCCTGCTTGCTTTGGGGCCCTTCTGGAAAGTTCTAGAAGCAACACCAGGAGGCAACCTAACCGGCCCATGAGTTGTGTTCTGGAGGTGGAGCTCCCTGCCCACGCCCCGCCCTGTTTGTGTCCCTGTCGTTGGCACCTTTGTACCAGGAGACACGTCCTGCTGCCTGACAGGGCCCTGGCCCAGCAGGGCCCAGCAAGCGGCTCCTCTCTCAGTGGTTGCTGGTGAGGCTTGGCCAAGGCCTCAGCTCGGATCCTCCCCGCTGCCCCAGAATACAGCCCTCACCCTCCACGTCCACATCCTGGTCTCTGTCCCAGGCAGGCAGGACGGGATCTGACCACGTGGCTTCCTCCTGGCTTTGTTCCATTTTTCCCGCCACCTCCCGCTGTCCAGGTCACTTGGTTTGTGGCACCTCCCCCAGCCACCCTGCTGGCCTGCCCGTCCTCCCGACCTGCTCTCTGCTCCCCTCCTCTGTAATCTGCCGCATTTCCTCGTCAGGGTGCGGGGAGGCCCCTCTACTGTGTTGTGTGTGGCTGTCATGTGCGGCTGCGTGACGTTCCCTGGTGCAGATGAGCCGCCGCATGCTTGTTCCTTCTCCGCTGGCCAGCTCTCAGGTGGTTTGCAATGTTTTGCCACCAAGTGATGCTGCTACGAACATACGACGAGCACCTGTGTACGTGTCCCTTGGACACACATGGGGGGGCCTGTCTAGCTCAGCGGTTCTCACTGGGGACATCTGTGGTTGTCACAATCGGGGAGGGTTCCTCCGGGCGCAGAGTGGGTGAAGGCCAGGGACGCTGCTCAGCACCTGCAGTGCCCAGGGCCTGTCCCTGAGCGTCAGCAGTGGCCGGCGGGGTGTCCGAGCTGTGGAAGCGCCGGGCCCCAGGGCTCGAATGTCCTGGTCGTCATTTAAGTGCTGTTTGGCTTGTGCCCTGCTGGTTCCCCATCTGTTACACAGAGCGCACTTATCTTCCCCCCTTGTCTAAATTAAAAAACTTTATTTCTTAGAGCCGTTTAAGTTCGTAGCAAAAGTGAACAGGAGGTACAAAGTGTCCCACACATCCCCTGTCCCCACAGCGGGGCACTGGTTACGGCAGATGAACCTCTGTAGACGCATAAGCATCACTCAGTCCACGGTTCACACCGGGGGCCGCTCTTGGTGTTGCGTGTTCTGTGGTTTGGACACGTACATGACATGTGTCTGCCGTGGTGGTTTCCTACAGCCCGGCCCGCCACCCTCAAAGTCCCCTGCGCTCCACCTGCTCCTCCCTCCCTGCCCCCAGCCTCCAGCTACCACTGATCTTTTACTGTCTCCACAGTTTTTGCCTTTTCCAGAATGTCCCATAGTTGGAACGTACAGTGTGTGGCCTTTTCCAATGGGCTACTTCATTTTTTTGACAGCGTCATTGGGATATAGTCTATATACTGTTCAATTCAACCATTTAAAAGTAGAGTTCAATGATTTTAGGTACCTTTAAGAGTTGTGCAGCCATCATTGTAGTTGATTTTAGAACATTTCATCACATCTAGAGGAAATCCTGCACCCCCAGCCAACACCCTCAAATTCCCCCACCCCCAGCCCCTGGCACCCACGAATCCACTTCCTATCTCTGGATCTGCCTGTTCTGAATGTTTCGTTTCTTTCTTTTTTTTTTTTGAGACAGAGTCTCACTCTGTTGCCCAAGCTAGAGTGAGTGCTGTGGCGTCAGCCTAGCTCACAGCAACCTCAAGCTGTTCAAGCTGAGTCCGAGTAGCTGGGACTACAGGCATGTGCCACCATGACCGGCTAATTTTTCTATATATATTTTTAGCTGTCCAAATCATTTCTTTCTATTTTTAGTAGAGACAAGGTCTCGCTCTTGCTCAGGCTGGTCTCGAACTTCTGAGCTCAAACAATCCACCCGCCTCAGCCTCCCAGAGTGCTAGGATTACAGGCATGAGCCACCGCGCCCGGCCTGAATGTTTCATGTAACTGGAGTCATGTGGCCTGTGTCAGAGCCTCGTCCGTTTTCATGGCTGAGTGATATTCCACGTGTGGGTGGACCACGTTGTTTTTATCTATCCATCTGTTGGTGGACACTGGGCTGTTTGCAACCTCTGACTGTGCTGAACGAAGCTGTGTGAACACGCGGGTATAGGTTGACATGCCTTATCATTCCTGTCCGTGTCACCTCTGCCTGGTGTCAGAGTTGGTCCCGTGTTGAGGGACTGTGCTGTGCTTTCGCTGGGCACCTGGGCAGTGCTGGGCACGTGACGGACACTCATGGCCGGCTGGGTGAGCAGGTGGGGGAAGCAGTTGTCAGTGGGCCCTCCATATCCGGGGTGGGCTTCTGGGCAGCCCCTGGAACCCCTGCAGCTGTATGTAGGGTGGACACGTGCTCAAGAGCATTTTCCTGATAGCTGGGCATGGTGGCCACACCTGTAGTCCCAGCCACTCGGGAGGCTGAGGTGGCAGGAGGATCACCTTACCCAGGAATTGGGCAGGGGTAGGGAAGGGGAAGAGGCATTTTTCTGGAGAAGAAGGGCCATCCTCCTTCAGGTTCTCCTGTGATGGATAAAGTGTAAAAGCCCCCTGCAGGGAGGGACCGTGGACCCTGGGGCTCACTTTGACCCCAGGTGCTATTTGCATGGCAGGCCACCAGGCCCGAGGACACCAGCGGGTAGGAAGAGTTGGGTGGGAGGGAGGAGAGAGCTGCCCCTTGTGTATCTCTTGCCCTCTCTCCTCTCCTTCCGTAGGGCGATTCTGGCCCCATGGGACACTGGGCAATGTCTGGGGACATTTGTGGTTGTCATGACAGGGGGCTGCTGCTGTCACAGAGTGGATAGTGGCTGGGGACACTGCTCAGCACCCTGCAGGGCCCAGGGCGGCCCCACCTGAGAGAGCGGGGGCCCCACCCAGCCCCAGTGTCCATAGTGCAGAAGGGGAGGCCCCCCTTAGGGGCATGTGATGAGCCACAGGGGAAGGGGGTCTCTGTTGGGTGTTGGAGAGCTGAGGGGCAGTTTCTATCAAAAGAAACCCACCCCCCAGCCTCTTGTAGCATCCGAATGCAGCCCAGGTGACGAGCTGCTTCAAGCACAGCTGCTGCATCAGACGACCAGGGGCTCAGACAGTTGCAATGTGCTGGTGGCAGGTGCCTCTGCCCCCACCGTAAACCCAGGGGGTTAGGATAAGGCCTCAGAGAGAGGGGTGGGGCAACGGCAGCAGAAGCTGCCCTGGCAGATAAGGTTTGAGCCCCTGGGAGGAATCGGGGACACTGGGGTGTTCCGTGTGGGGCAGGTCTCTCCCCCCACCCGGCACTGGGGACATTGGGACTGGATCCTTCTCTGGGGAGGGGCCGTCCTGGGCACTGCATGGTGCTGAGCAGTGTCCCTGGCCTCGCCCACTCTATGCCAGGAGCTCCCCCTATCCCCTGAGTTATGGAGGGAGTGTCCCCAGAAATTGCCTAATGTCCCCTGGGAGGTAGGATCAGCCCTGGCTGAGAACCAGTGATAGAGGGTGACGTGTTCACTGTAGCTGTGAGCTACAGCTGCTGTGATCATAAAGTACTAGGAAGATCCCCTGAAACCCCACGAGTGTCCACAGCACAGCGGGGTGATGATGGTGCATGTGCTTACAGGAACACTGGGCACGTGCCGCCAGCCGCCCTCACTGAGGGGGCCCGGGGACCCTGAAGGAAGGGCTGAGGGTGCTGTGGGTCTGACACCCCCGGCTTTGGGGTCCTTCAGTCTGATCTACATCACACCGTGCGTGAGGGTGGGAACATGGGGGCTTTTCTCGTGGCCAGCCTGGCACCTGGGGACCCAAACTCAAATATGGAGGACGAACGGCCTTTGTCCTGGGTGTCCCTGCAGATGGAGGACGGCCACAGTCTCTTCGACTACAATGTCCGCCTGAACGACACCATCCAGCTCCTGGTCCGCCAGAGCCTCGTGCTGCCCCCCGCCGCTGTCAAGGAGAGGGACCCCGAGCTCTCCGACACGGATTCCGGCTGCTGCCTAGCCCAGAGCGAGTCGGACAAGTCCTCGACCCACAGCGAGGCGGCCGCCGAGATGGACAGCAAAGTGGGCCTGGCGGACGAGGCCTCGTGGGTCGAGACCGGACAGGGTCTGTACAAGGTGAGGCCCTGGGGTCCAACATCGTCCCTGCCTCGTGGGGCCTCCACACACTCAGGGCCATGAGGAGTACACCCCATGCCCCTCGTCGTTGCTGGTCCCTGGCCGCACTACTTGGACTTTGTTGAGAGCAGGCAGCCCCCTCCCTGGCTCTGTCCACCTCGTGCTGCCCCCCACTGCCTCTGTCCCGTGGTGGAAATGACCAGGGGGTGGTTTCCTGTGTGTTCCTGGTAGGGAACATATGATTCTCCAGGATTCATTTGTGACGCTCTAGAGTGGAGTCCTCTGTTGGGGCCTGCAGGTGTCTTCTCTGTGGCCCTTGCAGTGACTGGAATTTCTGAATTTGCTGCCACCGTCTAAGATTAGGAAGTGGCTGGGCATGGTGGCTCACACCTGTAGTCCCAGCACTTTGGGAGGCCGAGACCTGAGGATCGCTTGAAGCCAGGAGTTGGAGGCTGCAGTGAGCTGTGATCGTGCCACTGCACTCTAGCCTGGGTGACAGAGCGAGAACCCCGTCTCTTAAAAAGAAATTTCACAGATCTAGATTTCCAACTTCTCTTGACAGACGAGCAGTTCTGGTCTCCCTGGGCCGCACAGCAGCTATGGCTAGGGTGTGGCAGCAGGGACTCCTGTTGAGATAATCCCTGCATCCTCTGCTCCCCATGGTCTTTGTCTGGGGCAATTCTGCCTTTTTGGGGGACACAGCGATGTCTGGGGACAACTGCAGTAGTCATTACTTGGGGGGTGCTTCTGGCACGGAGTGGGTGGAGGCCAGGGATGCTGCTCAGCACCTGCAGGGTCCAGGATGGCCCCTCCTGGGGAACGATCCAGCCCAAGAGTCACTCGTGCTGCAGCGGCTGAACCCCGTTACAGTGTCTGAGTTCACTGCCCAGTTCCAAAGCACCCAGCGCTCTTGGAACCAGGACAGGCTCTCGCTGGTGTCCCGTCCCTGGGTCGGGATGAGAACTTCCTTGTTCCTCGCAGGTCAATGAGTACGTGGATGCTCGGGACACGAACATGGGGGCGTGGTTCGAGGCGCAGGTGGTCAGGGTGACACAGAAGGCCCCTTCCCAGGACGAGCCCTGCTGCTCCACCTCGGCGCTGGAAGATGATGTCATTTATCACGTGAAATACGACGAGTGAGTGTGGTGGCAGGTGGGCAGGTGGTGTGGGAGCTTGGGCTCTTTGGGGCATGTCAGCGTTGGCCACCTGTCCTCAAGCTGGACCTTGGTACTGTCTTGGGATGGTGATTAGGATCTGGGGGGCCCCTGTCCTTGTGTTCCCTAACAACACACAAGGCCACCTACTTGGGGACCAGCCAGGCTGGCCCCTCCTTGGGTCGTCTTGAAGATCTCAGCTCATCTCAGTCCAGCCAAATTGCCGCGCTCCCCCACCCCAGATCTATTTCATTCATGCCGCTTGTTTGCGTGTGGAACCATCTTTCATGTTTGTTTCTCTTCCCTGCCTGGAACGTAAAGCTCCATTTCCAGTGTGTGTATTTATTGAGCACTTACTGTGTGCCCAGCCCTGTGCCGGGCACGGGGCGGGGGATACACATTGGTGAACACAGGTGGCGTCTGTGCAGGCTGGTGTAATAATATACCGCAGACCTCGCGGCTCAAACAACAGACACTGACTTTCTCAGGGTTCTGGAGGCTGAAGTCCAAGGGAAAGGGGTATGGTCGGGGAGGGTCATGGGGAGGGCTCTCTTCCTGGCTTGCACGCGGCTGCCTTCTCGCTGTGTCCTCACATGGTCTGTCCTCTGCTCTGGTGATCTCTTCCTGTAGGGACACCGGTCCTATCACATTAGGGTCCCATGCTTGTGACCTCAGTTAACCTTCATTACCTCCCTCAGTGTCCTTTCTCCGATACAGTCACATTGTGGGTTAGGGCTTCAACATAGGAACTTCGAGGGGGACACGATTTAGTCCATGACAGAGGGCAAAGCCTGCCTGCCACACATTGTAGGGGGCACAGAGGTTTTACCTGGTTCCATGCGGGGTCCCTTCTGCTCAACAGTTTCTAGCACATATTAGCTCTGTTAAAATTATTGGAGAAATTGGATTGTGTGAATCACAGACAGAAGATTCACATCCTCTTGGTTGGGGGGTCTCAAATTGCAGCCCTAGGACCTAATGTGGCCCACCGCCTGTTTTTGTAAATAAAGTTTTATCGAAACCGTCAGCGCCCATCGGTTCCATGCAGTGTCTATGGTGGCTGTCCTGTTATGCCCTATGGCAGGGCGTAGCCAAAAATACTTACCATCCGGCCCTTTGTAGAAAAAGGTTGACCCCTGTTCTTGGTGGTTTATGAGAAAGTAATGAGTCCCAGGCCGTAGAGCTAGCAGAATAGATTTGGGGTTTGCCCTCTCACTTGAGGCTAAATTCTGGAACATTCTATTTTGTGCCTTTTCTTGTGGCTATTGGCATATTCCTGTATATCTAGAATAATGACTTTCCATTATATTCCAATATCTCTTCTGTTGTATTTATATAAAATAACATATGTTCCATTACAAAAATCACTTTCAACACTCATATGTTGAAACTGTATTTTGTTTGTTCTCCTGAACTTTGCTTCCCCAGTTCCTAGGGCTGCCGTAACAAAGTACCACAAGCTGACTGGCTAATAATGACTGAAATGTGTCCTCTCTCAGTTCTGGCGGCTGGAAGTCCAAGGTCAAGGTGTCGGCAGGGCCAGGCTCTAGGGGAGGGCTCTCCTTTGCCTTTCCCGGCTTTGGGTGGCGGCCGGCAAGCCTTGGTGTTCCCAGGCATTTGCCTTCATCTTTGTGTGACATTCTCCCCTATGTGTCTCTTTTCCTATTCTAAAGACATCAGTCCTGTCGGATTAGGGCCCACCCTACTGCAGTGTGACCTCATCCTAACATGGTTACATCTGCTAAGATCCTGTCTCCAAAAAAAGGTCCTATTCACAGGTACCAGAGATTAGGACTTCAGGATCTTTTTGGGGGGACATGCCCCAAGCTATAACACCTGTAACTGGAGTGTGTCTTACATATGTGTGTTTTTAGCACTAACAGGCAAGGCCGTGGAGGAGGGGACTCTGCACACACTAGGGTGTGTGGCCGCCTCGGCCTCTATTACCTGTTGAGGGGATAAAGTGTGACGTGACCTTGGGCTCTAATGATGGGCTTTTTCTCCCAGCTACCCGGAGAACGGTGTGGTCCAGATGAACTCCAGGGACGTCCGCGCCCGCGCCCGCACCATCATCAAGTGGCAGGACCTGGAGGTGGGCCAGGTGGTCATGCTCAACTACAACCCCGACAACCCCAAGGAGCGGGGCTTCTGGTACGACGCGGAGATCACCAGGAAGCGCGAGACCAGGACGCTGCGGGAGCTGTATGCCAACGTCATGCTGGGGTGAGCCATGTGCCCTCCCTCCTCTGGGGCCTCTGGACCTGGCCAGCCCTCGGCCTCTGCCTGGCCTCCAAACTTGGGAAACAGGTGACGCATTTAGACAGGTCGGAACTCGGAAGGCGCCCTAGACCACACGGTGAACGTTCTCGCTTCTCTGCCCGGGTCACCCTGTCTCCGCCTCTGGAGACAGCACTGTCCCCAGTGCCTGCCAGGGTGTTCTGTGCACACGCAGGGCAGCGGAACACTTGGGGCCGTTCTCTGCCTTAGTCAGCAAGCTGCCGTCCCCAGGCCAGATCTGGCCCCCTGCCTGCTGTGACAGACAAAGTTTTATTGGGACACAGATGCCCGTTTGTTTACCTGTTACTGGCTGCTTTTGTGCTCCAAGGGCAGAATCTAGTCGCTGCAGCAGAGACTTGTGACCTGCCGAGCTGGAAATACTCACCGTCTGGCCCTGGGCAGATTCCCGTCCTGCCTCTCTTCTTCTATTGCGTTATTTTTTTGTGGTGAGACATATGCAATGGGAAATTGACTGTTGTAACTTTTAAGTGCACAGCTAAGCGGCATCAAGCACACTCGCGTTGCTGTGCAGCCGTCACCACCCTCCATCTCTAGAACGTTCTCATCTTCCCAAACTGACACTCTGTCCCCGTGAAACACTCGCTCCCTGCCCCCTCCCCAGCCCCTGGCACCCACCGTCCTACTTCCTGTCTCTGTGGATCTGATGACTCCAGGGACCTCCTGTGAGTGGAATCACACAGAATGTTCCCTTCTGTGTCTGGCGTCTCTCACTGAGCACCAAGTCCTCAAGTTCCATCCACGCTGCAGCCTGTGTCAGAGCCTCGTCCCTTTTTAAGGCTGAATCATTTTCTGTTGTATATATATATGTTGTATGTGCACACGAATGTCTGAGGAACAATGTCCCAAGCCGATTTACAGCAAGTGCAAAGGCCCCGGGGCAGGGCCGTTTTTGGTGCATCTGTGGCCCATCAGAGGGAGCCCATGGGCTGGAGGGAAGGGCAGGAGGGAGCGTGGAGGCCGTGGAAGCTGCCCTGAGTAGGGTGTGCAGGGCATGGCTAGGACGCCATATGGAATTGGTGTTATCTAGTAGGGGCAGTTTTGAGCCCAGGAGTGATACACTTTGAGCTATGATTAAGGTTGGCCTTGGCTGCCTGGCAGGGAGTGGACTGCAGGGGCTATGTGGCAGCTGTGAGATGGGGGAAGACTGCTGTGGTCACTGGGGGACAAGGTCTTGGAGCTCGTGTCATGTAGTAATGTCCCCGATGGCCCTCCGGGGTGGCAGAGGGCTTGCCTGGTCCCTAACTGTGTCAATGCAGGACCCTCAGAGGCTTGGCTGCCTCCTCCAGGAATTGGCCTGGCCCAGCACTCGGGGCATCCTGGGTGCCGTCCTCCCTGCACGGGTGAGGCCAGTGCTGCGTCAGGGCCCCGACTGGCAAGTGCACTTGCCGCCTGAGTCTGTCACTGGCCACGGCGTGCCTGTACAGGGGCGGTCCAATCAGGGTGGCTGACTTCTCCTGCACAGGGCCAGATTGTAAATATTTTATCTTTGCGGGCCAGACGGGCTCTATTGATACTACCCAACCCTGCGGGACATGAAGGGTGTGGCTGTGTGCCACTGAAACTTTGTTAATTAAAAACAGTCGGCACTATTTGTAGGCCCCTAGTCTGAGTGTTCTAAGTACTTAGCACCCTGATGCACTGCTTTTAGCTGCATTGTTTAGCATTCAGAAAGGCCTACGGGTATGAGTGTGTGTGTGTATGTCCGTAGCTTGGACGGAAAAGCATGTTTTTGAGCCACTGCGTTACTGTGAGAAAGGTGGAAGGTGCCACTGAATAAGGGAACCGGGCAGAGTATGTCGCGCCCGAGGCGATGCGATGTTAGTGACCTGCCTCTCTCCCTCACGGAAGAGAATCCTTTCCTGTTCCCCTTGGAGGCCAAGGAACAGGAGGGTGCTGAAAATATTCTAGAATTGATTATGGTGATGGTTGCACAATACTGAATGTACCAGAAACCTGTGAATTCTGTGCTGTAACCGGGTGAATCGTTTGGTTTATAAATTATCTGTCCACAAAGCTGTGGCTTTTTTATATTTTTATTTATTTATTTTTTTAAAGAAAACAGCACAAAGTTAAAAACTCCCAAGCCTCCCTTGGGATCTTGCTTTGATCTTTTTAGCCTGAAGAGGAACCGGAAGGTAGGAACGAGGCTGGCCGTTCCTCCTCCTGTCTTCTGTGGGGTCACCTTTGCCACGTGTTCGGTAACAGCATTTTGAAAACGGTCTGTGCTCAGCGATCAGAACAGCCCAGAAAAAGCTCACCTGCTTCCAAAAGACCGATTGAGGTGGAGCACTTCCGAGTGTCCTGTTTCAGACCCCTGTCCCGTGCAAGCGAGGGCGCAGCAGCCTGCTCTGCCGGGACTCAGGCCTCTGAAGGCGTCGGCATTGATGTTCCCAAGGCTGAGCACGAGGGGGGCGGGCCTGGGCCTGGTTAGATGGCAGAGGTTCCGTTTGCACTTGTGCCCCTGCTGCGAGACTTTGGGTAAACCACTGCCCCACTCTGGCCCCACAGTCCCAATTGTATAGTCAGGCCGGCCAGGACCCACTCCCACGCGCTCCCTGGCATCAGGGACGGAGATGACAAGACTCTTCGTGGCAGCAGCTGCCACTGCTTTTGGCTCATTGGTGCGAGGGGAATCAGCCTGAGATTGCTGGGCCTTCGATTTTCTGAGAAACAAACACTGGGCACAGGGCCCGGCACCTGGTTACCTCGTGCCACCCTCCCTGAGGTCCTCAGGTGCACAAAGGGCAGCTGCCCCCGCGCTGGCAAGGGCCGGGGACCTGGCTCGGGCTACCTGGCTCTGGTGTCCACTCCCTTCCCGCTGTGCCTCCCGCATCCCCCAGAGGGCTCAGGACACGCATGAGAATGAATAGAAGAACCCAGAAAGCCCCAGGCACGAGCTCGCCAAGCACCTGAGTTTCCTCTTGTGACAGTCTGTGTGCATTTGATTTGGATAGCAGTTTGCCTCCTCTGGGAGGGGGACCAAGGGGCAGGCAGCAGGAAGGAGAGCTGCTTCTCACCGCTGGGTGTCACCGTCTCTCTCTGCACTCCTGGAACCTTGTTTTTTTTTGGAGACGGAGTTTTGCTCTTGCTCAGGCTGGAGTGCAGTGGCATCATCATAGCTCACTGCAGCCTCCAACTCCCGGTCTCAAGCGATCCTCTTGCCTCAGCCTCTGGAGTAGCTGAGACTACAGGCGTGTGCCACCACGCCTGGCTAATTTTTTTCTATTTTTAGTAGAGATGGGATCTCGCTTTTGCTCAGGCTGGTCTCCAACACCTGAGCTCAAGCGATCCTCCCACCTTGGCCTCCCAGAGTGCTGGGATTAGAGGCCTGAGCCACTATCTGGCCTGAAATTCTGCCTTCTGTGTTGTTTTCCATTTGTGTCTGATTTAGCAGGACTTTAACCCACTAGGGGAATAGCTGAGCTTCTGCACAAGGCCCCGGGAAGCCTCCTGTCAGACGTAACTAGAACCAGCAGTGTTCACGTGCTTCGAGTAAATTTAAGGGGCAGGCTCCTCTCTGAGGTGCCTCAGTGGGGTTGGGCAGCCAGAATGCTCTAACCCGCTCGTCTCTCACAGGGATGATTCTCTCAATGACTGTCGCATCGTCTTTGTGGACGAAGTCTTCAAGATTGAGTACCCAGGAGAAGGGAGCCCCATGGTTGAGAACCCGACGAGACGTGAGTTCTGAGCCCGCCTCCTCCTGTCTCCCATGGCGGGTGCGGGGCGCGGGGGCTCCCGTCCCGTCTCCGGCCTGGCTGGGCCCCCGTCCTGTCCCCGGCCTGGCCGGGCCCCGCCGGCGCTGACCCGCCCTCCGTGCGCAGGGAAGAGCGGGCCCTCCTGCAAGCACTGCAAGGACGACATGAGCAAGCTGTGCCGGGTCTGCGCCTGCCACGTGTGCGGGGGCCGGGAGGACCCTGACAAGCAGCTCATGTGCGACGAGTGTGACATGGCCTTCCACATCTACTGCCTCTGCCCGCCCCTCAGCAGTGTCCCCAGCGAGGATGAGTGGTGAGTGGGGCCTTGTCGCCTCTGGGGCGGGGTGGGCCATGGGCTCATGGCCTGTGTGGGCCTGGGCCTCAGGGCTTCATGGCTTCCTGGAAAGCAGGCCCTGAAGCCACCGAGCTCTTAGCACCTGCTAGGATAACCTCGGACAGGGACGGGAAGGTCGTGACATGCTGGGCTCTGGTCTGAGGAGCCTCTGTGTGTTAGCAGAGGTATTTTTCCTACAGCTCGGAGGTAGGAGCTCTCCTTGCCACCCCCCTCACCCTCACGGAGATGGGGAAACTGAGTCACGGTGGGGGAGGGCACCCGTTGAAGTTGCCCATCCCTTTCCTGTGCCACAGTGGCATTGGCTGTCGCTGCTGGGGACAGCTTGGAATTCTAAGTGGGAGGACGACGAGAGAGAAACTGCTGTCCCGTAGAATATTCCGTGATGGTGGGAACGTTTTCTAGTTCCGTGCTGTCCAATCTGGTTGCCACGAGCCGTCCATGGCTGCTGAGTACTTGGGCCCGTGAGGGAGGGGCTGGATTTCTGACTTTATTTAACTTGAATGGATTGAAATGGTACTAAATGGCCCTGTGTGCCGAGTGGCCCCTGTTTTGGACAGGCCAGGACGATGGTAGTGCCAAGAGGGGACAGGTGGCCGGGCACGGTGGCTCACGCTTGTAATCCTAGCACTCTGGGAGGCCGAGGTGGGAGGATCGCTTGAGCTCAGGAGTTCGAGACCAGCCTGAGCAAGAGCGAGACCCCGTCTCTACTAAAAATAGAAAGAAATGATCTGGACTACTAAAAATATATACAGAAAAAATTGGCCGGACATGGTGGCACATGCCTGTAGTCCCAGCTACTGGGGAGGCTGAGGCAGGAGGATCGCTTGAGCCCAGGAGTTTGAGGTTGCTGTGAGCTAGGTTGATGCCATGGCACTCTAGCTCTATCTCAAAAAAAAAAAAAAGAGGGGACAGATGTGGCTCACGTCAGCTGAGATGGCCGTCGGCTGGGGCTATGGGCAGGTGTGACGAGCTGTCCCCGCAGGTATTGCCCCGAGTGCCGGAACGACGCCAGCGAGGTGGTGCTGGCGGGAGAGAAGCTGCGGGAGAGCAAGAAGAAGGCCAAGATGGCATCAGCCACGTCGTCCTCGCAGCGGGACTGGGGCAAGGTACGTGTGGCCCCTCTCGCCCTCTGGCCCTGCCACCCTCCTCCCACCCCGCGGGGCTCATGCTTCTGTTGCCTTTGTGTCTCTGCTGCCAACAGGGCATGGCGTGCGTGGGCCGAACCAAGGAGTGCACCATCGTCCCGTCCAACCACTACGGACCCATCCCCGGCATCCCCGTGGGCACCATGTGGCGCTTCCGAGTCCAGGTACCTGCCACCTCCTGGGGCTTGGGGGCTCATCCTGCTTGTGTTGGATGACGTCCCCTGGCATTGGCCAGCCGGGGCTGTGGGAGTGACAGGATCCTGGCAACATCGTGGCTGGCCGGGGACGGGTGGCAAAGGCTGGGAGGTTCTGGTTTACTCCTGTAGCTCCCCGGGGGCCTGAAAGCGGCTCTGAGGCGGGGGTTTAGGTGCCCATCTGCCCAGGGCCTTATAAGGTCATTCCCAGAAGCTGCTATTCCAGGGGAAAGGTGGTGTCAGCTGAAGTGGACCCGTGTTAGCACCAGTCAGTCTGTGCCAATGACACCCCCGCCTCTGACTGGGCTGTGACAGTGCTGGGTGCTGTCGCCTGTAGCCAAGGCGCCAAGGCAGACCAGACTTTGGTACTAGTGACACTGGGGCCGGATGTTCTCTGGGGTGGGGCTGTCCTGGGCGCTGCAGGGCGCTGAGTAGTGTCCCTGCCTCCACCCACCCCACGCCAGGAGCAGCCTCGTCCCAGTTGTGACAACCACAGATGTCCCCAGACATCGCCCCATGTCCCCTGGGGGGCAGGATCACCCCTGGGTGAGACCCACTGAGCTGGATGAACACGACAGTGCCCATCACGGAGATGGCAGGGCCAGCGGGGAGGGGATGGGAGCTCTGGAGGCGGCACCGCACTTCACTCGTTCTCGGCAGCCCGCCCGGCCGCGCCCGTCACTGGGCCCTCTCAGGATGTTTCGTGTTGAGCAAGTGACTGACCGAACCTTGAGTCTGCCCCATAAGGGATGGCTTTTATTTTTAGAGACAGAGTCTCACTCTGTTGCGAAGGCTGGAGTGCAGTGGTGGGAACACAGCTCACTGCAGCCTCCAACTCCCAGGCTCAAGTGATCCTCCTGCCTCAGCCTCGGCAGTAGCTGGGACTACAGGCATGCACCACCGCGCCTGGCTGATTTTCATATTTTTTGTAAAGATGGGGTCTCACTATGTTGCCCAGGTCTCAACTGAACCTCCCACCTCGGCCTCCCTAAGTGCTGGGATCACAGGCGTGAGCCACCGTGTCCAGCAAAGGGCAGCTTTTTATGTCCTTGTTTTGAACTCAGTCCAACCAGACACTGGTCGCCCACTTTCCCGTTGCAGAAGTGGGGCATCCAAGGTCAGGAGTGGGGCTGCCCCAAGGGCATGTGTCGGGGCTGGAATTCAAGCCAGCTCTGTTCCTGGCCTGGCTCCGTCTCGGGGGCGAGGTGTCTATGATGGGTGACTTGCAGGCGTGATGCATTTGGTGAAAAGTCAGGCCACTGGGGGGAGGGGGCGGGGCTGAGCTTTTGTGGAGCCGTCATTGCAGAAGGTGCCATTCATTCTCGGCGGTACCCGCAGGTCAGCGAGTCAGGTGTTCATCGGCCTCACGTGGCGGGTATCCACGGCCGCAGCAACGACGGGGCTTACTCTCTGGTCCTGGCGGGCGGCTACGAGGACGACGTGGTGAGTGCATGTGCGGGGGTGGAGAACGTTGCTCTGTTTTTTAAATTGTGATAAAATACACATAAAATGTACCATCCTAACCATTTTTAAGTGCACAGCCCAGTGGCGTTAAGTCTATGCCTGTGGTAGTGCAGCCATCACCACCCTCCACCTCCAGAACGTTCTCATCTTCCCAAACTGACACTCTGTTCCCATGAAACACTCACTCCCCATCCCGTCCCCAGCCCCCGGCACCCACCGTCCTACTTCCTGTCTCTGTGGATCTGATGACTCCAGGGACCTCCTGTGAGTGGAACCACACAGGATCGATTTGTCCTCCTGTGTCTGGCTTATTTCATAAAGCATGACATCCTCAGGGTTCATCCACATTGTAGCCTGTGTCCAAATTTCCTTTTTCATGGCTGAATAATACTCCATTGTGTGGATGGACCACACTGTTCACCGGCTCATCCACCCATGGTGCCTCTCAGCTGTTGTGACTCCTGCCGCTACAAATGTGCACGTGGAATCCTCAAGTCCCTGCTTTCAGTTCTTTGAGTCTATTCAATATGATCTGGAAGTGGACTTGCTGGATCATGTGATCATTGTATGTTAATTTCATGAGGACCCACCACACGGGTTCCAGTTTTTCAGTCCCACCCACAGCGCACAAGGGTTCTGGTTTGTCCACGTCCTCGCCAACACCTGTTGCTCTGTGTCTTTGGTGGTGGCCAGCCTAGCGGGGCTTGTGTTCCTCTTCCCCTCTGCGGAGGGCTCACCCAGCCTTCTCATCTGTTTCAGGACAATGGGAATTCTTTCACATACACAGGTAGTGGTGGTCGAGATCTTTCCGGCAACAAGCGAACTGCAGAACAGTCTTGCGATCAGAAACTCACCAATACCAACAGGTTCGTGGGAAACCGTTTTCTCGTTTCTCCACTGACAGCCTTCCCGGAGCTCTCGGTTCCGCGTTGGGCGTCCTATCCAGCAAGTGGTAGTCCTGTTAACGTAGAGACATTCGATTCTTCCCTTCAGAAGTGCTAAAGATGTCGTTCAGATGGGTTAAAGCAAACGTTTTCTCCAAAAGGCCAATTGGAGTAATACATATTTGCAGCTTTGAGGGCCACACGGTCTCTGTTGCAGCAACTCAGCACTGTGTCATAGCACAAAAGCAGCCATGGACCGTGTGGACGTGAATGAGCATGGCTGTGTTCTGATAAAACTTTCTTTACAAAACTAGGTGGTGGGGCATAGTTCACTTGAACCCCTGGTTGCAGGAAGGGATGGACCTTCTCAGCCTAAAAGGCATCATAAAACCTGAAGGAAGAGACTGAGAGATTTGATCTAAATATCATAAACATATTGCAACAGCAAATCCTATAAATAAAACTAAAAGGCAGGTGACTACCTATGAGGAAAGTTAGCAACCTGGCACGTGACAGTTATGTCTTTATTGTATAAAGAGCTGTTGCAAATTGACAAGGAAAAGCAAAAGATGTGCAGATATTCACAGAAATGCAAATAAATGGCAAGTCACCGTGATAAATTGTTCAGCTCTAAGAACCAAATTCAAATTGTTTAGCTCTAGGAACCAAATGCCAATGGAAGCAATGGTGAGATACTACTTATTTCCCCTGCAAGTTGGCCAAAAATTCTAAAATCTCACGAAATGCCAGGAAATAGACTAGTTTTCCACTGTTGGTAGAAATATGAATTGGAAGCTTCTTTCTGGAAAGCTTTTGCCTATACATGAAGAGCCTTAAGTGTTCTATTCATGACCCTATAATTCCACTTTGAAAAATGTATTTGGGAGACATGAAAAGTAGTATTTATCATACCATCATTTAAAACAATAAAAAAAAAATCAGTAAATAGTAACTAAATATCTACAAAAAGGAAGGGTTGGTAATATATTTTTTTTGTCTAGAAGAATAATTTTAGTAAGTGTTAAAAATCATGTTTTCAGAAAATATTTAATGCTATGGGGAACCACTCATTTGTCACGTTACATGATGAAATCTGGACACAGAATTCTATGAAATCCCAGTTTACAAAAGTGCTGTTTTGCCCATAGGCGGCAGCTGCACAGTTTTTCCCCCTCTCAAAGGCAATGGAAAAAATGGCATCGTAGTGTCAGTGGTGAGTCTGGCCCTGGCCTGGTTGGCCCCAGCCTCAGCGGGGAGGTCTTGCCCGGACAGACCTGGCAGGCTGTGCCCCCTCCTTTGTACCTCCTTGGTTCTCTTGAAGACACCTTCCCCACGTGGCGTATTAGTCTCTCATGGCTGTAGTAATGAAATACCACAAGCCGAGTGGTTTAAAACAAAAGATGTATATCCTCTCACGGATTTGGTGGCCAGAGGTCTGAGCTAGGTGTGGTAGAGCCGAGTCCCTCTGAAGCCTCCAGGGGAGGCTCCTCCTGCCTCTTCCAGCTTTGGGGTGTAGCCGGCAACCCTTGGCATTCCTTGGCTTGCAGCTATGACACTGCACCTCTGCCTCCATCCTCGTGTGGCCTCCAGCCCTCTGTATCTATGTCTCTGTTCCCTTGTGAGGATGCCAGTTACTAGACTGAAGGCTCCCAAATCCAGTATAACCTCAATGGAATTATTTATTTATTTTTTGAGGCAGAGTCTCACTCTGTTACCCAAGCTAGAGTGCCATGGCGTCAGCCTAGCTCACAGCAGCCTCAAACTCCTGGGCTCAAGCAAGCCTCCTGCCTCAGCCTCCCGAGTAGCTGGGACTACAAGCATGTGTCACCATGCCTGGCCAATGGAATTATTTTTTAATTAGGTACAGGCTCTTGCTCTGTCGCCCAGCCTGGAGTGCAGCGGTGTGATCCTAGCTCACTGCAGCTCGAACTTATAAGCTCAAGTGTTCCTCCTGCCTCAGCCTCCCCCGTGCTGGGATCTTGTCGTTGGAACTTGATTGCACAGACCTTATTTCTAAAGAAGGCCATGTTCAGATGCTGGGGTTGGGGCTCGAGCACGTTTCTTTGGGGGACGTGTTCCAGTGTGTAAAACGTGGGGTCCCGCTCTCCTGCAGGGCGCTGGCTCTCAACTGCTATGCTCCCATCAACGACAAGAAGGGGGCCGAGGCCAAGGACTGGCGGTCAGGGAAGCCGGTCAGGGTGGTGCGCAACGTCAAAGGCGGCAAGCACAGCAAGTACGCACCCGCCGAGGGCAACCGGTACGATGGCATCTACAAGGTGAGCCGCGCTCGAGGCCGGGCCCCCTGCCCAGGGCTGCCTGTGACTGCAGGTGTCACTGCTGCCGCTCTGCTCCCCGCAGGTCGTGAAGTACTGGCCAGAGAAGGGGAAGTCTGGGTTTTTGGTGTGGCGCTACCTCCTGCGGAGGGACGACGACGAGCCCGGGCCCTGGACGAAGGAGGGGAAGGACCGGATCAAGAGACTGGGGCTGACCATGCAGGTGCGTCCGGGCCTCGCCGTGGAGGCTTCCCGGTTTCTCTGTCATCCACAATGACTTCCCGGCTCCCAGCTTGCCGCGCCTGACTGGTTGTCACGTATACATGCTACAGCCGGGTTGCGTTGAGTGTGCAGATGACATTGGCATCTCTGCCTGTCGCCATTTTTAGAGTTTAAAGTCACACTCGCTCCTCCTAGCGCACATCAGCCTGGCATCGGCCTCTCCCGTTTTTACGGGTCTTCTTTCCTCCAAGAAAAAGCAGAAACCAGCAAAACCAGTCACGTCCAGAGAGGTGTAGGTGGGAAGATAAGGAGACATAACCCCCCTGCGTACTCCCTCTCACGACGCAGCGCAGCTCTCTGCACTGTAATTAGGGTGTTTTCTGCTTGGTAAGGGACCGGCTTTACAGCACAGAAGTCGTTCCGGGACTATTTAAGGAATCCTAATTGCTGTTGAGAGGCTGATGGTGTCTGCCCCCCGGGGGTCACCGAGGGCTGTCTTTTGAGCAGGTTTACGCAGTGGGGAGGTTGGGAAGCCGAGGATGTGGGAGACAGCGGCAAGGGGGAGGCAGCGCAGCAGCGGAGGGTGAAGCAGGGTTTTCGTTCCTGGCTCCTGTCTTCCTGACAACCTAAGGTTGCTAAAGGAGGGTGACGATTTCCTAGCGACGCACCACACTCGGGCATGACTGCAGGTGCTGCAGAGATGGGGCAATTGTCAGATGATGCCCGCGAGGACAGAGGAGCCAGAGGTGCATCAGAATTAGGGTTTGGTGGTGGTTTGTAAATGGAGTTTTATTGGGATCCAGCCACACCTGTTCATTCAGGTACTCTGCTGCGACACCTCAGTGGCAGTGACCTACAGGGCCGGGCGTGCCTGGGCCTTTGCAGCAGAAGTTTGCCTGCCCTCATCTGAATCATAAAGATGCTGGCGTCTCATTTGTTGGTCGTGGTGGTGACCAGCTTGCTTTCATGCTCACCTGGACGGCAGGTGGATGTTGGCAGGGTCATGTGCCATTAGTCGTGGTGATGAAAGGGGGTTAGCCCTTGCCTGAGACTGTACGGTTGAGCAAGTGCTCTGAGGCCGAGGCAGTCCCTGTATCCACAGGACACGTTCAAAGGCCCCCAGCAGGTGCCTGAAACTGTGGGTAATATACATGATTTTTTCTAGACATACACATCTGTAACAAAGCTTAATTTCGTCATCAGGCACAGTAGGAGATCACCAACTTCTCTTCGGCATATCCAAATTGCCAACATCACTACTCTTACACTTTTGGGAGCCTTTTTCTTTTTTTTTAATTTCTTAAGAGTCAGGTTCTCGGCTGGGCGCGGTGGCGCATGCCTGTAATCCTAGCACTCTGGGAGGCTGAGGCGGCTGGATCGTTTGAGCTCAGGAGTTCGAGACCAGCCTGAGCAAGAGCGAGACCCCATCTCTACTAAAAATAGAAAGAAATTATATGGACATCTAAAAGTAAATATAGGAAAAAAATTAGCCGGGCATGGTGGCACATGCCTGTAGTCCCAGCTACTTGGGAGGCTGAGGCAGGAGGATTGCTTGAGCCCAGGAGTTTGAGGTTGCTGTGAGCTAGGCTGACGCCACGGCACTCCAGCCCGAGCAGCAACAGAGTGAGACTCTGTCTCAAAGAAAAAAAAAAAAAAGAATCAGGTTCTCGCTCTGTTGCCCAGGCTGGAGTGCCATGGTATCATCATAGCTCACTGTAGCCTCCAACTCCTGGGCTCGAGTGATCCTCCTGCCTCAGCCTCCCGAGCAGCTGTGGCTTCAGCCACCATGCAGGCTTGGGGCGATTGCTAAGTATAAGAGGCATTATTTGAGCACAAGCTCTGTGATACCACAGCGGTCGAGCTGATGGCTGCTAAGTGACTCTCAGGCAGGCAGCACAGACAGCATCGATGTGCGGGACAAAGTGATGACTCTTGTCTCGTTGGGACATAGTGGGACAGCAAAAGATTTCATCACAATACTCAGAACCGAGCGCAATTTAAAACATAGGGGTTATTTGTGGAATTTCCCATTTTAATGTTTCTGGTGGACTGCGGTGTGTGTGTGGGGGGCTGTCGTACGCACTTCAGGGGTATCAGGGAGCAGGTGTGTTTGGGGACCCAGACTGCGGGAGGGCTTGGGAGCAAAGCATGCAGTGGAAGACGGGCCTGGGTGGCGGGTGGCCTGTCCCTCACGACGGGTCCTCTGCCCTGCAGTATCCGGAAGGCTACTTGGAAGCCCTGGCCAACAGGGAGAAGGAGAAGGAGAACAGCAAGAGGGACGCAGAGGAGGAGGAGGAGGAGGAGGAGGAGGCGGCGGCGGCGGCGGCTCGGGGGCAGACCAGCCTCAGGTCCGCTAGGCCAGGCAAGGGCAAGTGGAAGCGGAAGTCGCCAGGTGGGTGTCTCGGCGCCCCGTGCGCAGCCCTGTCCGCAGCCCGCTGGCCACTGGCTCCACTCACTGCTCTGTCCTCTCCCAGGAGGCGGCCCGGGCAGGGCCGGGTCCCCACGCCGCATGCCCAAGAAGACCAGGGTGGAGCCCTACACCCTCACGCCGCAGCAGAACGGCCTCATCAAGGAGGACAAGAGCAACGCCCGGCTGTGGACCGAGGTCCTGAAGGCGCTCAAGGATGGGCCGGTGAGCGCAGGCAGCGGGGCTGTCTGGTGGCGACACGTATGTGAGGGGACATTCGCTCTTGTAACCACTTTGCGCGTGCGGTTTTCTGGCATTGAGCACACGCACAGTGCTGTGCAACCGTCACCACCATGATCTCCAGAACCTTCTCTTCTTCCCAAACTGACGCTCTGTCCCCATGAAACGCTCACTCCCCACCCCCTCCCCAGCCCCTGGCACCCACCGTCCTCCTTCCTGTCTCTGTGGATCTGACGACTCTGGGGACCTCCTGTGAGTGGAATCACACAGGATTTGTCCTTCTGTGTCTGGCGTCTCTCACTGAGCACGATGTCCTCAGGGTCCATCCACGCTGTGGCCTGTGTCAGAGCCCCGACCCTTTTCGTGGCTGCATGATACTCCAGTGTGGATGGAACCACGTTGGGTTTGTTTGTTGGTCTAACAGACATTCAGGTTGTTTCTACCTTTTGGCCGCCGTGGCTTTGACCGTGCTGTGCAAATTTCCCTCCAGGTGTCTGCGTTCAATTCTCTTGGTTCTATTCCCAGGCGTGGAAAATGCTGGATCCACGTCATGGTTCCATGTTGAGCTGCTTTTTTTTTTTTTTTTTTTCTTTTTTTTTTTTTTTTTGAGACAGAGTCTCACTTTGTTGCCCAGGCTAGAGTGCGTGCCGTGGCGTCAGCCTAGCTCACAGCAACCTCAAACTCCTGGGCTCAAGCGATCCTCCTACCTCAGCCTCCCGAGTAGCTGGGACTACAGGCATGCACCACCATGCCCGGCTAATTTTTCTATATATATATTTTTAGTTGTCCATATAATTTTTTTCTATTTTTAGTAGAGACGGAGTCTCGCTCTTGCTCAGGCTGGTCTCGAACTCCTGACCTTGAGCGATCCACCCGCCTCGGCCTCCCAGAGTGCTAGGATTACAGGCGTGAGCCACCGCGCCCGGCCCATGTTGAGCTTTTTGAGACCCCACCACACCAGGGGTGTCTTACGCTGATGCTCCTGCCCTGAGGGCAAGTGACACTGATGGTCACTGCAAGTGAGTGGGTCCGTGCTGGTCTCACCCCGTCTTCCTCCAGTTCCAGACGTTCCTGAGCAAGGTGGAAGAGGCGTTCCAGTGCATCTGCTGCCAGGAGCTCGTGTTCCGGCCCATCACGACCGTGTGCCAACACAACGTGTGCAAGGTGAGCAGAGCCGCGTTTCTGACCCAGCGACAGTTGCAGGAGCCGGGGCGGAGAGTTCTGGAAGGATGATCTGATCTCCCGCTCCCACATGAGGTTCTGTGCTCTGCACACTCTGTGGCCTTTCCGGGCATCTTCTGTCACGCGCTCAGATCCTCCGGGGCCACCCTGCTTCCTGACCTCAGCCGTAGCCGTTTTCCTGGGAGGCGCCCGCTGCCTTACCCCTGGGCCTGCAACGCTCTCCCCCCAGCACTTCATATGGCCACAGGTCCAGGGCAGGAGGGCATGGGCTATGGTCCTGATCTGGTGTCTAGACAGGGAGGTATGAGGTGCATGCTCCCTGGGGGTAGCAAGGAAGGCTTTCTGGAAGAGGTGGCACCAGCCTGGCACCTGGAGGGGTCTTGGGGCAGCATCCTAGGTACTCAGAATGGGAGGTGCAGGAGCAGCTGGGGGCTGGGGAGGTGGGTCCCAGGGTGGTCTTTTATTCTGTTAGTGTACAAGGTCTCACTATGCTGCCTGGGCTATTATTGAACTCCTGCATCCAAGTGACCCCCTGCCTCGGGTGGCTGGGATGACAGGCACCTGCCACTGCTCCTGGTGACAGTCTCCTGACTTAGGCCGGTGGTCATTTTCAGGGTCTTTTGGAGAGATTGGCTGAGATGAGCTCCAGGGTCTGCCCTGGGCAAATGGACACTGGGCCAGGTTGTTCTCTGGGGCAGGGCTGTCCTGGGCCCTGCAGGTGCTGAGCAGCGTCCCTGCCTCCACCTACCCCATGCCAGGAGCACCCCCTAGTCGTGACAGCCACACATGTCCTTGGACATGAACCACTGTCCTCTGGAGGCAGGAACACCCAGTTAGGAGTGTTGGCCTAGGGGAGTGATTTCTTTGCAGTGACCTCTGCTCAGAGCCAGCCAGTCCTGACAGGCCTGGAAGGGACTGTCCCCACACCCGGTCTCCCTTGGTGTCTGAGCTGCTGGTGGTTGTGCTTTCTCAGCCTTGGGCCGCACCCTCTGGGCAGAGCTCTCACAGTAGGAGAGGAGGTCAGAACATTCAGGGATTGGATGTTCGGGTCGAGCTCTTGGCGCTTCTGCCCTCTCTGGCCCCGCCTACCACACCTGGTGGCTGGAGTCCCCTCAGCTGCGAGGGCCACCCCTCCTGCTCAGGGGGAACCAGCTGAAAAATGTCCCTGCCCACCCCCAAGTGCTCAGGGAGGTCCCAGATGGGCGGAGGCCCTGACGTCTTTGGGGTCAGCGGCCCAGAGTTGACCCATCACTCCCATCCCAGCTGGGGACCTAGGGAAGCCACCTGAACCCACTGAGGCCCACTTGTCTCGGTGGGAAGGGGCCTTGCAACACCTTTCTGGCTGGGCTTTTGGAAGGTCCGGGCTCAGCCTCTGGCGGGAGGCAGGTGGTCAGTGGGCCGGCACAGGCCTGGCTGCAGGGAGCTCGGACGAGGGCAGGCCTGGGGCGCGCAGTGGGGTGGGGAGGATGGCTGGGGCGTCAGGGAGTCACTGTCGGGATTGCCTCCCGTGTGGAGGCGTTCAGAAGCGCCAGGGGTGTGAGGGAATAGGCTAACTGGCACCGCCGTGTCCCTGCCATCTGTCTCTGCCCCTGTGTTCCACCTTGGGAAGTTCGGCATCTGAGAGCCTACGGGAATGTGGCCTGGATCCTCAACCATGACTGTTTACCCTGTTTAGAAAAATGTTTTATTGTAGCAAAATATACATAACATAAAACTTTCTATCTCACCCATTTCTAAGTGCACGTTTCAGTGGCAATAAGCACATGTACATTACTGTGCAGCCATCGCCACCCTCCACCTCCAGAACATTCTCGTCTTCCCAAACTGAAGCCCTGTCCCCATGAAACGCTGACTTCCCACCCCCTCCCCAGCCCCTGGCACCCACCACTCTGCTCCCTATCTCTGTGGATCTGATGCCTCTCGGGACCTTGTGTGAGTGGAGTCACACAGGATTTGTCCTGTGTCTGGCGTCCCTCACTGAGCACGACGTCCTCAAGGTCCATCCACGCTGTGGCCTGTGTCAGAGTCTCCTTCCTCCCAAGTCTATGGGTGAACCACGCTGTGTCCATCCATGGACACGGGGGTCGCTCCCAGCTTTCGGCTACTGTGACTAGTTCTGTTTTCGGGAGCCTGATTTTAGTGGCACACCCAAACCTTAGCTGTGTTGAGCAGAAAGACGTACCTTTTGTTTCTGGAATCAAGACCGTAGACTTGGTCTTGAGAAAAAAATTCTGGAGTTTTCAAAAACAGAAAAGAAAAGCCACAGCCCGCATGTGCTGTGGTGTCAGTGGGCCTTTCCCTGTGTTGACACTTGCTCCCTTACCTAGATTTGTGACGCCATCCTTCAGAAGGTGTGCACCTGTCCAGGTGCCTGCGTACCTGTGCGCTGTCTCCTTCCTCCCCCAGAGTCCGGCCTGGTGGGCAGTGGCTTTGCTGTTTGGGAAGCTGAGGCTTGTCAGGGCCTGCCAGGCCCCAGGCCTCACGGCTCTGTCTCCACCTGGCTGCTTTCCCAGGCATGGGTTGGCTGGGATTGGGAATTGTGTTTGAAGCCAGGAGTCTGAGTCTGTCAGTCTTGGTACCTTCCGTCTGTCCTTCCTTCCCTTTTTCTTGAGATAGAGTCTTGCTCTGTCACCCAGGCTAGAGTGCTATGGCATCATCATAGCCCACAGCAGCCTCAAACTCCTGGACTCAAGAACCTTCCTGCCTTGGCCTCCTGAGTAGCTCCCACCCTCTTCTTTCTTCTCATTGACATATATTTGAGCAACTGCCAGGTGTCAGGCACAATGCTTGGTGATAGGGGAGGTGACAAAGACATAGCCCCAGATAAGCACGTTAGTAAATGGGACGAAGGCCTGGCACAGTGGCTCACTCCTATAATCCCAGCACTCTGGGAGGCCAAGGCGGGAGGATCACTTGAGGTCAGGAGTTCGAGATCAGCCTGGGCAAAAGTGAGACTCCATCTCTACTAAAAGTAGAAAAAATTAGCTTGGTGTGCTGGTGGGTGCCTGTAGTCCCCGCTACTCGGGAGGCTGAGGCAGGAGGATCACTTGAGCCCAGGAGTTGGAGGCTGCAGTGAGCTGTGATGACACCACTGCCCTCAGGTCCGGGCAACAGAGCAAGACTCTGTCTTTAAAAAAAAAAAAAAAAGAAAGAAAGAAGGGAACATGACTCGAGAAGGAGGTGCTGTCTGGAAGGTAAACAGGGTGAGGTGATAGGGCTGGCCCGGGTGGGGCTGCCTGTAGCACTCCAGGAAGGCCCCTTTGGGGCGGTGACTGCAGCTGAGGCGTAAGTGCATCGGACTCTGTCCTTGGGGACAGCTGCTGCCCTGCAGAGGTGGCCAGGAGCCAGCCGGTGGTGTGGGTGGCATCTCTCACCTGTGCTCTCTGTCTCCTAGGACTGCCTGGACAGGTCCTTCCGGGCGCAGGTGTTCAGCTGCCCGGCCTGCCGCTACGACCTGGGCCGGAGCTACTCCATGCAGGTGAACCAGGCGCTGCAGACCGTCCTCGCCCAGCTCTTCCCCGGCTACGGCAGCGGCCGGTGATCCAAGCACTTCTCGGCAGGCGTTTCACTTAAAGCGTGTCGGAGGGGTCTTCGCTCGGCCCTTCTGTTGTTCTTAGTGGGCTTAACTTAAACATATAGTTCCCCTCATTCCCTAAAAAGGCGTGTCTTCCTTTTTTTTTAATCTATACATTTTCAGGAATTTATGTATTCTGGCTGAAAGTTGGACTTCTCAGTATTTTGTTTAGTTTTTAAAAAGTTATAAAGCCTGCAGTCGGTCAGCAGCAAAACAAACTATGGCGTGAAGGCGGCTTCTGTTCCTGATGTCACGTTCTCAGAGGTTCCCGCCACCGAGTAGCAAGAAGGCGTCCGGCTGCCCAGAACGATCTCTTTTCAAGGTTTGCGGCTTTGGCTGCCAAGGTCAAAGCCAAGTGCATCTCTCCTGACGGCGTCTTCATCGTATAAAATCTGGCAAGATGGTTCCCTGCGGTGGCCCTGGGCACGGTGTGACCCAGCCGTCCGTCAAGAAGTTGCTGAAAAGAGGAAAAGAAGTCTCCTTCCTGCTCAGTTTGAACTCTTCCCTCAAAGCCATCCCTCCCCCACCAGGCTGCTGCGTGTCTACGATCCACGTGAAAAGTCCTCTGCCCACGTGAGCAGAGAGTTGGGGCCCCAGAGAACCTACCTCAGCTGGACTCGACTCCACGTGGGGCTGGTGTGCGGCTGACGCTGTCTCGCGCAGGAGGCCATGGAAGCTCACACACAAAGCCACGTTCAAGTGCCTTCGGTTCGTTTGTTCTTTCTAAATACGAGGCTCTTTTGTTGATAGCACTGAATTTACTGAAAAAAATGCCAACCAGCTTCTAAAAACTGTGATCATCCAGTTCTTCCTGACACTGGGTGGGTGCTTGGGGATGGTTTGAGTTTATAGATCATTAAAATTCAATTTTTTTTAACTTGACAATTGAGAAGTACAAGAGGGAATTTTTTTTTTAAATGAACACTTTTTCTAAATGAAATTTTTTTGTAGTTACTGTATATGAACCAAGAAAGATATAATAACTTAGGGTTTGGTTGTCTTTTTTGTTTTGTTTTTGTATTTTTTTGGAATGGTTTGTTAATTTTTCTAACTTTACCAAAGTTTGCAGCTCATACCTCAACAGAACAGGGATATTTTAAATCACATAACTACAGACCAACTGAAGCAATATTTTTACAAGGTTTGTTTTTTTTTTTTCTCCTTATTATTAGATTGTTAATGTGTTAGGGGAAGAAACAACAAAATTCTCTGTAGGCTTTTTCTAAAGTCCAATATTGGTCCAGATTTTAGATTCTCAGAATAAATGTTTTTCACAGATATATTCGATTGTGTGTTCCTGTTTGCAAACAGCTTTGGAGCTCTCCGGGCACTTTTGTACCTGTTTTTACAAAAATGGGGGACAAATACTAGGCAGGTAGCATCACGCCCACTTTACGGATGAGAAAACTGAGGCCCAGAAGATCATAGTGATGTGCCGAGGTTCTAACTGCAGCTCAGGAGGTGTGTCAGGCTGTTCCGTTTATAGTCTTGAGCAAGGGTCAGCAAGGGGGGTGGGGGGCAAAGCCAGGTCACTTCCTGTTTCAATAAAGTTTTATTGACACCTGCGCCCAACCAGCACATCTGAGTAGGTACAGCAGAAACCATCTGGTCCACAAAGCTGGAGATACTTCATGTCTGGCCCTTTATAGGCGAGGCTTTCTAGCCCCTGCTCCTAGAGCAGTCCAGTCCAGTAGAGCGTTCTGTGTAGGCAGTGACTGCTGCATTGGACTGCAGCATCGGTTTACAGAGAATGCGGTGTGATGTCTAGAGCCAAACCCATCGGCTCTTCGGAAGAATAAATCCTGGCTTTCCTCAGTGGAACCCAGTAAAAATCAAGCCACAGACCCTCGACCCATTCACACTGAATGGGCAAGAGACTTGCACTCTGGGCCATTCTGGTGTCCCCTAGAAATTCCGGCTGCCTTTTTCCTTCAATTCCAGGATGGGGCAGATACTGACACTGCAGAGGGGTCGGAAGACCAGCACGTGTCATGCCATCATTCCTCCTAGCATGGAACCTGGGGTCACTTTCTCACCAAGGTGGGCAAGTACTGCCCCCGTGGACAGTTGAGGAACCAGGTGGTGAGGGTCACCCACTAGGAGACCAGCTCTGCCTGGTGTGGCTGTCACCAGCCAGATTCGTCAAGAAGTCACTTAACCCCAGAGGGGTGGCCTCTGACTGTGGAACTGTTGCTGTTTGTGCACCCGTGGGCTTCAAGAGCTGATCACCAGAAAGGCTATTTTGGACAGAGGTCAGAAGCCAGAGATGAGGTGATGTGACAAAATCTCGGGGGAGGGTGAGGGTGCTGAATCCCGCAGATGGGTTTATTATTCATGTCGACCTACTGCCGCTACCTTTTACTGATGGCTAAGTAACCACAGGGGCAGATCTGATTTAACTTTAAACAGTTTTGTATCTTTGGGTCCAGATAATGTCCTATGTCCTTGAAAATGTTACGCTGAGTGAAAGAATGTTTCTATTCATGGGAAATACCCAACACAGACATCTGGAGACAGGAGTACATTAGTGATCACCAGGGACCGGGCAAGAAGCAGGTGATGGATATAGGGTATGGGGGTTTCTTTTCTTTCTTCTTTTTTTTTTTTTTTGTTTTTTTTTTTTGGGAGACAGGGTCTCCCTCTGTCGCCCAGGCTGGAGTGCAGTGGCATCATCATAGCTCACTGCAGCCTCCAACTCCTGGGCTAAAACGATCCTCCTGCCTCAGCCTCCCAAGTAGCTGGGACTACAGGCTCACGCCACCACACCTGGCTATTTTTTTTTTTCTATTTTTAATAGAAACAGAGTCTTCCTCCTGCTCAGGCTGGTCTTGACCTCCCGGCCTCAAGCAATCCTCCCGCCTTGGCCTCCCAGAGTGCTGGGATGACAGGCATGAGCCACCGCACCTGGCCAACTCTCTGATATAGTTTTGACCTATATCCATTTTGCAGTTGAGGCTCAGAATAGTTAAGTGGCTTACCCAGGGATATAGCAAAGCCAGGGTATGTGTGTATTTATATATATTTATTCATATGTTTGTTTCATATATAAAGTTGACAAAATTATTACAGCACTGTACACACTCTTGTGCCTGGTTTTCTTTTCCATTCATTTCCATTCCTTTACCAAGTAGCCACTTTGTCTAGCACCTTAGTAAACAAACAGATGTGAGCCCTGATTTTGGTGTACGCACAACTTGTATGTATGTGTGAAAATGTGAAATAGCACACGTGTATCCAGGAAAATATGCTTGGAGTGAAATGGAATGTTAGAACACTTCCCCCTAGTTTTTATTTTTAGAGCCAAAGTCTCTCTGTTGTCCAGGCTGGAGTACAGTGGCCATTCACAGGAGCAATCGTAGCTCACTGTAGCCTTGAACTCCTGGGCTCAGGTGATCCTCCTGCCTCGGACTCCCAAGTAGCTGGGACTACAGGTGCACGCCACCAAGCCCGGCTATTTTTAAAAAATTTTTTGTAGGGGCAAGGTCTCACTGTGTTGCTGAGGTTGGTTTTGAACTCCTGGCTGGCCTCGAGTGATGCTCCCTTCTCCGCCTCCCAAAGTGCTGGGATTATAGGCAAGAGCCCATGACTGCACTTTTGACAATTTATTACCATTATCAAATCCCATTTCTGTCTTTCCCACAGTTTAAGGAACTCCTTGAGGGAAGTTATTATTTCCTGTTTTTAAAGTTAAAATTTAACTCCACGAGGAATATATGAATATGGTCCCATAAGAATTCCAAACACCCAGAACAGATTCAGTTCCCCTTGGACTTTTCTTGCCAGCGTGCATCCTTCCTCTTTTCGCCAAAGATGAAGTGAGCTTTCTCACTTTGGGGGTGGCCTTTGGGCATTGACTCACACATGTTATCTTAGAAACCCCATGACATTGGTTGCTGTGTGCGTTTCCACAATGTATGTTACTGCATGCATAATTCTGGGCCATTCTGCCACTTGCTGAACAACTGGTGTAGGAGCTATTCCATCAGCACATACAGATCTACCCCCTTTTCAATAGCTCAGAGTACAGAGAGCCACAAGTTACTTATCTAATCTAATCGGCTACTGATGGACATTTAGAGCAAAACACTGGAACAATTGCATACCGTGGCTGCTGCAGGCATTCTCGGACGGCGTAAGCTCCACGGCTTCTCTCAGGGTTCAAAACCTCCAGGAACAACTGCTGGCTGGATTATAAAGTAGATGGGTTAACAGTGTCATCAGAAAAGGTCAACTTGCCTGATTTACACTCCTGCCAGCCCTATGGGAAGGTGCCCACTACCCTGACGAGTCCTTACACAGCTCATGGCAAACACTAATTGTTAAGGTTTCGCCCTAAATGTGAAGCCACAGGGTCAAACCCTGTACATAAGCCTCATCCCAAAGAATTCTTGCGACATTCCCAAGAGGTGGGGCAGACAGGCTGGGTGAATACTACCATGATATCCGTTTCACAGGGGAATCTGAGGCTCAGTGTGGTTCCCTGCTGGAGACTACCCACAGTGAGGTGTGGGGCACAGCTGAGCTTTGAACCCAGAGTAGGAAGCGCCAAACCTGTCCCTTTCCATACGTTTTAGGGAACTTGGGGAGGGCACCTAACTTGCCCCTTTGCAAAGGTTTGTTGACTGTGATGGAAAGGGACCAGCCTGGAGTGCCAGGGGCTCTTGTCGGCTGACCCTGCATGTCTCCTCTTCGCAGGTCTCCTCCTTTGCAAAATGGATTGCGCTGGGAGCTACAGTTCCTTTGCTGGACACTTCGCAAATTAGAGAACACTGCGCCCAAGGCCCGGCCACGGGTCTCGAACCCACATCCCACGCGTCTCCGGCCGGCTGCTGATGTTGTGCTGGGTTTCACGTACTCAGCTGCCGCCTGATAACCAGGGCGGGGCCCGGAGCGGGCGGGCAGTGATTGGCACCCGCCCCAGCCAGTCCGCGCCTCGGGCTGAGGCCGCAAGCCAATACCCGCTTGCCCCTGTGCGGTCGTTGGGCGGTCCCTGAGGCACCCTTGTCAATCCGAAGCCCAGCCGCGGTTTGGTTGGTCGTGGCCGCCTTGGCTGGCGTGCGCCGTCACCAATGAGAGTGGAGCCGGTCAGCAAGCACGTGGGTGTGCGCCGGCGTGTCCCTGCGGAGAGGCCAATGAGGAGGCGAGGCCGGCGTTTGCACCCGCCCAATCGCGGCGCGAGGTGGGCGGGCCGTGTGGTGTTGATGGACCCGGCGGAGGGGAGGGGCGGAGCTGTCAGCGGCGGCCAATGGGTGTGCGGGCGTGGGCTCGGCGGCCAATGGCAGCCGGGGCGGAGCTGGCGCGCGGCCTCATAAGCCCCCCCCGGGGCGCTCGCGGAGGGCTCGGCCGCCAGCGACCGAGCGGGGCTCGGCCCGAGCTGGGCCTGGGGGTGCGACGCCGAGGGCGGGGGAGCGCGCGCTGCTGCTCCCGGACCGGGCCGCGCGCGCCGCCTCAGGTGAGCCCGCGGGGAGGCCGCCCGGCCGTCGGGCCGCGTTGGAGCGTGGACCCCGCCGCCGCCGCCATGGCCGCCCCCGCGCTGCGGCTCGGGGCTGCGGGCGCGCCCGGGACTCGAGGCCCAGGCCTCGGGCGCGGCCTGTTCGGGCCCGGCCGCTGCGCTTTGTCCGGGCCGGGGAGACGGTTGGGGGCGTTAACCGCCCGGCCCGGGGGCGCCCGCGGGTTTGCGGGCGGGGGCGGCGGGGCCGGACAAAGGCGGGGCGCGCCCAGGGGCGGGGGCGCCCCTTCCCGGGCCAGGAGCGCGTGGGGGGCTGGGCCCAGACGGCCCCCGGTCGGCCCCGTACAAAAGACGTGTGCGTGGGTGGCCCCGGGCCCTGCTCTTTTATCATTCAAAGCAATCCTCATAATAATTTAAGGAAAAAGAAAAAAAAAGAAAGCAGGCAAGACAGAAAAAAGGCAAAAAAAAAAAAAAGACCCCAGGCCCTGGGTAACACCTGCGTTTCCGGCCCTTTGGGCACCGGAGGGGCTGAAGGGAAGCCTCCTAGCGTGGACACCGAGGGATGCCCCCCCAAAATACCCATCGTTGCTCCTAGCCCCCTCCTCGAGTCAGCCTGCTGTGCAATCGTGGCTTCCAAACTTCCCCCCTCCCATGGCCCTGAGCCCCCCTAATAAGCATGCAATCTGGGTTAAAAAAAAAAATTATCTACTTGCTATGCAGCTTGGAGATGCGCCCACCTCCCCCCACCTTTCAGCCTGATCGCCATCTCGAAGGAAGCCCCTTCTGTGTAGAAATGGATTGAGGAGTTGCTGCCGGGGCGACCCCTTTCGCTGTCCCCCGTGGACATCCCCGTGGGAGCCCGGGACGGACTGGTTCTGAAATGTACTTGACCTGGGATCTGTCTTGGGCCTGGGTCTTGTCTGTGCTCGGTGGTCACAATGACATCCGGCAGAGCAGGGTCTGTGTCCACCTGGGCACTGTGGAAGGTTTCACAGGAGATTTGTTTTCCCCTCTTGGGGGTTGGTGGAGGCGTGGACTGCTTTTTGGAGCGTCCCATCTGTTTGGTTGGGGGAGGATGCTTTTGTTTTAATAATTCAGTGGCACCTGGGGAACTGTTTCCCGAGTTGTGAAACTAGTGAGAAGGTGGTTTCAGCTCTGTGGAGCCCGGCCATCCTGTAATACGTAAAGAGTGCCTGTTTCCATGTGTTCCTGTCAATGACATTTATTCAGCAAGCGCCTTTGGGTCCCGCCAGGTGCCAGCACTGTCTTAGGGTCCCAGGGTAACGGGTGAATTCAAGGGTTTGGTACTCTGTCCCAGCTCTCTGCCTCGACAGCCTTTAATTGGAATGTTCCTGCACTGGAGAAAGCTCCTAAAAAACTGCACCGGCCCTAAAACGGGCTCATTAGATGATTCCTCTGGGCTTTTATCGCGGCCTTGCAAGAGCTAATGACTCCCTTAATTCTCAAATAATAGCTTCCTTATGAGCCATCGGGAGGATTTGTCAATAGACTGACTGGGCCAGCCTTTTCTTGCCACCCCTGAAAACACGGTGGGCAGCCTCTCTGCCCTTGGCAGTTTATTTTCTGAACCCCTGAAGGACAGAGTGTAACGTGGTGGAGTCAACTTTTGATTATTTGTGTCAAGGATTTCCGAAACTCGCCAGCCCCCTTTGCCTGTGTCTCATTGGACACTTGGCTGATCTTGGTGCTTCCCCTTTGTGCTGGGGACACCGAGATGGTCAGAGCGTCCTGGCCTGGAGGAGGCCACCGCCGGGGAGGAAAGGAGATGGGGGAGATTTGGTTGCACAGATGGGTGTTTGTGTGCAACTTGCTGGGGTGTTTTGTGTGGAAGTGTGCACTGTATCGCGCGTATGTGTAGTCGCTGAGACTTGAAATATATACAAGTTTTGGTAACAAATGAATTTTGTGCATTTTTCTAATCTTTTCCTCTTTGGGGAGGGGGCTGTTAAAGAGACATTAGCGACTGGAGCTGAGAGGTGCCCACTGTGCAGCACCCCGCCCGGCCTTTGTTGCACTTTTGTCTTGTAGGAAGGACCCTTAGCCTCCTGCCCCGTCTTCTGTCCCTGTCTCATCCTGCAGGAGCCCTCAGGGGCTGTCAGGGGTCATCCTCTGTGCCTCCTCTCCCACCCTGACCCCGCTGCCCGTACTTTGATTCCCAACTTCTCAGCACCGTCCCCTTTCCTGTCTCAGCCCTAGGAGCCTCAGACCCAGGGAGCTCATCTGTCCTTGATGGGCCTGGGTAGTTGGGTTTTAAGTGCCTGTCAGCTCGGGAGGAGTCCCTAGCTCCAGAGGGGTCAGGGTTTAGTGGGGGAAAGGGTGAGAGGGCGCCCCAGGGTATGGTCGCAGCTGTAATGGCTTTGTGTGTAATGGCGAGAGGCCCTACCTAGCCAGGCCCTAGCCGGTGGATGCGCTGGGTGATGAGGGTCTAGGGTATAGGCACAGACATATGTCTGAGTGGCTTTCTTCCCTGGATCTAGAAGCAAGGTGTGACCTTGGGCCTGTTACTTGCTGGGGAACAAGGCCAGGTGGGGGACACTAAATCTTCCTGAGGTTTAGTGGGTGGGGGGTGGAGAGCAGGTGAACTGTGGGCTCTGCAAGCCCCTGCCAGTCCCCGCTGTGCTAGATTGGCTGCCTTCAAGACAGCCTCACCCTGGGCTCCTGGCTGGGCTCCAGGGACCTGCCACACGGCTGCCCGGTGAGCCCCTCAGATGCCACAGCTCTCCCCTGTCCTACCCCAGGGGCCTCTGTTCTGGTGTAGGATACTGGGCAGGAGAGGATGGGCTGAACCCCGGCTCTGTGCCGTCCTGGTGTCCTTGGCAACTTCCCTGGGTTTGTCTTCCATTCCATGCTCTGAACAGGCTTCAGAATCTGAGAGGCCTGGATTCAGATCCCTCCTCCAAGGTGGGCACTTCACCTCTCTGGGCCTCACTGTCCTCATCTGTAAAATGGGTATAACGAGAACACCTCCCTCCCAGGTGGCTGTGAGGATGAAAGGGGAGCTCTGGGCTCAGAGCTTATCTGTTACGCCACGGTGCATGTCTGCGCCTGCCCTGGTCTCCAGCCTCCCCTGTCCACGTTCTGGGCTCGATCATTCCCTGTGACACCATGAGGTGCTGACAGCATCCTGGGCCTCCACCCACCAGCTGCCAGCAGTGCCCCCCAGCCATGACAACCCGAAATGTCCCCAGGTATTGCTGAGTGTCCCCTGGGGAGCGTGGTCACTGCTTCGGACTTGGCCTTCAGTCCTGCAGTAGCCGATGTTTTGCAATGACCCCAGTGTGCCTTGTGTTCTCAGTTCCCTTTGTCCCCTTCCTCCCCGCTTAATCGCGAGTGGCTCGTATTTGTGAGCTGTATCCTGTCCTGTCCATACTCCTCAGCCTGGCTGTCCAGGTCCTTGGTGACTGTCCCGCTGCCTTTCCCAGCTGGAAGGGGAGGAGCTGCCCACAGCACGCCTGCGCCTTCCTGCCACCCCGCTTAGGGACAGCCAGGCGTCATGTGGGGTCTCCTAGGCTGCTCCGTGGCCTCTGAGCCCCTGCCCGGTGGCTGCCCGGAGGTGGCCCTTCTACACCCTCCCAATCACCGTACCCTGGATCTGTCAGTGTGCTGAGCAGTTTTCTTTCAGTCCACTTCAGGATGACTCACTTCTTTGATCTTGGCTTCTTCCTGAGCAATCTGGCCCCAGAAGCCGTGGGCTGTTAATATGCCAGCTGCAGAGCCTTCCACTAATATACATTAGCATGAACCTAACTACTGTATTAAAAAAGAAAGGTTTGTAGCACCTCGTATGCTAAGACCTGAGCCGATCGGTGAATTGATATTTTTTTTTGGACGAATTGATTTTCTAGTCTGCTGCCTCCTGCCGCGGCCTGTTCTGGGACGCCCTCTTGGTTAGATGAGGTGTCCCGGCCACTCTGTCAGTTTCACTGCTGCTCCCTCCAGGAGCTTTTAAAAATGGCCCTCCCAGTGGGGTGGGGGTGTGTGGGAAATCTCTGCCTCCTGCTCGGTTTGGCTGTGAACCTAAAACTGCTCTAAAAAATACAGTATATTTTAAAGAATTAAGTAGCCACCGGAGGGGGGAAAAAAAAAAAACCTACAAAAAAATGGTTCTCCCCTGCTCACAACTTTCTAACAGCTTCCTGTTGCCCTTGGAAAATATTCCAGAGCCCTTCCTGTGGCCTCCTTTGCTTTGTCCTCTGTGGCCCTTTCCTGTCTTCCTTCCCTGCCCCTCATCCTGGCTGTAGCCACCTCACCTGCCTGCTCTCTCTGCCCCAGGACCTTTGCACTTGCTGTCCCCCTGCCGGATGCCTTTCCTTTCCTCTCGGTGGGCTCCGGCCCAGAGAGGCCTTCCAGCCACCCTCCCTCTCCTGTCCTGCTTGCTCTTCTTTGCCGTGACACTGTCAGACAGTGCCCATTAATCTGCTTATGTGTTTGTCATCTGTCTTGTCCAACGAGGGGGAGGGGAAGGGGGAGAGGGGGCTTAGGGGGCTTTTACTGCAAACAGCCAGAGAGTAAATGTCTTCAGCTTTCTAGGCCAGAGGTCTCTGTCCTGACCATTCCATTTGGCCACTGTCCAAGGAAGCCCCCGTGGACAGTACCGAAGTACATGCGTGTGCTCGTGTACCAGGGAAACATTCCGGACGCAGAAATGTGAATTTCTTACGATTCTCACGTCATGAAATATTTTTCTTCTTTTGATTTTTTTTTTTTTCACCCAACCATTTAAAAATGCCAAAATCATCCTTAGATTGCAGGCTGTGCAAAACCAGGTGGTGGGCAGGGCAGGACCGGTGGGCCGTGGTTTGCGAACACCTGTGCTAGGATGTGAGTCCCACGCTACGGAAACTACGTCGCTGCGCGTGCCCCGTGCACAGGGCAGCTCCTGGCTCAGAGTGGGTGCTCAGGAGACATTGGTTGAATGAATGCATTGCTATCTTTGCTGCTTCAGAGCAGCTAGAGTCGTCATACTCTAGACTTAAAAATGGGTCATGGGTCGTTTCAAGGGTAATTAAAACTGCAGGGGATGTAAGAAGCTGTCACAGGGACATCTACCAAAAGAGCCTCCTGCTAAGGGAGGAAAAAGCCGGATGAAAACCAGGGGATGCTGGGCTGTGTGGGAGGCCGACGTTTTCTTGCCCTGGGATTCTCACGGCCACCTTTCTGCAGCAACTCCTCAAGTGTCAGCAGCTCATACTCGACCTCAGGAGTTTGCTGTGACCTGGCAGGAGAGGAGGCTTTAAAAGGAAGGGAATATTTCACAATCCTTTTGTTTTGCAAGCATCTGAGCCCTCCTCCTCACCAACACTAGCGTCCCCTTTGGAGGTTTCTCCTGTCGCCTGGCACAGGGGCTTGGCTTAGCGGGTGGGGAAGTGCAGCTTTGTGGGGCAAGTAGATGAGCTCCCGCCAGGGGGCCGCCCCCCTCAATGGGTCAGTGGGACGCAGGGGGTCGTGCTGGCACCATTTCCTTTGTCTTTCTCTTCTTCCTGACTTTTGGGAAGAAAGACGGGCTGACACGTGTTTTCTGAGCCAAGTAGGTCCTTGGCTTCTTGGATTTGGGCCTGTCCCAGGAACGATCTGACTTGTCAAGAGAGAGTACCGTGAATTTCGGTCATGCTTTCTGTACTTGATTGAAATCAAGACAACAGTCTGGAGCGGGCTGCGCAGAATTTCTTGGCTTTCAAAGTGTCTTTTTTTTTTGCTTGTTGCTGTGTCTCCCTCTGCTTGTCTGTCTCTTCCTCCCTCCCTTCTTTTCCTTGTCCTTCCCCACCTCAGTGGTCTCAGCAAACGTAAGGGGCACTGATGACAAGTTTACGCTAAGCTGTCTGCGCCCCACCAGCGGGCTGTGCCTTTCCGTGGTAGAGATTGCAGGGTGTTCTATGACTCTGGCTGTGATTGTGTTTGTTCAGTGGACAAAGAATAAGGATCCCAAGGTGAGCTGCCGCCGGCTGCCACACCCCGCGTGGCCCTGGGCGCAGAGTGGGAGGATCACTCGCGGAGGACCAGGCCCCGTTGGCCAGCGCAAGCAATTGCAGTTGCATTTTTCAGACAAGGTCGTACAGCCGGCCGGCTGTAACAGTGTGAGCTGTAGGTGTGGCACGCAGGATGTTCCCGAACACAGGCGTCCCTTCTGTCTCCGTGGTTGGACCCTGGCGATGGCACTTTCCAGGGAGGGAGGGACGGAGGTGGCCCGGTTGTGTGTTTGTGGCTGCCCTGGTCCCCAGGGAGAGCGCGTGGAGAGAGCGGGTTCATGTAAAGTGGATTCAGAATCGACCTGTGTGTGAGAAGTGCAAGGATGGATCTCATGGGTGGGTCCGTTTTGACCCTGGAGCCTGCCGGAAGCTGCCAGCAGGCACTGAGGACCCTGGACCACAGTGGGAGGGAACAGGCAGCCCATCGGGGAAGGGGACAGCCCGGGTGCTGGCCGGCCTGGCCTCTACTCGGGACAACCCCGGGCACCCTCGAGTAAGGGGGTGGCAGCCTGGGCTCCCGGGATGCAGGACCCCAGCCAGGCTGCTGGACCTGGAGGGTCATGACGCTTTGCTGGTGGCCCGTTCGACTGCGCTGGCCGAAGCTTCCTGTGGCGTCTGCATACTCTGCCTTTCAAAGTGTCCTCCATCAGAAAGGGTCGGGTGGGCTTCGGGGACCTAGTTATCTCATCGTGTGTCGGGACAGAGGGTGGCTGTCGCTAGTGTGTGAGTGAAGCCCCTGGAATGAAAGCTCTCAGGTCCCTGCTTCACTCCAGTTGCTGCTCCCAGGGATGGGCAGGGAGTGGGCAACGAAGCCAGTTCTGCTGACACCCTTCAGAACACAGGCGTCTCGTTTTACTGTCCCTCGGGGCAGGAGTTGGTGGAAGCCATGGAATTTTCTTGGCCCCTCTGGCCAGGGGCCTCCTGCTTGCGCCACAGGCAGAGCCGAGCCTGTTTCTAAGCCAGAGACCAGAGAGCAGCTTCGTTCGTCAGGGGACGTGGCTCCTGTGCACCTCCCTGCCCCGGCCCTGTGGGAGGAGGGAAGGGCGGGCTCTTGGGCCGACAGGGCCCAGCCGGCGGGTGTGGTCAGCGCCTGGCCGATGCCTGGCCACTGGGAGCTCGGGCAGAGTGGCCGCAGTGACGCGCCATGCTCTGGGTCCCTCTGAGCGTGTTTGCATTCGTCCAGCTCGGCGCAACAGTTGTTAAGCTTGTGTGTGCCCAGCTAGGGGCTTGGGGCGGCCAGGTGACCAGTGTCTCCTGCCCACAGGGGCTCACGGTCCCCAGTGGAAGGAGATGGAGAAAGACAGGTGGGATGGGTCGACGGCAAGTCCAGGAAGCTCAGGGCAGGGAGGCTTGTGGAGCAGCCGCCGCAGAAGCAGAGCCTTGCCTGTCACGGGTGACTGTCACAGGTGACGGTCGTGGATGTCCATGAGCTGCTGGACAGAGAGAGGGAGAGGGATGGGGGTGGGGGCCGTGGCCTGGGAGACCCAGGTGGAGGGGCAGGAGCCAGGATGGAGTCTGCCTGTCATGTCGAACCGGTGGCAGCCCTGCCCTCAAGGGTCTAGTTGGCGAGTCTAGAGTTGTTCCTGTCGCCAGGGAGCATACCTCACGGTTGCCCAGCCACTGGCTGCGGTGTGCCAGCCCGGTTCTGAGTTTTCTAGGACAGCCCCCCTTAAAGTGATCTGGCCTGTCTTTTTAAAATGTATTTCTTATTCAGATATAATTCACATGCTATAAATGCATCCTTTCAAATCTACAATTCAGTGCTTTTTAGTATATTCACAGAATTGTGCGACTGTCACCACTATCAAATTCCAGAACATTTTTATCACCCCAGAAAGCGACCTTGTCCCTATTAGCAGTCATCCCTCATTTCACCCACCCCCTCCCCATCCCCTGGCACCCATGAATCCATGTCCCGTCTCTGTGGATCTGCCTGTTCTGGACATTTCATATAAACAGAGTCACACACTGTGTGTCTCTCTGTGTCTGGCATCTCTCACTGAGCACGATGTCCTCAAGGTCCTTCCACACTGTAGCCCGTGTCAGGGCCTCACCCCTTTTCCTGGCCGAGTGACATTCCAGCGTGTGTTTGTCCATTCGTCTGTTGAGGAGCATTTGGATTGTTTCCAATTTTTCCAGCCCCATCTTTTCCCCAAACGCTTGCCGAGTTCCAGGCTTGCAGCGCTGCGCATGCAGACTGCCTGCCAGGCCGGCCCACGGGGCAGACACGGTGTGGAAACCCTTTGTCGGGCTGCGTGGCGCGGTTGGGGTGGGGAGGTGGCCTGGGTGAGGGTGGGCTTCCAGGCACAGCGCCCCAGCTCGCCTGAGGGACACTCAGCCTGCCTTGCGCGCAGGGTCTGGACTCCAGGGAGTCGGTGGTGCATCTGGGTCACCGCCCTCATCTCTCTGTGCCTCCCCTCCTCTGGCCTGAGCTGGGCAGGGTCCCGCACGGGCATCCTCACCCAGCCTCGGGTCTCCGCTCCGTGGAGCAGTGTGGCCTGGCTGACCGCAGCTCTGACCTGCCCTTCTCCTGTGCCCTGAAGGTCACCTCCTGCCAGGCAGGACCCTAGCGTCCCCCACGGCCAGGGCCCCCCAGGGCTGTCCTGTCCCTCCCTTTCCCTTTGCTGGTGTCTGAGAGCTGCCGGGACTTGTCAGGAGACCCATGGCCACCTCTGTTTCCCAGAGCCCCTGTTGCCCATCTGGCCTGCAGGTTTGAAAGCGAGCTGCCCCTGGGCCACTTCCCTTTCCTGTCCCCAGCCGACAGGTGGTCAGCCGTCTCTTAGGAGGCAGCAACCAGGTTCTGAGTGTGTGCCCGGAGCCTGCCAGTCACCCAGCGGGATCTTGCTGGTGGGTTGTAGCCGCTGCTCACATGTCCCCGCCAGGTGGATAAAGGTGTGAGCGGTGTCCCCGTCCTCCAGGGATAGTGCAGTCAGCATGTTGGGAGATGTGGGGGTGCAGCTGGGTTCTCCAGGGAAGCCCACGACACTGGCGGGGGGCGGGGCACAGCTGCTGCTCCACCTCCCCCACCTGCCTCGCAGGAGTTTTCCCTGTGCACACAGTGATGTGCGTGGGGGCGTGACCTGCGCGCCCCGGCAAGGACACGGGTGACCCGGGGTATCCCAGGAGTGCCACAGGAGCTGCTGATGCCCTGGGGGAGACGCCACAGGGGCACGTGCCTGTACACTGACCAAGTGTCGAGCAATGGAGGGGACCCCTACCTCACGCCACAGCCAAAACTCAGCCCCACACGACCAGAGGCCGAAAGGTGTGAGCTGAAACTGCAAAAGCCTCAGAAGGAGACCTGGGCATAGTGCGGAATGTTGTGTTTTCTGAGGCAGTGCTGTCCCGGGAGGGCACCAAGCGAGCCCTACGTGGAATTCTGAATTTTCTAGTTGCCATGCTCAAAAGTAAAAAGAGCTGAAATTAATTTTAATAGCATATTATATTGAATCCTGTGTACCCCCCGTTTTGTCATTTCAATGTATAATCATTATAAAAATTACTAATAAGGTATTTTGCCCCCCCTTTTTTTCGGTCCTAAGTCTCGGACATCCAGTGTGTATTTCACCAGCCTGCCTTTTGGGAAGGCCACTGCTCCCGCATGAGCCAAGCGCCGTGCCGGGCCTGGGGGGCTCTAGATGGGGGTGCCTGCTGCTTAGTGGACCAGGGTCCCCGGTGGGTGCAGAGGTGAGAGGGAGGGAGAGCCCTTGGGGCCCGGGTGGCCGAGGCCTTCGTGGGAGTGGTGGGAGCTAAGCCAGCACTAAGAGGGGTCGGGAAGGTCCGCTTTGGGAAGGGCAGGGGCGGCCTCTAGGGGGACACTTGTATTGAGGGACCCTGGTGTCTGGGGCTGCCTTGGGAAAGTGGGAACAAGCAGAAGATCCTGAGCTTGGGACGCTGTGGCCAAGCCAGCCCGGCCGGTGGTCCTGGGCCCTGTCGTCCCTGCAGACCCTTACCCACAGCCTCTCATCTTTGATGGGACCACTGGACCATGGACCAGTCCTGAGGGCTGTGGAGTCCTGGTGGCCCAGCCCAGGCAGTGCCTTTGTGGCATCGAAGCTGGCAGTGCAGGTGAGTTTAGGACACTTGTCCGGAGGGACGGCAGGAACTTGGGATGCTGCTGTGACTATAGGGAATCCCAGGTGGGACTCGCCTGCCAACACAGCTCGGAAATAACATCCTACAGCTGCAGACAGTTTAAAACGCCTTGAGTTCTCTTGATGGGAGGCCTGGGAGGCCTGGGAGGGTCGGCAGCCACAGCCTGGCACCCGCACGCCTGGCCTGCCTGAGTTCGGTCCGCCTCTGCCAAGTCTCTGTCCTTATTGCCAAAGTGGGGGCGGCACTGCAGGTCTCGGCTTCGAGGGTGGGCAAATTAGCTAATTTGCCCCCTGAGAATCCCTTAGGGAGGCGGTTTGCACCCCAGGGCAGTTCTGTCTCCTGAGGGACCCTTGGCAGAGCCTGGGGACATTGCGGTTGTCGGGATTTGTGGGGGGCTCCTGGCATGGGGTGGGTGGGGGCAGGGACGCTGCTCAGCACCTGCCGTGCCCAGGACGGCCCCACCCCAGAGAGTGATCTGGCCCCAGTGTCCTCAGTACTAAGAGGGAGAGACCCCAATTCACAGCCCCTGCCTGGGCCATGTTGAGCCTTCAGCAGGTGACAGTGACAATTTTGCTCTGGGATTCTGTCTTGTCTTGACTGTGAATTGAGATGTTGCAATAGAAGTTTTTAAAATCGCTTTCCACTCCAGGACAGCCCAATTCCATATTTGTGCCAGGAAGGAGAGTGGGAGTGGTGGATGTGGTTATCAGATACCTGGAAAATAAGCTGCTTTGTGGAGCTTTGTCATTGTCACGGGGCGGGTGGGTAGGTCAGATGGGGGTTTATGGTCCAGGAGGCAGGCGTGGGTGTTTCTGGGGGAGGCAGCGTTGACCCCAAGACCAGAACTCCGGGTCTCTCGGCCCGCCCTGCCTGTTCTGGATGCCTCGTCGGGTTTTCTGCTCTGGTGAACTCAGGGCTTACCCTGGAGTGACACATCCGGAGAACTGTGTTCCTCGGCTGATGGCCACGGCCGGGCCCTCGGGAGGGCCTGGGCGTGACTGTGGGCTCCTCTGGGGGAAAGGATTTGCTTAGGCTTGTGCCCCTGAGCTGTCCCCTTGTTGTGGTCCCCGAGACACGGGTGCCCGTTGCTGCTGCCGAGGAGCCGATAACCCACCTGGGCTTCCGGCGCCTGCTTTGTGAAACCCGGGTCTCCCGCTATTGATTCATTTGGCCTTTAAGGGAGGGCCTCGGAGTTTGGGCTCTGCCGAGTCACACTCGCTGCTGTCCTAACAAGTTTCCTAGGGGATATTCATTAGAAGAATAATGTCTGGGCGTGGTGGCTCACTCTGGGAGGCCCAGGCCGGTGGATTGTTTGAGCTCAGGAGTTAAAGACCAGCCAGAGCAAGAGCGAGACCCCATCTCTACTAAAAAAATAGAAAGAAATGATCTGGACAGCTAAAAATATATATAGAAAAAATTAGCTGGGCATGGTGGCACATGCCTATAGTCCCAGCTACTAAGGAGGCTGAGGCAGGAGGATCACTTGAGCCCAGGAGTTTGAGGTTGCTGTGAGCTTGGCTGACGCCATGGCACTCTAGCCCAGACAACAGAGTGAGACTCTGTCTCAAAAAAAAAAAAAGAATATTTTATGATGTAAAAATTAGCAATTATAGTGACGTACAAACAAAACAATAAAGCCCTTCTGCAGTCCCTGGTAAGCTTGCAGTGTCTATGCTCGGTCCTCTGTGCGTTCCTGGGGCCCGGGGTCAGTTTGGGGTGGTAGGACATTCTCCTAGCCCTGAGAGGCAGGGACTCCTGTGTGGGGACCTGCCATGCTGCCCTGTGACCCACCGGCAGGGACTCCTGTCTTGCAGGCTGGGGCCACCATGGGAGAGCTAGCACCCCAACCTGTGCTGTGCAGTCTGGGAACATGGATTCAGATCGTGGGGGGGACCAGCAAGGGGGGGCTGTGTCTCAGGGAGTTGCCCCAGGTCCCTGGCTCTGCCTCTGTGGGTTCTGCACTGGGCAGTTTCCTGGTTCTTCCCGGGCCTGGGACAGCCCCCAGAGGCTGAGACGGAGAGATCCTGTTTGGAAGGAGCTCCTGCCAGCTCTTATGGGTCCCCCGGTGTGGATGCTGCATCCCCTTGCTGTGCCCTGGGGAAGTGGTGGCCGCTGTGGGCCTTGGTCCCTGTCTAACCTCCATGTGCGTCTGTGGTGGGCTCCCATGGTGCTCCCACGTGCCCAGAAGCCCCGGCAGTCCAGGTGCCGAGGGAGCCCTCTCTGTGGCACTTACAGGGGGACCAGCATCTCCATGGCTTCCAGGGGGCTTGTTGGGCCACTCTGGGGACAGCACTTGTTTTGGAGACTAGAGGCAGAGTGTGGAGTGGGACCTGCGTAGGTGTCGCTGCTGCTGACTTGGGTGCAGTGTCCCTGCACACCTCCCTTGCCAGGCCATGGCCCCCGGCCTATAAATGGGGTGGTGTATGTTAATTGTGTGCTCATGGGGCGGGCGGGGGGGCGGTTTCTCAATCTCACTGCCAAGTAGAAACTTCAGTGGAGAAGCTCTGCGAACCCTGTCCTGTGGTTTTTTATGACGGCTTCGTTATGTGGCAGGATTGATTAAGCCCTGGGCCAGGGGTCGATCAGCTCGACTTCAGCCCCCTCTCCTCCGTGCAGGTTGGGGGTGGGGCTGGAAGTCCCAACCCTCTAATCCTGCCTTGGTCTTTCTGGTGACCAGCCCCCACCTGGAAGCTACCCAGGGGGTTTGGCCAGCAATCAACTCATTAGCATACAAAAAGACTCCACTTTGGAGATTCCAAGGATTTTAGGTATTTCACAATATCTCCTTGTGCCAGTGGCTCAAAACCTCTAGCGTCCTTGTGCAGGAGGAAACGTGACGGTAACTGTTGGACGGGGTTGCCGTGGGTGGAGATGAGCGGTGCCGTGTCGGGGTTGGCGGGGAGCTCTGTGAGCGGTCGCGTGGCCAGGCCGCGGACCCTCGGCCCGGGGTGGAAGCCGCTTGGGTGCTGGTTCGGACGGGGAAGGGTGGGCCACATTCGCTTGCGCTGTTGGCAGTTGTCCTTTCTTGCAATGTTCTCCGTCGTTAATCCTCCCTCAGGAAGAGTCAGGCCCTTGGTGCCAGAGCAGCTCGTTTCCACCCAGAAACGGCCCTGCAGAGGGAGAAACTTGCGTAGGGCCCAGGGCATGCGTGGATCTGCGGACAGCCCCTGACTCAGGAGCGGTTCGGGCTTCCACCCTGGAATGAGGGCTGCGGGGGTGGGCAGCCCTGGCAGTACGTCGCCTGGGTCTGGAGGCTACGCAGTAAGAAGGGCTGGGGTGGGGGTGGGGGGTGGGGGTGGAGGGGTGCGGGGGGGGGGGGCGTGCGGAGCGGAAGCCCGGGGTCCTGGCACGTCTCACGGGCTGTGTTTTTGATGCTGTCATTATTAAAGGTGGCCTGTGGACAGTCGGTGTCCCTTTCAGGAATCTTTGTTGTAGGAGCACTGAGCCTGTTCTGGCCACCTCTCTGGCCACCTTTAATTTGTTTGTGGGGGACAGCAGATGCTGCCTGCAATTCCGCTGATGGAGCATTTTGAGGAATATTTACAAACCTGGATGGAGCAGGCCCTTGTCAATGCCATACTTGAGTTGGTTCTTTTATTATTTTCTAGAACCTTTGTGCTATGGAGAATTTGAACACACACCAAAGTAGACAAAATAGGATAAAAGACCTACCGCCACAGCCCCAAACCACCAACCCAGTCGGCCCTGCCATACCCTCCTCTGTGGCGAAGTAGCCCTCGTATTATTTTTGTAAACTTTTGATTTTTAGAGATTGTAGACTCCCAAGGAGTTGGAAAACTGGTACAGAGAGGTCTCACCAGCTTCCCCCACTGGTAACATGGCACATAACCTCAGTACATTGTCAAAACTAGTTGACATTGGTACAGCGCGCCACAGACCTTGCACTTCAGCAGTTTGAGCGTGCACTCGTTTATTTTGTTATGTCTTTGTGACGGTTTGTCACCTGCACAGGTTCCTGTACCCACCATCACAGTCAGGTACAGAACAGCCCCCAGCTCCTGGCAAGCACGGGCCTGTTCTGCATCCCTGTAATCCTGCCCTTTTGAGAATGTTCCATGAGTGGACTCACAGTGTGTAACCCCTGGGTTTGGCATTTCTCACTCCGTTGTGTATGTCACAGTTCATTCTCTTTCCTTGCTCGGTGGACTCCATGCCGATGGTATTTTACAGTCCTTTGTCATTCTGTAAGGCGGATAGTAGCAGCAATGCCCCGTCTTTCCCTCCTGATTTTAGCAATTCGCGTCTTCTCTGTTTTTGTCTTGATCGATTTACCTCTGTCAGTTTTGTTCATCTTTTCAAAGTACCAACTTTGGGTTTAGTTGACTTTCTCTGTTGTCTGTTTTATAACTTTCTGCCCTAATCTTTGTTCCTTCTTCCTTCCTCTGCCTGCTTTAGGTTCAGAATGCTCTTCCTCCAGTGTCTTCAGGTAGATATTTTAAGTAGATGATGATTAATATTTTTTTTAAGATAGGCAGCTATAAATTCCCCCCAAATATCACTTTAGCTGCATCCTATAAGTTTTTCTTTGTTGTATTTTTATTTCTATTCACCTCAATTTTCTAATTTCTCTTGTGACTTCTTTGACCTATTGATTATTTAGGAGTGTGTTCTTTATTTAATTTTTAAATTTTTTTTTTTGAGACAGAGTCTCGCTCTTTTGCCTGGGCTAGAGTGCGTGGTGTCAGCCTAGCTCACAGCAACCTCAAACTCCCGGGCTTAAGCAATCCTTCTGCCTCAGCCTTCCGAGTAGCTGGGACTACAGGCATGTGCCACCATGCCTGGCTAATTTTTTCCGTATATATTTTTAGTAGTCCAGATAATTTCTTTCTATTTTTAGTAGAGATGGGGTCTCACTCTTGCTCAGGCTGGTCTCAAACTCCTGAGCTCAAGTGATCCTCCCACCTCAGCCTCCCAGAGTGCTGGGATTACAGTTGTGAGCCACCGCGCCCAGCTAGGATTGTGTTGTTTAATTTCCACATATTTGTGAATTCCTAAATTTCTTTCTGTTACTGATTTCTCACTTACATTGAAGTTGGAGAACCTACTTTGTATGATTTGAATCTTTTTAGTTTAAAAAGGCTTGTTTTATGGTCTAACATGGTTTATCCTGGAGAATGTTACATACATACTGAGAAGAAAGCATATTTTGCTGCTGTTGGGTGGAGTGGTCTATAGATGTCTGTTGATTTATAGTGTTGCTCAAGTGTTCTGTTTCTTTGTCAATCTGCCTAGTTTTATCTTTTACTGAAAATGGGGTCTCCAACTGTTACGTTGAATTGTCTATTTTTCCTTTTGTTTCTGTTGGTTTTTGCTTCATGTATTTTAGGACTCTGTTATTGTTGCATATATGTTTATAATTGCTATATCTTCCTGATGGATTGACCCTTTTATCATTGTAAAATGTCACTCTATATCTTTAGTAAAATTTTGTTCTAAAATCTATTTCGTCTGATATATGTGTAGCCATTTCAACTTTCTTATGGTTGCTATTTGCGTATCATATCTTTTTTCCATTCTTTTATTTTTAGCCTGTTTATATCTTTGAATCTAAAGAGTATCTCCTATAGATAGCATATAGTTGAATCTTTTTTTAATCTAGTCTGGCAATCTGTCTTTTGATTGGACTATTTAATCCATTCACATTTTATGTCATTATTGATGTAGTTGGATTTACAGCTCCCATTTTCCCTTTTGTTTTCCATCTCATGTCTTTTTTGTTCGTTTATTGCTCCTTCACTGTTTTCTTTTGCATTAAGTTCATATTTTCTAGTGTGACATTTTATTTCCTTTGATGATCGTTTTCACTATGTTTTGGGAGTATTTTCTTAGCGCTTGCTCTAGGTCTTATCATCCACATCTTAACTCTTCTGAATTGACTTCCCATCCCCAGTGTTGTTTGAAGCAGATCTGTGCTGATTCCCTTAGATCGGTGCTTAATCAGGGTTTCACTCACGCGGTCACTTGAATGGCGTGGACTTCCCCAGGATGCTGATGTGTTTGCCTGACGGTGTCCTTTTGCTCATTGTCATCTGGGCATGATGAACACGTCACAGCCCTCCTAGGACCTGCGATCATCGAAACTGTGTGTGAGGCTCTGCTGTCCCAGGAGCGGGGCTGGGACAGACGCTGACTCCTCTGTCCTCACTCTGTGGTTTTAGTGTCTTTTCATCTCCTTTGCCCCATCGAAGCCAACTGGTTTGTGGCCCTGATCCTGATGCTGGACTCCAAATCTGGGTCAGTGTGTCAGGCCCACTTGGAGGCAGGTCTCTGGGTTTTAAGGAGTTCTCCATACAAGAAAGCCCCGAATCAGCCTAGAGATAAACTTACCGAAGGCCACCCTGGTGCTTGTTGGCCATGACCCTTTCGGCTGAGAGCCTAGGATGGCGGCCGTGGCGGTGGTCAGGACAGCACGGGGCCAGGCACAGACAGCGGGTCGTTGGCAGGGTGAGCCACAGTGTTCCGGATGCATTGAGTTGATGCTTCAAAACAGCATTCAGGTATCCATCAGAACTTTGTGGAGCTTGCATACTTTTATTTTCTGGATTTTAAAAAAAATAACAGCTGTATTAAGTATAATTCACATGCCATACAATTCACCCTTTTAAAGTGTACAATTCAGTGGTGGTTAGTATGTTTACAGACTTGTATAGCACTTATTACCCCATCTACTTGCAAACATTCCATCACCTCAAAAAGAAGCCCTGTCCCCACGAGCAGTCTCTCCCCATCCCCTCCCCAGCCCCTGGCACCCACTCATCCACGTCCCGTCTCTGTGGATCTGCCTGTTCTGGACATTTCATATAAACGGAGTCTCACACTGTGAGCCCTTCTGTGTCTGGCGTCTCTCACTGAGCATGATGTTCTCAAGGTCCATCCACGCTGTGGCCTGTGTCCGAGCCTCGTCCCTTGTCATGGCTGAGTGATATTCCACCTGTGGATGGACCACGTTGTGTTGATCCATTCTTCTGTTGGTGGACATTAGGCTGTTTCCACTTTTTGGCTATTATGAATAATGCTGCTGTGAATACTCATGAATGAATTTTTTTGTGGACGTTACGGGTTCACTTGTCTCGGGTCAACACCCAGAAGTAGAATTGCTGGGTCCCATGGTAGCTCCATGTTTAACACTTTAAGAAGCTTCCAAATTGTTTTCCAAAGTGGCTATACCATTTCCCAATCCTACCAGCAACGGAGGAGGGTTCCAGTTTGGTCTGGTATTTTTGATTTGAATTGGTAGGGAGTGGGTGCCATCACGGTTGGGTGATTGTTCAGTGCCAGGAATGTGTGTCCCTTTTCCTGAGATCCCGTCTTGTCCCCACATGCAGCAGCCAGTGAGCTACCAGAGGTTCGGGACCTCAGTGTCCCAGCACAGCTCCCAAGGGTGGTTCTTCTCAAATATGCTTTGTTTTTATAAAAGAGATACATCAGTCTTGTCAGCCTGTGAGTGACAGATATCCCAGCAGCCAGCTCCCCAGAGATGACGGCTCTTGGCATCTTGGTGAAGGCCTCCTGGTCAGCGCTGCGCGGCGGACGCAGGCCTTTGTGTGTCAGTGACTGCGCACTCCTTTACTCTGGTGCACATGTGTCATTTACTTACTTACTCTCCTGTTAATGGGCACTTAGATTATTTGTATTTTTTGCTCTCTTAAACAAAGCTGCGGCAAGCGTCCTTGCCGCCACCCCCTCAAGGTGAGTGTCCGTGAGTGGGCCGTTCAGAGCACGGATGCCTGTTACAATTGGAAGCATGTTGTTCACTTGTCGCCAGGAAGGTGGTCTGAATGGCCGCTCCTGTGGCCGCGCAGGACAGCCGTCGTGCTGGGACAGCCCTGGCTTCTGTCCCTCCTTTTGATCTGTCTCCTCATAGTCGCTTCTTGTTTGAATTGCCAGTTCGTGGCATTTGCTGGCTTGTTGCATTGTCGTGTTCATTTTCTTCTTGACTTACAACAAGGTCTCCTCAGACCCAGCACTCTCGATGTCCCAAGCACTGTGGACGCTGGGGTCGGATCACGCTCTGGGGTGGGCCCATCCTGGGCCCTGCCTCCACCCAGCCCATGCCAGGAGCACATCCCCAGGTGTTACCAAGTGTCCCCTGGGGGGCAGGGTCACCCTGGGTTGAGAACCTCTGTTGTATAATAATCCTCTTATATTCGGGCTGTCAGCACCCTTTTGCATTACACATTTTTTTCTCAGTTCCTCTTTTATTTTTGATGTGTTATTACATAGAATGTTTTAAAGTTTATTGCCAAATTTGTCCTGTCCTTTAGGGCTTCTGGTGTTGTGACCTGCTTAGAGAGGCCTCCCCGACCCCAAGATCACAAGCATTGGTCCGTGTCTTGCTCCTCGTACTTTCGTGGGTTTTGCTGCAATCTGGACGCAGGGAGAGGGCTGGCGTTGTGTTTCCCCCAAGCGCCCGGGCTGCCAGCCGGTGTGCCCAGTGTGTAGCACGCAGATCTAGAGCTGCCACCCTGCCTTCTGCCCTCGGCCCCAGGTTGTTAGCTGTGTGACCTCAGGCAGGTCACCTCACTGGCCAGTGGGCTGTAACAACAGTACCTGCTTCATAGGGTTGCAGGCTGGTCAGATGTGCCAGGCACTTAGAGCCCTCCTCACGGCCTCTCCATCCTTCCGCCAGTTCCAGGGAAGCCCCAGGGCACAGTCTGGAAGGAAATGGTGTTCTGGGAGGTCCTTGAACCCGGCTTGGCTCCCAGGCCTGGAACATCCCTCTCTGTCTGCAGCCCCACCCAGGTCTCTGAGCTCCTAGACAACAGCAAAATTACAAAGCAGATTTGCAGATAAATAGAAAGATTATTTTGTTAATGATTACGGTTTTAAATAGTTAATTAGGGACCATCAAAGACCCCCAACTGTGTGTGAAGCGTGGATGAGTCCTTTGCTTATCTGCCAGGGGGTGTCCTCTGGCCCGGTGGGAGCTGGCTTGGGGGCCCCCAACCCCCGGGCCTCTGTCCCCTTTTCTGTCTGTGGCTCCAGGACAGGTGGCCTTGGCCCTGGGTGCTCAGTGCCCCGTTTTCTCCCCTCTGCCTGAGGCTCAGAAGGAAGTGCAGCAGCTGCGCCCTGGGCTTTCTGGTCCTTCATCCAAGCACTTCCTTCGTACTCTTTTAATAAAAATGTTTTTGGACATAAATTCAGACTGACCAAACAGTTGCAAGAATAACACAAAGAATTCCAGGTACCTTTCACACAGATTCCCCATGTGGCGACATTCTGCTGCGTTCGTCTTCATTCCTTTCCTCTCCTCACTCTCTGCTTTTCCCTAAACTGGTTTTTTTTTTTTTGGAGACAGAGTCTTGCTCTGTTGCCCGGGCTAGAGTGCCATGGCGTCAGCCTAGCTCACAGCAACCTCAAACTCCTGGGCTCAAGCGATCCTCCTGCCTCAGCCTCTCAAGTAGGTGGGACTACAGGCATGCGCCACCATGCCCAGCTAATTTTTCATATGTATATTTTTAGTTGTCCAGCTAATTTCTTTCTATTTTTAGTAGAGACAAGGGTCTTGCTTTTGCTCAGGCCGGTCTTGAACTCCTGACCTTGAGCGATCCTTACAGGCGTGAGCCACCACACCTGGTCCCTAAACTGTTGCAGTTCGCTGCAGACGTGGCCCTCCTGTAGCTCCAAACACTTCAGTGTGTTTCCCCTGTATCCAGTTATCAAAATCAAGGAATTAACACTGTATCTTCTACTCTGCAGGTCCGGTGCTGATTTTGCAGTAATGTCTTTGAGTGTCGAAAGAGAATCCGAGGGGAACGCATTGCATTCTGTTGTCTCGTGTCTGTTGCTTCTTTTCATCTGGGAGGGTTCCCGAGTCTGTGTTTCACGGCTTTGATGTTGTGAGGAGTACAGGTTGTTACCCTGTCAAATGTCCCCCCAGGTGGATTTGTCAGATGGCTTCTCAGGACCGTATTCAGGTTATACACTTTTGGCAGGAACGTCCTGGGGCCGATGTTGCGTCCTTTGCGGTGCAGGGCGGTGCAGGGTATAGGGAGGCCCGTGTGTTTGATCTGCCCCATTGCTGGTGATGTTAACCTTGACCCTCGGTTAGGGTAGTGTTGGCCGGGTTTCCCCGCCATCAGGTTACTATTTTACCGTTTGTATTTACTAAGTATTTTGTGGGGAGGTACTTTGAGCCCGTGTAGACACATTGTTACTCCTCAAACCCTGCATGTTTCAGCAGCCATCACCAATGCGTGCCAGGTGGTGGCTGTCCAATCGTTCCTTCTCCATTTATGAGTCAGCATTGTCTTCCTTTCTTGTTTACTTCTTTCGGCGTGGCCTGTGGCCTCGTGGGCTCTTACTGACCCAGTAGGTTGTACGTACCCTAGTGCTGTGTGATTGATTTGGTGCTCACGTGGCCCCAAGCTTGTCCTGCCGGAGCGCTGTGAAGCTGGCTCCTGTGCCAGTTGACACGTCCCCGCCACTGTCTGAGCACATCTGCCTTTGTGGCACTGAGGTGCTCCCGGCTCCTCCTGTGGCCTCCCTCCCTGCAGCCCATCCGGGGTTGACCGTCTCCAAGGAGCCCTGGTGCTGTATGTGGGGAGTGCCATTTAGACACCAAGGTCTGGGCGCTCCGTGTGCTCATGGCTGCCTGGATGTCCCTGCCACCAGGCCCTCTAATCAGAGAGAGCTGGGAAATAGACATGTGCACGTCATGCACACATACATGCATATGTTAGTGTGTGTATGTATGTACACATGTGCAGACACGCAGACATCCGTATCCATTTCTGCATCCACCTGTGCTCCCATCCACACTGATGCCCATGAGTTCACACCGACACCTCTGGCTCCAGTCCCACCCAGGGTCCTGCGTCCCTGTTTGTCACTCCTTTCACTGACAGCGAGAGCCTGGCAGGTGCCCACTCTAACAGCAGCCTCCAGGGTAGGAGCCAGCGTTTCCGTTATCTTTATCTCGAGGGCACACCGTTCCCAGCCGCATTCAGAAGTTAGTTACATGGAGTAGTTCTTCCTTGTCCTCCTCCCCTGCTCACTGTGGTCTTATTGTCCGCTTGAAATAAGGTTTGGTTTATTTGTTTCTGTTTGTATTTTGGATTAGGATTTTTTCCCACAACTCTTGTTGGTTTTATTTATTTCTTTACTCATTTATTCATCGATTCATTTAGTATGTAGTAATGGAACACTAGCACAGTTCCAAAGTCGGGACTCTACAAGAGAAGGCGTGTGGAGAGAAGTGTCGCTGACGCTCCCCGCCATCCTCAGCCCTGCAGGGGAGGAACCTTGGTGGCCTCTGGTCCAGCCTTTGGGTGCGTCTCCCAGGAGCAGACGTGTGTGTTTGTGTATCCCTGCTTCGTCACATGCAGGCGGTGTCCTAGGGTCTCTCTTGCACCGTGGTCTTTTCACTTAACAGCACGTCCTGGAAACCACTTCAGGAGGCCTGGGAGGTCGCAGTCGCCCTCTCTCTCCCATGTGTGGACATTTAGGTTGTTTCCACTCGCTTACAGCGAATAACCTGGTATAGACGGATTTGCACGGTGGTGGGAGAGTATCTTCAGGGTAGGTTTTTTTCTACCAGTGGGGTTGCTGGGTTGGGAGAGAGAGAACTGCAGACGTGTTTTGCTGTGACAGCATCTGCCTCTCATCGTCCCTCCCGCCCGCCCTACTGCACGGGCCGAGAGGGCTGGTTCCCGGCCTCGCCAGCAGGGCGCGCTGTTCCCATCTAAAGCACCCGCCGGTCCCGAGCTCAGAAGTGGGTCATGTGGAGTTTCAGTTCGCGCTTCTGTAATCATGAGTGGGGAAGGGTGTCTGGTCATATGATAAAGGCCACTTTTTAAATCTTTGCTGTGAATTTTGTCTTCATGCTTTTCACCCATTTTTTTCTATCGGATTTTTGGCCTTTACCCCCTAACTTAAAACTCCGATGTGTATATCAGGGAGCTGAGTCCTGGTGGCATGTGCCACAAGTAGGGTGTTCTCTCAGTCTCCTGGTTGCCTTTGACTTTGTTATGGTGTTTTGTTTTTGTCTTTTTTGGGGGGGTTTGTTTTGTTTTTTGCCCTGCAGAAGGTTTTCCCCTTTTTCTTTTCTTTTTTTAAACATAGTCGCATTTCTGAATCTTGTCTCTCTTTGACGCTGCCTCTGTGCGCTAGTTGCAAGGACTTCTCCTGCGCCGAGGCCGAGGAGTGCCCCACGCCTTCTCCTGGTGCTGGGTGGCTTTGTTCCTCGCCTTTCGAGCTCTCATCCGTTTGCAGCTCCTCCTTGAGAATGGTGCGAGGTAGGAACCGCCTTTCCCCAGATGGCCACCCAGTTGTCCCAGCACCATTGATTGTATAGTCCCTTGTCACCCCAGTCTGTCCCCACCTGCAATCCCTGAGGCCAGGTGCTTTGCTGGGTGAGAATTCTCTGTCCTCCTCTTCCTGAGTTCCTCTGGCTTCTCTCCAGGGACGGTTTGGTATTTTTTAGGGTCTTTGGACTTTTCTGTGTACTTTGGTGCACAATGCTGATTAGTAGTTAATACGTGGCAGTGACAGTCTGTGTACTGGAGGGCAGCCACGCTGGCGGGGACGCAGGGACTCCTTTAAGGATTCTTTTTTCTTTTTTTTCCAAGACAGAGTCTTGATCTGTCACCTGGGCTGGAGAGTAGTGATGTCATCACAGCTCACTGCAGCCTCCAACTCCTGGGCTCAGGCGATCCTCCCGCTTCAACCTCCCAGAGTGCTGGGATTATAGGTGTGTGCCACCACGTGTGGCCTACAGATTTTATTTTATTTTATTTTATTTTTTTTGAGACAGAGTCTCACTCTGTTGCATCAGCCTAGCTCACAGTAACCTCAAAATCCTGGGCTCAAGCAATCCTATTGCCTCAGCCTCTCTAGTAGCTGGGATTACAGGCATGTGCCACCATGCCTGGCTGATTTTTTCTATATATATTTTTAGTTGTCCATATAATTTCTTTCTATTTTTAGTAGAGACGGGGGTCTGACTCTTGCTCAGGCTGGTCTTGAACTCCTGACCTCGAGCAATCCTCCTGCCTATGCCTCTCAGAGTGCTAGGATTGCAGACGTGAGCCACTGGGCGCTCGGCCTACAGATTCTTTTAAATCCTTTTCTCCTGGGGGCATAAAGAGATGGGAACTCCTCCAGTGCATGGGACTTGCCATTTCCACAAGCCAGTGCCTGGTCCTCCTCTCACCCGCAGCTGCCCTGTCACTCCTACAGCCCAGACCCTGTGCCCTGCCACTGGCCCCCATCTCCTCCTCGCCCGGCCCAGAGTGCGGGGTCCACAGTGGGCTTGTCCTCACTGCTTGCCCCACTGGGTCCCTGGCCCTTCCCAGCCCTCACTGCATGTTGGCAGGTCCGTCTGTGCCTGCACTTCCGACGTGAGCCATCACCAGCCCACGTGGTGCAGGTGCGGCCCAGCCCGGCAGCTTGTTGGAGCAGGGCTTGCAGTGGGTGGCGCTGTCCCTGGGGCATGCTTGGCAACGTCGGGAGACTGTTCTGGTTGTGTCGACCAGGGGTGTAGATGTATACGTTCTACATCCTAAATTTCAGCCACTTGAAGACACCTTAGGCTGTAAGACGCACCCGTGCTCCATGCCCATGGGGAGTCCAAGAGGAGACCCCTGGTCAGAGCTGGGACAGCCGGCCTCCTCATAGTCACCGCACAGGGGCTGTGCGCGGGGTGAGGGAGGGCGGGAAGGCGGGATGGTTTCCAGAGGAAAGGCCGTGTTTGAACAAACCCCCACCAAACAATGACTCGCCCTCGCTCCGAAATCGGATTTTGCCAGCATCCTGTACTTCTATTTGCTAGCCCTGGCCACCCTTGGAGAGGGCCATTGTTTGTCCTGAGACTGCCTCCTTTGCTAACACTGTCCATCAGCAGGGCCATCATATCTTCAGTGGTTGCAGGTGGGTAGTGGCCCCAGGTGATGGACAGATGCCACCCCTGACCCCTTCTGGAAGACACCTTCAAAATTATCACAAGCAGCCGGACCTCAGAGGCTGCATGTGTAGAAGAAACGTGGGACTTTGGTGCTGAAACCAGGAGTGTCACGGCAAACTGGGACCAGTTGGTCACCCTCACCCTCGGCACAGGGTGTATGCCAGGGCTGGTGCAGGAGCGGAGGTGCAGGGGAACCTTCCTCTCGCCCAATCGTGAGGCTCCTGGGCCCCTGGAAGAGGTCACCCCACCAGAGATGCCCATGGAGCATCCTTTTCAGCATGCGGAGCATGCTGGGCTGTCCCCCAGAGCGTGGCACACAGCTTCCACGTGTCCCGTCTGTACCTGGGACCCGGTGTGAGGCCTCCTGCTCCTGGTCCCAGTGCTCGAAAGTGTGTCTGTCTGTGCAGCCCACCCTGTGGCTGTGTGCAGAGGTGCTGGCAGCCTTCTGCCGCCCAGACCCCCGAGACAGGAGGAGCCTGGCACTGGGACTCTGCACCTTTCTCCAGGTGGATAACTGGGCAGAGGTGTTTGGCTTTCTCGGTGGTCCTGTGACCTCACTGCACTGGGCTGTCTTAGAACCTCGTAATGGGGTCGAGGAAGGAGGCAGAGCCCTCTTGGGACTGGGGTGCTGAACGGCAGCTCTTCGCCATGCTCTCCTGGCTCAGGGGCAGAGTCCAGAAGGTGCTGGATGCTCTCTGTGTGGTGGTGGCGGCTTGTCTTCCTCTCACTCCGTTGCTGTGATGTTGAGCATCTTTTTGTGTAATCACTGGCCTTCCGTGTGTCCTCTTTGGAGAAGTGTCTGCCTGAATCCTTTGCCTGTTTTTCTACTGGGTTGTTTTGTTGTTGTTGCTGTGTTGTAAAAGCTGTTGGTATATCCTGGATACTCGAACCTTCCCAAATATATGATTGGCAGATATTCTCTCCTGTCTCTTCACTCTCTTGCTGGGACCCTTTGAAACACAACGTCCTATTTATCTAGTTTTTCTTTTGTCCCACGCACTTTTGTAGTTGTTTCCAGGAACTGTGCCTAATCCAAGGTCATGAAGATTTATTCCTGTGTCATCTTCTAAGAGTTTTGTAGTTTTGCATTTAAATTTAGGTCTGTAGTCTGTTTTGAATTCTTTTTAATATATGGTGTGAGGTAGGGGTCCACCTTCATTCTTGTGCATGTCGATATCCAGTTGTCCCAGCACCATTTGTTGAAAAAACTATTCTTTCCCCATCGAGTGGTCTTGGCATTCTTTTAGAAAATCAGCTGGCTTTAAATGTGTGGGTTTATTTCTGGACTAACAACCCTCTCCCACCAATCTGTGTGTCTGTCCTTACCCGGCATCACACTGTCTCGATTACTGTGGGCTCGTCACCCTGAGCTATTTCATAGCTAGTCTTTGGTGTGGACATTAAGGAAAAATGCGGTTCTTACATTTTCCATGTAAGAACCAAAATTAGCTGATGAGACTAGAGCCTTTGTGTTGGGATCCAGCAAACTCTGCCTGTCCCCTGCTTCCCTGACTGAGCTGTCACAATGTCCTCAGTTGGATTTTTTTTTATCAGTAACGATATGGAAGATTTGGAGAAATACGTGCAAATCAGAGACTCTTTCCTCAGGATGCAAACAAAGGTAGATGAAAAATGTCAGTTTTTCAGTTGTTTCAAACAGGAAGGATCTGAAACTCGTGTTTTGTAGGTTTGGTCTTTAATATATCCTTGAAATGGATTGTGGCGTGGTGTCCACTTGCCTTCTGTTGGGTTTGGATCTTTTTACAGCCGGACTCTCCTCTTGCCACTGACACCTGCTATGCTGTGAGCTTCAGAGGACAGAGGTCCAGGTCGTGGTTGGTTTTTTTTTTCCTTAATGTTTTATTTTACAATAATTTTAGATTTACTGAACTGTTCCAAAGACAGAACAGAGTGTTCCACGTACCTTTCATTCAGCTTCCCTGATGTTAGCATCTTACGTAACCAGAGAAGAATGCTCCAAATTAGCGAATTACGTGATGCGATGCCATTTACTAAACGGTAGATTTCATTAGGATTCCACCACTTGTCCCGCTAATGTCCCCTTCTTGGTCTAGGACCGTACCCGGGATCCCACGTGGCATTTAGTCTCAGGCTCCTCTGGGCTGTGCCAGACGCTCAGTCTTTCCTTGTCTTTCATGACCTTGGCACTTGCGTAGAGTCCTGGTCAGGTATTTAATATGTTGTAGAGTGAACTTCACTTGGCGCCGTCTGTGTTTTCTCGTGATTGGACTGGGATTCTGGGTGTTTTCTGGAAGGGTGCTGCAGGGGCGGTAGTGAGCGTGTCCGGAGCCACCTTGACACCGCTGCGTCTCATCGCTGGTGATGCTCGCTGGTGATGCTGGTGGCGGTCGCCTAGCTGAGACACTGTCAGGTCTCCCTGCTGTAAAGTTGCTCCTTTTCTCTTTGGGTCTGTGAGACCACGCAGACACCTGTGCTTCAAACTTCTGCCTGTTGATTTCCCCATCTGCCTGTGGGTCCTGCCTGCAGTGATTATTTCCGTGGTGTCCCGACGGTGATGTCGTGTGACCCTCATTCCTTCCACACTTACTAATTAGAATTCTTCTGTGGAGAACTGTCCCCTTTCCCCCGCTTATGGATTACATGCAAACTTTCGTATCAGTAGGGGCTCGTGTATATTTGTTCATGGATTATAATCCAGTACTGCAATCTCTGACTTTGCTGTAGCACTGTCCTTTCCTTGGCCATCGGGCCGTCCTTCCCGTGTCCTTTCTGTGCGTCCCATCTTCTGCCGAGCATTTCCTGTACGTGCACGTCTTTGTTCATTTCTCTGTCTGTTTTCAAAAGCCCGTGAGTCCAAGCTGATTGGGCCATGGAGTGTTCAAATTGTGAGCCTGCCTGAGGCTTTGGGTGGCCTCCCCCACCTATGGGGGTACACGGGGTCCCTTGCAGCAGGGAGGACCTTCCTGGTGGGCCAAGGCTTGGGTGGGAGGCAGGAAATGACCTGTCCCTGTTGAGGGCCACTTTGGGCTGGTGGCCAGGGGAGGTGTAGGCAGGGCTGGGCACGGAGCCATCCCGGGTTAGGCCGCATAGTGAGCGTCCGGCTGAGGGGCCTAGAGAATGCCCAGTTAACCCTCCTCTTTGACCTGTGCCCAGCCCGGCAGGAGGTGGGCCGTGTGGTCTGGTGGGGGCCCAGCCTGGGCTAGTGGGGGGTCCGGTGGCCGGGACCAGCTCCATTTGGAGTCCCTGGTGCCGGTGCTGTGGTGTAGCCTGATCCCTGCTGCTTGTCTGTCCCGGCCCTTGGCAGAGGGGCCAGCCGGCCAGCCGTGGTGCCTGCTGCTCCGTCGGCGTCCGTGCGCTCGGGATCTGCGCGTGTGGCGTGGTGGCTGTTACGTCATCGTCGGCTGTGCCCTCTCAGGGGCGCTGGTGTCGGTGCCTGGGGCTGTCACCGCAGCCTCTGATCTCGCTGCAGCCAGACCCCCCCTTGCCAGGTCTGCTCCTAGTGCCCCAGATTTGCCCAGAATCCACAGCGAGGCCAGCAGGCCGGGCCCGTGGCGGGACACAGTCACGCCCAGCCTACCTCGGCCCTTTTTTTTAAATTAATAGACTTTATTTTTGGAACAGTTTTAGATTTACAGAGACATTGGACAGGTAGTACAGAGAGTTCCTGTATCTGCTGCTTCCCCCATTTCTTTTCTTTCTTTCTTTTTTTTTTTTTTTAAGACAGAGTCTCGCTCTGTTGCCCGGGCTAGAGTGCGTGGGGTCAGCCTAGCTCACAGCAACCTCCAACTCCTGGGCTCAAGCGATCCTTCTGCCTCAGCCTCCCGAGTAGCTGGGACTACAGGCATGCGCCACCATACCCGGCTAATTTTTTCTATATATTTTTAGTTGGCCAAATAATTTCTTTCTGTTTTTAGTAGAGACGGGGTCTCGCTCTTGCTCAGGCTGGTCTAGAACTCCTGAGCTCAAATGATCCACCCGCCTCGGGCTCCCAAGTGCTGGGATTACAGGCGTGAGCCACCGCGCCCCCACCGCGCCTGGCCTTCTTCCCCCATTTCTTTATCATTACCATCTTACCTCAGTGGGGTCCATTTGTCACAGTTAACGAGTGAGTTAAAGTCCACGCCTTATTCAGGTTTCCTCTGTTTTTCCAGCCAGGAGTCCCCGTAGCATTCGCAGTCCGGTGTCCTCAGGCTGCCCTGGGCGCTGCCGGGTCTCAGATGCCCTGGGCAGGCCTGGGGAGATGGCAGGACACCCCCCAGCTGGGTTCGTCTGTGCTGCTCTAGTGGTTAGAGGGGTGCTGGGTGTGGGAGGAGGTGTGGGAGGTGGGTCCTCCCTGTCGCCTCCTGTCAGGGTCAGGGGTACACACCGCCACCGAGGCTTGCTTTGACCACCTGGCTACACGCGCATGGGTCAGGTTTGCCACTGTAAAGTCACTCTTTCCCCCCTGTCCATCTGGGCACTTCATGAAGTGGGGGGCTGCCTGTGCCCTCTGACCCCTCGCCCCTGGACGCCCGGCCTAGTGCCTGTCGGGGAGCCTGTGGCTAGGTCTGAGGCCAGGCCTCAGGGTCCCAGAGCCTCCAGAGTGGTCGCTGGCTGGCCTGGGGGGCCCCTGCCTCTGAGGGAGTAGTGGGGGGCCAGCCCGACCTCTCATCCGTGGTGGGTAGGGGTCAGGGTAGACGGAGGCGTGTGCTCGGGCTAGCACTCTGGGAGGCCAAGGTGGGAGGATTGTTCGAGGTCAGGCGTTTGAGACCAGGCTGAGAAAGAGTGAGACCCCATCTCTACAAAAAGTAGAAGAATTAGCTGGATGTGGTGGCGCACGCCTGTAGTCCCAGCTACTCAGGAGGCTGAGACAGGAGGAGTTGGAGGCTGCTGTGAGGTATGATGACGCCACTGCACTCCAGCCCAGGGGACAGAGTGAAACTCTGTCTCAAGAAAAAAAAGGAAAATCAGTTGAATGGATCATGCCAAGTAATTTTAAGAACCACATTAAAATGGCCGGGCGCGGTGGCTCACGCCTGTAATCCTAGCACTCTGGGAGGCCGAGGTGGGCGGATCGTTTGAGCTCAGGAGTTCGAGACCAGCCTGAGCAAGAGCGAGACCCCATCTCTACTAAAAATAGAAAGAAATTATATGGACAGCTAAAAATATATATAGAAAAAATTAGCCGGGCATGGTGGTGCATGCCTGTAGTCCCAGCTACTCGGGAGGCTGAGACAGGAGGATCCCTTGAGCTCAGGAGTTTGAGGTTGCTGTGAGCTAGGCTGACGCCACGGCACTCACTCTAGCCTGGGCAACAAAGTGAGACTCTGTCTCAAAAAAAAAAAAAAAAAAAAGAACCACATTAAAATAAGAAAATGTCAGAGTACATTGCATGTTGTGAAGATATTTATGAAACCTGTGTTATTTAAAACTGCTGGTGAATCGTAGAAAGTGTGCAACAGAGCCAGGGTCCAGGGGGTCAGACCCACTGAGGGGACGCTGGAGTCGCTTCTGAAGCTCGAGGCAACCTGAGCCAGGGGCTGGCCCGAGTCGGGGCTCAGACACCGCAGGGCCCACACACCTGGGTGTCCCGGGAGCCTTGGGCGTCGGATGGTGAAAGGCATCGGTGCCCCCGCCAAAGCTTGCAGGTTTGTCCCGCGTCTGTGCGGCAGGCGCCTGAGTGTCTCTGCCCTGACACCCCCGGGGGTGTGGAACGAGGCTGCACCTTCCATGCACTCTTCTCCTTGCAGGGGCAAAGCGTGAAAAGGTCTCTGTAGCTGTCTGTGCCTTAAGGCTTCCAGAAGCTTCTTTGGTTTAACTTGATTGTTCGTGGAGACTCTCACTGCCTCAGCTGCCGGCTTTTAGGGGCTGAGCTTAAAATGGGCCGTCTCTGGAAGACTTTAATGGGTAAAGTGCAGGGTTACGGGTTTTCATGTCCTTGACAATCGATAAGGACATGGAAAAATCCGAATAGGGGCAAGTGTCCTTGGGCTCCACAGTGGGTAAGAGTCTGCTTTAGAATTAAAACTTGTTAATCTTGCTTTTATTTGCACATTTTAGGAGCCGTCACCATTTCGGAGGTGCCGACAGAAATCCCAGCAGTTACTGGAGCGACCCCAGCTATTGGGACACAGCCGGGAACGTTGAAGGAAGTGAGTGCGCGTGACGGCCCAGTGGCTGCGCAAGGCCGGGCACCGCAGGCCGCAGCCTCCTCCCGGGGCGGCCGTCAGACCCGCACGCGCAGAGGAGGTGGTGCCCCTCCTGCTTCTGAATTCCTGGACATCCAGGGTCGGGTTGTCTGTGGACTATACCCACAGGTGGGGAGGTTCTTCTGGATGGTTCTGTGCTAGGTCTGCGTGCTCTGTGCTCACATCTCGCTCTCGGGGACGCTTCCTCGTCCATACTGTGGGCATCGGCCGGGGGACGCCTCTTGTGGGCATATCCCCCAACTGCCACCATGGAGGAAGTGGGGACAAGTTACAATGGGGGTCCCTAAAAACGGGAGACTCCATGTAAGTGCTGTTGGAGGAATTCTCTGCCCAGCTGCTCCGGGCTTCAGTCCCGTCTGCTGTGCTTTCCTAATAAAGCCGGGACAGTGGGTTTTAAAGAGGTGGCCTCTGATGGTGGCCCGAGGAGACCATTCCTGAGACGAGAGGGAACAGTGTCATCACATTGGCTCACGTCCACAGGGGCCCAGCCACGACAGGTGGGACGGTGTCAGGTGTGGCACCTCCTGGGCTCCTTGTGGTGAGTCCTTGGTGGCTGTCCCCGTTGGCCCCAGGCCACTAAGGAAATGCTACCTCACCGTCAGGGCTGCTCTTGGGCTCTGTGTCGCTGTGATGCTCCCCTGGGCTGGAGCGATGAAGGTGCCCGTGCAACGGCCCGTAGTGAGCTAAGGCCGAGGCTGGGCTGGAACTGGGGCCCTTGTGCCAGACACGGTGCCTTTTCTGGTCTGTGTGACTCAGGCACTCGGGGAGGGTGGTGGGGCCCAGCTTCCTTCTGGAAGGGATGTGGCAAAGGAACAGGCTTCGGGCATCTGGGGCAGGGGCGGCAAAGTGTGGCCCACGGACCAAATCTCACTCACTGCCTGTTTCTATAGCTGAGGTTTATTGGCACATGGCCACGTCCCTTTATATGTTGTGTATAGCTGCTCTCTCCTCACAGTGGGGGAATCGGATAGTTGTGACAGTGTGTGACCCGCAAATCGGAAAACATTTCCTCTCTGGTCCCGTGCAGAGAGAAGGGTGCCTGTCCTGGCTGTTCAGGGTGGACGAGGCCCTCACTGACTTGGTTTGGAAACCATCGGTTCTCGCTGTGCCTCCTCGCATGCTGCTTTTACCCTTAAATCCTGTGCCGCTTCACACGACAGGCAGTTCTCTAACTCGCCTGTTCCTTGGCACCAAAACCTGCGCACCACGTACCGGGCGAGTAGCTTGCTCTGTGCGTCGGCTTAACAACCCCTCGCAAGGATGCTGACGTCATCATTAATTACCGTCTCCCTTGATAAAACCATTTCGTTTTGTTTTATTTTGTTTAATGTAATTTAATTTTTTGAAAACAGAGTCTTACTCTGTCACCTGGGCTGGAATGCAGTGGTGTCATCACAGCTCACTGCAGCCTCCAACTCCTGGGCTCAAGTGATCCTCCTGCCTCAGCCTCCTGAGTAGCTGGGACTACAGGTGTGCACCATGCCTCGCTAATTTTTTATTTTTATTTTATTTTATTTATTTATTTATTTATTTTTTTGTTGAGACAGAGTCTCACTTTGTTGCCCAGGCTAGAGTGAGTGCCGTGGCGTCAGCTTTAGCTCACAGCAACCTCAGACTCCTGGGCTTAAGCGATCCTACTGCCTCAGCCTCCCGAGTAGCTGGGACTACAGGCATGCGCCACTATGCCTGGCTAATTTTTTCTATATAGATTTTTAGTTGTCCATATAATTTCTTTCTATTTTTAGTAGAGACGGGGTCTTGCTCTTGCTCAGGCTGGTCTCGAACTCCTGACCTCGAGCGATCCACCCGCCTCGGCCTCCCAGAGTGCTAGGATTACAGGCGTGAGCCACCGCGCCCGGCCTATTTATTTTTTTTGAGACAGAGTCTCACTTTGTTGTCTGGGCTAGAGTGAGTGCCATGGCATCAGCCTAGCTCACAGCAACCTCAAACTCCTGGGCTCAAGCAATCCTCCTGCCTCAGCCTCCCGAGTAGCTGGGACTACACGCATGTGCTACCATGCCTGGCTAATTTTTTCTATATATATTTTAGTTGGCCAGATAATTTCTTTGTATTTTTAGTAGAGATGGGGTCTCACTCTTGCTCAGGCTGGTCTCAAACTCCTGACCTCGAGTGATCCACCCGCCTCGGCCTCCCAGAGTGCTAGGATTACAGGCGTGAGCCACTGTGCCTGGCCTTAATTTTTTATAGACACAGGGTCTCGCCATGTTGCCTAGGTTGGTCTTGAACTTGGCTTCAAGAGATCCTCCCTGCTCAGCCTCCCAAAGCGCTGGGATTGTAGGCGTGAGCCACCATACCCGTCCTCGAATAAGTTAAGAGACTTGATGAACATCTTTTATTTGTCTCTGTCTGCTTTCCACGGAGCCCCCAAGCCGGGGACACGTGACGGTTCACTCATTTTCTCTCTGGCAGTTTGGGGTGCGTGGGTGGAAGGACAGCGTTGGACCTGGGCAGCCCCTGCTTGTGCACATGGGCAGTGGGGTCGCTTGGAGGCGGTGACTTGGAGCATATGGGGTTTTGTTTTGTGTGGTGTATTCACTCAGTGTAGGAGAGGCTCCCGCAGGCCAGGACTGTTAGTTGGATGTCACCTTCCGAGGGTGTGGCCCTCGTCATGGTCTCCTGGGGATCAGTGATGGGGCTGGGCCCTGCCCCAGGGAGCTCCAGGTGTCGTGCCTGCCCGTCCTCGCGCCAGCTCTGGTGGACGGAGGGCACAGGCGGCAGGACCTCCCCCTGAGGACCGTCATTCCCCACACTTGTGCTTCACACCTCGTGGCTCCATCTGAGGCCTCCACGCTTGCTTGTCCCGACGCCCTGGCCTGAGTGTCCAGGGAAGTGACAAGGTGTAAACCTCTCCCCTGGACATCCGCTGGTCGGAGTCCAGCCTGCAGGAACAGTGGCGCCACATCAAGGGGCAGGCCGCGGACAGTGGGGGAGCCAGTGCTGGCGCCCGCTCTGCCAGCCTCGCTCAGGCTGCTTGCTGTCCCCATGAGTCAGCCTGTGACCAGGAAAGGCAGCTCTCCGGGGCGCTCTGTGACCTGGAGCCCTGCCCATGTCTGTTTTCGTTGGGGGAGAGGGGCTTGGTATAGCTTACTCGGGTTTCCGATTTTCTGGAAACTGCTTTTGTCCGAACGGACAGACTCACGCATCTTGCCTGAGACTCCCTGGGCAGCAGCAGCGCCGGGTTGGGAGGGGCGGAGGGATGTGGCGACCATTACATGTCTCTGCATGGTACGTTTTTTACGTGGCAGTTGTGGTGGACTGAATCATGGGGCCAGAGATGTCCGTATCCTTATCCCTGAAACTGCATCTGTTACCTCGCATAGCAGAAGGGACTCTGCAGATGGATTGAGTTAAGGACCTTGAGAAGGGAGGTCACCCTGGATGACCCGGGGGCCCAGTGACAGCACAGGGCCCTCCCACGAGCAGGCAGGAGGGTCGGGGGCAGAGAGACTGGAAGACGCTGCACTGCTGGCTCTGGAGGGGAGGAAGGGCCCCGAGCCGAGGGACTCGGGCGGCCACTAGGTGCTGGGAAAGGCGGGAACCTCCAGCAGGAACCCACGTGAGTGAGGTCCATGCTGGATTTCCGATCTCCAGGGCGATAGGAGAATGATAAATTTATGGTGTTTGAGCCTCTGAGTTTGTGTCACTTGCTACAGCAGTGCTAGCGAACCGTGCACAGGCTTCCAGGAGGCTCCTCGTTCTGCGTTTCTCGAATTAGGCCAGTCGTCAGCTCACAGCCGCCCCTCCAGCCTCGGCCCTTTGGTGCCAGGTGAGCCCCCATCTGGCCAAGCTCACCTTCCTCTCTTGAATTGGTATTGCTTTTTTTTTTTTTTTTTTTTTTTTTGGTTTTTTAATAGAGTCTCGCTCTGTCACCCAGGCTGGGGTGCAGCGCCATCATCACAGCTCACTGCAGCCTCCAACTGCTGGGCCAATCCTCTCACCTCAGCCTCCTGAAGTGCTGGGATTACAGGCTTGTGCCACCTCGCCCAGCCTTGAACTTGCATTTCTAAGTTGATTGTTCGACCTTGGCCTCCTGTATGCCTGCCTCCCGCCCTTGTGGCTGTGCTGATCCAGCCGGTTTCACAGGGTCCGGCCTGATCAAGCCTGTCGCGGAACTGCCGTGGGGCCTGGTGTCCTCCGAGGCTGCTCCTGCCCCTGGTGTCTCCCTGAGCCCCCTGCTCCCAGCCCCGTCCTGCTGTTGGGGAGATCAGCCGTGCAAGCTAGACAAGTGCCGGGCCGGGCAGCCACAGAGGGTGAGGTGCTTGGCCTGGCACCCGGGCTGCAGGGCAGGCTGGCAGAGGTTTCCTGACACTGGCCTCAGGCGGCTGGCAGTTGGGCAGCAGGTGGCCACTTGTGAATGTCCCCAGTCTGTGGGTTTTGTGAGTTCGGGGATCGTGGAGAACCTGGCACACAGTTGGTGCTGGTTACGGCTGGAGTAGAGTGATGCAGAGAACGTTCTGGCGCCGAGCTCTTCTCTCTCCTGCACGAGGCCCTTTATGCAGCTTGGACCAGAGACAAGGGAATCCCGCTGCCTCTTGGAGCTGCTCTGGGACACAGTGACACGCCTGGGGCCGGGCTGAGGGGCGTTCTCCTCCGAGATTGCTGCCCTTCCCAGCCGCCCACTGCTGTCACTGGTTCCTGCTGGGCACTCTGCTTTGGCCACAGAACCAAGCTGAGGTAGTAGCACGGGGCTGTGGCAGCCGGGACTCACAGGGGCGTGTGGGGCGTCACCTGGGGCAGGGACCAGCATGGCAGGTGGAGGTGGGTGTGGGCAGGGGAGCCAAGGGAGAGACGCCCCCAGGGCCGGGCAGGAAGGGGCAGGGTCCCGAGGGGACCTGTCTCCAGGTCCTTTATCGTATCTGCAGAGCCCCTTTTGCCATGTAGGGGAACAGATTTGGGTTCTCGGGGGTCAGGACATGGCTGTCTTTGGGGAGGTATCGTTCTACCCACACTCTCATCCACACCGACCCTCTCCTGCACCGCCCCCACCCCACCTCTCTGCCCTGCCTCTTGGGTGGTGGGCTGCCCTGCCTCTGGCTGCTGCTGCTCAGGACAGGACCCCAGGTCACCCTTGGCCCTCTCCCTGTCAGCAAGTCTGTTGGCTCTGCCCCCACCCACCCTGCTGCCCTCCCTCCCTCTGCCCTGGTCTCTGGGCTCCTCTCCGTCCCGTGTGGAGGGACCCTGTACAGAATGAAGCCATGGGGCCCCTTGTTCTAAAATGTTTATGAATGTCAAGGTGGGGACAGCAGGTGTGGCGGCCGGGCCCTGCGCTCAGCAGACGGGGAGGGAGGGTCTTCACTGAAGGCTGTGCCTGGCCGGGCAGGTGCGGAAGTGCCAGGCGGGCAGAGGCCAGCCGAGGTTGGCGTTTGTCACGCTTGCTTTCGCTCAGTTTACACACGTGTGTTTTCTGCCAAAGCTACTCGGTGTGCACCATGAGCACTGTGGGGCTGGCACCTCAGCCCTCAGTCACTCAGCAATGTCCTAAGAGGGACCATGTCACGGTAACCATGGAAACTAACCGTCCTGCCATAGTGGGTCTGACACGGGCCCCTTTCCACACTTCCCCACTTGTCCCCCGCATGTCTTTAGGACGCTTTCTCTTTGCACGGCTGGTGGCCGCTCCTGTGTCTCTCTTAGTTGAGAAGAGCCTCCTTTCCTTATGTTACCAGTGCAGGAGAACTTCATTCATTCCTTTTTCCCTCTCCCCTTGCCTCCCTCCCTCCCTCTCTTTCTCTTTCTTTTTTTTTTTTAATTTTTGGTCACAGCGTTATTGGGGTATAATTCACCCCCTGCAGTTCGCCGATTCAGTGTCCAGTTCCATGGTTTTAGTACGTGTGTTCACGGAGTTGGGCGGCCATCGCCACAGTCAGTTTAGCACATTGTCATTTCCCCACAGAGAAGCCCCTTCGCCTCGGTGCGGCCCCGGCTGGGTCTGGCGTCCCTCACTGAGCACGACGTCCTCAAGTCCATCCCCGCTGTAGCCTGTGTCGGAGCCTGCTTCCTTGTCTCTGCTGGGTGACATTCCAGCGTGTGGCTGGGCCAGGCGTGTGGATCGTTCGTTGGCTGATGGACATCGAGTTGCTTCCGCCTTTGGCTGTTGAGTCCTGCTGCCACAGACGTGGGTGTGCCAGTTGTTGCGTGGACAGATGTTTTTGTTTCTCTTGGGCACGTACCCAGGAGCGGCACTGCTGGGTCACGGGTGACTGTGTCTCACGTGTTGGGGACTGCCGGGCTGTGCTCAGGGCCCCTTGCCTCCCAGCGGTAGTGCAGGAGGCTCCAATCTCCCCATGCCCATGCCCATGCCCATGCCACCTGTCACCATCCTGACGCTGGTGTCCTGGCGGGGCAAGGTGTACCTCACTGTGGTTCTGACGTGCATGTGCTGATGCCAGGTGACATGGAGCACCTGTCACCTGCTCACTGGCCATCTGTCTGTCTGCTTTGGACACAGGTGTCCTCAAGCCCAGGGCCTGGCTCCTAGCTGGGCTGTTTGTCTGTTGTGGTGCGTGGAGCCCCCTGCGGCGTGGCACTGTCTGGAGCCTGTCCCTCTGCCTGGGCAGCTCCTCGAGCTCCCTCGTGGGGGTGCAGCGTGGTCCTGTGTCCCTGTCCCCGGGTTCCAGGGCTGAGTTTCAGTCAGATTCCTTTTACAGTCTTAGGTGTGTGCGTATGTCAAGGGTGTGGAGGCTGGAGATTGTGAACCATTTTAATTTTCTTCTTTATAACTTACCTACTAAAAAACATTGTTTCCAAAGGCATAAATAAGGCAGCAAAAAAAAAAAAACCAAACCGTGCCCAGTCGACCCCTGAGCTGCCTTTAGGGCGGTGGTGGGTGTGCGTGGGTGTCCTGCCAGCGCACACCTGCGGGAAGCTGCTCCCTTCCCCCCCTTCCAGACGGACGGCCCGTCTCTGCCCTGTGGGTTTCTGTGCTCGAGAGCTACCCCGGGCATTTGATCACCCGACATTGCAGCGTGTGCTGCCAGCCGCCAGGGGCAGCCGTGCACCTTCCCGGTGCCCCCCGCCCCCTCCCCCCCGCCACCCTGTGAGGAGTGGGAGACCCCTGTTTTTTATACACAATGAGCCTGAGGCACTGAGGCACCCCCGGGCCTCCCAGCCAAGCTGGGATGTCGCAGGATCCACACTGCACTGGGCCACCCACCGCAGAGGCAGGTGGGCCTTGGGCAGCCTGGTGGTCAGAGCTTGGCGTGAGGGGCTCCTGGGAGTGTGTGTGGACACTAGGGGATAGGAGGAGGCCACGTATGAGCCAGCCAGGGATGAGGCTGATGGGCATGGCTGGGCCCGGTGCCCACCACCCAGGTGCCACAGGGAAAGGGTCCCAGCAGAGCCTGGCTGGGCTCCCAGCCCCAGCTGCCCGCCTGCCCCATGGCCTGGGCACGCGACTTTACCCCATGGGCCTCTGTGCCCTCCTCGGTAAGTTGAGTTGAGGAGTCACCACGTGAAGGGACCTGGTTGGTTGGTTGGTGCTGGGGCAGCGTGGTGGCCTCCAGTGGCACAGCCGGGGACCTGCCGGTGCTGCTCTGGGGGATGTTTGCGATAAGGCCTTTCCCTTGAACACTGTTGCTGTCGTGTCTGCCGGGTGCTCTCCTCTGCTCCTGCCCCAGGGCATGGTCGCGCGCCATCCCCAGTGTGTGGACTCCGGCTTTGGGGTTGTTCCCCTGCTGGAGCCACGAGGACCCACTGCACAGAGCTCTTACCGGCAGTCAGCGGAGGTGGCCATAAGGGACGCTCAGCTGCTGCCCCTGCGTCAGCCCTGTCTCCAGCCCCGCTGGGATGGACAGAGGGCTGCAGGGAGGAGGCGGGGCGTCCCCAGGCTTTGCCACCGCCTGGACAGAGGTGCCTGCGAGCCCAGCTGGGCTTCCGGAGCCAAACCCCGCGTCGCATTCCTGGGCGCGTGCTGCCCTCTGGTGCCTGCTGCGGGGAGCGCTTTGGGGAATGGGGGCTGCATCTTGGCAATGTGGAACCCACTTCCAGCATGGGGTGGCTTCCTGCTTGCTCTCTCTGTCCCCACATCACTTTGGGGTTGTAGGGTGGGGATGTGGATTTTGTTAATTTCTTCTAAATTTCTGGGTGTGTGTCCACTTGGGTTCTTATCTTTTCCAAAACCTAGAGGGATGCTATAGTCTTTCTACCTTGCATTTGGAGAATTTAATCTGCCAAGGGGGACCTTTTCCCAGAGTCTGTGGCAGAAGCGTCTTCCTGGTTGAGGTGGGAGCTGCTCTAGCCTGTTTATAACCCGCGGTGACTCCGAGCATCTCTGATGGCGGGACATGCGCCACGCTGGCTGTCCTGCTGCCTTGCCCTCTCTGTTCGAGGTTCCTGCCCCCAGCCTGGGTTCCGCTGCCAGTAGCCAGGCTAGTCCCCGAGTGCCCCAGAGGTGCTCATGGTGGGCCCTGCCCCTGGTAGCGGACCCTCCTGCTCGCAAGAGCCCACTCACACGGCCTTGCTCGCCTCCGATACCCCAGCAGGCACCGTCACCTGTGTGTATCTGGCTCCGCGGTGGCTACATTGATACATTGATCTGAAGCCGATGCCAGCCACCGTAGATGAGTCCCTGATAAGGAAAGCTTTTATTTCCGAGGGCCCCTGGTTTAAAATTAGCGCACTAGCTTCCAGTATCGCCTTGGCTTTGAAAACTAGGACGCCTCTGCTTTTAATTAGTTGAAGTCATCGCGGTCTTTTGTGCTCAGTGCAGGGCGATGAGGCCGTGCGCAGGTTTCTCTCTCGCCGCAGCTCGGCTTCCAGGGCCCGGCTGCCTTTGTCCTCCCGGCGGCCGTGGTATTTTTAGTGCCTTCCCAGGGAGGAGGGGCTCCGAGGGACGGCGTGGCGGCACGGGTTGTTCACCCTCTCTTGTCTTCCCTCCACAGGTGTGGCGCCTACACAGCTGCAGCCATGGGGTCCGAGGACCACGGGGCCCAGAACCCCAGTTGTAAAATCATGACGTTTCGCCCAACCATGGAAGAATTTAAGGACTTCAACAAATATGTGGCCTACATAGAGTCGCAGGGAGCCCACCGGGCAGGCCTGGCCAAGGTGGGTGACGTCCCGTACTGACTGCTCTCCATCAGCCTGTGGCACACTTGTGGACCACCCGGGTCCCAGCTGTCGCGGTCCCCGAAGGTGGCGCACGTGCACGTGTTAATTTGTTGGTTGGACCGCTCTGAACTCCAGCACGTCTTTGTGGAGTTCTCACGATGCGCCAGGCACCGTTCTAGGCCCTGGAGTTGAGAAGTGGCCAGCGCAGGCCCGGCTCCGTGGGCCGGCGGGCTGGGGTGGGGACACAGAGCCGTGCTGCTGTGCGTCCCGCCCGGGGCATCTCACCCGAGGGATGTCGGGAGTCCAGGAAAACTTCCCTGGGAGAGTTGGTGCTGGGGCGGCTTTATGTTTTGTCTTTGTATTTCTAGTCGAGCAATTTTTGTTTCCTGAGATGACAAAGCCAGGCAGGGGTCCAACAGGGCAGGTAGAGAGTGAGGAGTTCCCTCCCCGTCCTGACCCGTTGCCAGCCCCCTCCTTGGAGGCAGCGCTGTTCCTGGTTTCTTTTGTCTCTTTCCAAGAGCATTGTGCAGGTGTGTTTGCCTGTGCATGTGTGTGAGGACAGACAGACAGACATGCCCCACGTTGCGGCTAAATATAAACAGTGGCACGCGGCTCCTGTGCGCATTTAGCAGTGCCTGGAGGTGGCCCTGTGTGCGCTTTCTGGAGTTGGCGGGAGGCTGCCTGCGTGGCGCTCATGGCACAGTTCAGAAGGTGAAAAATCTGTGTGTCCTGGGTTCTTTGAGTCACTTGCTGCTTGTTTGACTCTCACTTCATCAGGGACCTCGTTCTCTGTCCCTCAGTTGGGCCGGCAGGTGATCCGTGTCGTGCCGTGAGCCGGGCAGCGAGTGCTTTTGGCTCAGTGCGCCACACGGCCCGGCTGCTGCACGCAGTGCGAATGGACGCAGGGTGTGCCAGTAACCACTTGTGGGCCTGGAGGGTGAATCTTGTATTGCGTTCACTGGTCCTGAAATAGTCACTCTGTGTTTTTTTCCCCAACCGTTTAAAAATGAAGACAACATTCTTAGCTTGGACACTGTACAGGTGCAGGAGGTGGGCTGGACTTGCCCGCGGCGTCCGGGCCCTCCGCCCCAGCCTGGCCTCACTGCCTGGTTTTGGTGGGTTTGTTGAAACGCACGTCTGTGTCCGGTCTGGAATCACGGCAGCTGCCCCCGTGCCAGCTTTGGTTGTCCCTTTAAATGGCCCCAGTGCCGCCACCTGCCTCTCAAGAGCTTTCTCTTGGCTGCCAGGCTGTGGGTGGCTGTCTGAGGGTGGGCTCTGACACCTGTTACTCTTCCTCCCAGGACGGGCTCCCGTCCCCTCCCCAGTGCCTGTGCTGGGGGCAGGACCCCCCATCCCTGAGTCTCCGTAGCCTCGTCCCCCGCCTCCGCCCTGTCTCCACTGCTCCCAGGGTACAATGGCCCTTTCTGTCCCTGGGTCCAGGTTGTCCCTCATGTTAGGAGTGTTGGAGCAAATAGTGTCTTGGACTGTCCTGTTCTCTCCTCCCGAGGCTCCCTCAGATGCCCTCCCTGTCACTTCTCTGTCGCCTTCCTCTTCTCCCCAGCATGTCCAGCACTCCCCGTCCTGCTGCTGTGGTCTTGGGTGCAGCCATCGCTATGTCCCACAGCGTCACCTCCACCTCGCTCCTCCCTCTCTGTCCCCCTTGAGCTCTGACGTCCTGCTTCGGGCCCATTCATTTATTTGAGTCGGCGGGAACCCGTTTGCACCGGTGCTTCTGCGAGGCAGGTGGCTTCAGAGCACGTCTTCCCTCTGCCTGTTGTTTGGCGTGTTCCTTTCCCTCGGCGCTGGTGGTGTACGCGCCGCCTTCTCTGTGACTGACGTCCTGAAACCCGCCAAGGGGGCTGGGCTGAGGGGATCCCGTGTGGTCGCGGATGCGCGTGCGTGGGCGAGCATGTGAGAGCCACCGAGGGGGAGGCAGCCGCAGAGTCACGTTGACACCCGCGTGTGGCACATGCAGGCATGCGCCCCCTTGCACTGCACTCTCTGGGGACAGATGGGCTCCGGGAAGCATCTGCTCGTGCACCTCGCACCCCCGCGTCTTCCAGGTGGGGGCCATGGCTCTCGGGCAGCTAGGCATTGTGGGGAAGGAGCACGTGCCTGCCAGTGACATGGGGGTCCCCCTTACCCTGGTCTTCCTGGCCCCGATCTCCCAGTGTACACATATGTGCGTGTGTTGGGGGGTGTTTCCTGGTGTCCTCAAAGCTGTATCTGGTTATCCCCTCGCCCCCGAATCTGCAGGGCAGGATGGGGCTGGGGTGGGGGCCAGTGCTGCAGGCCCAGCCCCGCGGGTACCCAGGAGCTGGAGACGCGCTGTGTGTGGCACCCCCTTCTCCCACGCTCTGGATCCTGGCCAGCGGGGTCTCCTAAGGCCACTGGGGTGAGAGGAACCCGGGCTGGGGGGCGCCGGCGTGGGGTCCCGGTGGGAGGGCGGGTGCTCAGCTACGTCTCAGGTGTGTGTTGGCAGGAGAGGCCCCTGGTCACCCCAGCTTTGCCACCCATGTGGTGTCTGTCTCCTTCGCCATGGACACGTAGCCTGCTCATCCTGGCCTTGGCTGACTTGCCCTCAGGAGCCCCCGGCGGCTCACGAGGGGCTGCTCCAGGCCCAGAAGGCCCCAAGTGTGGGTTGGACACTCCCAGGTTCTTTAGGCGATGTCATTTAAACATTCTTTGCTTGGCAACCTCCTTCCCGATCGCGGTCACGGCAGCGGTTTTGGAGTGTTAGGCCGCGGTCCCTTCCTAGGGGGTTTCCCCAGAGGCTTTGGGTTGGGGACCAGCTGGAAGTGGCCCTCGTTCACGCAGCCTGTCAGCACCTGCTCACGACGTGCCAAGGAAAGTGTGGCTCACGCGTGTGCAGGCCAGACGCCGTGGGTGTGCGAAGCCTCCTGCCTCGGTCCCAGATGTCTTTACTACGGCAGTGCCCGTGGCGGAGGGTGTGAATGCACAGTCGCCCCGGGCTCTCTTTGCAGAGCAGAGAGATTGGGAGGGAAGCGTTTCTGTTTGTGTAGCAGATGGCGATTGTGCACGAGTGTCCTCTCATAGGATCGAAGTGGTGAGTCCGCCGCTTGCCCTCGGCAGGCACCTCTGGCATGGTCTGGAGCGGGCCCGGGTCTGTGGAACTGTCCTGTAGCAGGAAGCCGGGCTTTCTGTGAGGGACAGGGTCTTGGGGTCTGCAGTCACACCGCCCGTTTCTCTGCAAGAACAAATCGTGTCTAGGGGAACAGGCCCTTTGGTTTTTATTTTCTGCCTTTGCAGTCTTGAATTTTTAGCCTCTAACCTGACCCTTCAGCTGTCTCTCTTGGAATGTAAGAAAACTCTAGGCCAGCAGCTGCCCCGGGCACGCTGTCGTCACACGGCCTCCGCCGAGACAGGTGCCCGGACACCTATTGCGTCGTGACCAAGGTTGACGTAGGAGGTAGAGGATGAGTCTGCAGGAAGAGTGGGCTCTTGGCTGGACAATTGTGTCCTCTGGGAGGTGGCTTTTCCCCATTTAACTCTAAATCAAGGTCTGCCCTGGGCCCAGTGGACACTGGGGCTGGTTGTTCTCTGGGGCGGGGCCGTCCTGGGCACGGCAGGTGCTGAGCAGCATCCCTGCCCCCACCGACTCCATGCCAGGAGCACCCCCAGTCGTGACAACCACACATGTCCCCAGACATCCCCTCATGTCCCCCAAGGGACAGGATCACCCTCGGTTGAGAACCACTTACTGTGCTGCTACTGCTGCTGTTTTTGCCGCACGTGCCGATGGCAGAGGCGGCACCTTTGTGTCAGTAACAGGCAACCGGAGAATAAGTGTTTTCGTTGCTAAGCAAAATGTTTTCCTCCACTGATGTGATAGTGGGGTCCTTGGGGATGATGAGTGGGTTTCAGGCATTCTGGAAGCTGTCGGCGAGCTCGGGCATCGACACTGCGCTCGTTCCTCCCATCCGCCCGGGGTGGGTCAGCCTTCCCGGGGCTGACGAGCTGGAGTGGGCGGGTGTAGTTCTTCCCCCAAGGCTGCCGGGTGGCCCGGTGGGCGCCCTGGAGGGAGGCAGGAGACGCGGGGCCTGCAGTCTCCCTCCCAGCCTGGGCGCGACGCTCCGCAGCTGCCGGCAAGGCCTGCGCAGGGGGGTGTCTGGCACCAGGCAGCCCCAGCACCTTCGGGAGTCTGGTCTTGTCTCCCCGGAGGCTCACCCGGACCCCGGCCTGAGGGAGAAGCAGGCGGGCCAAGAGGTGGAGGCTGTGGGCAGTGCGTGCTCCCCAGACGGCCTGGGACCCTTACCCCAGGGAGGGACTCAGGTGACCTCATGTGCCAGCAGCTCCGTCTCGGCGGGGGGTGATGGCTGTCCTCCCCCTCCACTGTGCCCTGTGTGTGCCTTGGTGTCCCAGCTGGCCTGGGGCCTCCCCGGGTCACTGCTCAACCATGACCACGAGGCCAGAGGTCCTGGGCCAGGTCCTGCCCCTGTCCCATTGGGCACCCTTGACTGTGTTGTTGACCCGCTCCATGCCTCAGTTTCCTCAGCTGTCGGGCAGTAGCAGATGTGCCAGACTCAGCTCTGTGTGGCTTTTGTCCTGACCTGCGGCCCTCCTCATCCTGTTCAGAATTGTCACCCTCTCAGCCAGCTCCCTTTTCTCATTTATTTACCCTTTGACCTTCTAAATTCTTAGCCTGCCACGGGGTTTCCCGATCTCTTTGGAGAACTGACCACCTGCCCTTGCCTGGCGTGCGTGTCCCCTGAGGGCCAGGTGGTCGTTTCCTGATGTCTCCTGGCACCTGCAGCTCAGACGGCCCTGTTGGTCTCAGTTGGGTGGAGGCGTCTGGTCTCTGGGTGTGCATGCCCTCGTGGTGGCCTCCGCTGAGCTCTGGAGGAGCCGGCCCTGGGCACAGGGCTGGTTCCTGCTGCCAGAGGGTATGGTTAGTAGCTCGCAGCACCTGGGACCAAGCATGGTATTCCTCAAAACACGAGTCTCTGAGTCCCAGGACCCAGCAGACCCAGGCCCACCCCGTCTGCTCAGTCCCAGCCCCTGCAGACACGTGTGGGGGTCAGTCTCTGGCGCTCAGGGCCCTGCCCAGCTTCCCAGGCCAGCTGCAGAGGGACACGGCCCTGTCTCTGGTTAGGACCCACGTCGGGTGACACCAGAGTCTCCCAGGGAGTTTGATGCAGCAGCAGAGAGGGCTTCTGGCTGCCCCCGCAGGGCACTCCAAGGCTCAGATCTGGGGGGTGGCGCTGGTCGCTGGGGAGGGGGCAGCAGCCCTCTGCTCTGTCTCCGCCTGGCACCCCCATGGAGGGCCCCGCTGACTCCCCTCTTGGTCTTACAGATCATTCCCCCGAAGGAGTGGAAGCCGCGGCAGACGTATGACGACATTGATGACGTGGTGATCCCAGCGCCCATCCAGCAGGTGGTGACGGGGCAGTCGGGCCTCTTCACGCAGTACAACATCCAGAAGAAGGCCATGACGGTGGGGGAGTACCGCCGCCTGGCCAACAGCGAGAAGTACGCGGGGTGCAGGGATGTGAGGCAGGCAGGGGGCCCCGAAACCGGGCTCTGGGTGGAGCACACCTGGAAGGGCCTGGCGTACCCAGGGACGTGGGGCCCAGGTGGCCGGCTCTGTGTGCCCTGCTCAGAGCCCCACTGACCAGAGGGGCATCGACTGGGAGGGGCCGCAGGGCCCGACCTCACTGCCCTTCCCGCGCTGCCCGGGGTTGCCCACCTCACAGCAGGGCCAGCCCCCGAGCGCGTCCTCCGCACGCTCCTCTGACGCCTCGGTCGACGGCCCCTCCTCAGAGAAGGTTCCTTGAGGCGCCGCCCTAAGTGCTGCTCCCTGGTACACACACGAGCACACACGGACACACAGGTACACACAGGTACACACAGGCACACATACCCGGGCATACCTGGGCACGGACATGTGTTTGCATGATTATAAATGCTGCTCCCTGGTTTTACACAGATACACGCAGGGACATGTAGGCACACACGGGCACATACATGTGTCTGTGTGATTGTAAGTGCCACTCCCTGGTTCTGCAGGGGCATACACGGGCGTGCTCCATGTGCTCACGGGCCCACTCCGTCACCACGCTTTCGTCCCTGTTCCGTGGACCCCCACTCACCCTGAAACCTGGCATGTGCTGCCCTGTGAGGGCAGGGCCTGGTCTGTTGTCAGCACTCTTGGTCTTTGCAGAGCAGGGGACAAGAGCCATCTGGACAACAAGTACCCCTGCCCAGCTGCCCCTGGGGTGTGTTCTGACTTGGGTTCCCCGGGCGCAGGCGCATGGGAGTGGGCCACGCTCAGCTGTGGAATGTGTGCTCTCCCACCAGCAAGGCAGGGACAGCAGGGGTCTGAGCTGAGCCCCTCCCACCTGTTCTGTAGGCGCCCCAGGTTCCTTGGTGGCCGAGACTGAGCTGTGCGGTGCCTGGGCCCCTGCTCTGAGCTGGTTTTGGTGTTTGCTCACAGGTACTGCACCCCACGACACCAGGACTTTGACGACCTGGAGCGCAAGTACTGGAAGAACCTCACCTTCGTCTCCCCAATCTACGGGGCAGACATCAGCGGCTCCCTGTACGACGACGTGAGTGCCGGCACCCGAGGGCCCAGGCCAAGGCTGAGGTCCTGGGGAAGGGGGCAGGGCTCTGATGGGATCTGTCCTGTCCTGGCAGATGGAAGTTGGAATCTCTTCTGGGTTCTGGCAGTGGGCCGAGGCCTAGAATGAGTGAAACGAGAGCCCAGTGGTCTCTGATTGGCAGAGTCCTTCCTGCCACACCCTGCGGCCCCCGCCCTGAACTGTCCTTCCCTCCGCAGCTGGCCTTGGCAGCCCCGCCACACGATGGGGTTAAAAATATTGCGTACTTTCCAAGCCCTGTCACTCATCTTCCTGGGCCTGGGAACCCTGAGTTCACAGCCAGCCAGGCCCCTGCTGGGTCAGCTCCAGTCCAGCCCCCCCTGGGCTGGGAGGCTGCTGGGGACACCGGGCGGAGGGAGGGCCTGGCCTTGCTGGAACTCCTCGTCCATGCAGCCTGGGCTCTCCGTGAGGGCAGAAGGTGGTCCCACCAGAGTCCTGGTCTTGGGCTGGGTGGGTGGGAGTAAAGCCCCCCTGTGGGGGAGGGCCCGGACCCTGCTGGATGCCCAGGAGAGGGGCTCGTGTGGCAGATGTGTCTCAGAAAGTGTCAGAAAGGCAAGCGCTCGCCTCGCTTTGTGGAGCCTGTCTGGCGTGGGGCCCCAGGCCTATGACGAGAGAGTCACCATCGGCGGTGCACATGGGTTTGCTCCTATGAGCAGGGCACCAAGGACGCTAGTGTGTTGCAAGGAAGACGCGGTTCTGGCTTGAAGTGAGCTCACTCTGGAGAACCCCAGGGAGACGTCCTCGACCCAGGGGTCGGGAGAGCCACCCCCTTCCCAGGACTCGGTTTCCCCTGATGGAATGGCATGGGGGGGTACAGCCATCCTCCAGCGATAGTGTCCGCTTGCCCCTGCCCCACCTCCGCAAGGGAAGCCTTTCCGGGTGATGTTGACAGGAGGCCACTGGCTTCCTTGAGGCCTCAGAGCCCCACCTGATCTCTGAGACGGCCACAAGGCTGCGTCCTCAGGCCTGGGTGCGGTGGCCTCAGGCCTGGGTGCAGCCTCCGTATGGGAGCCCCACTTGTCCATTTGTTAATGCGGGATGCTAACGACAGCAGGGTGACGGTGCCTGGGAAACTGCCCCTGGCTGTGCTGTGTCCAGTGGAGCTGGGGTTGGAGTCCAGACTGTGTGGCGGTGGCCTCAGTGGGCTGTGCCCTGCTGCCCTGTTCAGACGCACCTCCTGCCAGCCAAAGCGTCCCAGGGTGTGACTCTGCCACCCATTTGATGAGCTGTCACTTCCTGGAAGGCTATTTAATCCCAACAACCTGGTAGAATCAAAGAATTGATTCTGTTAGATGGTTGTGTATAGTGTGAAGTCAGAGCCTGTTTGTGGAATGATCCTTTATGTTCCACGTAGCATTTCAGGATGTCAGTAGTGTTAACACTTCAGGATGTTACTGCTTGGTGGGAGCTTTTGCCCGTTGGTTATCTGTTTCTTGTATAAAATAGCACAATTGAGAGATAGGGCATATACCACAGAATTCACCCATTAAAGTGCACATTAGTGGTTTGTAGAACATTCCTTCAGAGTTGTGCAGCCATCACCACTGTCAGCTCCAGAACACTCCATCATCCCAAAAGGAAGCCCTATCCCCATTATCAGTCAGTCCCCACCCCCCAACAGCTGCTAATCCACATCCCGTCTCTGTGGATCTGCCTGTTCTGGACATTTCACATGAACGGAGTCTCATACTGTGTCCTTCTGTGTCTGGCGTCTCTCACTGAGCACGATGTCCTCAAGGTCCATCCACGCTGTGGCCTGTGTCAGAGCCTCGTCCCTTTCCATGGCTGAGTGACATTCCATTATATGCATATACAGATCGAGTATCCCTTATCCTGATTGCTTGGGTCCAGAAGTATTTCGGATTTTAGATTTCCTCAGTTTTTGTATTACTTGCATATATGTAATGAGATATCTTGGGGATAGGACCTGAGTCTAAACACGGAATTCATTGATGTTTCATATATACCTTACATACATAGCCTTGTACTCTATCTTAAGTAATTTTGTGCATGAAACAAAGTTGGAGTGTGTTTTGACTGCGACCTGTCACATGAGGTCAGGTGTGGAATGTTCTACTTATGTCATGTCTGTGCCCCAAAAGTTCTGGAGTTTGGAGCATTTTAGATTTTGGATTTTCGAGTTAGGGATGCTCACTGTACCACGTTGTGTTTGTCCATTCGTCTGCTGGTGGGCATTTGGGAACGTTTCTGCTCTTTGGCTGTCGTGACTAAGCTGCCGTGAACATTTCCCTTACAAGTTTTTATGTAGACGTGTGGTTTTATTTCTCTTGGGTAGAAAACTAAGAGTGGAACTGCCGTGCCATGTGGTGACTCTGTTTAACTTCTGGTGATGCTGCCAGACTGATTTTTTTTTCCCTAAGGCAGCTGCTCCACACTTTACCCCACCAACAACGTGGGGAGTCCCAATTTCTTCACGTCCTCACTACCACTTGCCATTGTCTGTCTTTGTGATGATTCCAGCCATCCTAGTCGGACGATGCGAGATCTCATTGTGGTTGTGATTTGCATTTTCCTAACAGCTGAAGGTCATGGTCGAGTGTCTTCTCGTGCTCACTGGCCATTTGTGTATTTTCTTTGGAGAAATGTCTATTTAGATCTTTTGCCCATGTTTAAATCAGGTTGTTTATAATTGAGTTGTAAGAGTTCTTCGTACATTCAGGACATCAGTCCCTTATGTGACGTAATATTTACAGATAATTTCTCCATTCTACATTCTTCGAGTTGTCCTTTCACTTTCTTTCCGGTGTCCTTTGAAGCCCAAAAGTTTTTAATTTGATCAAATCCAATTTATCTATCTTTGTTTTATTGCTTGGGCTTTTGGTGTCATATGTAAGAATCCATTGTCACTTCCAAAGTCATGAGGATTTACTCCTATTTTTCTTCTAAGAGTTTTATAGCTTTGGCTCTAGTGATCCACTGGGTTAATTTATGTATATGGTGTGAGGTAAGGGTCCAAATTCACTATTTTGCATGTGGGTATTCCATTGTCTCAGCATCATTTGTTGATAAGATGTTCTTTCCCCATTGAATGGTCTTGGCGCTAGGTGGGATCCTACATTATTGTTTATTTAAAAAAAATGACTTTTTTTTAAGAGCAATTTTAGGTTCACAGCAAAATTGAGCAGAAGACACAGAGAGTCCCCACACACCCGCTCTCCACATACACGGCTTCCCCACCTCCCAGCCCCCCCACAGAGCGGGTGTTGGTTACAGTCATTGACCCCCCCCCATGGGGACAGCATCAGCACCCAGAGCGCTTTGTCTACGTTAGGGTCACTCTTGGTGTTGCACATTCTCCGGGTTTGGGTGCTGTACAGTAACATGCATCCACCACTCTGGGATCACACGGCACAGTCCCCCTGCCCTAAACGTCCCCTGTGCTCTGCGAGTTCGTCCCTCCTGCCCCGTAACCCCTGCAGATACTGATCTTTTTAGCCTCTCCATAGTTTTGCCTTTTCCAGAACGTCCTACAGTTGGAATCATATGGTGTGTGGCCTTCCAGACTGGCTTTCTTCACTCGGTGACACGCATTTAAGGGTCTTCCACGTCTTTGTGTGGCTTGACGGCTCATTTCTCTTTAGCACTGAACACCTCCCGTGGTTGGGACGTACGGCTGTTGGCTTATCCACTCACCTCCCGTGGGACATCTTGTGCTTCCTCGTGTGGGCAACGTGGACGTAAGTTTCCAGCTCCTCTGGGTGAATGCCAGGCAGTGGCCGGATTGTACAAGAAAATGTTCAGTGCATAAGAAACCAACCCACTCTCTTGTAACGCGCTGTACATTTCACACGCCCACTGGCTGCCGCAAGAGCTCCTGCTGCCCCACGCCCCACCACCACTTGGTGTCAGTGTCTGCGTTTGGGCCGTTCTAGCAGGTGTGTCCTGGTGTCTTGCTGTTGTTTGCACTTCTCAGAGGACACGCGACGTGGAGCATCTTTCCACGTGCCCCTTTGCCATCCGTGTATTCTTTGGCAAGGTACCTGTTCGGGTCTTTTGCCCATGTTCTCATCAGGTGGTTCCTTTTCTGATTGCTATTTTGGAAGAGCTCTCTGTGTTCTGGACAGCGGTCCTTCATCAGTGTGTCTTCTGCAAGTGTTTTCTTTCAGTCTGTGGCTTGTCTTCTCATTTTTGTAAGGATCCTGTGTTATTGTTTTTAAGTGAAAATTCGAGAACTAAAGCCTAGTCCAGTGAGACCCTGCAGGCTGCAGCAGCGGCCCCTGGGACGATTTTGCCACCACGTGTAGGCTCTGACGGGCCAAGGCCAACGCGCTGTGCCTGCCACAGGTTTGGAGGAAGATCTGTGCCATGCTTTTGCCACGCCTGACCTCGCACAACACTGTCCCCTTACGGGTGGGGAAACTGAGACCCAGGGCAGAGAAACAACTTGCCCTGGTCACAGGGGGAAATAGCGCCCAGCTCAGGCTGGACCCCGTGTCCTCTACTTCCAGCCTACACCACATGGATGGCGAGGTGGACCGGACTGGGCTTTAGGTTGGGGGGGGTGACCCGTTTCCATGCCCCCTGCCCCAACCTTGGGCAGCTGGTACCCGAGGGGACCTTGGGCTCCTCGTCCTGCTAATGAGGGGTCTCAACGCTGCCCCCTTTCTCTCTGTCCTGGGCTCCTGCCAGGGCTCAGCTTGCCCAGTGCGAGGGCCGTGAGCTTGGGGTGGACTCGGGGCAGGAAGCGGCGCTCAGGTTCTCGAGCGTGTCTGGGCTCCTCTCGGCAGGCGTCGAAGCTCCTGCGGGGCCTGGAGTTGATTAATGTGTATTTTATGAGCTCTCAGGACAAGAGGGATTTGTTTGCTTGTGGCATTAGGAACGCCAAGTCTGGTGGGCGGGGACTTCGTCCTGTGTGCCTGGTTCCCAGAGCCGTCGCTGTCTCCGTCCCTCTGCCGCCGAGCGCTGGCTCTGGCGCCCTCCCTGGGTTGGCCCCACTCGGCGGTGGTGTTCCTCCTTCCGAGTCGTGCTGGGGAGGCACGTTAATTATTCACGACCAAACTGCAGCCTTGGAGACAAGGCCCCGGCGCATGTGATCGGTGCACGCGATTGGTACACGTGGGCTCTGGCACGGTCTCCCCGCCTGGGCCGGCGAGCTGGTCGGCCTGTGCCGCGGCCCTTCCTCGTGCTGGCAGCGAACCCTCCAGAACAGACTTCTGTAGGGTGTGAAGGGCCCTGGGGGGGCCTCAGACTCTGAGGGAAGGCATGCTGTGGGGCGACAGGGGTCCCAGGCTTCTTCTACACCCCGTGACTCAAAGGCACTGAGTCTGGGCCTCCATGTTCTCTCCGAGGCGCCCGGGGGTGGCCAGGGCGGGTCTGGACAGGCGCCGACGCTACTCTGCCCCCACTCCCAGGACGTGGCCCAGTGGAACATTGGCAGCCTCAGGACCATCCTGGACATGGTGGAGCGCGAGTGCGGAACCATCATCGAAGGCGTCAACACCCCCTACCTGTACTTCGGCATGTGGAAGACGACCTTCGCCTGGCACACGGAGGACATGGACCTGTACAGCATCAACTACCTGCACTTCGGGGAGCCCAAGTCCTGGTGAGTGTGTGTCTGTGACTCATCCAGCTGCTTCCAAGGGAGGCACGAGCCCTGGCCACCCGCAGGAGGGCACTCGGCTTGGGGCTCACCTTCTGGGTGAGTCCCCGGCGCATGGCTGGGCGCTGTGGCAGGGCCTCTCCTGGGTGAGGCTGGCGAGGTCGGGAGGCTCTGATGGCTTGAGATGGGGCAGGTGTGGGGGTGGGGAGATGAGCATGGCTGAGAGCCGGAGCTCCTGGATCCCTGGAGTTGGTACCCAGAGTTCCTCCCTGTGGCCACACGGCAGCGTCTGCCCACCGGCCTCATCGGGGGGCGGCTGCCGGGTGGACGACTCCCTGCGCCTTGCTCTGGGCCCACAGACCCAGAGGGCTTGGTGGCTGCTTGCACGTGCTGGCCCACAGGCTGCCCACAGAGACGAGGGGTGGGCCCCGCGGGCAGTGTCACAACGTCCACACGGCCCGTGCTCCTGGCAGGACAGTGGGTGCCACCTTCTGTGTCAAGGTGGCCTGGCTTCATCTTGGTTTCCAGCGGTGGCTCCGAGCTGGGGGCTGTGCCTCTCCCCATTGTCTCAGAAGGTTCCCTCATTACCCTACTCGTCGCAGCTCAGATGGGTGGCTGGGCAGGAGGCTGTACCAGGGCGCGTTCCCTGCAGGGACGGCAGCAGTGCAGGGCACAGCACCCACACGCAGCCTGGGCTCCAGGCAGACGTTGGTGAGGTGTGGTGTCCCGAGCTGACAGCTGACCCCCCAGGCACAGAGGGAAGGCCACCCCTACCCTGAGGCAGCGTAGCCTCCAAGGGAAGAAAGCAGGAGGAGTCGGTGAGAGGTGGTCCTCCCGTCCCTGAGCACAGCAGCCTGTGAGCGTCGTGGGGGGGAAGGCCTCTGACCCCCGTTTCCAGACCACTCGGCACCCACCCCCAGAAAGCATCCTAAAGTTGGGGTGGGCGTGGGATTTGAACCCAGGGCTCTCTGCCCCTCCCCTAGGGGTCCCCGCCCACCCAGGGCTGGATGCCTGAGGCTCCCCCCCACCCCACCTCCTGGAGTCAGGGAAACAGCTCCACGCGCTGCGGTGTGGGTGCCCCAGTGGGGACAGCAGGTCTCACTCTGCTGCCCTCCCCCAACCAGGCACAGTCCCTGGCCTCCCCAGGCCCAGCTTGGCCAGAGTGATGCTCAGGTGGGCCCTGGTGGCCCTCCGCGGCCTTGCTGTAGCCCTTCAGTTCCAAGCTCTTCCAGGCCCTCCTCTTTTGGGGCATTCCAGAGTCCCTGGCCCAGGGCCACGGTGCGTTGCGGGAACACCCGGTTCTCCTAGACTCGGAGGCTCTTGGGCCGTCCACGTAGGCTTCTCCGTGGGTTGCGGAAAGGGCAGCCTGAGGCCGCCTTCACGGGGACCAGGTGTTCTTCCCACTCTCACTCCTCGTGCGCTTTCTGCAGGCTCAAAAGCAATAAACTGTGGGATGTGTCCCAGGCTCCACCTGCCTCCCCTTGGGCCAGCCCCAAGGCCAGGGTCTCCCTTCCCTGCGCACGTCCTGGAGGCGGCGTGGGGTAGAGCGGGACACGGCCATGCAGCCATGGGTCAGGCCTGGCGCACCTAGGAAAGGGGAGGCCCAGCTTGGTGGGTGACAAAACCAGGCGCTTCTGGGCCCTCTCCACAGTCTCCATCTCACCACTGGGACTCCCCTGGGGCCCGGACCCTGTCCCTGCTGGGCGTGGCTCGCACTGCTCCTGGGGGAGCTGTTTGCTGCCGTTTGGACAAATGCCAGAATATCCAGAACTTTGGAGCCACCCTTGAGCCCTGGAGTTCTGTCTGGAAGGTGGAATGGGTGCCTTAGGAGCCTTGTTCTTTCCCTGTCTTCTGCGTGGGCAGGTTAGCACCCATCTGGAGGGTCGGCTGAGGCTGAGAGACACCGGGCAGGGATGTCATTGGGACTGTGTGGGGACAGGTGGGAACCCAGGTCTCCCCACCCTGTACCAGCTGTGTGACCTCCCCCCCAACCTCTACCATGGGCGCAGTGGAGCCCCTGCCCTGCTGCCCGCAGCGGGTGCCACTCAGACAGGCAGGGAGGGTGGGGAGACCCTGGGCCCTGACTTGCAGGGCTTTGTGCGAGCTCCCTGTGGCTGCTCCAGCAGTCACTGCAAACCCTGTGGCTTGAAACTGCCTGTGTTCATTCTCTCAGTTCTGGGGAAGTCCAGAATCAGTCTGTCTATCGGGCTGACATCAAGGTGTAGCAGGGCTGGTCCCTCCAGGGGGCTCCAGGGGAGAACCCCTCTCCCGCCTTTCCCAGCGTCTAACGGCCACCCGTGTCCCTTGGCTCCGTGCCTTCCTCCCCCTCCAGAGCCAGCAGCGCAGTGTCTTCCAGTCTCTCTGCCTCCGACCCTCCTGCCCCCTCGTGGGAGGACCCTGCGCTGACACTTCCCCCCACCCCAGGTCATCCAGGGTGACCTCCCATCTCAAGGTCCTTGACTCAGCCCCCTCTGCAGAGTCCCTTCTGCCATGGAAGGCACATTCACCGGATTGGAGATTAGGACGTGGCGGCTCAGAGGCTGTTACTCCGCCGGCCACAGGCTTTCTGGTCTCTGAGCTGGGATATGTGGCGTGTTCGTTAGACCCTTTTGCGATTACAGGGCATCTTGTTTTCAGTCCATTTTTATCATTTTGGTGGTGTTTTGCACCTTTGCATCAGCCCCTGATCATGGAAACTTCTAGGTCAGGTGGTGTTTGGCTTTGAAGAAGAATTTGGAGAGATTTTACCAGGGCCTGGTGACAGCTGTTTCACGTGCCCGAGTCTGGGAAAACTGAGTGTGGTCCTGAGCTGCCCACTAGATGGCGCTCCCGGCCTTCCTTGCGGGGCTCTGCGTGGTGGAAACATCCCAGGCTCTGTCACCTTGGGGGAGACGTCCCAAGCTCCCTCACCCTTCTTCTCCACTCCTGGAGCCTGGCCTGGGCAGGAGGGGAGCGGAGCTGTCTGAGCTTCACGAAGCTCTCCGCTCTGCTCAGCCCTTACCTTGGTTGGGGTCGTTGGGAGAAAACCTCGCCTTTTCCTTAAATCACAAAGAAAAAACAGGGAACAAGCCGCGTTTGCGGCCACAGACCAAGGACCCAAGGATGAGACCCTGCCCAGGACCTCACGGTCCGTGGTGGCTTTGCATGGCTTCGGGTGAAGCATATTCTCCTCGGGCCACCCACGTGTGATCCAGCTTGTGCCCTTGGAGAGACCTTCTGCCCCACGCAGAGAACACGCAGAGGGGGACATGCAGGTGCTGGCGGCCACAGGGAGACGGAGGTGGGAGGCTGACGGTGTTTGGAAACGGGACCAGCTGGTGGGTCAGATGTGAGGTGACATCAGTATAGGGCACTCCATCTCTGCGTGTAGGGGGCCCTGAGAGCCACAGTTGTCTCAGGTGAGGGGACAGCAGCTCCCCAAGAGGTGGCAGCCAGGGACAGGCCAAGGGCCGTTGGAGGCCAGAGCTGACAGGGACCGGGCAGGCCCTGGCACCGCCCTGGAGTGAGGCTTTCTCGAGGACACAGGCCCCGCTGTTGCCCCTGTGCCTCGGCCCGCCCACGGCCCCTTGCGGCCCCTCCTGTGCGCGGCACTCAGTATCCCCGCGGGTTTGGAGCATTGTCCACTCCCACCCTCACCCCCACCCTTCCCCAGGACCCTGGAGAGCACTCGGCGGGGACAGCTGTAGGGCCGGTGTTGAGCTCAGTGGCTCCTCCAGGGTGGAAGTTCTGGGAGGCCCCTTGACCTTGGGGCTGGCACAAGGGTGGCCCCGTGGAAAGGGTGCTTCTGAGGTGCTGAGGTGTGGGATGGGGCCGCAGGGCCTTCCGGCACCCCCTCCCCACGGCCAGCTCAGCTCTCTCCCTAGGACAGGGGTGGGGCCCAGGTGTTCTTAGAGAGCACCCCTGCCCGTCATCCAGGACAGGTGTGGTCCAGGTGACCTCACGGTTAGCTGTGGGCTACCTCGGGCTGTCAGTCTCTCCCCCAGACGGTGAGGGTCCTTGATGTCACCCTCATGTCCCCAGCACTAGCAGGGGCCTAGCACGGAGGGGTTGGTCTCAGGCCTCCCCAGGCTGCACTCCCTCCAGGGGCCACCAGGCATCCGCTTGTGGGTGGCAGGGGTGGGTTGGGGGTGGTGGCCAGTGGCTGCTGCCATCTTGCCTTGGGGCGGGTGGGGCTCCGGCAGGGCGAGGGCTGAGGCCGCTCCCCGTCTGTCTCCCTAATTACGCCACTCCGCTTGCGTCTGCAGTCGCTTAATTGCAACCATTTTGGAGTGTTTCAGTGGCATTTTTTTTTTAAGTGTCGACGTACTCAGGTTTACAGCGTTTTATTAAGCCTTTCTGGGTCTGTTGCTACTTTGGTAGTGTGATTTGTGTGTCAAAGTGACGTGAACAGCCTGGTGTCGATAAAAGACAGAAATGTGCTTCAAAAGGCCAGCGTTACGGCTGCTCTCCGGCAGCCGGGCTAAGAATATCCGAAGTGGCTGAGCGTTCGCAATCCCTTTGCCACAGAGATTTAAAATAGGCCCAGCTCGCAGCTCACCCGACTGCCTTCCTGCCGCTGCCCGGGTGGTCGGCCAGGCCTGGGGGCAGAAGTGGGGAGGGGCCCGGGTGGTCCCCCGACTCCAGGGTCCTTTCTGTGCCCACCTAGACGAGCGCTCCGGGCCAGGGTCGGAGAACGTTGGTCCTGGGCAGCTTTGGTGAGAGTCACTGTCCTCGGGCACTTCGGGGCCATTCACGTTGTGCTGCACCCCAAGAGGAGAGCAGAGCGCTGCTGCCCTGCTCGGCGCCCTGGCTCACGCTGCCCTGGGGAGGTGCCTGTGTGCGGTCCGTGCCCGCGTGCCGGGCAGGGCCTGGCCAAGGCTTCAGCATGCCCTGTTGTCCCCAACCCAGAGCAGAAGCCTCGGCCTCCACGGCCTCCACAGCAGCAAGGAGGTGGGCAGGGAGGTGAGCTATGGGCGCTGCCAGGGCAGGGCCCTGCGGAGCTGGTGGGACGTGACCACGGGGCTGTGGCTGGCACTCAGCTGCTTGGTGTTTGTTCCGTGCTCTGAGCACCGCGAGAGAAAGGCCCTCCTGCGCTGGTGCCGCAGTAGCTGCGGAAGCCTCTTCTCAGGCTTGGGAGGGTCCCCCACACTCCCTCTGGTGCTGCTTGCTGGGCAGGGGGTGCCCCCTTCCCAGGTGAAAGCCCCCAGAGCAGGGGCCTGGGTGGAAGAGCTTGTCTGAACTTCAACCTTGACCTGCCTGTGACCCTGCAGGGCTCCAGAATCCCCCATTCTGCCAGGCGGTCTCCCCGTTCTCCAGCTGTTTCTGCTAGGCCTCTCTCCAGGCCCCTCCTACTCCGTTTACCTGGACACGACCTTGCAAGTCGCAAGGTGAGGGTCTTGGCGACTGCGGCCCATGAAACGCGGAGCCCCCACCACTTGTGGCAATTCGCGGTGCAGCGAGCCCCGGCGTGGGGGCCGGGGCGAGAGGAGGATTATTGGGGGCTCGGCAAGCCTCCTGACCTTTAAGGAACTGCGAGCCGAGAATTTTTCCTTTTGATTCCGCTGCGCCTCCCTTGGCATTGTCACCCGGGGGAGTTTTACAGGAGATTGGGCAGCTTTTCCTCCTGCTGCCAGGGAAACTGACTCCCAGCAGGCACCGCCGAGCTGGTGTCCCTGGAGGTGCGCAGGCGTGCGCAGGCGCGTGCAGTGTGCACTCCAGGACCCGTGCTCCCCAGCGTGCTGGGTGTGCCGCTGCGGGTCTTCTGTCCTGCAGCCACACGGGCGGTGGCTGGCTGGCCTGGGGTGGATGGCTCTGCGGCCCGGGGGCAGCTGGGCTGCTTCCTTGCCCTCTGCTGCCACTGCCTGGCCCCTCAGGACCTCCCCACCATCTTCCCAGCTTCCTCTCCTGCAGGCCAGGACTGACAGGCAGCCCAGACTCCTCCTGCCCTTCCCTCCCTCCCTCCTTGGCCTCCAGAGCCAGCTGCCTGTGCCTGGCTGCAGGTGGCGCTGCTGGGCCCCGTGAGGGCTCCACTCCGTCCCTCGGAGTGGGCTTGGAGAGTCTGGTGGGTGATGGGGCCAGCCAGCCCCTGTCCCCAGGCAGCAGCCTGAGCCCATGGTGCAGAGTGCTGGTGCCCAGGGAGGCCTGGTTTGGGTTTGGCTGACGGGGTGAGCTGGCCGCATAGGACTTCACGGCCTCTGAGAGCCCGACACCAGGGTGGTCCCACCAGCAGCAGAGACTAGGGGTCCCCGTTCCCAGACCCTAAGGCACGGCCCCTCCTCCGGCCACTTGGGTATCTCCTGCCAGCTGCCTTCCTCTGGCTGGGCCCAGAGAGGTGTCCCCAGTGACGGTGACGGCAGAGAGGGCTCCAAGGGAAATGCACACTCCACAGAGGAGGCATTGGCTGAGAGCTCAGTGCTGATTTGGAATGAAGATCGCGGAGCCTGACAGCTTTGCAGATTGGCTTTAATAATGGAGCTCCCAGCACTGTGCCCTGTCACCGATACGAGATGCAAGAGCGAGATTGAGACACTCCCTCTCGCCTCACTCACCGGCCCCAGCCCTGACTTGGGTGTCAGGGACAGAGCTGGTCCTAGGCAACTAGGCACAGCCTGGGCGCCCGGGAGGTCAGGCGGAAGAGACCCACCGGGAAGGCGGCTCCGACTGTGCCTCAGTAGCACGCTGGGGAAGCCGGCCAGGTCTGGTTTTCTCAGCCACAAGTGGTGAGCCAAGATGACTGAAACACAACACGAAAAAGAGTGTTTGAGAACAGAAGGCCCCTGCAGGGAGCACATTGTCATCGAGTGGGGAGGTGCAGGGTTCCCTGCTTATTAGGAAGTAATAAATGAGGTGGCAAGACCAGGTCGCTCCGTATCTGAGCACAGCTTGGCGGATCAGCCCCGCGGGTCCTCCCCGAGCATGGCCGTCTGTGTACAGCAGTCCAGCCCTGGGCCCGCAGAGCCGTATCCTCGCAGAGGTGGCCATCTTGCCTGTGCTAGGTTATGTGGGGAATTTTAAGACGAGGGGGCTTTCTCTCTGCAGAAGGAACCTCCTTTGAAAGAAGATAGTTGTCGTCACCAACAGCCAGTGAGGCCCCCGACCCCTGTGCACAGGCCACTGCTTTTCCCAGAGCAGTGACCAAGAGCCACCCAGGGGCCCAGCACCCCGGCCGTTGGGTTCCGGGTGTGGCATCTGTTGCCATGTTGCCGGGCACACTGTGGCACTCTGCTTCCCTTTCTGACACACGGCTGTGGGCGGGCAGGGAGCTCCTTAATGGTCTTCTGTCCCGACTCTCTGCTTCCGATGGGACCATGGCCCCAGCATCAGAGCGGCGGTTCCTTATTCCATTTGTGCTGAACCCTTGCCCTCGGCTCCTCAGGAGGTGCGTGTGCGTGCGTTGGGGTGACCAGCTTGACTTTCCCAGCTTTAAAACAGGAAGTTGCGCATCCTGGACTCCTCAGACCCGGCAAATTGTGATGTCTGGGCACCCTAGAGTGTGCGTGTTTGTACACACATGTGTTAGAGAGACGGAAGGGTCTCTAATCACACGGGCCATCTGGGAGTGAGTCTGACCCTGGGACTGTGCCTAGGACAGGACACCTGGGATTCCGAGAGGCTGCCGAGAACCCGGGCTGGGGGCCTGGGACTGCAGCCGCACGCTCTGGAGCGTGGTGTGTGGCGCCAGCGCCACGCTTGGGTAAGTGGTGCAGCGCTGTAGCCAGGAGGGCCTGGGCAGCAGGAGCTTATGGAGGGACAGCTGTGTTGTCCCTGGCCCGGGTCCCCTCCTCGGCCCTCCTTATCTAGCTCTTGGCCTCAATCTTGTCACCGCCACTCTGTTGGCCCCGATGCCACCGGCCCTGGCCTTCTGCTTGTCGAGATTGGGTAGTAAATCTAAGACTGAAAGCTGGCTTTGACGTTCAAGAAATTAACTCCTGATGCTGGAGAGGCCTTTGAGTCTCAAATTGGGGCATCGAGTGTCATCAAACAGCGAGGCTCAGGATTGCATCGTCAAAGCCTGGCGGGCGCAAGGACAGGCAGTTTCAGAGAGTCTGGTGCGTGTGGCACAGTGTGGCTTTGGATCACAGCTCATCCCATTAGTCTGATTAGCTTCTTGCCAGCCTTACCCGCACTAAACTGTACCCGCCTGACTCTGCTCTGGGGCAGGCAAGGACTGGAGGGACGCCTTTGATCAGAGTGACCAGGGAACCCGGGGTGCTTGAGAGTGCTCACCCAGGGGCTGCCACTGTCCCTGTCGTGGGATCTGTGCCAGCGGCTGGCTCCTGGGCGTCCCTGGGAGCTGGCGGGGACAGACAGGCACAGTTGGTGTTTGTTCAGGGACTGCAGAGCGAGTTAACATCACATCCACTGAGCAGAAACTGTGCTGTAAGCTCTCCCCCAGCGCCAGCGACACCGAGTCGGGGGCTGTTGTGATGTTCTGGATTTTCCGTGTCCCTGCTGTGACGGCTGCCGCCGCACTGGATTGGGAGATTGGCTTCTCGGTGAGCCAAGGTGGTGGGCCCCGAAGGGGGCCTGGGAGAGCTCCCCTGCGGCTAGTCGAGTGTCAGCGGTTTCCTTGTCACTTCTTTTGTCACAGGCCTATCTGTCCGCTTTATTGGTGACATATTCACGCCCCACGCCATCTTTCTTTCTCTCTTTTTTTAAAAATATATTACTTATTAGACTTGTGTTAGATTTAATGAAGAACCGGGGAGATGATACATCCAGTTTCCAAATCTCCCTGTTATTAACATGTTAGTATGGGACACTCGTTAGAATTAACAGGCCAAGGTTGATACATTGTTAACTGAAATGCACACTCTATTCAGACTGCCTCAGTTTCCCCCCATTGTCCCTTTCTGTCCCCAGGACCCACGCAGGATCACATGTGACATTCAGTTGTCACGTCTCGCTAGCTGTCCTGGGCCATGGCACTTGCTCAGACCCCGTGTTCATGCTGCCCGGACAGTGCTAAGGAGGGCGCTCCAGTCTGGCCTGCCTGGTGTCTTTCTCGTGACGGGATTGGGGGAGGAGGACCCGGGGGTATGGGCCCTTCCACCCCCTCGGGCCTGGGGCACAGCTGCCAGCCTGACTCCCACTGCTGGAGGTGCCCTGCTCACCTGGCCAGGTCAGCTGTCAGCTGTCACTTTTCCAGGGAAGTTCCTCTTTTTTCCCTTTTCCACGCTGTCCTTGAAATGAAACGTCAGCCCCACGCCCCCAAGGATGCTCTCCCTTTCTTAGGGCCTGTGGATTTGGGACTTGAATTACATCTACAGAAACCCCTCCCAGCAGCACCAAGGGCAAGTGTGTGGGCCCTGGGGCTGGGGTCTCGGGGACACTTAGTCTCCGCCTGTCCTGCGCCTCCCTTGGTGTGGATAGTCTCGCTGTGAAACACAACTTGGCACTGAAACATACCTAAAATGTGTAAGTAGCAAAAGCCACATACGTATGTGTGCAGTTTAGCTAATAGCTCCACAGCCACCCCCAGGATGTCAGGACACAACCCCCACCCCCTTCCCTTTGCAGCCCCTGCCCCACCCAGAGGTGATGTCGCAGCCAGAGCCCTGCCTTTGCTGCTCTTGCTGCTGCGCTGTGTGTCTGTGTCCCTGGCAGGATGGTGCACAATCGACTGTATTTGAACTTCATACGTGGACTCATCTTCCTGTGTTTCTGCTCAGCGGTATGTGCGTGACTCATCCGTGTGATGTGTGGCGGTAGCTGGCTCCTTCTCATGCCCGTGACATCACCTGTTGTACAACTAGACCTGTCTGGCTTCTCATTCTCCTGTTGACGGGCACCTGGGCTGTTTCCAGTTGGGGCTTCTGCAGAAGACCTGCTGTCTGTGCGGGAACTGCATTTGACCGTGGCTCTTGCTGTATATAACTGCGATGGGGCCACCATTCTTTCCTGGGCACCAGCTTTGCTGGGAGCCGCCGTTCCATCTTGCCCATGGCCCTGGGTCCTCGTTTACAGATAAGGCGCAGACTGGGGAGGTGTCGCCTGGGCCGTGGAGCCGGGGCGTGGTGGGGCTGTGGGACCCAGGCCGCCCCTGAGCCCGCTCCATCCCACCCATCATCCTGTGGAGTCACGAGGGTGCTGGGTTCTGGGAGTAGGTGGCCAGGACTTGCTTAGCCGTGGGGACAGGGTGCGTCCCAGGTGGCGAAGGTGGCCTGAACTTGAAGGTATGGGAGAGGAAGGACCCTTTTCTAGTGAAGGCCCTGAGAGACCACTGAACTAAGCTGAGACCAAAGCTGGCAGTTTCTCATGGGAGGTGGAGAGGATGCGGGGTGCGGGGACTAAGCTGACAGAATCTGCCACTGTCGTAGGGGCAGTGTCCAGGTGGTGGAAGAGAGAGGGATATGGAGGTAGCCAGTGTGGGGCAGAGCCCACCACCCCATTGGCCAGCTCTGGTCACATGGCCACACCCCGGCGCAGGAGGGAGGCTGGGAAATGTAGTCTAACGGGATGTGCCGGGTGCCCCGTGGGGGCTGTGCTGAGGTGGTCTTGGGCTTGTGAAAGAGACGGGTCAACTCAGGCCTGGTGGAGGTTCCACTCTGGGCCAGCGTGAGGCGTGCCAGGAACAGACACCGTCTGGAAGGAGCTTTTGGTGTGGCGGGGCAGCCAGTCCCCCACCCCCACCCCCCAGAGTAGTGTCAGGCCCCCTGTGGAGGCTGAGAAACTGGGGGGGGCCCTGAGGACTGCAGGAGGGGGATGGGGAAGGTTCCTGAGCAAGTGAGTGACTGCAGGAGGCCACATTGGCCGGGAGGCTGGAGTAGCCACAGGAGGGTGTAGGGCCAGGGCCCGGGGCAGCTCCGGACCCTGGGGGCTGGCCAAGCCCTCGTGCTGTCTGGGCAGGCCCCCGAGTGGGGCACGATTATCTCCTGTCTGTCTGCCATTCGTGGCCACGGGCATCGCCGGCCCCTCGCACGGCCCGGCTGGCCTGGCCTGGCAGGAGCAGATGGCCCTGCATCATGGAGTCTTTTGTTCGGAGTGGGCGCTGTCGGGTTGGGGCAGCGACACGCCACGCTGGCTCGGGTTCATGGAGAGGCAGGCGCCAGCCAAGCCGTCGCCCGCTTCCAGACTGGAGCGCCAGCGAGTAGCGGGGATCCTTCCTGCCTACCGCTTTAAGAAACTCTTAGTTTTGTTTGAAATGTCATCACTGGGCGTGATTCCCATCGTCAGATAATCCCACCAGGCAGCGTTTGGATTAGGAGTTTATTCGAGCTGGGGGGTGTGGGCCGCCCGTGGGATCCCTCCCCTCACAGACGGCGAGCCAGCCCTCACCGGAGTCACTTACCCACCTGCCTGTCACGCAGATGGGAGAGTCGGGTTCTGTTCGTGGGGTCTGGTTTCCATGGCAAAGTTCCCTCCTGCCAGAGACGTTGCTGCCGGCAGGATTTAGCTCCCCAGAAGGGAGACTGCCAGTCTGTGAGGAGAGGGTGTCCTCATTATCTTTGCTTAAAAATCGGGCGGTGAGCGAGCTCCATCCCCTTCCCGCCGCCAGCAGCGGGGCTGGGGCTCTGAGGATTCAGGGCAGGCACAGGACGGGCGGATGACAACGCGCTGATGGCCCGCGTTTAGCAGCTTCCCCGCTGAGGGCTTGGTCTGCCCGCCTTCCCGACCTGACTGTGAGCCCCGTGACAACCCGTGTGCCAGTGTGACCCTCCCGAGTGCCAGAGACCAGGCAGGGACCTGCTGCCCTGTGGCCTCCACCTGGTGGGTGCTGGGTTGCAACCGGGGTGTTGTCGAATATGAGCATGTAACCGTGCAGCTGGTTAATTAAGAGGTGTGTTAAGGACACCCAGGGCCACCTAAGGGCCCGAGGGAGCCTGTGGGCAGCCCTACTGGTCACCAGGATCTCGCCGTCCACGTGCGTCCAGGCGAGGTTCAGGAGACATCTGTGGTGCAGGTGACAATAAATGCAAACGTATAACGAGGCATCAGGTCATCTTGGCAGACAGGTGCTTCCCTCACCAGAGACGTCTGGGCCACTCTCAGCCTGGGGGGAGACCCGGTGACCACCAGAGCCTAGTGCCTGATGTGACGCTGCCTCCCCAGGACACCTGCTGGTGGCTCACTCCCACAGTGGTGCAGCTGGAGTGGCTTCCTGACCTCCCTCCTGCGTTCTGCCGTCCCGGCATTGCTGGGCTGACCCCTCCCCGCTTCCAGCAAAAGGGGTCTTCCTCTCGCTGGCCAGCAGCCCTGTCCCTGCAGGCGCGCTCGTCCTCTCGGGAGACCTGTCCTTGTTCTTTCCTGCTCAAACCTTCTGTGTGTTTTAAGGGTGGTAGGGGGGTCCCCGCTCAGTACAAAAGATGGAGGAGGAGGAGGAGTTTGGCGGCAGGAGCAGCAGGCTGTGGGGGAGACCCACGCCGGTGCAGTGCGGGGGATCGATGGTTGCTGTGTGTCAACGGCCAGGAGTTCTCAGTGCCGTGTCCAGCCCTGGTTGTCGCGGCTCTGTCACGGGACACCTGCCTCTGCCACCCCCACCTGCGACGGGCACCCCCACAGCTTTCCTGGGGAGGCAGCGGAAAAACACCATCAAAAACAAGCACACGCGTGACTGTGCAAACTTGGTCTTGTTGTGTAATATAAATAATTCATGGGCCTAAAATAAGCCGGGGCCGGGGGTCAGATGTTTCCAATTCAGCGCCTAGTTGTAGTGTCTGCTCGTCCTTCAAGAGGGCCATGGCGTGGGGAGTCAGCGCCTGGGTGCCCGCCCAGCCCAGGTTCCTGTGGGCAGGTGTGGCCGACACTGCGAGGCTGGTGGGTTGGGGGTGGGCACAGACAGCCGCCGTGCCCAGGTCCCCCTGCCTGGCCCGGCAAGGGACCGCCCGAGGCACTGCTTGCTGTATCTGGCGTCTCTCTGGGCAGCAGGCCCCCCCCACTCCCCCTGTTTTCCCTGCGCCGACTACTGCCAGGACTCTGTTGATCTCCTGTGTTTCAATAAAAATGCCATCATTTGAAATCACTGACACCGCTGGTGTAAGAGACCAAATTCCACCGCCCATTGTCCCCTAAAACGATCCATTAAAGATAAAGATAAAGCCGCTGCTCAGTAGGGTTCTTCCTGGGAATGGGCCACCCTGGTCCTTGGCAGATCCTATCTCCCGAGCGGAAGGGGTGCGTGGTGGGGACAAAGAAGGGGCTGCCTGACCTCAGCATAGGCTCCCGGGTGGAGGAGGGACATTCCTGGGAGAAACAGGGCAGTAGCCTTCCAGCACCTGAGGTTCCAGTCCCTGTGTGGGGTGGCTGTGCGCCCAGGCCTGGCCCTGTCTGCAGCAGTTGCCACGTTGGGGTGTGAGGGCACCCCGGGCAGTGCCAGGAGCCTCCCCACAGCTGCACCTGCTCGGGCCTCATTTGTGCCAGGAGTGTGGAAAGGGTCTCATTCCTCCTCCTCCTGCCCCTTCCCAGCAGACTGTGGGTGGTGACACCTCTTTTCCTCACTCTCAGCTGGGACACAGAGACCCCAGTTGTCGCGGCAGGTCCAGGCTGTCCAAGTGTCCTGGCCTCGGACCTGCTCCCTTGCCCGCCCAGGTGTTTTTTCTTAACATCCTTCATTTCGACAGAATGACACAAAAAGCAGGTTTATGTTTGAGCTTGTTTGTCGTGAGGAATTCCTGCTTCTCGACCCCAAACAAGGGGCAGGTTTACCTGAGAGGGTTTATAGTACTCTGTGAAGGTTCTTTCTGGTGTAGAGAAAACGTTGTGTTTGTGTGATTTTTTTTTTTTTTTATTTCACTACCTTGCTTGTATTATTTTTTTTAGTTTATTTTATCTTTTCTGTTCCAATTACTCTCTCTCTCTCTCCCCTTCCTTCCTTCTTTTCTTTCCTTCCTTCTTTCCTGCCTTCCTTCTTCCTTCCTTCCTTCCTTCCTTCCTTTCCTCCCCCCCTTCCCCGCCTCCTCTCCTCTCCTTTCTCTTTTCCCTCCCTTCCCCTCCCCTCCCCTTCCCTACCCTTCCCGAGTCTCACTCTGTTGCCCAGGCTGGAGTGCAGTGACGCCATGATAGCTCACTGCAGCCTTCAACTCCTGGGCTCAAGTGATCCTCCTGCCTCAGCCTCCCCAATATCTAGGACTACAGGCGCTACCACCATGCCCAACTAATCTTTTTATTGTTTGTGGAGACAGGGCCTTGAGCTTGCTCAGGCTGGTCTCGAACTCCTGACCTGAAGTGATCCTCCCACCTCAGCCTCCCAGAGTGCTGAGATTACAGGCGTGCACCACTGTGCCCAGCCTCCATCTTTTTCTTGCTGTTCCACGCTGAGTGGTGTCTCTAGCGGAGTGCTGCTGAGTGCTGTGGTGACGGCAGCTTGCCACGCCTCCTCTCCTGTCTTGCCATGAAGTGTGACTGGGGAATGTCTTTCCTGGTCCTAGTTGGAAAAGAATTTTTACACCAAACTGTTCGGAATTTTATTTATTTATTTATTTTTTATTTGTTGGACTTTCTTTGCAACCCTAGGGATAAGCTTCTTGGTCTTGCAGTACTGTGCTGTTCTGACTTGCTAAGACTGTATTGAGGATTTTTACACTATGTGAGACTGCCGTGTCATTTTCTCATGTGTCCTTGTTTGTTGGTGGTAGGGTCTCCTGTTCATTCATCCATTCAGAAAATATGCCAGATTCATAAAAAGAGCTTGGTAACACGCAATCTTCTCCCGTGCTCTGCTCTATCCCTTGAGTATGAAGGGAGGGAGGGGCTCTCAGTAAAACTGCCGGGGCCTGGTGCCTTTTCTAGCGGGGCCATTTGTGATCCGGTCTCTCCAGAATTTCTGATTGCTCTGACAGGTGCCCGTGCCAGAAGACACTCTGATGGGCCAAGTGGTCTGTGGCTCTGAGCCCAGTGACTCAGGCGAGGCCCATGGTTCACTGATCAGTGTGTCCTCTGTGCTGGGACGTTTTTGTGAACAGCTTTACTGAGCTGTAATTTACGTGTTCTAGGTAGAAGGCACCCAGTGCACTTGGATGTTTCAGTAGATCAAGTTGATGTGACTCATGTGAGTCAGCCGTCGTCACAAAAGCCTGCGCTTCCCTGGGCCCGTCCACTGCGCGGTGCAGAGAGCAGAGCGGAGAAGCCGCCCTGGTCCTGCTCATCTTCAACCAGCTCGGAGACGGGGCCTTGGCACCTGGGGGCTCGCAGGGGGCTGTGGGGCCGAGATCAGGGAGCCGCAGGGGGCTTGCAGGAAGCCCACCCTGCACCTGGATCCATCTCCCACCCGGCCTGTGCAGACCGATGGCCGCGATGGGGCTTTGTTTTGAAGGACGTAGTCACAGTGGCTTTTCCATTACGCCTGTCACTGTGGGCCCTGGAGGGGCTGCTGGCGTTTGGATCTGCCCTGGCCCTCCTGGGCTGTGTGTGGGCAGCTCGCTCTGCCAGGTGGCCTGCGTCCAACTTGACACCTGGTCTCGGGCACTTCCAGCCTGGTGTGTACGGCGCCGCCTCCCTGTTCTGTGTCCATAACGATAGCATGTTAAACGACGAGGGGCCTGTCTGCCCGGGCCTGGTGCAGACACTGTGAAATTAACTTCCTCACCCTCCAGCATGCGTCGGGCTGTGCTGACATCTCCAAAGGGCTCCCAGTCGGACCCTGCTCTTGGCATTCGTTCCTCGGCAGAGGAGGGGCGGGGAGGTGAGTGTTATCACCCCCAGCGCCTAATTGCTGAGAGCTGGCGGAAGCTGTCAGGCTGGGCTGTGGAAGAAATTCCAAGCGCCTTTGTCACCCGGCAGAAAGTTGCATGAATCTTAAGGAAAAAAATGCCGACATTTTGGTGTCCCGTGTCCTGGTTCCGAGCCACCATGGAGACGGAGCAAGATGGCCCCAGGCAGAGACCACTGCCAGGGGCTGAGGGACCACGTGAGGATGGGCAGGGGGGGTTGACAGCCCTGGTCTGAGAGCCTCAGAGGAGTCTGTTGCCCCTGCAGCAGGAGGGAGGGGCCAGGAGTGGCCGAGTCACCATGAAAGTGCTGCCCAGGTCGGGAGCCGGGGGCAGCAGCAGGTGCAGGAAATGGGGGCTGGCCCGTGTTCCTCATCGTGGGCTTTGCTCTGTGGCTGGTCTGACAGGCGGCGGCCCCCCTGGCTCTGCCTGCCCACGGCCTACCCACCCTGCCCTCCGCCTTGAGTTCTGGGGTCAGATGTGGCTGCGGCCATGACAAACAGGGTCCCCGGGTGCCAGGCAGGGAGCGCAGGTGGAGCAGCGCGACCCTGCCTGGAACACCCGTCCCAGCTCGGCCTGCCCCAGGGCGTCCCCTCATCCACCAGGGGGTGGCCTCACACCTGCTTCAGCAGAGCACGATTGAGGGGGCACGTTCTCACGGGAGCCAGACTCGGGGTGCCAAAGGCCAGAGTGCGCCGTGGGGTGTGCCGGGCTCCGTGGCCTGAAGCTCTGTGGGTACTGTCGTGGTCGTAACTAATGGCTCCTGAGCAGGTCCCAGCTCCCCAAGATGGTCTGTGTTCCTTTTCCTGACACACTCATTTAATTTTTAACTCACGAGGCATTTGCTTATTTATTTTCATTGTTCTTGATAATAATTCTAAGCCATTAGAGGGGAAAATTATATTCAAAAATGCTGTTTCACACTTTATTTGTTTGATGATTTAGAGCGATAGAAAATAGCACATTTGCTGGCTTTTATAGTCTGATAATTATTCACATCCATCACGCTATTCCAGGGGAGCAAACAAAACACCAAGAAAATTACACTATTAATAGCATCCTCCGTGCGGACAGGAAGGCTCTTTCCTGGGCCCGTGTCTCGGCGAGATGACAGTGGCCCGTCTGCTGGCCGGAGGCGAGTGCCTCCTGCAGAGGACGCCTGTCCTTGGCTTCCCCTGCTGGGGCTCCGTCACACGAGCCACTGGCCCCCACCCTTCCCTCCTCTGCTCACCGAGGACTGGTCCGCTGAGGACCCAGGGCCACCCGAAGCCACATGCCCTCAGTTCTTCTTTCTGGGGCCCGCGGGACCCGGTCGAGAACTGCGCAAGTGGAAGCTCCCCACCGTCAGGGCCTCACAGTGTCCCTGGGACAGCTCCACCTCCCTGGGGTCTGCCAGCCTGTCTGTCCCCACCCCAGGAAGGCCTCGCACCTGGGACGCAGATCCCGGACAGCTCATCCTCCTGCCGCCTCAAGTTGTGTCCCCTGTGGTCTTTGGAGCTGTTGAAGTGCTGGGCCGTCCTTTGTTTCCTAACCACCATGTGACGTCATGGGTCTCTGTGTCCCCAACTTTAGGGGGCTGTGTCCCAGGCACTTGTCCCTGTATAGTCCCTTGTGGCCAGCGTAGCGTCACCTGGAGCGGTTGCCAGGGATACTGCTCCAACCACTCCTGCTGGAGATGTGATTCTTCATGACTTTCTAGTTCAGAGTCTGCCAGAAGTACTTTGTATAAAACGTTCAAGAATGGGGGGAGGGGCACACAGGAGGGAGATGCCAGGGGCCCTGTGGAGTGTTCCAGAGGCCCAAGGAGGCCGCCTGGCTCCGTGGGTCCCAGGTCCCAGCTGATGCGTCTCTGCAGAGGTGGCGTCCTAGCCAAAGGTGGCCACTGATTTAGACGCAGACACCCCAGGCAAGGCGGGGCCTGCAGCTGGGAGAACCTGGGTGACCCGCACAGGTGGCCCCCTTTCCCCTCCCCACCTGGGGACTCCCCGGCACTTCCTCCCCTGGGTCCTCTTCAGCCCCTGCCCCACACTCCCCAGGGCACCTGCCGCAGAGCTGAGTTTTCTGGAAGAGTCTTCATTGCACTGAGCTAAGTCTCCCGTGAAGCCCTGTGGCCTGTTCTCCCTCGCACCGACCCACTGGTCTCCAGAAGTCACTCTTCCTGCTTCCGTGACGCTGACCCCTCCAGACTCTCCCGCTGCGCCTCTGCGCCCCACCTCCGGCCTGGGGTGAGCTGACTCGGAGGAGGCTGGCCAGATGCAGCCAGGCCCAGGGACTGAGAAGGTGCCGGAGGGGAGGAGCCCGGGACTGGCGTGGTCTCGGGAGGCTTTGACCTCCAGGGCTCCAGAGGGTGAGATGCGGCCAGCCCTGGATGGGGCTGTGGAGCCGGAGGACGTGGGGGCCGCCGGGTAGGCAGGGGCGAGGAGGAGCGCTGGTGCCGGCAGGGGATGGGGGAACTGAGGTGTCGGGGCAGGGACGCCGAGCAGGATGAGCGGGATGGAGGACGGGCCTGCAGCAGGTGCTGCTTGGGGGGGCTGCCTGCGCACTGGCCAGTCTGGAGAGACAACCAACACCTGGACCAGGTGCCAGAGGACCCGGGGCGGCCGTCTGTGCAAGAAAAACACGCAAGAGCCCTTTGCCACCTGGGTGGGTGATGCTGCCACGTCCAGAAAGAGGCCACCCGGGGTCGCAGGCGGGTAGAGCGGATTGATTTTGGCTGCGAAGTTTGACCTTGTGACGGGGACTGAGCTCCCAGGGAACGAGACAAACTGCCGCCCCGTGTCGGTGGCGATAAAACCGACTTTGTTTTACAGCCCTGAGAAATTGCTCACTAATAGCCAGACAGATGCTTCTCCTGCCTCGGGGTTTAGTGAACAAACATTTTCAACCCAAATAGCTGCTTTTCCATTTTTTTTCCCTCCAGAGCCAAGGCCAAATGTCAGGGATGCCCAGCGTGGCCCTGGGCAGGGCTGTGACAAGGGTGACGTGCATTATTCATTCCTTGGGGACCCTGGGTAGGGGACCGCGCCAAGGCTCTGCTCTGGGGGTCCCCCAGGGGTCCCTGAGACTCCCTGTGGTGACTGTGGGACCCTGCTGCCCGTCCGTGCCTGTGCTGCCAGTGCTGTGGCCAGCCCGCTGGCACCGCTTGTGTCCTTGGGGCACCCAGAGAGCCGTGGCCTGGAGGGAAGGCTCAGCTGCCACCTTAAAGCCTCCCTGTCTGGGGGTTGGTCCCTCAAGCAGAACTCGGGTGCCCTTGAGCAAACCCTGCGTGGCCGGAGCTCTGACCGCCCTCCGCCTGGCATGGCCCTGTGTGTCCCCGAGGCCCCATGCCCTCGTTCTAGTCGTCCTTCCTTGATACTGAGGTTTTCCTTTGCCTGAGTCCTTGGGGTGGCTGCGTGGCAGGTGAGTCGTCGTGGTGGTGTCCGTGTGGCGGGAGGCGCAGCTCGCCCTGGGCGCTGACGGCAGCAGAGTCCAGACGTCCCCGTGGCTGTCCGGCCTCCGTCCCCAAGTCCTTTGTCCTCTCTGGGGGCTGTTCTCCTGCGCGCTCGCCGATGTCCTGCAGCCTGTGCTCTCCGATAACAGGAGCCACGTTCCAATGTATTAAACTTTTAACATCCACCAGATTCAATTAATCTTATCTTTACAACTCCCAATTACAGGCGGTAATTAAGTGAAAGCAGCATTGTAGACTGCGGATGTTGCATTAATCATCGCAGCCTCGAGCCGGGAGTGAGTTCCCTCGGTCCCCGGCATCTCGGAAGGAGTGGACTGTTGGGTTTCCCTGTTTGGGGGGACGTTAATCCCACCACGGTGCTTTGAATTGGGATTGACTTTTATCCTCGTTATGTAAATGATAAGAGGCCATTTAAAAAACAATAACATCAACTTTGTCCAGACAGTGGAAAATTCTCTGACGCAACAGAGTTGAAGGTGCTTGGTTTACCTCGGCCGGGGCCCCCAGGAGCGTGCCCCGAAATGAATTATCTGCGTCCTGTTAGATTAGAGACTACACGACATTCGCCTTCTCTCCTACCCATGCCGTTTTTATTTTATCAGAAAAATCCCACGCCTTTCTCGGAACGGGCTTCGGCAGCCAGAGGGGCCACCTTTGGTCTTCGGCGCCGTCCTGGCCTTGCCTGCCCCGCACTGGGGGCTGCACGGGAGCCACGGCCTGGGCCCGCTCATCTGATTTGGCTCATTCTGGAATGTGCGATGTTGGCATTGTTATCCTAGAGCAGGGTCTCTCCTCCTCGGAACTGTCCGCCTCGGGAAGGGTGCCGGGCAGAGCTTTTTGGCTCAGCTGTGCCCTTCAGGTCCCGAGTCCCTGTTCTGGTCACCTTCACTTGGAGTCTGAGGTTCTCCTTTTGCCCGAGGCCGTGGGGGGGTGGGCTGGGCGGCAGGTCATGTGGCCTCGGGGTGTCTCGCCGCCCTCCCCCGGCTCTGGGCGCCACGGTTCCCTCACGGGCAGAGTCCCCAGTTCCTGTGCACAGCGAGCAGCATTAGTGAGGTGTCACCCCCACGTCATCTGTTAACAGGCTTTCACCTTACATCTTTCTTATTGATGACGGAGCCCCGGTGATCTCTCAAAAGTAAAATGTGTAAAAATAAAATGTACCAAGTGGGTGACAGATGGCATTTTTCTCTTTCCCGAAGCTGCTTTTCCCTGTTGGCCCCGGGCACAGGGAAGAGGACGGTCAGGCCTGGAGATGGGGCCGGCGGCTCAGGGACCCAGGATCCTTCCTGCTCTCTCACCCGCGGTTCCCATCCAGTGCTTTCTCCTTTATTTTTGGCCTTTTTTAGCCTCCTTGAGGCTCAGTGGTGCTGAGCCGGGAGTGTCTCCACTCGGCGTTCCTGAGTGTCCTCGTCCCCAGCCGCCACGTCCTGGTCCCCACTCCTGCTCCTCCACCTGCCCACCGCACCCAACCTGCTGGCTTCCTCCTGGGGCTCTGTCCCGACAGCCCCTCCGCTGCCGTCCCCTCCTCACGGATCTGACCATGACTGTACTTGCCATCTGCCCTGCACGTTTTCCATGGCTGCCCAAGGCCAGGCTGGCCCAGGACGCCAGGACGTGGCCCCTCTGACATGCCTCCCTTCTCTCGCAGGTACGCCATCCCGCCGGAGCACGGCAAGCGCCTGGAGCGGCTGGCCATCGGTAGGTGTCTGTGCCATGGGCCCCTGGGAGCTGGGACCGGGGGCTGGGCGGTGGGGCCCGCGGGCCGGAGGAGAGCAGCCGGTGTCCCCCGGGTTCCCCTGCCGTGGGCTCTGGCTTTGAGGAGGAGCCGTGGTGTGCTCTGCGCCGGTGCCGCCTCACTTCCCTGCGTCCTCCCAGCCTCGCGTTCAGATCCACGGCCCTGGGCCCTGTGGTTCGTCTCTCCGTGAACTCCACATGGGGTGCCGGTGCTCTGCACGCTCCTGGTTCCGGTTCTTAAAACAAACTTCTTGGACGTGGCCGCAGGCTCCCGGGGGCCAGGGAGGGCAGCCCAGGTTCTTGTTTCCCTAGTGACACTGACACCACTGCCTTGTGCCCTTTTCTCATTCTTTTTTTGTTTTGAGACAGGGTCTTGTTCTGTCCCCCAGGCTGGAGTGCAATGGCCTCAAAATAGCTCACTGCAGCCTCCAACTCCTGGGCTCAAGTGATCCTCCTGCCTCAGCCTCCCGAGTAGCTGGGACTACAGGCGTGTGCCACCACACAAGGCTAATTTTTCTATTTTTTGTAGAGATGAGGACTTGCTGTTGCTCAGGCTTGTCTGGAACTCCTGGCCTCAAGCAATTCTACTGCCTGGGCCTTCCAGAGTGCTAGGATTATAGGTGTGAGCCACCGCACCCGGCTCCTTGTCTCATTCTTAAAAATCTTTGTCTAGTCTAGAATTGGAGACAGTTCCACTAGCAGTTCTCTGACCTATGCGGGAGCTGGTGTGACCACAGGGTGGTTTGTCCTTGTTGTGTTGGGACTGAGCTGATGTACCCTGACCACCCTGCCTGAAGGCTCCTGGGCAGGTGGAGGGAGCGGGGTCCCTGTGTCAGCTCCCCCATCATGACACAGCAGAAGCTGACACCATCAGATGGCTCCTAAGTGCCTGGAAGACACTAAGAGACACAGCTGGCTGAAACCGCCTCTCTCCCACTCCCGTCAGCACAGAAGCAGCCCGTGCACAGGGAGCCGGCTCCCTGGTGCCGACCAGACAGGGTGGCCCATGGTGTGCAAGGGGTAAGGACCAGCAACGACCTGGTTCTGGGAAGGCTCTCACAGTGCTGGGGGGGAGGAGCCCGTCTGATCATCCTGTCCCTTCCAGTGACAGCTTGGGCAGCCCAGCACCCCTGCAACAGCCATGGGCTTCTCTGGAAGTCCCCACTCAGCTTGGCACAGGCTCCCTGACTGCCTGGCTGCTGTCCTCTGTCTCTGCCTAATCTTTGAGCCAAAGAACACCTGCCACTTTCTTCCCCCTTCCCACTGGCCTTTGACTTTGGAAATTGGACAATCTTTCTGGAAATTTGAGTGTCTCCTGTCCCCAGGGCTGCACCAGGAGCTGCTGGTCTGTTATGCAGATGTTCCCGAGCCGAGTGCTACAGAGTCACTGGAGGGGCTGGGGAGGGAAGGTGTCCTCTTGCTGGCACACGCTCACTGCTTCCAGGGGGAGGGCTGTGCGCCTGCTGTTCTGAGCGCTCCCGTTGGAGCCCGGGCCGTTCTCGGTGGGGGAGCCCAGGTCCCAGGAGCCCCTTCTCCTGGCAGAAATTGTACAGTTACAGCAAAGGTCCTTTCAGTTGCATATTACAGCTCTAAAATCAAAGCCAGGTGAAAGCATTTTTCCCATTGTATTGTTTAAAAATACCATTTCCAATACAAATTTTAATTTTAAAATAAAAGTTAGAGAGATTTTTTTCCTGATTGTGTTAGTTCCCTGTAGCTATTGTAACAAATGACTGCAAACTTAGTGGCTTAAAACAAGAGATGTTCATTTTCTGGAGATCAGAGTCCAAAATGGGCCTTACTGGGCTGACGTCAAGGTGTGGCAGGGCTGGTCCCTCCTGGGGGCTCCTGGGGAGAACCCGTCTCCTGCCTTTCCCAGCGTCTAGCGGCCGCCCGTGTCCCTCGGCGCAGGGCCCTTCCTCCCCCTCCAGAGCCAGCAGCGCAGCGTCTTCCAGTCTCTCTGCCCCCGACCCTCCCGCCTCCTCGTGGGAGGACCCTGTGCTGACACTGGGCCCCCAGATCACCCAGGGTGACCTCCTGTCTCAGTGGCCTTAACTCAGTCCATCCGCAGAGTCCCTTTCGCCATGTGAGGTGCCACATTCACAGGTTGCAGGGATCAGGACGTGGACATCTTGGGGGCCCATCATTCTGCCGACCACATCTATAAAGCCACAGAAGCCAACATCACAGAGCAGTCGGCTCAGGTGCTCTCTGGTGACTGGATCTCAGAGCCACGGGACCCTTGCTGGCACCTCCCGTGCTCTCTGCGTTAGCCCAGGACTTTGGCCACGGCCCAGCCCCTCCTCCCTCAATAAGCATTTTTCACGAGGAAAGAAAAGTGAAGGCCGCTGAGAGCCGCTGGAGAGGCAGCAGACAGGCCTGGCAGGGCCACTGCTGTCCCCAGGACAATACCACGTCCCCTCTCGCTGGAGCTCGGCTGGCTCTTTCCTGAGATTGGGCTTGGGACTCCACTTTCTAGGTGCGTGCAGAGGACTCAGTGCGGGGCTGGGGGCGGCGGAGCCAGTAAGCGAGGGATGCGTTCTCTCGGTGCTTTCACCTGGGTTCTTGGAACGTGCGGACTCACTACGTCGCTCCTCAGCGGAGCACAGCAGCCTCAGGACTCAGGGTGACAGCCAGGCTGGGAACCCGGAGGGCCAGCAAGGTGGCTGGGCACGCAGGTGCCTGGGGGGTGGGAAATGCCTGAGTTCATCTACAGCCCTTAGGGCCCTCTCTTTGGGTCACAGAGCCTGGGGGAAGGGCAGTGGTTTTGGGAAACCAAGTCCTTGCCATCGTCTCGGGTGCTCGTCCAGACGTTGGGGACGCGTCACAGCCCCCGTTGTGGAGATGGGTGGAATGGGCTTGCGATTAATATGGAAAATGAATAGCCGTGCTCCAAATGGGCTTGCCGGGAGAGTTGTGGGGCCCAGGGAGAGAGCATTAATGTGTTGGCACGTTATTGGTGCTAATCACTTAAAATGTGTGCCTTTATTAGAGCTTTAATGAGCGCCACTTAAACTGTGCATTAAGAAGAGGAACTGCGGAGAGGCCGGCGGGCCGGGTGGCAGGCAGTCGTAATTCTAATTGAAATGCTTTTAGTGCAGGGAAAAGTTGCTGGATTCGACAATCCCTCGTACTTTCCAGAAGCTCGCCACTGTGTCTTTGCAGCCGGGTGCCTCTGCCCCGCTCTCCCGCCTCAGCGTGTGCCTGCACTCTCTCTCTGCACACAAGTGTGTCCTGTCACCAGCGAGCCACCGAGGGTGTGTGCCGGCCTGGAGGCCGGGGCCTGAGGTCGTGTGGGCTTCCAGAAGGGTCCCCGAGCCCCCCGTGGCTGTGGGTCAGTCCGGGGTGGGGGTGTGGTCCCCATGGGCACCACTGTGCTGTGGGCATGGCACACCCACACCTTGTGTCGTCCACACGGCAGCCCTCTGCCACCTTGCACTGCCAGGGACCAGGACACAGGCACAGCTTGTGAGGGAGCAACCACCCCACCACGCCCCGCTGTTAGCACAGGGGCCCCCTCGTGCTGTGCCAGTGCCCAGGCCAGATTCCCGGCAGTTGTCACAGGCAGAGCGGTGGCAGAGGGGGACACGGGTCCCTGTGCTGCCCACCTTGGCTCCCGTGGTGCTGACTCCAGGGGCACAAGGCAGAGCCTGGGAGAGCAGCCTGGGCTTCTGGTTTAGGGACGTCCTTTGGCAGCAGGGACTGTGTGCATCGCCCTGAGGGTGTTGGGCTCCTCACCTGCCCCTGGGCCCCTGATCGGGTGAGTGGGATATGCCAGTCACCGTCATGAATCCCGGGACTTGCCTTATTTTAACTGTGAAGCGTGCGTCTTTGACTTGAGCTTCAGCTAATGTGTGATTAGGAAAGTTCCCTGAGCTGTGCTAGTTAAGTTCTGGAGCGAGGAGAGCTGGCGCTCCGAGTTGCTCGCGCTGTGACCGCGGTAGGTCAGGGACGGAGCGCGCTCGGAGGGCGGACCATGTTCCCGAATGTAAACTCAGCCCACCGCGCTTGCTGTGGCCCTGTGGGGGCTCAGGTGGGGAAGTGACTGCTCTGCCATTTCCCAGCAGGGCTGGGGGCTGAGCACGGGTGGGGTGGTGGCCCAGGCCTCGGTTTCCTCTCCGTCCAGTGGCAGCGGGGACAGTGGTTCTTCCTGAGAGACTCGCTTGTGGCTTGGAAGGCAGCGCCCGTGTGGGGAGCCCCGCCCGCCCCCGCCGTTGCCTGGCCCGGCTCTAGCTCGTCGGCGGCCACACCGAGTCTTCTTCCAGGGCCGTGCTGTCACACAGACGGTGGTACAGCCAGTTTTGTCCAGGGGGACGTCTGTGCACAGCCGTGCCCGTGCGCTGGGGGGCCCAGGTGTGTGCTGTGGGCAGGACCCTGTCACACAAGCAACCCCGATTCCTGCCATGGCAGGGGAGACTCCCGGCCGCCTCCCACTGCTGGGCAGACACGTCCTGGCATTCGCTCACGTTAAACAAAGCTGGAAGCTATCTCTGTCGTCCACCCCCCAGGGCGTATGGCGAGGGGGGTGGTGCCCGTGTGTTTCTTTCCCTCCGAGCTGTGGGCCTGGGGCCCTAAGACCCACCTGCAGCTCCAGCCGGGTCCTACAGCGTTCCTCGCTTCCACAAGCCCACACTCTGGGAGGAAGACCCTGCCCAGAGCGCAATGTCCTCCCCGCCGTGGCCATCAGACTGAAGCATGTCCTTTCTGCCCTAGGCTTCTTCCCCGGGAGCTCGCAGGGCTGCGACGCCTTCCTGCGGCACAAGATGACGCTCATCTCGCCCATCATCCTGAAGAAGTATGGGATCCCCTTCAGCCGGGTGCGTACAGGCGGGGCTCGGGCCCTGCGCTGGAGGGAGGGTCTGGGCCCAGGCCCAGGGGGCCATTAATGCCCCAGGAGACAGGCTGCTTAACCCTGGAGAAGGTTCTAGAACAATGGCAAGCCAAGGGCGGGCTAAGTTGGCCCAACAGTTAGCCCCAGCTCTCCTGCAGTGGGGAGAGGCTGGCAGAGGGCAGAGCTCGAGTCGGTGGGGTGGGGGTGGGGGTGGGGGTCTTGACTTTCCTTCCCTTCCCAAATGAAACCAAACCAGAACTGCCACCCAGATGTGGCACCCGAGGCCACTTTGCAGGGTCTATGGTGGGCAGGGCCGGCTCACCAGGGAGCCCTGGAGACTGCAGAGCAGGCTGCCCTCACCTCCTTCCCAGGTGGGACCCCAGTTCCTCTAGCCTAGGCCACACCCCGTCAGCCGGCCTTTGAGAGAATGAATACTGGTCAGAGATGAAATACCTGCCTCTGCTGCAGCGTGGAGACTGCACTCATTCAGTTTACCGCTCTAGCAGCTGCTCCGCTCGTCCTTGCGGAGGCCGTGGTGGAGGAGACCTGGAGTCGGGGGTATGGCACGTAGACGGCGGGCAGGGCCTCTGCACCTGGGGTTTGCAGGCCCTAGCCTGGTGGGACTCGGGTGCACCTGGCCCGGGGCCAGGGCTCTGCTCGCTGGGTCCAGCCCAGCAAGAGTGTCCACTCCAGGCAATTTCTTCCCGTGGAGGAGCCTTCATGGATGAGAAAGTCTAAGCCTGTATCCCCAGGTTGATCCAGGCGAGACATGTGCCCAGAACCTTCTGTGGAGGCTCTGGCCATGGCGCCAAGGGCCGGACAGGAGAGGAGACTCCTCCGGGGAATCCAGTTTTGAAGGTTTCCCACGAAGAGCAATTTGTCAGGCTCAGGAGCTCATTCTGCGATGAGACTCCGAGCTCCAAGCTCTTGACATCAAGTGTCAGCAAGTCGGAAATTGCTTCTGACATTTCAATCAAAGCGCCTGCAGCATCAGCTTGCGGATCGGGGATCCATGCTCTCGGTCGGGGCCGCACCCAGGAGGCCGATGCCAGCCGCCTGCAGCGCTCATCAGCGGAGGATTCTGCTCTGAGAAGTGCAGTTTTCTGTTCTTTCCTCCCCCCCTTCTGTCTTCTGTTTTGAACGTTACTCGTCACGAGGAGAGTCGCAGACAGATTGTGGCGTTGCTCGTGGAAGTGAGAAGTACTGGTTTTCTGGCCAGTTTGTCGAGAACATTCCCCGAAGTGGTGTTCCCTGGAGGGGGTTGCCATGGAAGGGGTCAGCTGGCCCGCGCAGACTCTGGATCAGCGTCTGTACCACACTGCAGTTTGTACAGAACGCCTGAACCGGAACCCAAGGCTGCTCACCTCGGCCCCAGAGGGGCTGCTGTTTGCAGTCTGAGAGGCCGCGCACGACAGCGGGGTCAGGTGTTGGAGGAGGCTCCAGTCGGGGCAGCCACGCTCCCGTACACCTTGCGTGGCCTGGGGGGCTGGACAGCAGTGTCTCCAGCCGCACAGAGCAGCACCCGCGTCTCCCGGCCTCAGGACGCGACTCCGATGCGATGGGCTCAAGATAAATGTCCCTGTCGGTGCGGCGTGGGTCCCCTCATCAGAATTCCTGGCAGCCTTCAAACGAGCAACTCCCGTACTCCACTTATAAATCTTTGTAATGGTATTTACTTCTAGAAGGAAAAGCAGATCAATAGCAGGGCTTTTCAATAATTAAAAGTGTGTATTCCTGTAATCTGCCATTGACTTCCTCATTTATACTGCAAGAGCTCGAGGAGGAAACTGAATGCTCCGTGGCTGGCGAGTGGGGCTGCGACCCGTCACCGCTGATTACGTGGCCGCCTGGCCTGTCCATCATCCCAAACGCCTTCTGATTTATTGTTGGGATGACGCCGACAGCAGTGACGTGGAGGACAGACCATGGGCTCGAAATGAAGCCACCAGGACGCAGGTTTTCTCACAGGAATGTGATCTTCCTGTTCTGAAGGCATCTTCGGTTCTGGGCCGCGGTTCCCGGGTGGGGTCAGGCCGGGTGAACGAGGCCCTGATGCCTGCACCTGCCTGGCTCCACACTGCCACCCCCCCAGCTCACCCCTGTGTTCGGGGTTTCAGTCTTGGCATCTGGGAGACCCGGCTGCATTCCCCAGAAGGGTTGAGTCTGAAGGCTCTGGCATGTGCCACGCCGGGTGCCTGTAGGCCGGGTCTCTGCCATACTGGGAACAGGCCTGGGGGAGAACAGGGGACCGTCCTACTTGGCCTTAGAAGACGAGCGAGGGAGGGTGTCCCGGGGCCAGCTCAAACAGGCCAAGAACATCAATAACTGCATTTTTTAAAAATCCCTGAACCTTGGTTACATTTGCCCCTCGTTTCACAGAGCTCCGAGTGGGACGGGCAGAAGCCAGCCCAGAGAACCCAGGCCGTGGGCTATGGCGGCTGGGGCCTTGGGGCCACACATAGGTTTCCTCCCCACCCCCTTTCCTGCCACGTGCTCCGTTCCGCTGTGTGCAGCTGTCACTTGGATGGGAATTTAAAAACATAATGCACACTGACTTCCCTTGATTGGTGCAATTAATTATTTGAAAAGAAAAATATCATAGTGTTCTTAAGGCCTGGCTTTTCTCCAAGCTGTGTCAGTTTTGATGGATATTTGACACTGTGGCTGGCTGCTGGCTTCTAGAAGTCTTGCTTCCCCTCCCCGCGTCTCCTGCTGCTCTCTACTTCCCACCCCCGCCAGGGTTTTGTCTCCTTGTTGGTTAGTTCAGTGAATCCAGAGATTTCCACTCGTCTCTCCAGAGGAATGAACAAAGACTAGCCAGCCCGAGAGCTGCAAAGTCAAGGACACAGGACCAGCAACCCAAGAACAGGCCTGAAAGGTGTGAACGGACCCTGTATGGAGGAGACGTACGGGTCAACCAACGTGATTCGGTGTTTGGTGTCTCTCGGGGTCAGAGAAAGGCAGTTGTAACTGGGAAGTGCCACTGCCCAGCCACAGGAGTGGCTCCGATCAAAACCATGCCGCCAGTGCTGGCCAGGAGGAGAGGTGGCCAGAGTGCTCGTTCACGCCCAGCGGGAACGAAAGCGGCGCAACCACCATAGAAAACCACTCAGCAGATTCTTAGAAACGTAAACGCCTGCCCTCTGCCCCGGCAGTACCACTCATGGGCACGTTTGCTCAGGAGGAACGGAAACATACGTCCACACGGAGATTTGTACACAAATGTTTTTAGCCGCTTTCTTCACAAGAGCCCCAAACTGGAAACAGCCCGAATGTCCATCAACAGGAGAATGGATAAATAAGTGACAATACTTCACGCGGCCAATATTGTTCCGTCACGAGAAGGAGCGAACCACTGGGCCAAACGACAAGAGGAACCCATCTCAGAAACACGCCCTGAGGAAGACGCAGGCACAGGAGTGCCCACTGTCGCCTGCCTGTATGTGAAGCTCCAGAAAGAACGGCACTCTGCGGTGACAGCAATCCGCCCTGTTGGGGGGGCCTGCCTGGAGAGGGCTGGCGGGGCCGGGGACTGCCCGGGGCGCCGGGAATGTTCTGTTCCTGCCTGGGGCTGTGGACACGTGGGCGTGTGTACGTGATGTTCCGAACTCCAAACAACGTGCGATCCGAGGGTCATCCCCTGTGCTGAATAAAGACAAAGACATCTCACCTGACTTCCAGGAGAGTCACTTCCTCTCCGTGAGCCTCAGTTTCCACATCTGTGAATGGGACCCACAGCCCCACCTCCAAGAAGTGCTTTGCCCGGTCCCGGGGCACAGAAGGTGGGAATGATCGCTGCTGTTACTTACCGTTTTTGGAAGTGCTTTATCAGAAGGCTTGGCAGTCAGCAGCAGAGTGGGTGGGTGCTCACTGTGGTCCTCTGGGTGTCCCCTCCCCGCAGGTGCCAGGGGATGAGGCTACAGCCCCCCAGCACTGGTAGGCAACCCCCATTTCCTCTGGGCCTTGGGGGGGCTGTTCTGGAAGCCTCAGATCTGGGGTCATTATGAGCCCCTATTCCTGTCACATGCACCCCAGCGCCGTGGTTTGGGGCGGGTTCTCTGTTTCAGAGACCTGCTCAGAGTCTGATTGGCCAGACCATTGGAATCGGATGCGGAAACGCCAGAGCCTTCTGCAGAGCTCTGATCCGTGACGTCGTGGCCTGAGGGCGTATTTCTTGGTCTCTCTCGACCTCCTTAGACCCCCCTTCTTGGGATAGGGTGGAAAGACCGCGTGGGATGGCAGCGTGGCGTAGGCCACCCTGGCATGTTTTGTGCATGCAGCTGTTCCTGCCTCTTGCAAGGCAGGTTGCTGTCCCATGCACATGCCCCCATCTTGTCCTTTGAGGGCTCTCCAGCTGCTGCCAGCAGCCCCCCCAGCCCCCAGCTGTGTGAGACCACGTCATAGTGGCCGTGAGCCTGTGACTCAGCCACCTCCAAAGCAGGAGCCCCCGTTGCTCTCCGTCGATGTCCAGCAGCAGCAACTGCAGAATCCAGCAGTGTCTCCACGTGCAGTGCGCCCACCCAGGCCATGCTGACGTGTCTGCCCAGGGCGGGGCTGGTGGGCCCGGCGGGGGCTGGGAGAGCGGGTGCGGGGGCAGAGCTGTGGACGGACTGTGCACCACCCATCCTTCCTCGGCCAAGTGGCAAGTTGGGCTGGAAAGAACCACCTTTGACTTTGCACAGCTCCGTTGGCTCACCAGTTCGCAGCTCCCTGGCACTTGCTGGGAAGTCCTCGAGCCCCTGTCCGCTGCTGAGCTCTGTGGTGGCTCCCAGTGGCCGCTGCCCCTCACTTGTCCGCCTTTTCCTCCGCAGATCACGCAGGAGGCCGGGGAGTTTATGATCACGTTTCCCTACGGCTACCACGCTGGCTTCAATCACGGGTTCAACTGTGCGGAATCTACCAATTTCGCCACACTGCGGTGGATCGATTATGGCAAAGTGGCCACTCAGGTCAGAGCCGCAGACTCTGCGAAGGGGCCCGGGGGGGGGGGGGGGCGGGGTGCGGGAGGTGGCCCCTCCCGGCTTGCGTGGCCCAGGGCTTGTGCTTCCGCCATTCCTTCTCCATCGGGGCCAGACTCTGGCCCCGGGTCTGTGTCCGGGATCCGCAGGCAACGAGTGCCCAGAAGGCCCCTTGCCTTGGAGAGTGGAGAGGATGGGAGGAGGTGCCTGGGTCAGGGGGCGCACAGTGACCTCGGGCCATCTCCAGTGTGCTCTGCCCAGTGTGGGGCCTGGGTGGGCTCGGCTGGGCGGCTGCTGTCTTGAGTGGGGACTCTACTCGGCCGGCACCATCGTCTCCCTGTCCTGGCTGAGCCCATGGGCGTGCTCTGTCTGCCTCTGGTCCCAGCATGGGTGTTCATGGACCCTTTTCTGAGGGCCACTTGGCGCCTGCTTTCGTCCCTCCCCTGGCTCTGTTCGTCCCCTGCTTTCCCGCTGGTGCCTTCCCAGCAGTATGGGGGCTGGGTCAGTGTCCCCCACCAGCAAGCTGTCTGTTGCCTGAGGGCGTCCTGCTGCCGTGGCTGTCCCTGGGGGTTATGGAAAGGCGGGGAGATGCATTTGATTTTTTCCTGGTAGTTTGCCGTTGCTGGTGTTGGAAGACTGATTACTGGCTGACAGGTTGGCCCCCTGAGCCGAGTGCTCGTTCTCTAATTCCTAACTGTGCGCCGTCCGTGTGCACATGGTTCCCGGCCGTGTGGGGCACGTGAGGCCACTAGATGGGAGGCTCTGAGGGCAGCGGGGCATGGTGGGGTCGCAGCAGCCCGTGGCCCTCTCAGTCTCTGCCTCGCTCGGTGCCCTTTTAGCCCGGCAGGGGACGTGGACAGTGGACAGGCTGTGAACCCCAGGCCTCAGAGGTGGTGATGGAATCTGCCCTCCTGGTTGCCTGTATGGGGACAGGGGCAGCTTCCTCCCAAGACTGTCCCTGCAGGCCTCTGGGTACCTGTCCCCACCACCTCCTCTCAGGAAGACAGTGAGCCCTCCTGCAGGCCAGGCTCAGGCCGTTTGGCCCTGGCGCACGGCTGCTCTTCAGAGTGGCACTCGACAGCCTGGCTCTTCCTGGCCTTCTCTGTCCCCTGCGGAGACAGGCCCAGGGACCACGTGGCTCCCATGGTGTCACGGAACAGGAGCATCCCCTCGGCTGGGCTGGGGAAAACAGGTGCTTCCCACCAGTCCCCCAAGCGCAGAGCCCTCTGGTTCTCCCGGGGCCGGGATTGGGGCGAACTGGAGTTTCCCCAGGTCCGGACATGCGGGGAGGGGGACAGGAGAGGTCACAGGGCCAGACCCCGAGTCATCCAGTTCACCCAGCATTTTCTAGATGTCACACCTTTACAAAAGAGGCCTCGGGGTGTGGCCGGGTGGCACAGAGCCGTGAGTGTAAACCACAGAATCCCTCACAGGTGATCTGTTACATTGACTATCACACCCATATTTTTGGATATATCAGATTAAACAAAACATTAAGATGAATTTCACCTTTTTTTTTTTTTTTTAACTGTCTTAATGTGGCCACTAGAAGAATGAAAAGTGCGTAGGTGGCTTGCGATACATTTCTCCTGGGCCCGGCTGGTCTGCAGAGCTTGGCCAGCCTTTATCTCCTAATTATTTGTTTCTCTGCCTTCACTGTTCCGTGCGGTTGGGAAAGGAAACGGGCTGTGTAGTGAGGAGGACTTGAGGGACGCCCCAGGGACTCGGTTCAGAACATCGTGGCTCTGTTTAGGGAAGACTCGGGGCTTAGCTGAGAAGAGAGATCGACAAGTCGGGGTTTTGTCTCTGCTCTGAAGGAGTAAGGAAATATCTCGGGCTGTCGCTGTTTGGAAAGGGCATGTGGTCGTGCACGTTTTCGTCATCGAGGGGCCACCATGGGTGACCAGCCCAGAGACAGATGGAGACGTGAGCCCCGGCCGCAGGCTTGTCCTGGAGGTGCCCTCAGAGCCCAAGCTGCGGTGGGGCTGCGGGGACTGCCCAGATATTAAAAGCAGTTTGGGGTTCAGCCATGTGTTCACAAACAAGTGACATTTGGGAAGTGCAGCCTTAGATCGGGCCTCCGCGCTTACATCGTCAGGCGGCGTAGCGTGAAATGACGGAACAAGTGGCGCGCAGCTCTCGGAGCAAGCCAGGGGTCCGGGCAGGCGTCCAGGTGCCGGGCTCCCTGTCGGAGCCTCCCGGCCACCCTGGCCCCTGCTCAGGCTCCCCCCATGTGGTCAGGCCTGGCCTGGAGTGTCGCCAGCCACGAGGTGTCCGTGACCATCCTGGAATGTCGGCGGCACTCAGGCTTCTTGGCAGGGCAGGGCCTGGTGCTCCCCGAAGTGGTCCAGGCTGGAGAGGCTGTTAGAGTGTCGCACCTCACAGGGGACACACTGAGGGCCCTCAGAGCAGGAGTCATCAAGGCAGGGCTGCTCAGGGCGGATGGGGCTCCAGGGCTTGCCGCGGACCCTCCTGCTCCTGCTGTCTCCTGCCGGCCTGACCGCCCCATCCCGCTCGTGTTCTGGGCCGGTGTCTTTGAGCACGTTCATCGGAGGGTGGCCACGGAGGATCCTGGCTTCCTAGACTTGCGGAGAGGCCTGTCGGCTTGTTGGTTTGTTTTCCTTTAGTCTCCCAGGAACCCCCTCCCCACCCCGTTGTCCCTTCCCTGTCATCGTCTCTGTGCTCGGGAGTCACAGGTGAGAAGCCGCACTCCTGCACGTGACCAGCCCATGTGGATTTCAGCCGTCCGCACTCAGGGCTCACACAGTGGGGACCTGGGGACAGATCCAGCGGCTGCCTGTCTCCCTGCTATCTGCAAGCTGAGCCTGGGGTTTGCATCTTTAAAGAGTTGGGGACAATCAAAAGAAGAAAAGTAGCCTGTGACAGTTATATGAACCTCGAGTTTCACCCCCATAACTGAGTTTCCTTGGCGCACGGTCGTGCCCGTTCGCTGACTGTTGACTGTGGCCACTCTTGCCCTGCAGTGGCGGAGGTGAGTGGTTTTCACGGAGACCAGCTGGTCAGAAAGCATTTGCTCTTTGGCCCTTTCAGGGGAAGTCTGTTGCTCCTGGTCTAGCAAACCCAGGGTGGGCTTCTCTGCCAGCCAGGCGGGGCTGCCTGCGGGACAGCTGCCTCCTTCCTCTCCCAGCCCTGGGCCCTGCTGGCACAGGGGCTGCTCTGCTGGCAGCTCGGCCCCCAACCCCTCACTTCCACCTCCGAGTCAGAGCAGCTCCCTCTGGAGTTCCGAATGGGCCCGCCGATAGCTGTGGCCTCCCAGCAGGGTTGGCCCGGCCAAGCGCTGTGACTGTGACACCACTGCCAGCCACCTGCAGAGCATCCTTGACTGCCCTACGGCGGGTGCAGGTCTGCCCCGCAGGCCAGAGGGTCTCCAAGGTTCCTCCTGGCTATAAAATCGCAGAGAAATAATGGTCTCCCTGCAGCGGAACTCGCCTAGATTTACAGCCTCGGGCCAGAGCCCCTGGGTGGAGCTGCCTGAGCCCCGTCCACACACGCAGGAGGCGGCGTGGAGCTCTGCCCTCCCTGCCCTCTGCCGCAGCAGGGCTGCCGCCCGCCTGAGCCCGCACCGGCCTCGTCCCATGGCCTGTGTGCAGGTGCCCACGTGCACTCCGAGGCCATTGCCAACGGGGAGATGGTGTTCACTCCCGTGGGCGTTTTCCTTTCCAGGTGACCCCTGGGGCATTAACCCTCAGTACCCGTCGTGCAGCGGGAGGCGGGAGGAAGGCCAGGTGGCCGCAGTCATGTCCCACTCCCCACTCAGCCCCATGACACCTGCCGCCCGCCTGGTGGGTGACCTTTGGACACCCGCAGTTGGGATAACCACAAAGGTCCCCAGACACCCCCCAGGGTCCCCTGGAGACAGGATCAGCTCCAGTGAGACCCGCTGGCCTAGTGGCACTTTCATGTCTCACTGTCCTGGCATCTGGGTGGAGGGGTGCGCAGTGCAGCTGGAACAATCCGTGTCCCTGGTGGCTTCATAGCTCAGGTTTCCCGATTCCTTCCTTGGCCCCTGCTAGAGCACCGGGTGTGGGACTGCTCCTCCGTGTGCCGCGTCCCCAACCGGCAGGCAGCCACGCTCCACCGTGGTCAGCAGCCTGGCACTGGAAGTCCCTTAGGCACTCAGCAACGAGGCCTTGAACCCCAGCAGGCAGCCTCACTAGATGGACTCCCCACCTTGCGGACGGACCCTGGTTTTGGGGGCTGTGTGTTCTGTTAATGTCACACACTTTGTCCCACGGTGGGGGTAGCTAGGCTGACGGGAGGGGTATGGGAACCAGGCCTCGGCACAGCACGGGGTTAGGTCTCCTCTGCAGGAATCGTTCCTGTCACAGGAACTAAATGCTAAGAGAGACAGACAGAGAGAGAGAGAGAGAGAGATTGAGATTGCTTTCTCCCTGGGGAATTGGAAGTTCTTACCAACCTGCTGCCACACCCACCTGTGGGGAGAGACCCAGTCCTCGTCTGCCTGGAGCCGGCACCTTCTCCTGGGGGGGATGGGCGCCCTGAGCGTCTGAGGGGTGGCAGCTGCCCTCCAGGCCCACCGTTGTCAGGGTGGGAGCCCAAGGTTTCATTTCCTCTGAAGCGAGGTTCCTCCAGCCAGACGCACCCAAACCCAGCACTCAAGCCTGGTGCACAGTCGCTAGGGCTGGGGAGGGGCTGGGGTGTGACGGCTAATGAGGACGGGGCTTCCTTTTCGGGTGACGGGAAGGGTCTAAATTTGGCGGTGATGACGCTTGCACAGCTCTCTGGATGTACTAAAAGCTGCTGAATTGTACACTTGGTGAGTTATGTGGTGTTTCCGTGAATCTCAAAAATTGTCCAAAAAAATCCTGCCTCCCCAGATCAGGTCTTAGCAGATCTAGAAACATAATTCAGTAAAAAATGGGCAAAAGAGATGCCGAGGTGGTTCACAAAGAAGCATCACAGAGGCTGTGAGGGGTCGGGAGGGTGTCGTGTTCGCCAAGCCAGGGCTGCCTGTGTCCCAAACACCAGAGCGCATACTGCGTGGGTGGCGGATCAGCGCCAGCGAGGTCGTTATTTTGCTCATGAGATTGGGAAAGGGCTCCGAGGGTGAGGACTCCAGCCCCATGGGTGGGCTGCCGGGGAGGGAGTTTGGGGGGCCCGCTGGGCCTGCCTTTCCAGAAGGCCGTCTGCCATCGGTTAAATGTGTGTCTATTGCACCCCGGCAGTTCTTCCCCTGGAACAAGCGCCCCATGGTTTCACGTACAGGGACGTCTGCTGCCTCGTCGGTTACAGTAGTGGTAAGCGCATATCTGTGACCAGGAGGTGCGTTGAAACCACGGACTGTTGCACGGCCGCGGGGTCTGTTCCGTGTTTGTGGGCGTGGAGGGATGGGCACAGCACTGCAAGTGAGAAAGTAGGCTGTGGACTGAGAATATGTAACCCCATTTTTGTAGGGGCTTGTGGTCCCCAAAATAGGGGGCAGATTTGCCCAGATATTGGTTGACACTAGCTTGACATGGTGGAATGGAATTTGGGATACCTTAAAAACATGCACTAACTTCTCTGTTTCTTTTTTGTAAGTTTTATTTGTAAACCAGGAGCTCCTCTCATGATAGTTGACAAGTGTGGCTGTTTAGGGGAGGGAGAGGTGGCGGCGCCTCCTCAGGGCATTGCCTGCGGCGGCCTGGCGTGTGCAAGGTTTCTGCTGCGGGTGGTGGCGGGTTTGTTGTTTGTAGAATGGGAATTAAAAGCCAGACAAGAACCTGGAGGACCCGAGGAAGCCTGGCCCCTGCTGTGTGTTTGGGAGGGGCCTGGCCCCCTGGGCTGGCGGGGAGGGGTGAGGATGCCCAGCGGATGGCCCAGAGCAGGCCCAGCTTGCGTCCCCTGACCAGGCCGCTCCATGATGCCTCGGAATGCGCTCACTGCGGGGTCTACCTCGAGAGGTTCCTTTTCTCCACCTGAGACAGCTCTCGGTGCTCACGTCCTCTTTCTCCCTCTGATGCTTTGCTGCCGTCTATCAAGGGCTGACCCTGGGCCTTGTGACCTTGAGAGGACCACAGCGGTTAAGTGACTTTGCCAAGGTCACATCAGCGGAGGCCAGGCCCAGGATGCCCTCCACCCTCCTCTACGTGGAGCGTGAGCCTGTGGGGCGATGACACCCTCCCTGCTTGGACAGAGTCTCCGAGGCTGGTGGCCTCGTCCTGGGCCCGTGTCCCATGCGTAGCCCAGCCGGGCCGGCTGGCAGGGCCCTGGAGGCCACTGCTCTGTGTCTCCGAGCAGAATTCCCCGGGCACAGGCTCAAGCAGGCAGGCTCTGTGGTGGGATTACTATTAGGGAGATCAAAGGGATGCCCCCGTTTCACTCTCGGAAAATAAAATGTGCTTGCACCAGCCTTCTCCACTGTGAACTTGAGTTAGTCCTACAAGGCTGCCTGCCACGTTAGATTAGCTCAGCACACAGCCCCGGGCTGGCCCCGTGGTAGGTGGTTCCTGCCGGAGCCTGGCGCCTGGCAGACAAGGGGTCTCTCCTCCAGAGCGTCCCCAAACCGCCCGCAAGGTGGAGAGTTGACCGTAGATTAAACAGAGCGAGAGAGATTTAGAGCCCGAGCCCGGCTTACAGGCCCGGGAGCCCCGAGCACTGGCAGCTGTCTCTGAGCGAAGCCTGCGGAGTGCGAAGCCTCCCCGGGGAAATCTCGGCACTCTCAGGGGGCTCCCGAGCAGGGGGCTTTTGCTGAGTTGGAGAAGAGAAAAGACACTGTGTCCCTCGGAGGTGATGTTTCTGGAGGTGGCCCCTCGGCACCCCCCACGGCCCCCACCTCCCGCATCCAGGCTGCAGTGGGGGCGCCGGCAAGAGACGCAGGGAGGGGGGTTTCTCCTAAACCCCAGCCTGGGGGGGACACTGAACTTAATTACTGTAAAATGGAGCCAAATTGTTTCTGCTGCTTCAGAGAACTGTGTGTTCCTTCTGTTTGTAATGACGCAGCCTGCTCTGGGTGATTAACCCCGGCCCACGGGGAGGAGGTGGCAGAAAGCTGGGGGCGGGCAGGGAGGAGGGGTGAGCACGGGGGCTGGGAGCTCGGACCCCTCTGACCAGCCCGAGTCCTAGGTGCCGCCTGCCTCCCTCTTCGCCTCGCTAACTCTCTGATTTACGGCTTCTCGGGCTGGGTGTGCATGTTTGCTGTAAATTGCTGTGTGAAGTACGCTTTCCCCTTGCTGCTTCTCCCAGATCTCCCGTCACTCTGTCCCTGAGCCCACCCCCACGGTGCGCTCAGGGGGTTGTAGAGTCACACAGAGGCAGGAGGGTCTGGAGCTGAGACCACCCGGGTGCATCCTGCGGTTGGCATCACAATTAGTTGGTCTCATTTGGGATCTGGACGTGGTGCTTGTGCTGCACGTGTGGAGTGAAAGAGGAATGATCTAGAAAGACGGTTTAGTTCAGGGTCTCTCCCGGGCACTGCAGGTGCTGAGTAGCGTCCCTGCCTCCACCCACCCCATGCCGGGAGCTCCCCCGTCATGATGACCACAGATGTCCCCGGACACTCCTGTGTCCCCTGGGGGTGGGTGCTCCAGCGAGGCCCCCTCCTGGACATCTTCACCTTTCCTCGACCTCCGCCTTGGCTCCCAAGGCGGCCGGCCCGTCTGTCCGGTTGTCTGGCCAAGAGCCCCAGAGGGCCGTGGTCACGCCCGGCCCGGGGGAGGGGCCAAGGTCTCTTCTAGACTCAGGTTTGTGGTTCGCATGGGGGGGCTTTACGGACAAAGCAGCGTCTGGTCTCTGCCACTGTCCTGCTGCACATAGTTTGTGCCTCGGCTGCAGCTACAGGCCGCGTGGCGTCCCACGAGAGGTTTGCTTGCGGAGGGCAGGCAGTGCCGGCGGCCCTGGCCGTGCGCGGTGCCGGGGCCTGCGGAAGCCGAGGGTGAGCGGTTCTTCTCCAGGGCAGTGTTCAGAGCGAGAGGGAGGCGGGGTGGAGGGGCCGCCCACCGGGCACACGGGGCCTGCCTCGGCCATCGCAGCTGGTTGTGACCAGGAGAACGAGAGAGAACCCCCTGGGGGCTGCTGCTGGCCTAGGAGGGGTGGGTGGGTGCCTGGCAGGCTGGGGTCCCTGCACCCTGACCCTTGCCCTCCCCCCACAATGTGGCTCCCTGTGGAAACCCTGCGCCCCAACACTGTGCCTCAGTTTCCCCACCCATGAAGCTCCTGTGGTCCCCTCCTTGGACTGTTGGGAGTTTCACGGGGCAGCACTTGGGAGACGCCTGGCCCGGAAGTGGCCCACGTTGAGGAATGTGCTCACCTTCTACTCGGAGGGAGGCCGGAGGCCTGGTCGCAGACACGGCCTTCCCTCTGTGCCCAGGCCCCTCCGCAGCGTGGGGCAGGAGGGGCAGGTCCTGGTGGACCGAGGCCAGGCGTGTGGGCCACCTTCTTACTACGTCCTGAGTAGGCTGCACGGACACACGGGTGGGCTTCCTCTGCCTAGGAAGGGCCGAGGGTGATGCTGGGACCTCCCGGGGCCTGGTGGACGTGAGGGAGCAGCGCCCAGCGAGGGAGGCCGTGGGAGGCCGGTGACCTTGCCCGGCCAGGCCGTCTGGGCGCAGCGGGAAGCCGCTTTCTGTGCTGCCCGGAAGCGGACCCTGCAGCCCTGGCAGAGAGGCCCTGGGAGCCCAGCGCCTAATCGTGGTGTTTATGAAGCGCTGCCGTGTTTCCAGTGGGTTTCCTAATGACCTGGTTTGTTAGCGCTCTCGCTGTGGCGCCGATGATCACATCAGAAACGGGGCCGCTCGCCCCTCCTGGCTCCCGTGAGCTGCCAGCAGATGCCATGTCTCCACCCCGTCCGCGGTTTAACACTTTGTGTGCTGCAGCTCCCTGCCTCCGCCCCGTCTGCGGTTTAACACTTTGTGTGCTGCAGCTCCCGGTCTGGGGCACCCGCCCCCCAACACAGACCATCGCCAGAGGTGTGTCTGTCATCCCCACCCCGTCGGCGTCTGCTGGGCAGCGGCTGAGTTTGCTATTCGGCTGCTGGTGACGGGCGAGGCACGGAGGTGCAGGGAGGAGGTGGATAGCACACAAGGACGTGTGGGAGGATTTCTGATCCTGGGAACCCGCCAGGCCGCAGCGAGGACAGGGCCTGGCCGGCAGCCGGTGCTCTCTGGGGTGGAGGGGTCTGCATGGATGCTGCAGTGACACCTGGTGTGTCGTGTCCTGGGGCTGCTGTAACCCAGGCCACAGCCTGGGCGGCTGGAAGCACCAGACATTTCTCCTCTCCCAAGGCCAGAGGCCAAGTTCCCTGAGGCTCCAGGCCGGGTCCTTCCTGCGTCTCCTGGCTTCCGGGGTGGCCGCGGGCCTCAGCCCGGCATGGCTTGGCTTGTGCTCCGTCTCTGCCTCTGTGGTCACGGGCGGCCCTCTTCCGTCTGTGCCGTCGTGGTCTCTCCTCTGCTTCCGAGGATACCGGCGCTGGGTTGGGGGGGCCCTAACCCGGTGCATGACGCAGCCTTACTGATGACACTGCAGCGACCCCGCACCCAGTTAAGTTCCCTTCTGAGGTCCTGGGTGGGGCGCTGGGGAGCGCAGGGCAGAGCCTCACCCAGGAGGGCTCAGAGAGCACACAGCCCCTGACGGGGGAGCCTGGCCCCCCCAGGAAGAGAGGAGGGGCCCAGCAGAGGGTCTTGGGGCCACGACGTGGCTCGGCCAGCCTGAGGAGGTCAGGCCTCACCGGGATGTGAGGGGTGCTGGGCGTGTCAGCGTGGAAGAGGGGTCGTCCTCTGGCCACCAGGTTGGGGAGGGGCCTGCAGGGGACAGATGGGGTATGGAGCCTGGCAAGGTGGGGAGAAGGGGACCCCTGTGCTTTAGGGGTGGTGCCCGTGGCCTTGGCTGGAGAACGCAGGTGGGCGCAGGGGTGCTGCGGGTGCGCAGAGATGTGACGCCATCCAGTACGGAAGCCACCGGCCCAACACGGCACTTCATAAATAAATCAAAAGGAACTAAGGCCCGGCGCGGTGGCTCACGCCTGTAATCCTAGCACTCTGGGAGGCCGAGGTGGGCGGATCGTTTGAGCTCAGGAGTTTGAGACCAGCCTGAGCAAGAGCGAGACCCCACCTCTACTAAAAATAGAAAGAAATTATATGGACAGCTAAAAATATATATAGGAAAAATTAGCCGGGCATGGTGGCACATGCCTGTAGTCCCAGCTACTCGGAAGGCTGAGACATGAGGATTGCTTGAGCCCAGGAGTTTGAGGTTGCTGTGAGCTAGGCTGACGCCATGGCACTCACTCTAGCCTGGGCAACAGAGCGAGACTCTGTCTCAAAAAAAAAAAAAAAAGGAACTAAAATTAAGCATTGCATTCTTCAGTCACACCACTGCGTTTCAAGTGCTCACTAACAACCCGTGGAGGGGTCCTCGGGGCACGTCGTGGGTCTGCAGCTGGGGTGGGGGCGGCAGTGTGAGGCTGGGACGTGTTGAGCTGCAGGTGACGCTGCATCAGCCGCCGGAAGACACTCAGGCCTCGCTGCTTCCGAAGGCCTCCCCGGCCCTGTGCACAGCAGGGCGGGCGCCAGCCACGTGGGCCGCAGCCGCTGCTGTTTACCCGCCCGCCGGCTCCCGGCACGTCCTCAGTGTTCCGCCCTGGTTCCTGGTCACGGGGCCGGGAGTTGGCGCTGCTGCTCTGGCCAGAGCGTTAGGGGTCCCTGCGGTCAGATGCTAGTTGGGTTGATGATTTTATTGAACCACATTTAGTAATTTTCTCTTTAGGCTGGTGGCTGCATCCCCTTTCTCCGACTCTGCCGTTTTACATGAGCAAATTCTAATTTCTGTTCCATCCTTTAAAAAGAGGTGGGCTCTGATTAAAGCTCAGTGCTGTTTAGTCAGGGCAGGGGGGTAGATTGAAACCCCTGGACTCCGAGGCAGCCAGGGCAGGGCCAGGGCCAGGACCAGAGGACCCAGGGTGGGACGTGGCACTTCAAGACATAGGACTCCTCAACCTGGGCCCTCGGGGTCTGCCCCCGCAGCCGCAGAACTGAGCGTGTGCACACGTGCGTGCGTGTGTGCCTCCCGTGGAGTGAGATTCCAGAAGGCCCCAGCCGCGGCAGGCAGGGCGCGTGCCCCCCTGGTCCCCGAAGAGGCAGGCTGCCCCTTAGACTGCACGGGGGCTTGCTTTGGGGCCGAACAGAGCACAGACTGGGGCACCCGCGTCTAAGCGCAGAGTGCGGGGAACCCTCACCACGCGGCCCCCAGGCCTGCCCTCTCCTGGCACCCCCCAGGGAGCGCAGCCCCGGCCTCCCAGGCTTGGGGGCCCCCTGGGTGTCTGCTGGCTTTGACCCCCTGCTGGGGCAGGCGCAGATCCCGGTTTCTCACTTTGTGAAACGTGGCATTTCTGTATCCCGAGTCGCCGGTGACATGGGTGGTGCGTGTTGGTGGCACCTGCCATGGCAGAGGAAGTTGGCCTCATTTCTGTGGCTGCTCTAATAGCTAAGGAGGCTGAGGGAGCCCTGGGAATGATTTCAAACATCCTGTGGCAGGGAAGGGCCCACGAGGGAACAGCGGTTTCCATCAGAATCTGTGTTTTGAAGAACATGGCCTTGCAACACGTGTGCTGTGAAGTACGCAGAGTGGGGACAATGACCGAGTCAGGCCCCCACTACGGCTGTCTGGGGCCGGGGGTGGTGCCTGTCAGCAGAGAAGAGCCACCAAGGGGAGAGACGGTGCTGAGCACAGCCGTGATGACACCGAGCCTAACATACAAGGGGTTCTTAAATGTGTAGCGAAAGACACCTTAACAGCCGAGTGCCTGACGGGCGTCCAGGCCTCGAATGTTACACACCTGCCAAGAAGGATGAGGCTGCTCTTTAAGTCCAGCGTGGAACATTTTCCAGAATGAACCCCGTGAAACAGGCAGGCTGTGAAAGACTGACCGCAGGATGCCAGCCGGAGAAGAGCAGAGCACGGCCGTCCTGCGAGCCAGGCAGCCAGAGCCAGCGCCCCGGCCGCCTTCTCCTTTGTTCCTTGGAGCTTTGCACCAGATGAGGTGCGAGCTGTTCCGGGGAGCCTTGTGAGCTCGGTCTCCGAGTTTGACTCCGGGTTCTCCACAGGAGAGGTGCACAGGCGGGGGGAGCCTTGAGCCGCCGCCTCTGGGCTCGGCCGAGCAATGCTGGTAACTCTCGATGGTTTCTCTGATGACTCTCTCTTCCTCCTTTCTTGTCTCTGATTCAGACTCCTGTCACCGGGGCTGGGTGTCTCAGATCTAGCGCTCAGTTCCTGTCTGTCCTCCTGCCACATTTTCCATCTTTCTCTAATCTGTTTTCTGTTCACTGGGAGCGTCCCTAAACTTTCATCACCTAACCTTTGTATTGTTCATTTCTGCCCTTTTTTGTCCTCTGGATGTTCCTTTTTCATTAGCTCTGTTCTTGTTTCATGATGTGATAGCTTTTATTTCTGAAGATACCGATGATAGTTTTAAGTTCTTTTTGAAAATGTCTTTCCTGACCTCTGTCTCTTCCCGGTTAGTTGTTTCTTCCGACTGTTGGTTTTGCTGTCCTGGAGGCACAGTAGAGATTCACGTCTCTGACGCTGGCGGTGACGGCGGAGTGTAATGATCCTGAGTGTGGGACCGAGGCTGGCGAGAGCTCTGGATGCAGGGCCACCTTTCTCACTTGGAGCTTTCCCGGGGCGGGGGGATCTGAGTGGTCTGTTACTGGGGGACCCCCAACATCAGTGTGTTTAGGTCTTTCCTCTAGGGCCGGCCAGATTGTGCAGGGAAGAGCCCTCGGGCCTCCCGCCTGGGGACCTAAGGGTGGCACCGACACCCTGCACTTTGCCAGGTCTCCCTGCTCTACCTGAAGCCCAGCTCCCCACGGCTCCCCCAGCGGGCGCAGCACCCAGCTCTGCCGAGTGGGGACCCCGTCTGCTGTCCTGACGTCCCCGCCCTCTCCCGACTCCCCTCCCAGCCTCTGCTGGGCAGCAGCCCACGTGCAGTGCTGGTGCATCACGGCCCCCATGCTGGGCAGATGCCGAGTAATACGACCCTCCGGTTTCACTGGGTGTTAATATTTGTTCTATGAAAAGGAACATTTCTCTGTAAAGTCCTGGACAGCGCAGGATGGAGCCAAAGCGGCGTCTCCTGGTAGCGGTCCTACCTGCCCTCTGCACCTGTCCTGCCAGGGACAGTCCTCAGCAATCGTCCCACGGGACAGCCCCAAGGGTCCCCGAGGGCAGGTTGGGACATGTGGGCAGTTGGTGGCTGTCTCCCTGGAAGGCACTGGAGCCCCTGGGGTCTGTGAAGGCCTCGGAGCCTGTGGGCCATGGTGAGCGTCCCACAGGCGCTGGCCCAGCCCTGGCGGTCACTCGTGGCTCTCCGACTCCATGCCCTGCTCTCCAAAGGGGACAGGCCAGCTGATTGTCATGAAGCAGGCCCTGGGGCCCGTGGCCGCTGGCTCTAAGCCTGCCACATTCTGATTTATATCTTTTTCACACTTTGGAAAGAAGAAACCTATTTGCCTCCGCGCTGGGCCCTGCTGAGTGCAAGCAGAGGCCAACACCAGCCCTACGCCGCTTTCCCACTTGCCTCAGAACTCACTGAGGGTCCTGGGAGACCTGGCCGTGAATGTCAGCTGTTTGATGTGTCAGTCTTCTGAGGCGGTGGCAGCTGCCTGCTCCCAGCTCTTTGACTTGGTGTCTGGGCACTGAGTGACAGGGGCTGGCCAGGCAGAGGTGCTTAGATTAGGTCTGGGCCCCTAACTCACAGTCGTAAATCTCCTGCTTGTCACTTGCAAGCGACAGCTGCATCTGGCTGAGCCTCTGGGCAGACGCTGTCTCCATCCTGGGCCTTTCTTAGGGTCCGAGCTGGGATCCAGCCGCTGGGGCTCCCACGAGTGGCTGTCAGGTTGCCCTGTGCTGGGGGGTCCCACATGGCCTGAGTAAGGATGGAGGGAATGACCCTGAGCCCGGGTGGCTGGACAGACTTACGCCCTGTGAGGCTCGTGCCACACCCTGTCCCCCCCCACCCCCCCCACCCTGGTCCTAGAGGAGGCGACACAGGCAGTGTAGGGGCACAGCCGCCTTCCGCAGAACCAGAGCAGTGGCCACGTTCACGCACGGTTCTGGGGTCCCTGAGGCTGCTCCCCCAAGGGTCACAGGGGTGGGTGAGGGCCGGCAGAAAAGACCTTCCCTGAGGACGCTGATCTGGGCAAAAAGCATCTGGGACCTGCTGCACGGGTGGGGGGGAGGCCGGCCAGATCTTTGGCCACCCCATCCCACCGGCCTGGCCCCGAGAAGCAGAGGAGCCCACTCTGGCCACAGCAGGGCGGGGACAGAGCCAGCACCGGCACCCCCGCCACCCTGGCAGCACACAGCAGGCGCTGCACGGCCAGCGCTGCTTCCTGGCATTGAGAGTCAGCCCCGCGGGGACGCAGCCTCTCCTCCGGGGTCCTCCGGCTTCCCACGTGCACTCACTGTCTCCCCAGGCACACATCAGCCGCTTCAGGGCAGGGCTGGCGTCGCCCGTGAAACTGCCTTAAGTCAGACTCGCGGATTCGGAGCCCAGGACAGTTCAGGCATGGAGACGTGACTCTTTTGGGCTCAAGGTTGAAGGCGTCTTCCCCTGGGCTTTTATGCCTGCAATTGCAGAGTGTAACCTAAGATTGGCACCTTTTTTCTCAGCTTCCCAAACCTCGGGAAATTAAAGGTCCCTAAAACATGCTCTCAATTCTGGGTCAGACGGTTCTGAAGGCTGCGAGGAATTTGTGCCCGGACACCCTGTCGTGGAAGGGGGTCTGTCGAGACACCACTCTTAGAACCTGGATCTCATCTTACGTGGGTCCCCTAGAAGCTTGTGAAGTATCACTGCCTGTAGGCGTAGCGTTGGGACTGACTGCAGGAAAAGCAAGGCACCTCCAGGCTGTGCTTGTCTCCTCCCCGCCCAGGGCCTGGCTCCTTGATCCCGCAGTTGTCATTTCAGGGATTCGCTTGAATGACAAAACAAAACCAAGCTGGGGCCATCCCCACCGGAAGGTGTGAAGTCTGTGGCTGGGGTTTGGAGCTGTCTAGGCAGGGACACTCGTGGGCAGCATGGGACGAGTCCTGTCTAGGCTCCATCGCAGGGGGCAGCGTCGGGCCCCTCCCAGGGTGAAGTGCAGTGGGCACAGGCTCCCTGAGGTCCCCCTGGGTTCCGGGTGGCGTTCCCCACGGCACGTGGCCGGCTCTGGCAGGTGGGCCAGAGAGGCAGAGCGACAGCCAGGCCACCCGCCCTGGGCACTGGGCTGCTTCCTGGCAGGAGTCGTCAGAGGCTGGCGGTGGAGAGTGTGCGGCCACTGCGCTCGGTAAAAACCGGAACTGCTATTAAGTGTTCACAGTGACACGTCCGCGATTGCTCGCGCAGTGCACTGACGTCGGCGTGTGGGATGCTCACCACCAAGGTCCTTAGACTGCAAGTTACGCTATAAAAATTATTCCCTGACGTAAATCAGGGTTTGGCAGAGTTTCTGCAGAGGACCCGATGGTGACTGTTTGCAGCCCTGCAGGCCACGCGGTCTCCGTTGGGACCGTTCACCCCGCCCTTGTCGAGAGAGCAATAGGCAGACAAATGGGTGTGGCCTGTGCCAGTGAAACTTTATTTACCAAAACCAGTGTTGGCCTGACTTAATGACACACTTGCTGAATAAAGAGGTTTAGAAAAATAAATAGCACGAGAATTGTTCAGTCCCACAGTTGACAAAACCACAGCGGGTGCTTTGGTGAATTTCCTTGTCCTTTTTTAAAGATCTGTGTTCATGATCGGGCCCTTACTGTGTGTGTGACTGTGCATCTTGTATTTCTTCAGGTGACACACATCATAAGGACGCTTGTGCTGTCAAAACGGTCCCGTAGACCAAGTCTCAGACGCTGCACCGGGGTGTGGGTCTGTGATTTATCTAGTCTGACGCGATGGTGGAACAGTGTGGCTGGAGTTATTTCAGGGTGCGTTTGTGTGCGTGTTTTCCTCTCAGGAGAGAGGCAAAGGATGTCTTTGTCTGAAACCTTTCCTCCCTTCGGCAGGGTCTCAGCAGGAGCACCGAGGGCTGAGCTTGCCTGGTGTGTGCGGGGAGCCGTGTTGCCGCGTGCTCCATGGCCCTGCAGAGCTGCACGCTCGGCCCCGTGTCCCCCTGCGTCTGCCCGCTGGTGTCCGTCCTCCAGAGGCCGCTGGCCTCGCTGCGACCAGGTTGGGGTGGTGATGGCTGACCCCGCCCTCGTCCTCTGGGGACTCTGCTGTCAGAGGCTTCGCATAGTGTGTCTCCTACGTGCCGGAAGCGCTGCTGACTGATTAGGGTGGTGCAGCAGCGGTGACGCGCAGTGTGAGGCGCCATTCGTGAGCCCATGTCTGCACAGTGTCGGGTGGGGGATGGCACCCCGGCACCCCGGCAGCCCGGCCACTGCGTCACCCGGGAACGGGAAGAAGCTGGTGGGAGTCACTGCGTGGGGCTAAGAGCCTGGGGTGGGTGGGTCCCGACGTGGGTGGGAGGCCAACTCCAGGGCAGGACAGGGCAGGCTTGTTTGGAACAAAGACCGTTGGTAGGGGCTGGCGGTGGGCCCGGATCACATGCTCTGCACCCCCACCTGCCTCCCGCCTCCTGCCTCTGCCCCCGCCTCTCTCCCCGGAGGCCTGCTCAGCACTGAGGGTGCCACTGCCACCTGCCCCTGCTGGACTAGAGAGGCCTCGTGCCACAGCCCCGGCTCTCTTGGGGCCCCCGCCCATGCGGTCCTGGTGGCTGAGTGCCGCCTGCCACGCCGTGGTAGCCGTGGTACACGGGGCCCTGGGGCGTGCTCAGGCCTTCAGGGGACCACTCAGACTTGTGCCTGATTTCTCCATCAGAAACTAATGACACGGCCAAACTGCCCCTGGAGAGCGCGCTCCATCTCTGCCGAGTGCTGGCGGGGGACTGCTAATTTGGGGAGCAGGAATTGAGAGCAGGCAGGAGCTGTAAACTTCAGTAACTCCTGCAGATCCTCACAAAAACTGCATCCTTAGGGGAAGGGGGCAGGGGCAGGTGGCAGACGACGCGGATGGGGAGGTTTGCGGCCCGCTTGGCTTCCCTCCCTGGGCGCCAGCGCATTGGCCACCCTGAGAACTCTGCCCCAAGGCACCTGCCTCCCCGCGTTGGGGGACTTGTGCCCAGGGTGCCAGTGTTCTCAGCCGCCACCATCCTTGCGAGGTGACCTGCAGCACCTGCCGCCATGGACGGCTTGTACCGGCAGCTTTGTCCTGGCCAGCGGATCAGCCCCGGGCACGGGACACGGCAGTCACGGGGCCAGCCTTGGCCGGGCCAGGGGGCTCAGGCCCGGTTCCAGGCCATGGCGCTGCGCTCCACGCTCCACGGAGCGTGTCTGCATGTCCCCCTCCACGGGCGCACACAGGTGCTTTTTTTAATTACTTAAGGAAAAGCAATTGCAAAGCCGCTCGATACAAATCCCTTAAGCCGCTGTTGATGGGGACACCGGGGAGGCCAAGGCCGGGCCAGGAATCTGAAACACGGGCACCATCTGTGCAGCCTCCACTCTGCGGCCAAATCACACCGCCAGCCTCTCGCCTACGCAGTTTTTCATTAAGTGAATTGAGTTTGCTGGGAACCGCTTGGCCATAAATATTCCCTCCCGCTTGGCGTGGTCGGTTATTGCTGTTCCCAAGTCCCTGCGCCCGGATCCAGCAGAAGGTTCCACAGCTGCCCCCGGGATGAGGATGGGGGCGGGGGCGGCAGGAAATTCCACAGGAGGTTTCCGTGGCCGCCCCCGTCAGCGCCAGATCTGGGGTCGTAAATGTTTCGGTGTTTCCAGAGCAAACCGAGGGGAGTCCGGAAGGGCTTGTGGGCAAGGTAGCGTCAGTGTCGCGTTCAGCTGAGTCTTTCCATTTCTGTTTCCTGCGTTTCCATCGGGAACACAGCAATGGCAGCGAGCTGGGTCCTTACAACGGAAACATAGCATTTTAAGCTACGTTTTTTTGGAAATGGGCTTCGAAGCCTGTGTATTTGACGGGGAGACGGAAAGTTCCAAGTAGGTTTCCGAGGCTGAGCCGCAGGGGGTGGTGGGAGGTCCAGGTGTCCCTGTGTCCCTGGGCGTATCTCCCGTGAGAAAGGGGACTGAGCCTCTTTCAGAGAGAAGGGAGCACCCCCTGCCCTGAGCTTCCACACAGCCCACGGGAGGCTCCAGGGGCTGCTTTGCCCTCCAGAGTCTAGGCCAGCAGTAGCCAGACTACAGCTTGTGCCTATGTTTGTCAATAAAGTTTTATTGGCACACAGCACAGCCATGAGTTTGCACATCGTCTGTGATGCTTTTGAGCCACAACAGCTGTAGGTGATGCAGAGACCAGGCTGCCTGGCCAGCTCCCCCAGCCTGAGGGCTGGTGGCGGGAAGAGCTGCTTGGGCGTCTGGGGTCTCCCCCTCTGGGGCCCGGCTTCTCTGGCCCCCGAGTCCCTGAAGTGTTGAGTGTCTCCCAATCACCTGTGGTGCCTCCTTCCCACTGGCCAGTGTGACACAGATGTGACACAGAGGTGACGTGGAGGCAGAGTCCCCAGAAGAGTGGTGTGGGGGAGGGGCTCCCAGGGCACAGAGGGGCAGGAGGGCACTGTGTTCTAGCCTGTCCTCGCCACTCGCTTGCCGCTTGCTTGAAGTTCTGAGCACAAGTGGCCGTCCTGTCCAGGACGTGTTTGCTTCCAGCAAGAGGCCAGCGGTGCCTGCTGTGGCATGTAGCATTTCTGTACCCTTTCTTAGCGCTGAGTCACTGGGCCTCCCAGACCCTCAGCTTCCTCTTCGTAACATTTGTCTCCCTCAAGCCCTGCCCTGCGGCCAGATGTATGCGGAGCCCCCAGGCCAGCATTGCCCCCAGCAAGGCCCCAGGGGGTCGCATGTGTGTTCTCTGAGCTCTTTGGGGACTGCCACCTTTTCCCTCTTCCTAACCCTCTTGGACCAACTGCTGTCGTAAAATCTTCTGTGCTCGTTCTATGTACTAGGGGGCCTCTGCTCCTGACGAGGGACATTTTTGTCCAAAGCGACAAAGGTAGCGGCACCTCAGCCCCGCTGGCCTCTGGGATCCCCAGCACGGGTGCCCAGGCCTGGTCCTCCCAGAGCGGAGGCCCTGCTCTCTGAACACTCCTCTGCAATATTGGCTTGGTGGCTGTCGCAACTCCACAGGGGCAGAGCAGAGACTCGCAGCTCGGGGGCGCCGGGCTTGAGGAAGGATACTTGGCAGCCTCACCTTTTACCTGGGGAAGAGCAGATGCCATTTCCTGTCTTGTGATGGAGTTCTAGAAACGAGAAGCTCGGCGGCGGGACAGGCGTGGGAGGACTGGGGTCTGTCCAGCCGCCGTCCTCAGCGCTGGCGCCCGGGCCCCGGCCACGTCGTGCCAGAGCTCAGGGCGCCCGTGTCCCGCCTGCAGTGCACATGCCGGAAGGACATGGTGAAGATCTCCATGGACGTGTTCGTGCGCATCCTGCAGCCCGAGCGCTACGAGCTGTGGAAGCAGGGCAAGGACCTCACCGTGCTCGACCACACGCGGCCCACGGCCCTCACCAGCCCCGAGCTGAGCTCCTGGAGCGCCTCCCGGGCCTCGCTGAAGGCCAAGCTCCTCCGCAGGTGAGTCTCCGAGTGGCTGCTGGTGTGACTGGACCCAGTGGTGACAGTGAGTGACGCTGCTCAGGTCTGTCCACCCTCAGGCCACTCCCCACTGGGGGAGCTCTGTGCTGCCTCTTCCATCTGAGTCCCTGCTTCTGGGGCTCAGTGTGTGCCTGAAGCCTCAACTACCCAAGGCGGCAGAGTCTGTGTCGCCCACACACGTGGGTTCCCCGCACTCCCTGCCGCCCACTTTCCAGGAGGTTGTCCCTGGGGCCACCAGGGCGTTTGACCTGAGCCTTCCATGGCAACAGGAGCAGGTCACACCCCACGTGGCCTCCGGTTTCCTCTTGGGGACAGCACACCGCATCCCTCTCACTCACCCTGTTTCTGCCGTTGGCTCTGAGGGATGGCAGGTCACGGGGCAGCAGGTGAGCCTAGCGCTTCATCGGTGTGGGCCGTGGAGTCCCTGCCCTTCTGCGTCTATGGTTGCTCGGGGCGATGTGAACACCCTGCTCGCTAGATCCTGGAGGTGGTTGCTGCGCCCCGTCCCTGCAGGGTCGCCCTTGCTCCAGCTCAGAGTCCCTCACTGCAAACTGGAGGTTCCCCTGCGTGCTGCCACCCAGCCCCCGCCCACCACGACAGCGGGGCGCCCAGCATCTGGTGCCTGGCGAGGGAGGGGAGGGCGCAGCGTTGCAGCCTCCTGGTCTCTGGCCACCCGAGGCCGTGGGGACGTAGGGGGCAGGTCTCGTCTTGGCTGAGGAGGAAATGGGCTTCATGCCTGGAGCGAAAGGGCATCGGGCAGCTGAAAACAGGTCCCGCAGCCTCTGGAGCCTGGGTCTCCCCTGGCCCCTTCTCTGGGAAACATCCGGCTCGAGGAAGAGTTCATTCCTGCTGGGGCCCAAGGAGCCTTCGACAGTCCCCGAGTGTGAGCCGGAACTGGGAGGCCCGGTGCACAGCAGCCTCGGCCGACTCTTCTGCAAAGGGCCAGAGAGACACTGGTGACTCTGTGAGCCGGATGGTCTCTGTCGCAACTGCTCGACTGCGACCCTGCAGCTCAAGGCCACTGCGCACGGCGACAGGCCTTCAATATGACAGCGCACGTGACTATGTCCCGATGAGACTTTATTTATGGACACTGGAATTTGGATCTCATATCATTTTCACGTGCCACACAATATGACAATATTTCTTTTTTGAGCCATTTAAAAATGTAAACACCCTTCTCAGCTCGTGGGCTGCACCAAATGAGGCCACCGGTGGATCTGGTGTCTGGGCTGGAAGTTGCGGCCCTGGCATGGGGGGCGGCCTCCCCCTTCCCTGTGAGCAGCTACTCAGCCACTTCTGGCTCAATCCTGTCCCAGCTGGTGATGGGCAGGGTCGGGGGGCAGCCCGGCCAGTTCGTTTCCATGGCGATGCCTCCCACCCTCTGCAGAAACAGACCTTAGAACTGGTTTCTGTGAAAAGTCACCCTCAGTCCAGAACCACCTTCCCTGACCTGGCTGAATCCGTGAATCCTGGGTGGCCTCAGCCTCACCCACACGCTGTCCCCGCCGTGGCCCCTCTTGGAGAATGTTCCATCAGCTTTGAGTGTTTTCACGTCTCTCTGGCAGCCTGCATGGTCCGAGCGAGAAGCAGGAGCAGCCGTGGGGAGGCTGCTCTGCGGGGGCTCCCGGGCCTCCTGGGCCCCAGCACCCTCTGCCCGGCAGGATGTGCTATTTGCATAATGGCTAATTGATTGTGGCTCAGACTAATTGGTCAACAGAGCAGATTGCCAATAAACAGGCGCCGGGAGTGGAGTGGGATTAGAGACCGTCTACAGAGCCTGCCAGGAGGAGAAGCCGGAGTCGCCGCGCACTCGCTGCTGCCGGAACCTTCTCTGCACACAGCAAGTGGACTCTCCGGAGCCACGTCCCTGCAGGCCGGACGCCCCGCCTGGCCACCCCTCGCTCCGCAAGCCCCCGAGTCATGAACTGTTCCTTTCTGGAGTGTCCCTGCTTCCCTCCCGCCCTCGCTGCCATCCCAGGGAGGCGCAGTGATCCGGCAGAGGGACTGAATAACAAATTAAGTCGTGTTCCCAAGGATATAATTCCCTTTAAAGCCTTTAGTATGTAAAACAAGGTCGATTCCCTTTTTATTTTTTTTTAAGTCATGGGGGTGCTTTTCTCTGGAAAGTCGGTTGGTGACTCACGTTTGAAAGCCGGAGCCTGGCGCCCCCTCCCTCCGCCTGGGGGGCGGCTGGATCTCAGAAGTGCCACTGGGCCATTCTCTCGCCTGACGCCCTCTGCGTGTGGCCTGTCCCTGTCCCCTCAGCTGGGTTCCCTTGAGCTTCAGAGGGCTTATTTTGGGGCCTGGGGGACACTGCCCAAGTGTCCTTGGCTGGGACTGGATTGGGTGGGGGAGAGAATTTGACTATGTCTCCCTGGACCAGGAGCACCCCCCAGTGTGACAACCACAGATGTCCCCAGATGTCACCCACCGTCCCTTGCTTGGGAACCTCTGCCTTAGACCAAGGGATGATGTCAGGGTGGGCTCCACGCCCTCGCCCCATGAGGGTCTAGCCTTCCCTCCCTTCCGTGCAGCTGTGGGAAGACCCCGTGTATGCAGGAGGTGGCACCTCTGGGACGAGACCGGGCCAGGCGTCCGCTCCCCCGGGAGGCAGGTGCTTCGTTGCAGCCTCCAGGGCTCGGAGGAGACAGTCTGCTCCGTCCCGCTGCCTTTCCGTGGGTTTATTTTCCGTAACTAAACCTCGCTGGGCGCACCGACCTCCATTAGAGGCTATTTGTGTTTTTCCCCACGATGAATGGTGCCGGGCGCCCTGGGCCCTCACCGCTCCGGGCGGCGCTGTGCAGCCTGGCACCCTGCCCGGCCGCTGCTCTCTCGCTCGCTTGTTCCCAAACCACGCTCCTCCCCATGCAGACGGTCTTTCATCCCAGCTCCTTCCGACGAGAGCTGCTGTACCACCCGCTGCAGCAGGTGTGCGCTCCGCCCCGCACGCCCGCGAACATCTGCGCTCCCCGCCTCGGCAGGAGATGGGGGAAGCGAGCTCATCCTCTCTCCCGGAGCCGTCCCACCCCAGCCTCTGCAGCGCTCACCCTCCGCCTGTGGAGGAGGCGGCTCTGGGGCTGTCACCAAGCCTGACATGGCTGCACCCAGTCCTGCGGCTCCCACCGGCACCACCCGGGCACCCTCGGACCTGCCTCCCCCACCTGCTGCTGCGCTGTCTGCCTGGCTGGGCCCCAGCCTTGTCCCCTGCCTCCCACTTCCCGAGCTCGGTGCTGCCGCCCCAGCTGCCTGGCATGTCTGCGGCCCAGGCCAAAGCCCCGCTGTGTTTTGCCAGGGCTGCCGTGGGCCCCACAACATTCCTGAGCCCTTCCCCTGCAGACATGGCTCCTGGCACAGAGGGACAGGCCCTGGTGACCACTGTCACCTGCCAGCCCCTGGTGGCCCCCCCAGAAGCTCGTAGCCCCAGGGACTCTGTGTCTCCTACATCTGTCTTCCCCAGAACAGCTTTCCGATTTCTCAAAGGTGAACTTCTTTGAGCGACTCACAGCCTTGTCTTGGGCAGTGAGTGCCAGGAGGGGGAGGCCAGCGGGGGAGGCCCTGGCACCGAGGGCTCAGCCTGGGGATGGCCATGCAGTTGCTCCCGAGCCTGGGGCCAGGACTGGGACAGCCCCACCATGCCCTGCGGCTGAGAAGCCCTGGGCCGGCAGCCGGTGCTGAGAGCTGACGGCCCACCCTGGTGCTGAGGGGGCTGTACCTGTGCCCCTTAGTGACAGGGCCAGGGCCGTCCACCCCGCCTGCTGCCACCTGAGGTCAGAGGGACACCTGCTTCCACCTTGAAAATGTTAGTGCATTTGGTTTGTGTAAATTAGCCGAGTGGCGTCCACTGGAGCCTGGCGGATTAGGTGCATGTCCTTGTCCACCCTCCCCAAAACTCCACTAAGAGGTCAAGCAGTGGCAGAGAGGACAAGAGGGTGACAGTGGCAGCTGAGCAGCGGCAGCAGACTTTGAAAAGAAGGGCAGGATGGGCAGGTGGTGACTGACTTGGCGACACAGGAACCCCCAGGCCTGCTGCCAGCAGGAGTGACTGGGCTGTGCCCGGGGCTCCAGAAAGGCCAAGGGACCAAGACAGGGGCACCTCCTGGGCTGGCGGCTGCGGCAGGCTGGAAGCAGGGCAACCGTGCTGAGGTGCGTGGAGAACGGCCAGACCCAGGGGCCTTCCTCAGCCCCCCTGCAGCTGTGGCTGTCCCCACACGCTCCAATGCCACCTGTCTCTAAGCAGAAGGTGGTGGGCAGCTCTGGGCAGGAGGGAGGTGCCTTCCTGAAGTGGGGCAGTCGGGGCCTGGCTGCCAGGCCCATGTGCCCCCACCTCCAGGGCCAGAAAGGACAACAGAGGGTCTCCTCCCAGCTAAGAGGGGGACCCGGCGGAACAAAGCTGCAGACCCTGGTACCCAGGTGCAGCCTTCTGCAGCGCTGCTCACACGCCCTGAGCCACCGACAGTAGACTGCTGGGGTCGCAGAACTCCCGGGGAAACGCCGCTGGGAAAGACAGGGTCAGAGACGGAAATGGAGGGAGAAAATGCAACAAGCAGGGAAGCCTAGAAACGGTCCTCAGAGCGGCCAGTGGCTTTGCATGCAGGAAGGACTAGGCTGTTACTGTAGAGAAGACAAGCTGGGGAAGAGACGGCTCTCGGGTGAGGGGACCGGGCGCTCAGTGGCGTGCGAGATGGCTGGAGGAGCCTCCCTGGGAGCGCGGACGGGAGGACGGAGCCAGGGAGCAGGAGGCTCCGTCCCGGGAATCCAGCCCTGAACAGGGGTTTCAGAAGAAGAGAAAGCAAAAATTTCCGAGGACCCAAAGACTGCCCATTTCTAAGTTTAAGTCTGGCTGGAGGACGAAAATCACCCACGACACATTTCAACTTTCGGGTTCAACAGGAAATGCCAAAAACTTCCAGAGCGAACAAATAATTCAGCATAAAGGATGAGGAGTCAGGCCAGGTCGGGGCTCACGCCTGTGATCCCAGTGCTTTGGAAGGCTGAGGCAGGAGGATCATGTGAGGCCAGGAGTTCGAGACCAGCCTGGGCAACATAGTGAGGTCCTTTCTCTACAAGAAATCTAAAAATTAGCCGGGCATGGTGGTGCACTCGTCTGTGGCCCCAGCTACTCGGGAGGCTGAGGCAGGAGGATCACTGGAGCCCAGGAGTTGGAGGCTGCATGAGCTGTGATTGCACCACTGCACTCCCCCCAGGGACAGAGTGAGAGAGAATGAGGACTCCTACCGGCTTCGGATCTATATTCGTAATGCTCAAGCTAACAGATGAAGGAACAAGGCCTTCAAAAGTCATAAGCTGAATAATCCTTCTTCCGGAGATACATATGTAGCCAAAGCACCAGTGCAATGTGCGAAGGGAATAAAGATCTCTTTACGTGCCCAGGGACGGACTTTACCTCCTTTCTCAGGAAGCTACTGGAGGATGTGCTCCAGCTAAACAAGGGCATAAAGCAAGAAAGTGGCAGGATTAAGGAAATAAGATCTAACCCAGAGAGGGACGGGGACGGCCTGGCCCTCAGTGTCTGTGCTGGGAAGTCACAGAGGAAACCAGAACCACTAGGATGCGGGGCCGGGTCAGGCCTGGGGCTCTCAGGGCAGTCAGGGTGTGGCTCACAGGCATGGGGACACCCCTTGGTGGCTGTGCGGGTGGGGCAGAAGTGGCCTCCAGGGCTGGTTCTTGGGGTCAGGGGCACAACAGGGCGAGAGGAGGGGCTGAGGAACCAGGGCAGCTGCAGGAAGCCGAGGCAGGTGAGTAGGTGTGGAAGGCGCCTTGTGTGGCTGCTGCCTGGGCGAGGGTGCGGCTGTGTGGGAGAGCTGCCTCCTGCGGTGGCAGGTGGTGTCAGCAGCTAGCTGCACCTCAGTCCCTGCTCTCGAAGCTTCCCACCTGAGCCTGACGTCTCCAAGCTGGGATGGGCACCTGGCATTTCCCAGACCCCTGCATAGAGCCCGGGGCTGCCTGCCCACTCCCTGGGAGGCAGGAGCAGCTCCCGTGTCCCCCTCACCACCTCCTTCGACCCCGACCCCATGTCCCTGCCTGTCCCCTGCCCCGTCCAGCCCTCCCCGCCTTGACCTCGTGTGCACATGCTTGTGTGATGCCATGCCTCCCCACCCCCCGCTTTCTGCCCTGCGTCATCTCGTGGTGGGCCATGCTGCGCATGTCGGGGGACGCTGACTCTAGTGAGTTAGGCAGCGGAGGAACAAGGGTCCCAGCAGTGACTCGTGTCCTGGGGACAGTAGAAAGGGGTGCTCCCGGAAGACTTCCCCGAGGATGTACCTGGGAGCCAGCAGGAGCATGGCTGGACGGGGGCCAGGTCCAGTGACCTGGGGGAGCAGGGGCCACAGGCTGCTGTGTGACGGCCTGGCGCAGGCGGGGGCCGGGCTCCTGGTGAAAGAAGCCCTGGGGGCCCCCGGGGCCCCTCACTCCCTCAGATGACCCTGCCTGCTTTGGGGACTGCTTGGTCCTTGGAGGTACCATTGCCACAGGGCTCCCGTGGGGTCGAGCTGTCCAAGTCTGAGCCCACGGGACCAGGGGACACAGGAAGGGACACAAGAAGCTGCACTGATGCTGCCAACCCTGCTTGTCTGCTGAGGGGTGTGAGGTGGCTGGACCTTAATTTGGGAAGGGGAGAGAGACCAGTGCAGAGCTGGGCTGTGAGGCTCGAGCTCGTGCAGGGGGTGGGGACCGGTTAGGGACGCCCTGGCCACTCGGCCGCAGGCTGACACCCTTCATAACTTCCTGTCTCCCTTTTTCACGCTGTCCTTGTTTCTGCCAGTGAGTCGTAGCTAAGCCAGGCCTGCAGGCCTCCTGCTGACTTGGGGCTGGCCTGCCACCCCCTCCCCCAGTCATGGCACTTCCCTGTGCCTAGGCTGTGCCCATGAGCAGATCCTGGTCACGGGTGCAGAGGTGGCGCCTTGCAGGCCCCGGGGCTGGGCACAGGTCAGAGGGGCCGCACCGGGCCTGGAGCCTTCAGGGCTATAGACAGAGGACCGGGAGCAGGGACACAGCCAGGCGCCCGAGGCGAGCGGAAGTCCTTGAGAAAAAAACCCCTGAAATTTACATTCTAGACAAATTAGTCTGAAGGAAAACAGACACTGGAGAAAGACTGAGGAGGAGAGAAAACCCAGTCTAGAGAGGAAGAAAGAGCAGACCAAAAAGCCGGGGCTGTCGTAAGTGTCTTTTTGTTCTGTTTGTCGTCCAGGCATTTTCCATGAGCTGCTGTTTCCCTGGAGTCACACTCTCGTGTCTCCGCCCCGCCGCACACTGGGTCCTGCGGCCCGATCCCGCCCGCCATCCCATCTGGTGTCAGTCGGCTTCCCATCTCAGCTGTCATCAGCGTCCCCCGCTTGACACCGCCCCACCGTTCCCGTCGCCCCCTCCCCCTTGGGTCTCTCCTCCCTCCATGGCCCAACCTGTCCCCAAGAGCAAACCCCACCCAGGGCTCCCTCTGCCCGGCCGCGCATAGACAGGGGCTCCTGCTCCTCGTCCCCCTCCTGCCTGATGACTCTCCCTCTCCAGGTCTCACCGGAAGCGGAGCCAGCCCAAGAAGCCCAAGCCCGAAGACCCCAAGTCCCCCGGGGAGGGTGCCGCCGGGCTGGGCCTCCTGGAGGAGGCCGGGGGCTGCGTGAAGGAGGAGGCTGGGCCGGAGGCTGACCCCGAGGAGGACGAGGAGGAGCCGCAGCCGGGGCCACATGGCCGGGAGGCCGAGGGCACAGAAGGTCAGTCCTAGCTGGGCCGGGGCTGGCGCCTTCCCTGCCCCAGGTGGTGTCACCTGGAGAGAGCCGGCACCTGCTGTGGCACAGTCCCAGCTGCTTAAGGATCGAGTCCTTGCTTTCTTGCCAGGGCGGGTGTCAATGGACACCGTGGGGTAAACGCCGTGAGAGACGCCTCTGCCCCAGATTTGAGGACAGAGGTCCCGAGAGAGAACCGCCTGCTGCCTGCGGCGCAGACGCCAGGACAGGCTACAGTGGCGACAGCCCCTCTGAGCAGAGGCCCTGGGCTACCCCTCCCAGGCCGTGGTCTCAGGGAGTGTGACCCAGGAGTCCTGCGGAGGGTGGGAGCCTGAGAAATGTCCCCTTGACACTGGGGGGGACCCTTTGGCTGTGTCATGTTCGTCTGTGTGTGAGGCTCTCGCGCCGATGTCGTGCAGTATTTCTTTCTTTCCTATGACTGGGTTTCCTTTTCCTAATGTATAGCTTTAGCTTCTCACACGTCTGTACACAGTGGCTGCCCCCCAAGGGACACGAGCCCTTCCCAGGAGGCCGCAGGAGGCTCGTGGGCTGCCCCCAGCTGTGGGGCCTCAAGCCCAGGTCACAGGCACTGTGTTTCACCAGAGGGGCCTGCTTGGTCCTCAGTTTCCCTCTTTACGAGCCCACCGTGACCTGGTCTGCCTCAGAGCTGCTAGTACATCCGGATGTGCTGGTGGCCAAGATTCGCGGCTTCCAAGGGGAACGCGTGTCCACAGGGACAGTCAGAGACCCGGCTGCGGTGCTGCTGACAAGCGTACAGGTCCCTCCTACCTGCCGAGCGTCACCTGCGGGGTTCTGGGGCTGTGAAGACAAGGTCACTGCCCCCGCAGTGCTCAGGGGAGGCAGGCACATGCTCCACCTGCCCCTCATACACGGGGCTGGCATTGAGGGTGACAGGGAGCGACTGCGTTCCTCTGGTGGGAAGAGTGATGGTCCCCGAGGGAGACTCACAGGTGCTCGGCAGGGGAGAGGGAGTCGCACGGGTGAGTTTGTCCCTGACACTCCGCTCACTCAGGGTGTGTCCGGTGTGACGCAGGAGGGTCTGCCAGCCGGGCGCAGCAGCGCAGGGAAGGACAGGCGGTTGCCGTGGCGGGATCTGCATGTGGACGTGATTATCTGTGTGAAACGGCGAATGGGTCTGTAGACAGGGCCACGAGTGACCCGGGGATCGAGTGCAGTGGATAGACTGTGTCTCACGCGCGAGCCGCTCACAGAAGACGTGATTTTCAAAGAGAAACCACTTACAATAATGGTAACCCCAAAATAACATACCTTGGAATCAATCTAACCAAAAAAATAAGGTCTTTTTGGAGAAAGTTAGAGAATTCCGATAGATCAGAAAGAATTGCTAAGTAAGTAGAGCGATATGCCAGGTGCTAGGAGAATTCCCGGACATCCAGACACAGTTTGCTCCGGAGTCACCGCAGGGTCGGTGCAGCCTGCGTGGGACTCAGCAGGGGGGGCTGGGGGCTGTCGGTGATGAGGCCAAACAGCCAACAGACGTGCAGAGGGTGAAGGCCAGGGACAGAGGGCCGCCCTGCCAGGGGACTGGCCGTCAAGCTGCAGGACCTGAGCAAAGATGGATCCAGGGTCTGGGAATGGGGCCCTGGTGCAGGGGAGACTTGGCGGGTGATGGGGAGACCACCGCGTCCCTCCACTCGGGGCCACCTGGATAACCCGGGATGATCTCCCCACTCAGGGTCCTGAACTCAGTCCTACCTGCAGAGTCCCTTCTGCCATGTGAGGTGACATCTGCAGGTCCCGGGATTAGGATGTGGACATCTTTGGGGGCCATTACTCTACCTGCCACATGGCCTAAGAATCTGCGCTGGAAAACAGATCTTTAAAGCTGCATAAGCACAAAGTGGTAGACCATCTTTATAACCTTAGGCTAGAGTAATTTTTTATTAAAAAGCACAAACAGGCCGGGTGTGGTGGCTCACGCCTGTAATCCTAGCACTCTGGGAGGCCGAGGCAGGCGGATCATTTGAGCTCAGGAGTTCGAGACCAGCCTGAGCAAGAGCGAGACCCCGTCTGTACTAAAAAAAATAGAAATAAATGATCTGGACAGCTAAAAATATATATAGAAAAAAATTAGCCGGGCATGGTGGTGCATGCCTGTAGTCCCAGCTATGAGCCGGGCTGACGCCATGGCACTCACTCTAGCCTGGGCAACAGAGCGAGACTCTGTCTCAAAAAAAAAAAAAAAAAGCACAAACAGGTAATGATTGACAAATTTGATGACTCTCAAATAAAGAACAGCTGTTTATCACAAGGGGCACCTCTGAGAAAGTGGGGAGCTAAGCGGACAGATGGGAAAGGGACTGCCGCCCCTGTCACCAGCCAGGACCTGGGGATCTGCGAGGTGCCCGGCCCAGCGAGACACGGGCCACAGAGGAGCAAAGGCAGAGGCAGCCCCTGCGGTACTCGGGGACACACATGCAAGCGTGCTCCGAGATGCGCCGTGGACTCTCCAGACCCCAGGGTGGAAAGGTCTGCCCAGCAGTGACCGATGCCTGCGTGGGCGCCAGCTGCCTGCTGCCACCTGGGACCGAGTTGGTCCAGCTCCTGCTTTGGAGACCACGTGGCCGCATCTTGCGAAGTGGAACATTAGCAAACTGCACACCCGGGGTTCCCTCTGGGGCTCGTGCCCTGGAGAGACCCTCACAGCACCGAGGCCCCTTCAGGGCAGGAACAGTGGCGGGCACACAGACGTCCGCTGGTGGGAAAAGGGCAGGGCGCTGGCGCCCTCCTCTGCTCTGTAGGTGGGAGCCATGAAGGACCCTGCTCTGCACCCTACGGTGGCTCTCAGACATGACCTTGTGTGAAGTCCCACAGACTGGGAGGCTTAAATGACAGAAATGACCCATCTCGGTTCCGGAGGCTGGCAATTTCAAGATAAGGGCTGGCCCTGTCTGAGGATTGTGGAGAGACTCTGTCCCCAGCCTCTCTCCTGGGCTCTTAGGTGACGTCTTCATGGTCCTGCAGCATTTTCCCCGTGTGCCTGTCTGTGCCCAAATGTCCCCTTTCATAAGCACATCAGTCACATTGGATCGGGGCCCACCCTCATGACCTCATCTTAACTAATTACACCTGCAGTGACGCTATTTCCCAATGAGGCCACATTCTGAGTCCAGGGTTAGGACTGCGGCATACGAAAGGGGGCAGGGGGCGCATGACTGAGCCATGGCGGGGACGCTGTGGCAGCGGGAACAGCAGCTGCCCGGCGGGGCTGCCCACGGTGGTGCAGGGCACGTGTGGGTGTCCACAGGACTCTGATCCTGTGGGCCCCGTGTCTACACCGCACGAGCCCTGGGGCCTACGAAATACTGAGAAGCATCGCACACTGCAGCAGGCAGGCCAGGTGGGCTGAGCGCGGGCTGTGTGGGGTACGTGACAGTTCTAGAGGTGGCTCCTGCGGCCCGGGCCTCGTGTCTCGTAAGCAAGTGCTTGAATTTGGCGGCTGTGGGGCCGGGAGAGATGGGCAGTGTAGTGGGTGATGGGGGTGGGAGTGGAAGTGCAGACCGATGGCCGCCTCCTTCCTGCCACCGTGTGCACTCGAGGGCCTGGACCGGTCGCTCACTGTCCTCTTTAAAGCCCCAGCCGAGACCCAAGGGTCCACACACCCCAGGAGGTGGCCCCAGGGCTGCAAGGTTGGCGTCAGGCACCTCGCTCTGAGGTCTGGGGCTTCCATCAGTTTCTGGAGGGAATGACCCCCCGCAGAAGTGTTCGAGACCCGGTCAGAGGGCAGAGACCGCTCTGGGGCCGTGCTCTTGATAGGAGCCATGCCGGGTCCCCGCTGATCCTGGCACTGGTGTCACAGCTGCAGGGCAAGGGCTGTGCGTGACAGGGTTTTAGAGAGAGGGGAATTGTGGACGCTGTGTTCAGACAGACCCCATGAAGCCTCACTTTGTGCCCGATTTAGTGCGGAAGGAGACAGTTTCCTTTCCCTTGCTTTTTTTCTTGTTTTTCCAGCCTGGATGGGGGAGGCAGAGGTGGTAAAGTGTCAGCAGGTTTGCCTGGGACCTTCCAGCTTTAGCACTGGGACCCCGGTCTCAGGCAGACTGGGATGGTAGGGCGTGGTGATCAGCCACTGTCCCCCCTTGTGCGATACCCCACACCCGGGACCTGGAGACGTGAGGGCATGGCGCCAGGCCGGGGCTCCAGCCTCGCCGTGTTCCAGGGCCTGCAGGGCAGGGGGTTGGCAGGCTGGGCCTCCCTGAGGGGTCACAGTGCCAAGCCACACCTCACCCTCCGCTCAGCAGCCCTCAGAGGGTCACCACCTGCGCGAGCTTCCTACACCATCGCTCTGGAGGGCAGGGGCACCCCAGGGGCCCCACAGGCCCGTCTGGCCCTTCTGTTCCGCTCAAGTGACAGCCTCTCCTTTGTGGTTCTTTGTTTGAAGTTTGGCTTTTGTGAAGTTCTACAGGTTCTATGCGTACTAACGGTAGAAATATACAAAATTCAGATACGTGGAAAGAAAACAAATGCTGCTTCTCCCCTGGCACCCAGCCCAGGAGTGACGTTGGGTGCGGCCACCCGGGAGGAGCCCATGAGACACAAGCCCCCTTCCCAGCTGGCTCTTGACATCCGCCTTCCGTGCCCAGTGTGATCCCAGAGGCGCCTTTAGCATGTCATCCTGTTGGCCCTCGCAGGCCTGTGGGCTGCGCGCTGCTCCCAGGCTCGGGGGCAGATCGGGAACAGAGGCCCTGGGGGGCCAGCTGCCTGGCAGGGCGACCCTGCAGCGATCTGCACTGGCCCGAAGCCCGTGCTCTCTGCCCTCCCCGTGTCTGGGGGAGGCCCCTCTGGGCCGGAGGGGACCCTTGGCCATTCTAGCCAAGTCCTGCCTCGGTGGGGGCTTCCAAGGAGCAGGTGACCCCCAGCCGAGCCCGGGTGACTCCCAGGCCTCATGAGTGACCCGGCTCTGGCCCTGACTGCTCTCCCCTCTCCCCACAGAGGACGGCAGGGGCAAGCTGCGGCCAGCCAAGGCCAAGAGTGACCGGAAGAAGAAGAGCTATGGCCCGCTGCCCCTGCAGCTGCCACCGCCCCTGCCCGCCCCCTTCCCCACCGAGGACGCGCTGCGGCTGCCACCCCCACTGGAGCCCCCCGTGCTGGGCCCGGGCTCAGTGGCCACCGAGGAGAGCCCCCCGCCGGCGCCCCTCAACGTCATACCCCCTGAGGTGCCCAACGAGGAGCTCGAGGCCAGGCCGCGGCCCATCATCCCCATGTTGTATGTGGTGCCCAGGCCCGGCAAGGCGGCGTCTGACCAGGACCGTGTGTCCTGCCAGCAGGCCTCCGAGCACTTCGTCCAGAAGGGCCCTGCCTGGAAGGAGCAGGCCTCCCCCATGGAGCTGGCAGGGCCAGAGGACAGCGGGGCAGGCCACTCAGACACCAAGGTTCGGGCTGGAGACGTGCAGGTGGGCCGGAGGGGTACGGTCGGGGGTGGGGGTCGGGGTGCCGGTGGGGTGGGCCCAGCCAGGAAGGGGCCCTTGCTGGCCTGCTTACCCAAAATGGAGCCCGTAGCTCTTTTCACAGGGCAGGTGGTGGTTTAAAAAACAGGGTGGCCCTGGTTGTCCTTTGCTGGGGACCCTCCTGCCCAGCTGAGGAAGCTCAGGCACCAAGGAGCCTCTTGTCGCTGAGCAAACTCTGCCCCGGGCTCTGGGAACAGGAACCTCATGGCAGTCTTGGTTCCAGGCATTGCCCACCTTTTCCAAGCTGAAGATGGAGATCAAGAAGAGCCGGCGCCACCCCCTGGGCCGGCCCCCCACGCGCTCCCCGCTGTCGGTGGTCAAGCAGGAGGCCTCGAGCGACGAGGGTAAGCCGGGCCCTGCCCGGGGCCCCTCCCCACCCATCGGGCCGAGTAGCCCAGCCCAGCCCGTGGAGCCCCCAACGCTGGCCATTCGCCATCCATGGCTCCTCTGCCCCCCAGAACCTCTGCAGGTTCCCGTCCCCCAACACCCCCCACTCTGCATCCTGCCTTGGGTGCCTGCTGGGCTAGGCCTAGGGCTGGAACGCTGAGCACGGCCCACGAGGGGCGGGCTGCACGGTGCCTGGAGCCCAGGACCACGGGTGCCACTTACCCTCCTGTGACTCGGTTTCCTTGTCTGTAGATCGAGGACTTTGGGTCCTCTGGTCGGGAGGATCCACGGAGCTGTGGCCTGTAAATCGCGTAGCCTACTGCCAACTGTCTGCGAGTGCAGCAGCGTCAGGGCCGGGGTTGTGGTCATTGTGGCTGTGGGGTGGTTGGTGTCAGCTGTGGTCCCCCAGGCACAGGCAGCTCACAGTCAGGCTCTGTGCAGACCCTTGAGCCCCTCCCCCCAGGCCTGGCACCCAGGGCCCCTGCCTCCCTCCTGCCCCTGCCCCAGCCGTGGCATCTGCTTGTATGCCCCTGCCATTGCTCCGTCTTCCAGAATGTTCTAGAGCATGGCTCTCTGTATGTGGTGGGGCCACATGTCGGGCAGAATGGCCAGTGTGAGCAGTGGGAAGAGGTGTTCGGCCACCCCCAATAGGTGGAGGTTTCAGAAATGGGGTCAGAGTTCAAAGGTCAGAGCTAGGTGGGACCTGAGAGCTTAAAGGCAGGGCTGGCGTGTGTCCCCATCTAATTTCCAAGCTCGTTTCCAATAGAAACGGGCGCACCACCACACCCGCTGGTTGGAACAGCCCGCTTGTTCAGGTCACGTGACTGGAGGAGAACCGTCTCTTCCACCCTGGGCTCCCCAGGCAGGTGGTCACCCGGGCAGGGGCTGTCATTAGAGACACCCCTGGCTGTGACCTGCCGGCCAGGCTGCCCGCGGGGGCGGTTCCCGCAGGGCTGGGGAGATGTGCCCCTGCTGGAAGCCGCTTCCCAGGGCTGAGCACAGCCACGGGGGCCTTGGAGAGGTTGGAACAAAAGCCTGTGGCTCGGCTCTCTCGGGAGGAGCGGGGACAGAGAATCTTCTATTTAACACTCAGCTGAGACTCGCTGTCCTGTGTGCAAAAATTCTGCTAAACCAATTTTTCATCTTCTGCTTCAGCCTCTTGCTGAAGACGCGCATAGAATTGGAAAATTGTCTAGATGCTTCTTCTTCCCGAATCTAATTTGCAGGGTGGGGAGAGGCGGGTGCTGGGCGTGCCTGGATCGCAGGCCGGAGCTCCCGGGGGTGGTGGGATCCAGCAGGCTGCCTTGGGGGGCGCCTTAGACAGCGGGGCTCCCTTCCCAGGGGCTCCGATGTGTCCCTTCGGTGAGGCCAGAGCGTTTGCTTGTGAGGCCGCCATGGCCCCGAGACCCAGCGTGCATCCTGGGCTCGCTGTGGCGAAAGGAGGCCGACAGTTCTGTCCTCACCCCCAGGCGGCCTGGGGCTGCTTGGGGCCTTCCTTGGGCCCGGCTGGCCGCACCACCCGGCCTGGGACCTTCCCGAGTCAGGCGGTGCCGAACTCCCCGGGGTGAGGGTTGGGCCGCAGGAACAAGCACCCACCTTGCTGGGGACAGCACCCCTGGGTTGTGTCCACAGGAGACGCAGGGAGGGGACGTGGGGAGATTGGGGCATAGTGGCTGCTAATGGAGGCTGTCAGAGTCCAGCTGGGGACAGGCAACAGACGAGTAAGAGGCCACCGCGGTTCCTCGCAGGCAGTGTCCACCGGCAGGTTGAGACCTGCGTGACTGCCTCCCCCCACGTGCCTCGGGGTGACGCGGCTGTCTCCCCCGACGCTGCTCTGGCTCCCTAGAGCTCAGGGAGTCTGTTGAGCTCACGTGCTCACTGGCGGGCTGGCCTGGGCCCCCGAGGCCCCTGCGTCTCGGCGATGGCTGTCGACCGACGCATAGACCAGTGGGGCAGGGCGGGGCAGAGTCGTAGCAGGTCCTTGGCCGGAAGGGCCCTCGGCACATGGGCAGCTCCAAATGCGCGGGGAGGAATAGATGGTCGGGGTGGGGGCACAGAGGTGGCACTGGGAGCAAGCCAGGAGCATCCCTACCCATTCTTGGAAACACACACATCGCAGTGCCAGCCATGATGGGCACCGTGGAGAGCCCACCCAGACCTGGGTGATTCTTGGATGTGCTTCTCCCCCTGCCCGTCTTATTGTAGAAGCATTCCCCTTCTCCGGGGAGGAGGACGTGAGTGACCCCGAGGCCTTGAGGTCCCTGCTGTCCCTGCAATGGAAGAACAAGGCGGGCAGCTTCCAGGCCGAGAGGAAGTTCAACGCGGTGGCCGCCCTGACGGAGCCCTACTGCGCCATCTGCACCCTCTTCTATCCCTACAGCCAGGTGAGCTGCCGCGGGCCCTGGGCGTGGGGCCCCCCCGGGGCGGCTCTGCAGGGGCTGCTGCTTTGCCTGAGGAGAGCCCTGAGCAGGGTCTGCCGAGGGCTGGGGAACCCGTTTGCTGTGGGAACCACAGCAGGGCCGGGTGGCCCCGGGCTCCTGGCCTGGATTGACAGTGTCTGTCAGGTGTCACCCCCACTGAGGCCACCTTGGAGCCTGGGGGGGACGCCTGGACTCAGGTCTCCTCCTAGTGTCCACCGCGCTGGGCTCCCCACTGAGGCCGCCCCATCCCGCAGTCTCTGCAGACCGAGAAGGAGGCGCCCCAGGCCTCGCTGGGGGAGGGCTCCTCGGCTGCGCCTCCTTCCAAGAGTGGCCAGAAAACCCGGCCCCTGATCCCCGAGATGTGCTTCACCTCCGGCGGTGAGAACACAGAGCCACTGCCCGCCAACTCCTACATCGGCGAGGACGGGACCAGCCCACTGATCACGTGCGCCAAGTGCTGCCTGCAGGTCCACGCCAGTGAGTGCCTCCTGCCAAGGGCCGGGAGGTGCCAGGGGGTTGAGGCCGACCAGCCCCTTCCCCTGGGCTGCTGTTGGGGGCTGTCGCGGGACCCTGGGCAGGGCCTCCCTTGGCGGTTTCCTGCAATTTCTGACTTTTGCGTCCTTCCTGTAACAGGCCTGGTGGGCTGGGGTCTCACCACCTAGAGCAGGGTCACCCCTGCCCTAGGGCCAGGCTCGCTCCGAGGACCACACGGCCACTCTGGGTTCCAGGGCCTGGGTGGCCCCTCACCAGCCCAGGGAGGGGCACAGCTCCTGCCACCATCAGTGCCCGGGAGGTGCCAGGCAGCCCCGGGGCGTGGCCCTGTGTTGGAGGAAGCTTTATCCTGGGGCAGCTTTGCCCTGTCGCTCATGCCGGGAAGCTCACCTTACGGACAGCCGAGAGGAGACTTGTTCTGTCTTCCTGCAGACTGTCCCCTTTGATCTCTCCCTTTGCCTTCAGTGGGGGCAGGCGTCCCTGCCCTCATCCTGCCCTCATCCCTGGACAGTTCTCACCCATCCCCCGGGGCTGGGACGCAGCGGGAGAGACCGGGCGCCAGTTGGGCCAGGACGCTGTGGAAGCTGCAGCTTGAGGCCTGAGCTGGGACCTCAGAGTGGTCAGGGCGTCTGATTTATCTCTGCGCTCGGCCACCACCCTGCCCCCGAGCCTGGAAGCCTAGTGTGGGCACAGACAGGAAAATGGATGTCTGCCCCTTCCTCGGTGTCAGGGTGGGAGTGAACGTGAGCTCGGACTTGCAGGACAGGAGGAAGCTTTCTGGAGACGTTTAATTTTCTGCGTTCCATGGCCCAGGGAGGCAGCCATAGATCTCTGTCCGGCCCTCCCCCGCGGGCTGCCCAAGAGAAGGTTTTGTCTCTGACCCGGAGCCTGTTGGTTCTGCCTTGCTGTGTCTGGGTTTGAGACAGGGGCCCCAGCCGGCCCCTGCCGAGCCCCATCGGTGGTGCCGGTGGTGACCCCAGGTGAGGCAGAGCCCCTCGGGGTCATCTGGGGGTGTGACTCTGCCCTCTGACCCCTCTTTTGGGCCCTCCCCCTTTTCCAAACTAGGGGCCCCATTCAAAGCCTGGGCGGGAGGATCTTCCACTGGGGCGCAGGCCCCCGACAGGCAGGGGGGAGGGAGGTGCCACCAGCGGAGCGAGGCAGGCCCAGCAGGGGCCCTCTCGTCCTCATTCCAAACAAGCCGCTTCCAGGCCTTTCTCTGGCTGTGCGCAGTGGCCTGGATCGAGGGAAGGGGGGTGGTGACAGCAGTTGCCCTAAATGCCGCAGCTGAATTCTGGGAGGGCCCGCTCCCCCCACGTACGGCCGTGGCGGAGCCTGAGCCTCAGACACCCCGCTGCCTTCCAGGTTGCTACGGCATCCGCCCCGAGCTGGTCAACGAAGGCTGGACGTGTTCCCGGTGTGCGGCCCACGCCTGGACTGCGGTAACTCGCTCCCCGCAGCGGGGGGTGCTCTGAGAGGCTGGGCTGGGCCCCCATGCCGTGGGTGCCTCTAGCCATGGCCTTGTCTCCCTGGGCCGCTGCTCTGTCCCCTCCGCACTGAGGGGGTGGAGCCCGGCGGACTCCCGCCCGTCACTGTGGTGGCCGCTAGGGTGAAACGTAAGGGCCTTGGGTGGGGGTTGGCTGGCGGCTCAGGCCCCGAGCAGTGTGGTGGGGACCCTGCCCCGGCCCCTCACGCGGCACTGTCTGGCCCACAGGAGTGCTGCCTGTGCAACCTGCGGGGAGGAGCGCTGCAGATGACCACCGAGAGGAGGTGGGTGGCGCTAGCGCACGGGATGGGGGCAGACTCTCGGTGCGACGCGGGCGCGCCCACAAGTTGTTGTATCCTACACACCCCCCAGTTCCACCCCCCATGTGCGAAGCTGCCCCTGTTGCAGGTGGGGGTGGGCACGAGGAGGAGCAGGTGTTTCGGGACTGACCCCTGAGGTCCCTTAAGTCCTGACCGAGCCAACGACTGCATCCTGCCCCACCCTGCCCGGCCGGCCCCTCCTCTCTGTGACGAGCTGTGAGAGGCGCACCTGTGACTCCCACCCCCACCCCGCCCTCCCAGGTGGATCCACGTGATCTGCGCCATCGCTGTCCCCGAGGCCCGGTTCCTGAACGTGATCGAGCGCCACCCCGTGGATATCAGCGCCATCCCCGAGCAGCGATGGAAACTGGTAGGTCCCCTGTGGTTGAGGCTGGCCCTGCCCTTGCCGCTGACCGGCCAGGCGGGCGCCTCCTTCTGGTCTGAAACCGTCTCCTCCAAATTCCGCATTCCCACATGGACGGGGGCAGCTGTGGAGGAAGTGGCCCCGGCCGCCGTCACTTTAGCCAGCGTGATGTTAAGGTAGTGAGTACGAAACGTCCGAGTTCCTTAAGTACTAAGTTTGACAGCTGCTATCTCTGACGTTCCACTTGACACCTGTTTTATGTTTGTTGTGAAGGTCCATCCTCATTCTTTCAAACACACGGTTTGGCTTGTGATTATCTTTCAAATTTTTTTTAGAGCCATTTTTTTGTGAAGCCATGGACAAATCAAAAATTCGTGCTATTTTGGAATATGAGTTCCATCGTGGAACCAATGCAGCGCAGACAGCTCGAAACACCAGCGAAGTGTTGGGGAAGGATATGGCTAATGAACACACAGTACGTCGATGGTTTAAGAAGTTCCATTGTGGTCATTTTAAACTTGAAAATGAGCCACGTGGGCGACCTGAGACCAAGGTGGATAATGATGAGCTGAAAGCTATAGTGGAAGCGAATCCATCTCAACGTATGCGTGAAGTAGCAGCAAGGTTTGACGTTTCTATTCCTATAATATTGGGCCATTTGAAACAAATGGGCAAGGTAAAGAAGTGGGATAGATGGGTTCCACGTGAATTAAGTATCAGAAGAGAAATCGTCTCGAAGCTTGCCTTTCTTTGCTGTTATGATATAAAGGCAAACCATTTCTACACCGTGTTGCTATGTGTGGTGAGAAATGGATTCTTTTGACGATCACAAGTGTTCAGCACAATGGTTGAATAAAGATGAAGTGCCGAAACAAAGTCCGAAACCGAGTATTCATCAGAAACAGCTAATGGTGTGTGTGTGGTGGTCGAGCGCGGGCATTACCCACTACAGCTTCATGAAACCCGGTCAGTTGATGACAGCAGGTGTCAACTGCAACCAATGAAACGATGAAATAATGGGGATGCTTGCAGTCAAGCAGCCGAGATTGGTCAACAGAGACAGGCCAATCCTCTTGCAAGACAACGCTCGACCACGTGTCGCACAAATGCTACTCAAACTACAGAAGCTGGACTTGGAAACTGTCTGTCATCCACCGTATTCGCCAGACCTTGCACCAGCTGACTACATCTTCCAGGCTTTGGACCACTTCCTGCAAGGAAAAATACTGCATTCTCTACAAGCTGTGGAAAACGCTTGCATGTCATCGCCACTCGCTCTCCAGGCTTCTTCGCTGCTGGCATAAACGAGCTACCGTTAAGATGGCAGAAGTGTCTTGACAGTTTAGGCGCGTGCTTTAATTAATTGTACTGCTTCTTGTTTGAGATATAATAAACTCTATTTTTGATTTGAAATCAGACATTTAATATTTAATGGCCTTAATATGTTTTTTTTGAATCGTTTCCTCCAGCTCGAGGTACAAAAGTCAAAAGGCACCGAGGGCACCAGTGACAAGCAGGTCCCCACCAGGTGCCGCTTCCTGGTCGGCGTGTGTCTGCTCAGGGACCGTCCCTGCAGAGTCGAGTCCCCTGTGCTGTCAGAGGTGGAAACACCACACACGCTAAGCGCCCTCTCGTCTTACTACATGGCCGACCTCTCCGGCTTATTTGTTTTTAATACTTGTGGTAGCGGCGCTTATCGCGACATCCACCCGCGGTGCGCCGTGCCGTGGTGGACCTCGGTCCCGAGAACCTGCTCACCTCGCACAGCGGGAACGCTGTGTCTCTGGAGCAGCGACCCCTCCCACTGCCCCGCAGCGCCTGCACCCACCGTCCGCTCAGCTTCTGGGCATTGCCTGTTCGAGGGACGTCCTGTGAGTGGAGTCACGTGGGGTGTGTCCTTCTGTGACACGCCTTTCACTGAGCATGGCGTCCTTGAGGTTCACCCACTCGCGTCCAAGGCCCGGCTGAACATGGCAGGCCTCCTTTCTCGTGGCCAAGTGATACTCCATCATACGGTGGACTGGCGTGTCCGTCCGTCCCTCCGCCAGCGGGTGCCGGGTCGTCCCCACCCTGTCTGTGGTGAACGTGGGAGCGCAGACATTTTAGAGATTCTGGTTTCGTTCCCTGTGGCCGCCGACCCCGAGCATGGTTGCAGGGTCACAGGGGAGTTCTGGCATTAGTGACGCAGAGTTCTTCCCACTCCTGCTGCCGTCCGTGTGTCTCCCGCGGAGACAGTCTGCTCGGGCCCTTTGCCCGTCGTCATGGGGTCACTTGGTTTTGCCTTTGAGTGAAGGAGCTCTGTCACTGGTGTCTCTCGGTGTACATCGAGGTGCCTCATTTTAGGAGCATGGCCACCCTTGGGCATAGGGGGGCTTTGGGGGCGCTTGCGAGGTTCCTGCTGCTCTCAGTGATGATGGCCGCCCCTGGGAGCTGCAGGACGGTGGGGAGCGGGCAGAGCTCACACTGCGAGCAAAGTGCTGCCTGCGAGTCCCAGCTCAGTCCCTCAGTCCCTGGCCGGCTGTGTGACTCCAGATGGATTCCTTTTTTCGCTTTTTTTTTGGAGACAGAATCTCGCTGTTGCCCAGGCTAGAGTGCTGTGGTGTCAGCCTAGCTCACAGCAACCTCATACTCCTGGGCTCAAGCGATCCTCCTGCCTCAGCCTCCCAGGTAGCTGGGACTACAGGCATGCGCTACCATGCCCAGCTAATTTTTTCTACATATTTTTAGTTGTCCAGCTAATTTCTTTCTATTTTTAGTAGAGACGGGGGTCTCGCTCTTGCTCAGGCTGCTCTCGAACTCCTGACCTCGAGCAATCCTCCCGCCTCAGCCTCCCAGAGTGCTAGGATTACAGGCGTGAGCCACCGCGCCCGGCCTAGACAGATTCCTTGACCTCTCTGTGCCTCCACCTTCCCCTCTGAACTGTAGGGCTAGCAGCCCTCACCGTGCAGGGCCACAGTAGCATTAGCTGGGCCACCTCTGTGCGCTGGCAGGCAGCTTGTCATCGCTGGGCCTCTCAGCACAGCCCACCAAGTGTGAGCTGAGCAGTGATGGCGGGGGCGGGGGGGAGGGGGACAGGATGTGAGGAGCCTGGGCCTGCAGGGGCAGCCACCCATGCCCAGGCTCCAGCGCTAGGCACTGTCTCTGCTGTGCCCCCCTGGCACCCTGAGCCTGAGGACTTGGGGTCTTCCCACAACTGTGTGAAAACCGCACCGTGCTGGCCCTGTGACTCAGCTTCCTGCTGGGCCTTGGGACCTGGTCCCACCAAAAGCTGAGGAGACCCCAGTGCAGGCAGGGGGCGCAGGCCTTGCTGGGACGCGTCCCCACTGAGGGCCGGGTGTGGGATTCCCCCATCCCCTCGAGCTTCCGCATTGTCTCCCGGGCTCCGGGGCACACACAGCACCCTGCCTGGCAGCTTTCCCTGCCCTGTTTATTTTCCTGGCCACCTGGGACGGTTCTGGGTGTTGACACTAAAGGCTGGAGGCAGGGCACAGGCAGCACACACGTCGGGCTCCGGGAGTGGGGGCCTGCGGGAGTCCTGCAAGGACAGGACCGATGCCCATCATGGATCCTGGGCTCCCATGTGCTGACGCAGGTGCCCATGGGCCTGGCAGGCTGGGACACTGTGCTCAGAGCCCACAGGTGCGGGGCCGCCTGGGCAAGGCTGAGCGGGCAGCCGAGGGAGCCCCCCTGTAGGGGAGAGCCCTGTCCAGGGGGCGCAGCAGCTCACACCAGCCTGGCTGGCGTGGCGATTAGGGGACCAGCAGCCCGCAGGCAGCTCCTCCCGGTGCCGGTGACTTAGCCCACAGCGTAAAAGGCTTCATCACTCAGGTGCGGTGATGGCGCGGAGCGCGCACCTCGATAAATCCTCCCTCCCAGACGCTTTATGGATCATCTGACATTTGCAGCACGCGGCCTCTTCATTACCCGCGCTTGTAGCGATGAATTAAAAATCCTTTTACACGAGGCGGCTTGTACTGCTTAATGGAGCCGGCAAGGCGGCAGCGGTTAACCTCTGCCTGCCCGGCCACCCACCCGCCTCCGGTCGCCGTCGTCCGTCCATCAGCCTGTCCCTCACCAGGCCAGACGGCTCCTGGCAGCTGATGGAGGCTCCAGAGGCTTCCTGCAGGAGCAGGAGGTCTGGGAGGAGCCCAGGATGGGAGGGGTCAGCCTGCTTTGAGGTTTGGGGGCGCGGGGCAGGAGGGAGGAGCTTGAGCTGCCATCGTAGTGCTGGGGGAGCATTCACCAGCCTCACCTCAGCCGCAGCAGCGCAGGCTGAGGACGCGGTGTCGTGGGTGGTGCCCAGCAGTCGCGCCCAGCGGGGGCCATCTGCTTCCTCCAGTCCTGGGCTCCTTCCAGGCCCAGCAGCCCCTGACCCCAACATGCATGTTGGGTGGCCTGGGCAGCGGTGAGGCTCTGTGAACCAGGCGTCCAGGGAAGGGCAGTGACTCGCCTGAGGGAGCCCAGTGTGCTGGACGCCTGTCCTGACCTATGGCCACGAGTGTGGCATGTAGGGGACTTTGCCTTTAGGAGGTGGTGGCTTTGGGTGACTTTGGTCCTGGGCCCACTCTGCAGCCCCATGCACGGCTCTCAGCAGATGGCTCTGAAGGGGCCTGGTGCACACTCTCCATGACGAGGAACTTGGAATAACGAGCTGCCCCCGCCGGGCGGAGGTGAAGTGTGCTGTGCGCCAGGGTTTCTCCCGGGCACCTGTGGGTGACGTGTTCAAGGCAGCGCAGCCACCCACCGGGCTCACATCAGGGCCTCTGCCCGGGCGCCCTCCAGGGACCGAGGCTGCTGTCACCTCCACGCTCCAGCTTGCTCTGGCGGGTGGAGGCCAGGCCTGGAGGGTTAGCGCCGTGTGGATCATGTTGCGTGTCAGCGCTTGTCCCTGCCGGCGGAGAACTGTATTGACAGTTTAATAATGAGAGCTCGCTGCCATCGATCGCGCTTGCAGCTGCACCGCTGCTGGCCCTCCGCGCATCTGGGTTTTGAACATGGTTTATAGAGCGATAAGGGCCCCAGTTATTAAATGCTCAGAGTGACAGGTGTGAAGATGGAGCCCGATGCTGACACAGGGCAGGTGTGGCCTGTGCCCCGTGCCTCGGGGTGAAAGGTCACATGCAGGTGCCCCCTCCTTACGAAGGCGGCTGCTCTGCCCGGCCTCTCACCAAAGACAGAGATAAAACTCTTCCCTGTGACCTTTCTCAGTGGTTTCCGGTACATTCGCTGAGTTGTGCAGCCATCACCTCTCTAGTTCCAGAACATTCTGTCACTCCAGAAAGCAACCCCGTCCCCTTCAGCAGCCACTCCCTCCCCCCTCCCCAGCCACTGGCAATGGGGAATCTGTTCCCGTCTTGGTGGAGCTTCCTGCTCTGGGCAGTTCTGGTGTCTGGATCACACCCGTGTTTCTGGGGGCACCGCGCTTTGGCGCAGCCTCTTTGTGGCTGAGCAACACCGGAAGTGGCCTTCTGTGCCGGTTCCAGCAGATGGCAACACAGGGGCGGGGGCGAGGCTCAGGCCGCGGCAGGAGGCTTGGTGGGCCTGGGCCCCGGCTGGCTCCAGGTTCTGGGTGGTGGCCCCTCCCAGGCAGAGCGGCGGGGCCGTGCCCAAGGCCCCCCGTGAGGCTGGGCTGCCTACGTCCCCATGGTGGACAGTCCTGGGGGCCGGCGTAGGCCCCCGCCCCACGCTGCCCCTGTCCCCGCAGAAGTGCGTGTACTGCCGGAAGCGGATGAAGAAGGTGTCGGGCGCCTGCATCCAGTGCTCCTACGAGCACTGCTCCACATCCTTCCACGTCACCTGCGCGCACGCGGCCGGCGTGCTCATGGAGCCCGACGACTGGCCCTATGTGGTCTCCATCACCTGCCTCAAGCACAAGGCGGGGGGCCACGCCGTGAGTGCCGCCGCGCACCCCGCGCCTCCCCTAGCCCTCCCCCCCTCCCCCCCTCGCCGGGCGCTGACTGCCCCTCCCGCCGCCAGGTGCAGCTCCTGCGCGCCGTGTCCCTGGGCCAGGTCGTCATCACCAAGAACCGCAACGGGCTCTACTACCGCTGCCGCGTCATCGGCACCACCACGCAGACCTTCTACGAAGTGAACTTTGACGACGGGTCCTACAGCGACAACTTGTACCCAGAAAGCATCACGGTGCGTGGGGGCGGGGCCTGGGGCGGGGCCGGCAGGAAGGGTGGGGCTGCAGCAAAGAAGCCCGGATGCGGCCCCCTCCCTCCAGTCCCTAGCGGTGTCACCTGGTCCCCGCCTGGGGGAAATGCCGCCCTGGTCCCGCGGGGACAGGGCTGGAAGCGATGTCAGTCCAACACAAGCCTGGAGCATTGGCGTCGCCACGGGTGGGCGCCGGACCCCCACCCGACCCCGGGGCTCCCCGCTCGCCTTGGGATTCACGGGGAGGGTCTGAGATGGGGGAAGTGTGGGCCGCACCTCACCCTCCGCCGGCTGTGTCTGCAGAGTAGGGACTGTGTCCGGCTGGGACCGCCTCCCGAGGGCGAGTCGGTGGAGCTCCGGTGGACAGACGGCAACATCTACAAGGCCAAGTTCATCTCCTCCGTGACCAGCCACATCTGCCAGGTAAGGGGCACCCTCGCCGCCCCCACACAGCCCCACCCGTCCCGTTTTCCCAGCGCAGGGCCGGGCCAGGTCAGCCCCCCAGGCCGCCTGTGCTGCGGGCTGAGGTCAAGGCCGTGCCCACCAGGCCTTGGTTTGCCCACCTAATTCTAAGCACGGGCCTGGTGTGTTCTCAGAGCTAAAAAGGACCTCTTCTTGCCTGATGTTTCCCTTGGAGGGACGTCTTCCCAGTTTTTGGTGGTGTCGTGGGACATGCACTCTGGACAGCCTTGCCTCGGGGCTGGAGCTGCACTTCCCCCTGGTGGGCAGAGGAGGTGCCAGGGGCTGGAGCAGCCTGCCACGCCGCCCCCCGAGCCTCCGTGTACGTGGGGGGGTGGTCCAGTGAGCCACTGGCAAGTCCTGCTAGGTGTGGAGAGATGTCTGTCCCCTGACCGTCAGTGTCAGATGACATCCCCCCGACAGGAGCCGCACCGCTGTGGGGTCTGGGCACCCACCCCTTTTCCTGCTGCGCCGTGGGAAGGCAGAACCATCGCAGACCGAGCGTGGGGTCCAAGGTGACTGATGACCCTCCGGCATTTGCCCCTTTCCCCGTGGACAGCCCCTGCCCGGCGAGAAGCGATCTGTCGCCGACGGTGCACAGGGGGCCGGCGGGGTGTGAGCGAGGAGACCCCGGCTCCCCCAGGAGCCTCCCTTTTCGAAGAGCAGATCAGGACCCGACTCTGAGGACAGAGTCGAGCAGGAGCTCAGAAAGGGTGGAGGACGGTGGTTGGAGAAATCAGGCCGAGCGTGTGTCGGTCTGTCTCCCTCCCTCAAGAAACCTGCGAAGACGATCAAAAAGACATGAAGAAAACACGCGAGTAAATTCACAGCCAAGCTGAACACGGCACGCGACAGGGAAGCTCACAGTGGGTTTCGGCCACACGTCCCAGACAGGAACCCGAGGAAGCAGGCCCTGCTCCAGCTGGCAAGCAGGGAGCTGCCACCACTCATGTCGTTAGGATAATTGTCAGCTCACCAGACGCCAGGCCAGCGACTGGGAGAGAGCTGACCCCCGAGGACGCAGAGCTCACGGGGAAGTGTCACCCAGCCCAGAAGCGAGATCACCTAACATCTCCAGAGTGCCTGGGGCAGCGCTGGGGACGTCAGCAGGTGGCTAAAGAAGAACACAGATCGCAGTTGTGGAAGAGAGAGATGTAGTCACTGCTGTGCAGCACCTGCCCGCTTGCCCTCGAGGTGGCTGTGGGACCTCTGGGTCGCACGATCTGGAGACGCCCCCTGCGTAATGGCCAAGGAGGCGCCCGGCAGCTGCCCGGCCCAGAGAGCAGAGCCTGAGGGCCGGCGCAGGGCCGGTCCAGGTGACACGAGGTCTCCCACCTGCTGGTCCCCAAGGGCCCCTGGACCAGACTCTGTCTCACTGGGACTTCAGGAGCCCAACCTTCCAGAACATTCAGAGCACATTCCCTCTCAAACGTGACCGGCCAAGATGGCTTTGAATCATGCTGCGATCTCACCACTGAGGGGACCCGGCCGGGGGTCCGCGGCCTCTGTGTGATTTCTCACAGCTGCAGAGGAACCTGCGCTTTTCTCGAAAGCCGAGAACACAAACGCTGCCTTAACGACCTGCCCCGTGCAGACTCACGGCTGAGGGCAGCCTCTGGGGAGCCCTCCGGAGAGGAAACCGACCCGACTCCCCGATCAGTCCGCAGTCCCCAAGTGACCTGACCCCGCGAGGCCACTGGCTCGGGCGGGCTGGTGAGCTGCACCCCTGGGCGAGCCGTGTCTTCCCCCCGAGAATCTGGGCCAGATCTCCCCAGTCTGTCCGACCTAGAAACCTGGGCCGGTTTCATCCGAGTTTCTGGAACTCGCTTTTTCCTCCCAGGAAGCCTGCGCTTCTGTGGTGATTGAATCCTAGCGTGCAGCGAGGCCGCAAGGGGTGGAGACCGGGACCCGTGTGCCGGGAGCTCTGAGCGCTGAGGTCCCGGCGCCCCCAGGGTGGGAGCTGAGGGACTTAGCGCCCGATTGTCCCCACTGTAGGGCACAGGGGCGGGGTTCTTCTTCAGGTTCCACGTTACAAACAAGACGGAGAGGACAGGCAGGGGCTGGCATGTCGGCAGGCTCTTCCACACAGCCCCCCAGGACACATCCAAGGGGGCAGCCAGCCGTCCAGGTGTCCAGGCTGGGGACGCAGAGACCAGGCCTCCCGCTGCCTGCACGGGCTAAGAGGCCAGTGGTACCCACGGCAGCTGCTCCTTTTCCGGAGTCCACCTCTTGTCTCTCTCTGTCCTCACTCGTCCTGGAGTCACAGTGACCAGCAGGCTCGAGCCAAGGGCCACTGTGAGGCAGGGTCTGCGCTCCCCTGGAGAGGGTGGGCTGGGCCTCCCTCAGACCTCCGGTCCCGGGCAAACTGTGCATCTGAGTTTTGTAAATGGCACCCACCCCCATGGACATTCCTAGTGTGTGTTTGAGGTTTTTTAAGTTTGTTGTTAGAGACAGGGTCTTGCTGTGTCACCCAGGCTGGAGTGCAGCGTGTGATCACAGCTCACTGCGGCCTCCAACTCTTGGGCTAGAGCCATCCTCCCGCCTCAGCCTCCTGTAGCTGGGACCACAGGCTTGTTTGAGTTTTTAAATGTGAAACGCGAGTCCTCTGCAATTGGAACCTTGTCCCCAGAGTAGAACAGCCGTTGGGGCCAGGGAGTGACCACAGTGGCCTTCCTGGGCAAGGAAACACATGCCTGTCGCTTACATGAAACGGGCGCCCCTTTAGGAGACGGTATTGTTGTGTTGCCAGGGGAGCCCCAGAGGGCACCGCTGCCATCGTTCCTGTCGAGGAAGAGGCGGGGCGCCGGGTCCCCCGGGGTTGCACCTCTCCAGTTAGGCATCTGCCACCCTGTCCTCTGCCTTCCTGTCGGCCTGCTGAACTCGGGCCTCTGTGTCCGCTTGGCCTGACCTTGCCCATCTCCTGGGCCCTGTTAAGGCGCCACTCCTGCCAGCCCCGTCGGCCCACCCAGCTGTGCCCCCTCGCCCCTAGGCAGCGTCTGTCAGCCCCTTGGGTGGCGGGGGTGAGGGTGCTGTCTCTGCCTGGAGCCTGCGGGGACCCACCCGCCCCGGCTGTCCCTGCGTCCGCCTGCGAGGGGCCCTCTGCCTGCTCCCTGTGGGCCGCATGCAGGTGCGGGTGGGTGTGAGCCTCGGCCCGGCAGCCACGTGGCCTCCCAGCACATGGGGCGTCTCTGGAGAGCCGCAACCTGCCTGGCGGTGCCAGGACCTCGGCAGGGGCCTGACAACCCAGTCCCGTCTCCTCTGCAGGTGGAGTTTGAGGACGGGTCCCAGCTGACAGTGAAGCGCGGCGACATCTTCACCCTGGAGGAGGAGCTTCCCAAGAGGGTCCGGTCAAGGCTGGTGAGTGCGCACATCACGGCCCGGCTCCCAGGAGCCCGAGGTGGTCACTTCTCAGGGAGCTGGCCTGGGCCCTGGCAGGGTGCAGATCACATCTTCACATGGCGTCGGCTGCCCTCCTCCTCCTCCTCCTCCTCTTCCTCCTCCTCCTCCTCCTCTTCCTCCTCCTCGGCCTCTGCGTGGGTGGCGCCCCAGGGCTCGGCTGGGCCACCCACTCCGGCCGGGAGGCTCCGTCTGCCGCGGCTCAGGTGCCGTGACGCCCGGGCAAGGCTGTCTTGTGGGGAGGGCGTGGAGGGGCCCAGCCCTTGCCCTGAGCAGACAGGGAAGCCCCGTGCTCCGTGGAAGGAGGGGCCAGAACAGAATCCCGGCGCCCGGCTTTGCAGCTTGAAAAAAAGTCCTGGCAGCTGAGGGGTGACGGCGGCCGTCTCTCCTGAGCTGTCTGGGGCTCGATTTCTTTCCTTTTTAATCCAGGGTGAGGTTTTGGGGAGCAGTGGCTGTGGCCGAGACGAACGTGCTGGAGGGTTTCCTGAGGGAACAGGGAGGGCAGCCAGGCAGATGGGCTGTGTCGGCCTCCTGGGGGAGAAAGGCTGGGGCAGGAGCGGGGCCCCTCGCTCGCAGGGTTGGGGTGCACGTGGAGACCGGGGGCCCCTGCACAGCTGTCCCCAGCGGTGGGTGGTCTGTGTCCAGCTGGCTTGGTCTTGGAGGTCACTTGCTGCGGGGCAGCGGCCCGGAGCCCGGCAGAGGCCCCGCCGCGCTGACCAGGCGCTCTCTGCTGTCCCGCAGTCGCTGAGCACGGGGGCCCCGCAGGAGCACTCCTTCTCGGGAGAGGAAGCGAAGGCCGCCAAGCGTCCGCGCGTGGGCACCCCGCTCGCCGCCGAGGACACGGGGCGGAACCCGGACTACCTGGCCTTCGTGGAGAGCCTCCTGCAGGCGCAGGGCCGGCCCGGAGCCCCCTTCTAGGACAGCCAGCCGCTCGGGCGACCCTCAGCCCCGCCAGGCCGGCCAGGCGTGCCCCGGGCGTTCGCTGGCCGTGAATTCCTGTCTTCACCTCCCTGGCCCAAGAGGCCACCTCCGCGCCATGGGTGCCCCTTGGGGCAACAGGAGCGAGCAGGACACCGGCACGCGGTCCCCGGACTCAGGGAGCAGGGCCAGGCAGGCTGGGGGGCCGGCCGGGGCGCGCACCCCACCCAACTACTCAGAATTTTAAACCATGTAAGCTCTCTTCTCGAAAAGGTGCTACCGCATTGCCTACTGAGCAGCCTTTGAGATTGTGACTTCTGTACATAGAACACCTTTGTGAGGTTCTTTCTATAAATACATATTGTTTAAAAAAAAAAGCAAGAAAAAAAGGAAAACAAAGAAATGGAAAAAAATCCCCAAAGTTGTTTTCTAGATTTGTGGCTTTAAAAACAAGACGAAACAAACACGGTCTTTTTCTCAGAACCAGGATTTGCTGAGAGAGGTCAAAGTATCTCGTCGTTTCTTTCTGTTTGTTGTTGTTTTAAAATATTATTTGTCTATCCAGCAGGCAGGGAAGGAAGTGCGTTGTAGCCGGAACATCCTCGCAGCTCGAGGTGACTCTGTCGTGAGACCAGCAGTGGCCCCGGGCAGGTGGGCAGGAGAGTGGCCCAGTCCCTCTCGGTCTCACCAGTCCCCCTTTGCAAAATAAACACCCTCTTCTCGGGGCTGCTCCGACACAGCTGCTCGGGGACGTCCTTCCAGGCCAGGCTGAGGGTGAGGGAGCATCTTCCTGGTTCAACCGGTCAGGGGACACGAGCCGAGTCAGCCTTCAGGGTGGCCCAGGGCCGTCTGTTTCCCCAACGGACCAGGCCTGGTGTCCTCGGGCTCTGGCGGCCCGCATGCCCCCTGCTCTGGAGGGAGGGCTTCTGGGACCCCAAGGGGCTTGGTGGTCGTCCTTGTCACCATCCCGTGTCTGGGAGACAGAGTGGGAGAGGCGCTGCCGCCAGCTCGCAGGGCTGTGGGCTGAGTTGATGAGACAGGAAACGCCACCTTTGCAGCCCCGGCGTGGGAAGCGCCTTCCCCAGGCTGCCTCCTAGCTGGCTCCTGCCTGGGAGGGGCCAGGGAATCATTTGCTTGTATTTTAAAAAAAAAAAAAGTTTTTTTTTTTTTTTAAAGAGTGTGTAAAGGTTACCAGGCCAGAGAGAAGTATTTAATGAAATTGGAGCCTTTCTTTCCCTTGGTGGGGGAGGGCGGGTTGCCGGAGAGGGCGGGGCCGGGGGGGGGCGAGGGGGTGCAGCCGAGATGTGGGGGTTCCCTCTGCACGCCCAGCCCTGCCTGCACGGCGCCACTGTATTCATATGTAGTTTGGAAACTATTTATATTGTCAGGAAGCGGCAGGTGCCTCTGCAGTCCTGGGGCCCCTTGGGGGTCTCTCCGGGCCATACCCCTCCCCGGTGTGGGTTCCGCCATCGGCAAACGAGAGCTGCACGTTGTCCCCGCGAAGATTTATCTGTGTCTTACTATGTGCAAAAATGAAACAAAACCACCCACCTACCCCAATTTTTTTTCCCCACCCAAGATTAAGGATGCGCTGTACTTTTTGCCTAATTTCCCTGCCTCTAGGTTCATAATGAATTAAAGGCTCATGAGCACTGCGAAGTCCTGCTCCTATCGTCGGAAGTGTCTTCATTTCTGAGCCGGTGCTGGGGGGAGCCGGGGGCAGGGAGGAGCCCGTGCAAAGGCCCTGGGGTAGGACAGTGCCTGGCGTGTGGCAGGAGCAGAGTGAGGAGGGGAGGGCAGGGGGCAGGGAGGGGACAGGGCAGGTCGTGCAGGGCCTGGTGGGCTGCAGGGAGGACTTGGGCTTTGACCCTGAGGGAGGTGGGAGCCATGGAAGGCTGTGGGCAGAGGAAGGACGGGCCCTGACTCGCGTGCTCACGGGCGCCCTCTGGTGGCTGCCATGGGGAGGACAGACTGGGTTGGGTGTAGGCAGAGCCAGGGACCAGGGCGGAGGCGCTGTGGAGTGCGAAGTGGGCAGATTCCGGGTGCATTTTGAAGGAAGAGCCGACAGGATTTGCCGACAGATTGGAGCCTCTGGAAAGCGGCTCCGCACGAACCGGGGCCGGGTAGGGCAGACCCGGAGATACGACCTCCGGGATGAAGATGCTGAGGGTGCCCAGGGTCGGGCTGGCAGCTTGTGGGCAGCGCAGCGAGTGGACAGGGTCACCTGGCAGGAGCAGACAGAGGCCCTGGGTGCCCGTGGGGGGCCTGGACAGCCCACCCGTCTCTGGGCCTTGGTTGTCCCTTGTCAAGTGGCTGCGCCTGAGCAGGAGTTCCTTTGCTGAAACTGCCCTCCGACTACCCCTCACCCCAGTTCTCATCCTCGGGGCCATCCTGCTCCAGCGTCCTCTCAGCACCGCCGGGACTCAGTTTCCCCATCTACTATAAGGGAGAAGGGGACGCACTCCCCCCCTGCCTGTGGCCCGGGGCTCGGACGCTCTGCCCGCTGCCACTTCCTGACAAAGACTGTCCCTCTCCTCCCGGAGTCTCCAGAGCCTTCCCCGAGGGGACAGACGCAGCCCGGGACAGGCCACAGCGGCCACATGGCAGGTGGTCTCTGCACGGGGCTGTGGCAGTTGGGGACAGGCCATCGCTGTCTGCCAGGCAGGGTACGGCCAGCAGACAGGGCCTCGATGTGCGACCGTGCGGGCCAGTGAGGTCTGGGCGGGGCCTGGTGGGCTCCATGTGCGGGGTCTCGCATCTGGGGCAGCCCGGGCTCTGCCGTCTCACCTGAGTCCATCCAGCATCGGTCGATATTTGCACGCAGCGCCACGTGCCAGCCCTGGGGAGATGGCTGAGGAACAAGGGGACACGGCCGGAAATGCAAGTCTGCCACGTGCCCTGGGTCAGGGATGGAGCGGACCCGTCAGCGGGAGACCCGACCCCTCCTGGGACAGGGCACCAGAGAGACGCGGGCTGCGGTACGTCGTGGGGAGCACAGTGTTCCAGGGCCAAATCCAGCCACCGTCTGTTTTTGTAAATAAAGTTTTATTGGCACACAGCTGTCCCCTACAGCAGCAGACTCAGGGGTGGCCACAGAGCCCACCCGGCCCAGGGACACAAAGCCCAACGTGTTAGTTTCTGGCCTTTTGCAGAAAAGAGATGTGCCCAGCCTGACACCCGGACAGAGGCAGGGGGAGGTGCGTCCCCGTGGGGACAACCTGTCGTGCCCAGGCTCCCAATTGGACAGACGACCCCTCTGTCAGTCCACCCACCAGTGGGGCCCCTCTACTGTCCCCCGTCGGGCGTGGCCACCCGTCCTCCTAACTGCTGGAAGGGACGGGCCGTGGCTGCCCCCGCCCCGGGCCGGCTCCTTTCCGCTGTGCCCCCGACTGTGAGTTCTGGCTCTGACCCCGCCGCGATCACAGTTCACCGCCTTCCTGATGGCGCCCAGATCTCTGTGTGGCTCCCTCCCTGCTCGAGGCCACCCCCCCACCGCAGGCTGTTCCCTGTCCCCCAGCGAGGCTGCTGTGGGGACAAAGTCATGGCCCCGGCTCCCTGGGCCCCCAAAGCCAAGCACAGAAAGCAGCAGCACTCCCGGGGCTGGGGGACCCGCCTGGGGGCCCTGGCGCCTGCGCCGGGGCGTGTTATTGATGGGCCAGATCTACTCGGTGCTCCTGTGCTGTTAACGGAGAAAATGAGAATCCTTTGCTGCCACAGTGGCCTGAGGGACAGCACAGCGCCACGGGGCGAAGGCAGGAACCGCGAGCCTCTCGGTGCCTCGGCGCAGCCTTGGCGCAGTGTCCACCGCGCCCGCTAACGCCATGACAGGGACAAGTGATCCCCTCCCGGCAGCCTCCAGAGGGGTGGCGGAGGGGCCCCCGGGCCACGACAGCCTTCGCCCCGCCAGCCGGGCACCTGCTTTGGAAGCACGCAGCCCGAGACCTGGGGGCCAAGCGGGGAGTTGGAAACAGTCTCTGTGTCCCCTGCGCGTCCTGAAGGGCCCCCTCGGGTCCCTGAACACTCACTGCTCTGTCGCAACAAAGTCCCACAAGCCCGGGGGCTCAGACCACAGAGGATTATTCCCCGCAGTCCCGGCGGCCGGAAGTTTGCGGTGGAGGTGTCAGCAGCGTCACCCAAGGCTCCAGGAGAGGGTCCCTCCTGCCTCTTCCGGGCTCTGGTGCCCCCAGGTGTTCCTGCGCTCCAGTCTCTGCCTCTGGGGTCACGAGGCCGTCTCCTCTGTGTCTGTCCTGTGTGTCCTATAAGAGGACATTTGTCATTGGGTTTAGGGACCGCCTAGGTAATCCAGGACGGTCTCCTCATCTCAAATTGGTAATGACATCTGCAAAGACATTTTTTTCCAAAGAAGGTCACAGTCACGTGTTCCGGGGGGTAAGATGTGGACAGATCTTTCCAGCGGCCACTAGCGAAGCCACTACCGTGTCTTTCCCCCTGTTTTGGAGTCGATGGTCCCTAACTGGCTGCTGGTCCCATGACTGCCCCCTGCTTGTGGCTGTGACCCCCTTGAGGGTGAGGACATGGTCTTGGTCCCCTCGGCACATGTAGCCCCGCCCAGGGTGTGGCCGGCAGGTGGTTCTCTGGGTCCTGGTGTTGGCCAGACCAGGGTATGTGGGGAACACGGGCTCCGGAAGGACCTCAGAGGCTGGGGCTTGGGGTCTGGGTCACCCATGGGCGGATCTGAGAGCCACAGAGGACAATGTCGCAGGTGGCCTGGGGCTCAGCCGAGGGTTGGCACGAACATGCGCCACCCACACCAACCCCGGGCTCGTCAATTCCAGAAAGTAAGGAAATGCTCAAAAAAGCATATGGATTGCAGAAAGACGGCACAAGACCCGGCAGCCAAAGCTAGAACAATTGGAACAAAATGCGTGATCGAGTGGGGTGATCACTCTAGGCTAGAATAAATATCACAACTGCTGTAGATGATTAAACGGGCAAATGAATGGGGGAGAAGGGAAGGTCCTCACAGACGAGTCCCAATCAACAAACGTGAGAGGGAAGAGGCGTGTCTCGGTCCTGGTGCCGCTGTCGCGGGCGCCACACCCTGGCTAATTTACAGAGAACGGAAACGTGTTTCTCTCGGGTTCCACAGGCTGGGGAGTCCAAGGTCAAGGTGCCTGCATCTGGCGAGGGGCCGTCTGCTCCCAGGGTGGCGCCGGGGACGGCACGCCAAAGGGAGAACGTGCCCTCCGAGAAGCCCTTTCATGAGGTCACGAGCCCTCAGCACCTCCCCAAAGGCGCCACCTCCCGACAGCGCTGCGCTGGGGACCAAGTTGCAGACACATGGATCTTGGAGGACAGACAGGTTCAGGCCACTGCGAGAGGGAAGGAGTTTACACTCAGTCACTTGGCAAACGCCGCCGCTGCCTCTGTTGTCCTGGCGCTGCTCCAAGAGCCTGGGCTACGCTGGGGGAGAAGGCAGGCAAGAAAGAAAAGAAAAGAAAAAATCCCTGCCCACGTCCTCTCACGGGAGACAGATGGGGAAAAAAACCAAATTATGGGGCAGGCTGAGGTAAAGGCTGTGCAAAAAAAAAAAAAAAAAAAAAAGGAAGAGAATAAGGGAGGTTACTGGCATTCGATTTTATGTAGGATGTTCAGGTGACATTTGGAGAAGGTGACATTTGGAGTCAAGACCCAGAGGAGGTGAGGGAGTGAGTCTAGTGTTCATCTGGAGGAATAGCAGCTCCAGGCAGAGGGCGCAGCCTGTGCAAAGGCCCTGGGGCAGGACGGCACCCGGCGTGTGGGAGGCACAGCAAGGAGGCCCGTGTGGCTGAAGCAGGGTGAGGAGGGGAGAGGGAAAGGTAGGGAAGGGTGGGGAGGAAATGGGGCAGGTTGTGCAGGGCCTAGTGGGTGGCAGGGAGGACTTGGGCTTTGACCCTGAGGAAGGTGGGAGCCATAGAAGGCTGTAGGCAGAGGAGGGACAGGCCCTGACTCAGGTGTTCACAGGCGCCCTCTGGCTGCTGTGGGGAGGACAGACTGTGGGGGGGGGTGAGTTTCCAGTGTCCCCCAATTACGGACATTGCTACAGCCAAGCAGGCTTCTTCGTGCATGTCTCTGTGCTTCTCTAAAACAAATTCCTGGAAAAACAAAGGGGAGATCACTCCGGGGAAGCCTCTGCAATCCTACGTTTAATTCCCATAGCTGGGTCCCCCCAGACACCTCGTGCACCCCGAACGTGCCATGCAGGGGGCTGCGCTTTTCCCGGTGTCCCCAGATATAAGCTCTGACCTCACGCTGTCATCTTTGTCTAGTTGATAAATGGAAAATGAGATCTGATTATGGTTTAAACATCCACTGCGCTCAGAAGGAGCGAGACGGGGCCACCCTTTCATCCGATCAAAAGGCTTTTGTCAGAACTGCCTTGAAACATATTATTTTTAAAATTCCACGATGACCATTTCCCGTCGGCGAGAGGGTTGGTTTGATGTTCGATCTTTCGCGGGGCTACACCCTTCCCGCTCGGGTCCGCGGTGTCACACCCAGGGGTTTCTCCTCTTACTGTTGATTTTGCTAAATGAAAAAAAAAAAAAAAAAACCCGAGCCCATAATTACCGGGTAGCAAGAGCCGTGGCAAGAGGCTCGTGGCAGGACCTCAGCTGAAACTGGGACCCAGAGACGCTCAGAAACGTTTCCCCCAAGAACCTTTGTGTGGCTGCCCCGGCTGCAGGCTGAAGGCACAGCCTCACCAACTCGGGGGGTGGCCGCGGACCACACCCCAACTTGCATTGTTGTTAATTCTGCAAAGAACCCCACATTTGTGCCTGCCGGAGCACTTGGGTAAAGCTTTAAAATATACCCCGCAATGAATCACCCATCTCTCCCTCCAACGTGAAAAGGAAATCATTTCGAATCAGCAGAGGGTCACACACCCATGGAGACACAGCCATTTGTGCAAAAGCTCACACTTCCATTTGTCCCCACGGTTAGGAACGTGAGCCCCCAAGGCATGGCACAAGGCACCTCAAGTGGCTGGAAACCTACCCACGGCGAGGCCTGAAATAACAGCCGTCCACGTGGGTGGCGTTACTGGTGTCACAAGAAGTGTTGCCTCAAAACTCGTGTTTCCAAAACGCACGAGAGCACCTTGTTCCAGGAACTCCGGCTTCTGTCAGTGGGCAAAGAACAGAGTCTTGTCACCACGGGCCCAGCGTGTCCCAAAGCTGGAGAGAGTGACGGAGATGTTGTCGGAACAGCCATCATCCTCTGCGTCGCGGAAGCAGCTGAGGGGCGAATTGCCGGCACTGGCTGTCCCCGGCGAGGACGTGTGCGTGGGGTTGGAGTTCCCGAGCAATCTGCACCCGTGTAGCAACGGCCCCTTCCCGGAAGAAAGGGTTTCCGTGATTGTTAAATAAGGCAGGCGCTGTTGGTGGAAAAACCCAACTGCTTCTCTTTTGTCCTCCTCCTCTACTTTGGAGGCGAAGAAATCAAAATATTCACCTTCCCCAGCTTACTGCCAGCTACGCGGAGTCATATGACATGGTTCCAGGCACTGACACATAAGCGGTGGGGAATTCTGGGTGGCTGGTGCCACCCTTTTCCCATTCTTCTCCCTCCTTTCTCCCACCTGGAATGTGGGTTTGATGGCTGGAATCACAGCAGCCATTGTATGATCACAAGAGAGAGGCCGAGAGAAATGTGGGCATGTTGTCCCAGACACCATTCTTTGGGTTGGTAGAGTTTGCCCGTTTCCATGGTGTCAATATTCTCTCACCGTGAATGACTTCAAGCTACCAGCATGATGCTGCTGAATGTAGAATTAGAAAGAGAAGCACAATAGCACACCATTGTATAATGTTTCCACCCAACAGATAGAATAAACGTAAGAGCATAGGTGTTAGCAAAATGTAGCAAAACAATCAGCATGTGATGAGTTTTGAGTGTTTATTGCTTTGTTTTTAAATATAATTTACTTAATTGAAAGTTTATATCATTTTGTTTTTCATAATGGCTACGTTTCATAACCAGTTTGCAAAACTACTGAATTGTTTTGTTTTGTTGTTTTGTTTTGTTTTTGAGACAGAGTTGACTGGGCTAGAGAGTGCTGTGGCACCAGCCTAGCTCACAGCAGCCTCCAGCTCCTGGGCTCAAGCGATCCTCCTGCCTCAGCCTCCCGAGTAGCTGAGACTATAGGCATGTGCCACCACACCTGGCTAATTATTTTTTGTTTGTTTTGTTTCTATTTTTAGTGCCTAGCTAATTTTTTCTATTTTTTTTTTTTCAGTAGAGATGGGGGTCTCACTCTTGCTCAGGCTGGTCTCAAGCTCCTGACCTCGAGCGATCCTCCTGCCTCGGCCTCCCAGAGTGCTGGGTTACAGGCGTGAGCCACTGCGCCCGGCCCTGAAAATTTAACGGCTTTTGCAAGCTGGGATGAGCTGGCTCCTGCTCACCCCGGTGACCTGAGCTGGCGTTTGCGTGCGCAGGGCCATGTGAAATGGTACCTCTGTCGTCTGATTTTACTTTGGTTTCCAGCAATCAAATCTATCAGTTCGCTACCAGAATTGCATTGTTTTGCTTAAGTGCAAGAGGGGCATAAACACATTTTGTAGACCCCAGAGGCCACGGTGCGTTGTTTGAAAAGTGTTTCGTCTGGCTCTGTTATCATTTCTTTGCAGCTGAGATTGCCAGTGGCCTCCTGTGACCCTTCAAAGGCATCTCCTGACTGTCAGCTCACCCGGCGCTGGGCTTGAGTGGCCGCCGAGCTGATAAATGCCACTTAGCCGCCGTATTTCCCATTCACACTCCATCCAGCACTCGTGAGAATCCCTCATGTGCGCAGCTGGAAGAGTCCTGACATGCACGACAGATTGTCCGTTTCATATTTGTTCTTCCAGCCACTGCCCCCATGGACAGCATATTTGTAAGTTGCGGTATTTACCTTACAATTCCCAGTGTGGCTTTCCTACCTCAGTGAGCCACTTTTGAGTCACTGATCTATGTTTTAGAAGTTTTTTATCGAAGTATAGCGCATGTACAGAAAAGCACGTGTAAGTGAATGCCTTGAGTTTTCACAGCCTGAACACCCACATGAGCAGCCCCTGTGTTAAGAAGCAGAACATGTCTAGTCCCCCCAAGAAGTCCCCATCATCCCCTCCCAGCCATACCCCCTGCAAGGGGGTCCCATATCCCAATTTCCATCACCTTCAGTTCTTTTGGTTGTTTTGTATTTTCTATAAATAGAATCATACAGTATGTTCTCTTTGCATCTGGTTTCTCTCAACATTATATCTGTGAAATTCATCCACGTTGTCTGTCTCTGTAGTTCATTTTTTAAAATTTTTGCATAATGTTCTGGCATATGAGTAAACCATCATATTTATCCAGTCTAAAGCTGAGGGCACTTGGGTTTTTCCATTTTGGTTATTACATAGAGTGCTGCCCTGAACCTTCTTGAACAGGTCTTTGGTGAACAGATGCGAGTGTTGTTTCTCTTGGGTACGTACCCAGGAGGAGGGTTGCTGGCTCATACCCTTGATCCATTTTTATAGATTGTCGCAATAGCATGATGCAAAACCAACCATGAAAAGTGCTAATCCAGACGCAGTGAATGACAAAAAAGCAGAAAGAATGGAAGGATATTCGTTGGCATGTGTTGGCCAATGCCGTCACTGAGGCACATGCGTAGTCTTTAAGGAAGTGATTAAGCATCTCATGAGATTCTTGGGAAACGTGTTATGGATCCTGTGTTTCAATTTTGGGAAACATACGCAAACAAAGTAGTTTTGTTGCTTCTCCCCTGAAACAACCCACATGCCTGTCTGTAGCTCACCGTCTGGGGAACACTGGTCTCCAAGTCCAAACTCCACAGCCGCCCCATCCTTTCAAGAACATCATGGTCGTCTGCTTGTCTGCTGCGTGGATCACCCTCGCCTACATGCCCTGGTGCCAGCTCACCTTTGGGCTTTTGCCCAAGCTGCACCCACTGCCTAAAGTGCCCGCACTCCTTGCCACTCAAGTCGAGCTCTTACCTTTCTAGTGGGGACTAAAGGCCAGACCCAATATTCCCCCTCCATGAATGGCTTCCTGAGCCTGAGCCAGAAGTAAGTGCTTCCTACCCTGTGTTCGTCCATCTTTAGATGGTGGCCATTGTATGTTCAACCCCCTGGGGAGACAACCCCAGAGGGTAGCCCAGGGCCTGGCCCGCAGCTAATATTAGAGGCTAATTAAGTCAGCAGTCAACAATGGAGTACTTACCACGCGGCAGCCACAGCTTCTGTTTCTTGAATTTCACAACAACCCTATGAGGCTCGTTCCCATTTTATAGATGGGGACTTGCAAGCACAGAGAGGTGAAGTAACTTGCCTGAGTTCACACAGCAAGCAAGAGGCAAAGCTGGGATTTGAACCCAGGACACCTGGGCCCAGAGCCGACACCCTTAGCCCATTTTGGTATAAAGCATAATCAGATGAAGGCTGCAAGGAGTGGGGGTGGGGATGTGATCCTGCCAGCTTCTCCTGCCTGCCAGGAAATTCCTGGACTCCCTATAAGCAATCCCTGTTTCCCACGGACGGGCATTTGCCATCCATCCTAAGGGGCCTTCACTGAACATTGCTTCACGCGATATTTCTACCACCCCTGCATAGCTTTTCAAAATTCCCCTGAAAAGGTTTATTTTTATCGACAGCCAATACTTGCAGTCGGAAAGTCAGACCCCCAGGAATAAGCACTAAATGTTATGGGTTGAAGCGCATTCCCACCCCCCAAATTCCTACGTCAAAGTCCTAACCCTCGGGACCCCAGAAGGCGACCACATTGGAAACAGTGTCATTGCAGATGTAATTAGCAAGTTAAGATGAGGTAGCTCAGTTTCCGGGGAGTCAAAAGTTGTACATGGATTTTTGACCATGCAGGAGCCTGGCACCCCTAACCCCACATGGTTCAAGGGTCGACATACTGTTTTAGCAAGGGGCCCTGCCTTGGGGACCTTCTAGTTGATAAGCAAGTGACCAATAATCCCCCCTGAGCTCAACAGCAATCCTAGTAGGTGGGTCTTATGAGTCCCTCTGTACAGAGGGGAAACTGAGGAAGAGGGAGGTCAAGACACTTGCCCAAGGCTGAAGCAGGGTTCAAACCCAGGGTGCCTTTCATCCCACAGCCAGCAAGCATTGATTGAGCACCTACTGATGCCCAGCTTTGGCTCAAGTGATCCAGGGCTGACCTGAACTCTTTTCTCCTCTTCCTGTGTGTGTGTGTGTGTGTGTGTGTGTGCCCACACGCGCACATAGGTTGCACATGTATGCCCATCGGGCACGTGTGCACATATATATTTCCATTTCATTCTTTTCTCTATGTGCTCGGCAGACTCTAAGATCCGTCCCCTGCTTGTAATCTCCGCCCTTGAACGTGGGTGGGGCCTGTGACTTGCTTCTAACAACAGAATATGGCGGAGGTGGTGGGGCGCCATTTCCGTGGTTATGTTGCGTAAGGTCGCGATGTCCATCTTGGTGGACTCTCTTTTTTTTTTTTTTTTTTTTTTTGAGACAGAGTCTCACTTTGTTGCCCAGGCTAGAGTGAGTGCCGTGGCGTCAGCCTAGCTCACAGCAACCTCAAACTCCTGGGCTCAAGCGATCCTCCTGTCTCAGCCTCCTGAGTAGCTGGGACTACAGGCATGCGCCACCATGCCCGGCTAATTTTTTCTATATATATTTTTAGCTGTCCATATAATTTCTTTCTATTTTTAGTAGAGGTGGGGTCTCGCTCTTGCTCAGGCTGGTCTCGAACTCCTGAGCTCAAACGATCCGCCCACCTCGGCCTCCCAGAGTGCTAGGATTACAGGCGTGAGCCACCGCGCCCGGCCGGTGGACTCTCTTGATGAACCCCCTCACTCACCGGCTTTGACACAGCAGGTGCCGTGGTGGAGGAGGCCACGTGACAAGGAACGGACGGTGACTTCCGGCCAACAGCCAGCAAGGAACTTAGAAGTGGATCCTTCCCCAGTCGAGCTTCCAGATGAGACCCCAGCCCTGGCTGACAGCTTGAGGGGATCCTATGAGAAACCCTGAAATGGGAGACCCGCCAAAGCCGTGCCTTGACGCCTGACCACGCAGAAAGTATAGGACAATACACGTATGTTGTTTCAATGCTATACAGCATTAAATAACCAACACTCTACATAAATATTTTCCCCACCAAATGGAGATCACCTGGGTGTGGCTGTTTTTGCGAACTGCCTTTTCCCCTTAGCCTCACGCTTTAGAAGTTTTTTATACCATTACATATTCATGCTCCACCTTTCAACGTTCATCTCATGTTTTTAGTTAGGCCCACTGTACACGCCATTCGATACACATATCTTCAGTTGTACAGTTCAATTAGTTTAACAAATAAATGCATGACTTTGAGTAACCAAAACAAGATGTGGAACAGGAGGATCGCTTGAGGCTGGGGGTTTGAGACCAGCCTGGGCAACATAGCGAGACCCCATCTCTACAAAAAAACAATTTTTAAAAAAATTAGCCGGGCATGGTGGTGTGCACCTGTGGTCCCAGCTACTCAGGAGGCTGAGGCAGGAGGATTGCTTGAGCCCAGGAGTTGGAGGCTGCAGTGAGCTGTGATCGCACCACTGCACTCCAGCCTCGGTGACAGAGGGAGACTCAAAAGAAAAACAAAATTAAAGAAGGTGGCAATGACTGATCTTGTACCTGATCAGGGAGGAGGGGACAGTGTGGCTGAATAGAGAGCAGGGTGGTGGGGCAGAGGACACAGATAGGGTCTTGGGTTTATTGCAGGGGACAGGAGAAGTGAGGAGACCCTGGAGGCCCTGGGGGTCACTTGAGAAAGGTGACGTTGGTGGCCCAGCCCCAACCCCCTGGACAAGGGACAGAGGACAGCCTTCAAAACCCGGCCTCAGCTGGCATCAGGGCTGTTGGCACCGGGGCCACCACCATCTGATAATAGAATCTGTTCGGAACAGCTGCCTGGTTGACAAGTATAATAAAACGTATTAATGAGGCCATTATTACTTCCTAATTAAAAGCTAATAACTAAGAGTTAATTGCCTTTAAAAGATGAAGGAAGGCTGGGCTGGGAATTATCTCTGTTTTCCTTTGCTTGCTGGATGGGCTGATATTTTGGAACTAATTAATTGGATCAAATGTTACAGAAAACGAATAATCTCCTCTGCCGGTGGGGCTGTGGGAGTCAGAGGTGTCCGCTGTGTGCCTGGGCGTCTTGTCAGAAGGTGCCCTGTGTCCGCTGTTCCTGTGGGTGGGGTGAGGCTGGGAGTTTGGCCGGGACCCGGTGGGGACCCCAGGGCTCTGTCCCCGAGACGGGCTGCTCAGACGCTGCTCCAGGGAACAGAAAGGTCCAGCTTGCACCAAAGATCCTTCATCATCATCATCATCATCGTCGTCATCACTTGACTTATTTTGAAATAGCTTCAGACCCTTCACCCAGCTTCCCCCAATAATAGTATATAACCACCGTACCTTATCAAACCAGGTAATCGGTACAATGCAACTCACTTAGGCACGGGCCTATTCAAATTTCACCAGTTATTTTCTATTTAGATGGTTTTTATCCATATTCTTTAAAAAAAATTGGGATAGAAGTCACATCCCAGAAAGTTCAGTTTTTTAAAGCGTATCATTTGGTGGGTTTTAGTGCGTTCATAAGGTTGTGCAACCATCACCACTCTCAATTCCAGAACATTCCATCACCCCAACAGGAAGCCCCGTCCCCATCAGCAGTCACTCCCCACCCCCTCCCCAGCCCTTGGCGACCACGAATCCACGTCCCGTCTCTGTGGCTCTGCCTGTTCTGGACATTTCATATAAACGGAGTCTCACACTGTGTGTCCTTCTGTGTCTGGCATCTCTCACTGAGCACGATGTCCTCAGGGTCCCTCCACGCTGTGGCCTGTGTCAGAGCCTCGTCCCTTTTTATATACAAGTTTTTGTGTAGACATATGTTTTCAGTTCTCTTGAGTTCGTATTCATTTTACATTGTAGGGTTTTAAACATTGCACAAACAAAATGCATATAAGCCACCAACACCAGGAACAGAGCTGACGTCTTTGTTGGCCTCCTGTCTTCTTTCTCTAGCCTGGACTCCCCTCTCAGGGTGACCTCATGAATTTGTGGGGCCTCCCGCAACTCCATTCTTGGTGCATGTACAGACGTCAACACGCGTCCACAGAAAGGTACACACCAACTTGTGATGGTTCACATAGAGATGAAATCTCAGTTCCAGTGAAATTTAGCTGGAGGACTTGTTAGTTTTTCTAGAAAATCCCCATAGACTTACCTCATTTTTTTTTTCTTTGCTCTTAAAAATTGAGTTATAACTTAAGTACAAAACAGTGCTCTAATCTTAAGCACACAACTCTACGGTTTTTGCACACAGATGTGTATATATACAGCTCCATTACTGCCACCTTAACAAAGAACAACAGAGGTTAGCACACTCTGGCCCCTGGGCCACATTCTGCCTCCGCCTGTTGCTGTGTGACCCACAGACGAAAAATGTTTTTACATTTTCAAATGGTTACAATAAAATCAAAAGAACAATGATTGTCTCACCGCACATGGAAGTTACATGAAATTCAAATGTCTGTGCCACAAATAAAGTTTTATTAGAAGGCAGCCAGGCCCATTTGTGGACACATTGTCGGTGGCCGCCCTGGCTGGACACTAACACAGTTCAGTAACTGTGACAGAGACCACAGGGCCACAAAGCCTGGATATTTACTTTCCGGCCCCTTACAGAAGATGTTTGCTGATGTCTGCTATAGAAAGATGCTCAGGACTCTTTCGTGCTTTGAGGCTCAGAGAGGTTAAGAGCTGTGCCCAAGGCCACATAGCTAATGCTTCCTCTCTGCTCACACTTGATAAGATTGAAATCTTTGATCGTTCATTTATTTATGCGATAGATATTTGACAGCCCTTCCTATGTTCTCCCTGAGCTGAGTGACACTGGTGCCACAAGCCTGGCTTTAGGGAGTCCCCAGGTTGGGGGTAGATAGAGCTAGAACCAGATACCCCTGGTCCTGTGGGATCAGAGCTAGGGGATGTCAGAGGGGGTGTAGTGGGATTGGGGGGCCCCCAGAAGGTTTTTGGAGGAGGCAGGTGATGGCACCAGGCTTTGAGAATGAGAAGATGTTTTCTGGGGAAAACCCAAGAATGAAAAGCATCCCTCTCAATCACAGAGCTGTTAGCCCCTCTCCACTGCTCCATAGCCTGCTATGGCTCCCTACTGCCCCCCCGAATCAAGTCCAAACCATTCGGAACATGGGCATTCAGCATCTGGGCCCTGCTGACCATTTCCCACTATGGGCAAAACCACGTGCAGCTCCCCAAACTCACCGTCTCTAGGTGTTTGCACTTGCTTTTCCCACCGCCTGAGACCCCAGGCCCCCTCTTCTTGACCTGTCTCCCTCCTGTTTGTCCCTCAGCATTTAGCTGGGCTGTCACCTCCTCCAGGAAGCCTTCCCTGCCCCCTGATGTTGCTCCATCTCCCTGTGTGCCCTGGCGCTAAGGACAATCAGGGTCACTGCTTAAATCGCTGCCCGAGGGTGGTTTCTAGCTGAGTGTGTGTGAGCAGTCTGAAAGCCCTGGTGGCTCCGCAGAGACAGAGAGATGTCTGTGTGCCCGGGCTGGGCTCTCAGGCAGAAGGATCGGCCCAAGCAAAGGCCTGCAGGGGCCGAGGAGGAGAAGCCTGAGCTCAGAGAAGGGAACATCGGCTGTGCGCGTCACGTTGCTTGTGTGCACCGCGGCCACCGGCCAGCACAGGGGCCCGGAGCTCAGCAAGAACAATTAGCCAGTGATGGATGTGGCTGTGGCCGCCTCGCTGCTGGCAAGGCTAATTGCTTCAGCAAAGCTTCCGCCCGGGTCACCCACAACGGCTCGAGGTGGTGTTTCCTCAGTCTCGTCCCCACGAAGTCCACGTGTGCCTGTGATGTCAGGGTGGAAGAAGGAGCTCTGGGGGACGTCCCCTGAGCTGGCTTGCTCGTGGCACTGGGGACTCTGTGGTCTCCCAAGAAATCACTTGGGTCTTTGTTGCTGGGAAGTTTATTATATATAAGACCACAGACTTCTCAGTCCACCTTTTTATTTTATTTTCTTCTTTTCTTTTTCTTTTTCTTTCTTTTCTTTTTTTAAGAGAAAGGGTCTTGCTCTGTCGCCCAGGCTGGAGTGCAGTGGCGTCATCACAGCTCACTGCAGCCTCCAACTCCTGGGCTCAAGCGATCCTCCTGCCTCGGCCTCCCGCGTGACTACCCAAGGGGCTACAGGGATGAGCTCCCATACCGGCTCCATCCTTTTAAAAAAAAAAAAAACCAAAAACTTTCTTGTGAAATGATTCCAGCTTCACAGGCAGTTGCAGAGCGAGCTCAGAGAGAAACAGCACCGCTCACCCGGCTTCCCCCAATGGTTACATTTTATTATAGTATCAAACCAAGAAACTGACATGGAGACAATGTATCTAGTTCTGTGTCACTTTATCCCACGTGTGAATTCTTAGACCCGCTGCAGCGAACAAGATACCCAACTCCATCTCCACAAAGGCCTCCCTGACCGCCCCCACCCATTTCTAACCCCGGGCAACCGCTCATCTCTCCCTTACTCGATAATGTTGTTATTTCAAGAATATTCTATATTAAGGGAATCCGAAAATACGTTGCACTTTGAGATTGGCTTCCCTCCCCCACTCCGTATCATGGCCTTGAATTTCAGACAGGTGTGGCGTGTGGCAGTTCATTCGTTTTTGCCTGCTAGGAACGAAGCTGGTGTGAACGTGTGCGCAGGGTTTTGTGGACACGCGCTTTCGTTTCTCTGGGCGGGCACCCAGGAGGGCAATCGCTGGATCGGGTGTAAGCCGTTCAGGTTTTAAGCGTTTTCCCGGGGTGGCCGTACCATTTTACATTCCCACCAGCAAAGTATGGGACGTCAAGTTTCTCTGGATTCAGAACATCTTTTATCTCAGTTCCAGCCTGTTCTGGAAGCCCTCACATTCCAGGTTTTGTGGGGGTTCCTGGGTTCCCAGGGGAGGTCTGGAAGGAGAGAAAATGTGAGCGTGTGGTTCTATTCTAGGAAATCGCTCGAGGCGTCTCTCTGCAGTTGGAAATCTCCTAGCCGGGAGCTCAGCGCCTTCCTAAGCCTGTGGAATCCAAGAACGCCTCACAACCCCCAGACACAGTCCACCCAAATCACAAATTTGCACCAGAATTTGAAGCAAACAGTGAGATTCCATCAGGACTTTCGCTTAAAAAAAAAAACCAAAATGTTCAATTGCTGTATTTTATTGTAGGGTCAATTGTGCTTCATTTACCATCGAAGCCAGGTGCAAATCCTTAGGACGAACAAAGAAACAGTCAAGCACTGGGGGGAAATATTGGCATATTTTCCTCCTACCGAATTGCATGCTAGACCAATGCCCGCTCTCCCTTCCCCTTTATCGATACATTATTTTGTTAATACAATGCAAATAGTCGTGGGGGCATTTTTGCCAAAAGAAAAAAAGAAAAAGGAAGAGAAATGAGGCTCTGTTAGATTGCCCAAAAATCTCCTTTAATCCTTTGCTGATCTAATCATTCTCTTTTGGTTTTTTTTTTAACTTTTTGTTTGGGGCTGATTATAGACTTAAAGGGAGTTGCAAAAAATAGAACATAGAGTCCTGCGTGCTCTTCCCCAAGTTGTCACCCCAACAGTGACAACTTACATGACTTTAGGGCAATATCAAAACCAGGAAATTGACGTTGGGATAGCACTGTTAAATAGACTACAGGGGCCAGGTGGGGTGGCTCACACCTGTAATCCTAGCACTCTGGGAGGCCGAGGCGGGAAGATTGCTTGAGGTCAGGAGTTCAAGACCAGCCTGAGCAAGACCTCCCCCCATCTCTACTAAAAAAAAAAAATAGACTACATGCATACAGATTTCAAGAGTTTTTTAAAAACCCGCATTCATTTATGTATAAGCGTGTGCGTGTATGTGTGCACAGTTCTAGGCAGTTGTACTGCATGTATAGATTCATATAATCGCCGCTGCCACCAAGATACAAAACTGTTGCATCTGTGTTCCAAACCCCCACCTCTTCCTCCTTGTCCCCTGATAACCACTAAATCTGTCCTCCAACTCTACAGTTTTGTCACTTTAAGAACGTCATATAAATGAAATCAGACTGTACGTGCTCTCCCAAGATTGACTGCTTTTAAAACTCCGCGTCACACCCCTGAGAGCCACCCAGGTTGCTGTCTGTATTAATCATGTCCCCCTTTACTGCTGAGTAATATTCCAGGTGCAGAGGTGCCACTGTTTGTCCCACCATTCAACCACCAAAGGGCATTTGGTTTCCAGTATTTTGCTATCATGAATAAAGCTGTGATGAATATATGTGTGCTATTTTTTGCACGAACATATGTTCTCATGTCTCTAGGAGAAGTGCCCGGGAATATAACTGCTGGGTTGTAGGGTAGTGGCATGTTTCATTTTTAAAGAAACTGCCAGACTGTTTTTCCACAACGGCTGCACCATTTTACATTCCTGCCAGCGACATATGAGAGATCCAGTTTCTCCACATCCTCACCAGCATTTGGAGTTATTGCTTTTTAAAATTGTAGCTGTTCTAATAGATGCCAAGCAGTATCTTGTTATAGTTTTAATTTGCATTTCCTGATGGCTAACAATGTTGAGCATCTTTTCGGGTGCTTATTTGACATCAGATCTTTCTCTTTAAAAAAAAATCACTGAAGCTTATCAAAATAGTAAGGAGCATATATCTCCAATGTACATCTTTATGAAGTTTTACATTCATACTGTGACCACACAAACTGAGACATAAAATATGGCCAACCCCCGGAAGTCTTCCTGCCCAGTGGCAACCAGTGATCTGATTTGGGTGGGTCACAGTGGGATTTAGCCTAACAGCCCCCAATGAAATGTACATCCTAAACCCCGGATAACGTGGCTGTGTTAGGTTACAGAGCAAAGGGAAGTTAAGATTGTCCTTAGTTAAATGGATAAAGGTTGCTACAAGCCGACCTTAAAACAGAAAAATCACCGATACTCAGGATAACCCTTCCGACCTCCACACCTGCATGATAATAAGCGGGTGTTGTTTCAAGCTATGACATTTGTGGTCATTTATCGCAGCAGCAAGAAGAAATGAATAGTCAGTGTAAATTAGTTTGTTCAGTGCTTGAATTTTATGTATATATGTATTTATTTATTTTGAGACAGAGTCTCGCTCTGTTGCCCAGGCTAGAGTGCCGTGGCGTCAGCCTAGCTCACAGCAACCTCAAACTCCTGGGCTTAAGCAATCCTCCTGCCTCAGCCTCCCGAGTAGCTGGGACTACAGGCATGCGCCACCATGCCCGGCTAATTTTTTCTATATAGTTTTAGTTGTCCAGCTGATTTCTTTCTATTTTTTTAGTAGAGATGGGGTCTCCCTCTTGCTCAGGCTGGTCTCGAACTCCTGAGCTCAAACGATCCGCCCGCCTCAGCCTCCCAAATGCTAGGATTACAGATGTGAGCTACCGCGCCCAGCCTATTTATTTGTTTTTGAGACAAAGTCTCACTCTGTTGCCCAGGCTAGAGTGCAGTAGTGTCATCATAGCTCACAGCAGCCTCAAACTCCTGGGCTTAAGTGATCCTCCTGCCTCAGTCTCCCGAGTAGCTGGGACTACAGGCGTGCACCACCATGCCCAGCTAATTTTTCTATTTTTAGTAGAGACGGGGTCTCACTCTTGCTCAGGCTGGTCTCAAACTCCTAAGCTCAAGTGATCCTCCCACCTCAGCCTCCCACGGTGCTGGGATGACAGGCGTGAGCCACCGTGCCCGGCCCTCACTGATCTTAGGACACACTCCCCAGCGTAGCCCTCAAAGCCAGCGCTACGGTTTGAATTATCCCCTCCAGAATTCACGTGTGGGGACTTAATGGCCAATGCGATGGTTTTAACAGGTGGAGCATTTAAGAGGTGATCACGCCCTGAGGACCCCTCCTCACGTGAAAGGAATCGAGGCCCTTGTACAAGAGGTTTCAGGACGCCTTCAGCGCCATTTCCCCGGCTCTCTTCTGCCGTGTGGGGACGCAGCGTTCTTCCCTTTTAGAGGACACGGCCACACGGTGCTTGTCTTGCAACAGACACTGACCTTCTGGTACCTTGACCTTGGACTTCTCAGTCCAGACCAGTGAGTAAATGAGTTTCTCTTCTTTATAAATGACCCGGTGGAGGTATTTTGTTCTAGCAGCACAAACAGGCTGAGACAGTCGCGTACCTCCTGCCTCCACCCCTCTGACTTTGTGTCACCTGACACTCCCCATCCCTAAGTCCCTCAGATGCCCCAAGCCCCTTCCACCCTGCTGGCCTTTCCCTGGGGCTGCCCCCAGAACAGCTTTCACCCTGTCCCTCTCCTGGCCGGCTCTGTTCCTCCTCCTCTGGGTTTCAGCATGAGTGTCGCCTCCTCCAGGAAGCCTCTCATGATGCCGCCACCAAGTTTGAGACCCTAGTGGAGATTCTCACGCTGTCCTGGTCTCCCCTTTGGAGAACTTCTCAGAGCTATATATATGATTTAGGGGTCGTCTTATCTGGCTGCCTCCCCCAGGAGCAGAGAATCCAGCCTCTGTTGTATCTGGGCCCTGGTATACAGCGGGTACTTTGATATCAGCAGGGAAGCCCACGAGGGCAGACTTTCCCTCTGCCGGGCGAGGGACGTGTGACCCGCATCACACAGCGCAGCCCCCGGCGTCCTTCCTGCTGTTGCCACGGTCCCCCGGGGGCCCCCTGGCCCCTCCTCAGGACTCCCCGTAATTGAAAGCAAATGTTCCCTCCAGAAGTTTCTCGTATCTGTGTTCATCTTCCGCATGGACTAATTTTATTAAAGTTCCCCAAAGAGAGAATTGTAAATTCATTAGCGCGCATCTTGGACCAGACCCTCCTGTATGCCGGGTAGAAAAAGATTAGAAGTCAGCTGGGCCCAGCGATAATGAAACAGAAGATGCTAGAACATAATTCTTAATTAAACCGTAATGAGATAAGAAGTTGTCGCCGGCTCGTGGGCTTGGCCGGCGTGGCCCGTGTTCCCATCGTAACTCAGTGATTTATGATTTCATCCCTCAAAGATGTAATTAGTTTTTTTCTCCCTTCTTTAAAAAAAAAGTCCTAAACATTATTTAGATTATATGAAAAAAAAAACAAACCTGCGCCACAATTGGGGGTTGTTTTTTTTATCCTGGTGGAATAATAACTTCAATTAAGTTGTTATTATTCAAATGTTGGGGGTTGAGGGAGGAGGGCGTAGGGGAAAATGAAAAGGGGTTGGGGGAGGGGAAAGCGCCTGGCTCTGGCCTGACCCAGCCTCCCGGACGTGGCCCTGGCTGGGGCTCCTGCCCGGGGAGCCCCTGGTCATTTTAAGGACACCCTTTGTGGCAGAGCCTTCCCCAAACCTGAACCTCTGTCTCCCTCTGAACCCCGCAGCTGGTTTGGAGTGGGTGTTGACCCGTGGCAGGTCTCATGGTCTGTGCTACAAGAATATTTGGGGTCTGATTGGGGTCTGATTGGATCCTGCCCGCCGGTCACCAAGTTCTACGCCCAGGACAGGCCTGCGTCTTGTGGGATCTTGGGTGGCAAGTGACAGAGACCACTTCCAGCTGTCTCGAAGGAGAGAGGATACAGTGGTGGGATAAGAGGTAGGACTTACGGAATGGAAGATGCGTTTGAGGCAGCCGTGGACACCAAGGCTGTATTTGACTTCTTCCTGTCCTCATCCCCTCCTCAAAAGGGACCAGGTCCCCACCTTTGGGGACCTCACCATCTACTGGAGGGAAACTGATGTTCAACAAAAAAACAACACAGCAAAATGGGAGACTGGTAGCCGGACAGGGTGAGAGGGGAGCGCCAGGTAGAGAGGAGAGTCCAGAGGTTCGACAGCAGGAACAGCGGTGGGAAGCCGGGGGGCGGGAGTTGGCCTTGGGAGATCCCTGGAGGTTTAAGAAAGTTTTAAAATTGAGATAATTAGCATAGCATAAAATTCCCTCCTTTAAAGTGGACAATTCAGTGGTTTTTAGTGCATTCATAGAGTTGCAGGACCATCACCACTGTATAATATAATTCCAGAACATTCCATCACCCCAAAAAGAAACCCCATCCCCATCAGCAGTCACTCCCCATTCCCTCCCACAGCCCCTGGTGACCACTAATCTGGTTTTTGTCTCTGTGGATCTGCCCGTTCTAGACATTTCATATAAACGGAGTCTCACACTGTGTGTCCTTCTGTGTCTGGCGTCTCTCACTGAGCTGATGTCCTCAGGGTCCATCCACGCTGTGGCCTGTGTCGGAGCCTCGTCCCTTTTCATGGCCAAGTGATATTCCACGTGTGGATGGACCACGTTGTGATTATCCATCGTTGTGTTCATGGAAGTTTGGGTTGGTTTTACATTTTGGCTATTAGGAATCATGCTACTATAAACATTCCCATAGAAGTTTTGGTCCCAATCTGTTTTCAATTCTCTGGGCAGTGGAATTGCTGGGTCCTGTGGTCATTCTATGTTTAACCTTTTCAAGGAACTTCCAAACTGTTTCTCGCAGTGGCTGTGCCATTCTACATTCCTGTCAGCAGTGTACAATGTCTTCTGTTTCACCACATCCTCGCCAGCAGTTGTGATTGTATGTTTTGCGTGTTTTTGCTGTTTTAGTTCTGTGTGACGTTGCTCCCATGGCTGCGGCGGGTTTTGAGTCTGCAGGGACAGCTCAGATTGAAGCAACGAAGCCAAGTGGGCTCCGGGATGGGATGTGACTTGCAAGGACCCCCAGCTCTCTGTCACCCTTCTGCCCAGAGTCCCATCTGAGGGCTCCCGCAGTGGGAGGGAGGGGGTTAAGCTGCCCCAGACATTCCAGAGCTGGGAAACTTCAGCTGGGCCCCCAAACACAGAAAGCTTTGCTATTCAGGAGGTTCATTCAGCCATTGCCCTGTTTGAATAGGGCCAGGCTACTTGCAGACAAAGCCCCAAGACCGAGTGGCCTCATGCATTCCTTTGTAGGGTCCCGCTGCGCTTGCTCCTGTTGTCTGGGGGGCTGCGGGCCGGGCCTGCTCAGGCTGCCCAAACCCTATGTCTGTAGCTACTCCATTGTCTGCCCTGATTGAAATGCAAAGAGAAAATTAGAATTCCCTGCTTCCTTTCCCCTGCTTTCCTCTGGATTTTAATGAATTCAGCCCTTACAGGCTGAGGAGGTGAAGAAAATGGCTTTTGATATATTTTCTTTCTTAAAAAGAGAACTATTTTCATTTCCAGGATGGTCTTCCCATTGAACTTGAGTCGGCAAGCTGTTCCTCCAAAGTCGAGTGGTCTGGGCAGCTCCCGCCCGATTTCGGGCTGGTTTGCCGGCAAACTCTGCCAAGTGACTTTTCCTTTTGAATCACAAAGAGATTTTGCAGAGCTGTATCTGCTTTTTGAGGCAGATAACCATAAAAATAAATAAGCAGGAAACAAAATTACGTTCATGAAAGTTTGCCTGCCCAAGGACTTGAATTCGGGCCAGTTGTACTTAAGAAAAAGGGGGCTGAGGTCTGGGGCCACACCACCCTGGATGCGTCTGCTCTCGGACGCTGGGCAGGGTCAGGCCTGGTTAGTACTTGGATGGGAAGAAAAGGGGAGAGGAGAAGGGCCAGAAACCTCCCCTCCCGCGCGTTCACTCTGTGGTTGGCTCTTTTTGATTGCCGTATAATATTCCATTATTTTATGGACTATATATTCCAGAATATTCCAAGTTGTAAACTAAAAATAAAATCCTACGCCCCCTGGCTGACCGAATGGATCCCCTCTGAGCCAAGGAAACCCAAGGAAAACCTTAAAACTGAGTTCCCAGCAATGAAGGGAAGGGAGGCTGCATACGCCTCATTAATCCCTCTCCCTTTTACAGTTTAGCTACAATTTGACCTGCATTAATGGTAAAAAAAAAAAAAAACAGATCCTAAGACTGACAAAACAGATTCCTTGTGACAATAAGATGCTAAATTACTAACAGGACCTGAAGTCATGAAGGGCAGAGTTTATATCACCCCATAGGCCACCAGTTTGCTTAACGGATAGCTTCAGTCAGCATGCTGTAGCTTGTCTCTGATGAACAGACTTCCTTGTCTTACAACATTCCAAGCCTTTAGACAAAGCTTCATTTATTTAACCAGTTACAAATCAAAGAATTTTTGAACCCGCCTATACGCTGTAAGCACCCACTCTGAGATGTCCCACCTTTTTGGGCCAAATTGATATATGCCTTCCGTGTATTGATTTATGATTTAACCTGCGATTCCTGTCTCCCTAAAATGTTTAAAACCAGGCCAGGTGCAGTGTGGCTCACGCCTGTTATCCTAGCACTCTGGGAGGCCGAGGAGGGGAGGATTGCTCGAGGTCAGAAGTTTAAGACCAGCTTGAGCAAGAGCAAGACTTCATCTCTACTAAAATTAGAAAAAATTAGCTGGGATTACATGGTGATGCACACCTGTAGTCCCAGCTACTCAGGAGGCTGAGGCAGGAGGATCGCTTGAGCCCAGGAGTTGGAGGCTGCGGTGAGCTATGATGATGCCACTGCACTCCAGCTTGGGCGACAGAGTGAGACTCTGCCTCAGAACAAATAAAATGTGCAAAACCAAACTATAACCTGACCACCTTGGGACCACTTACTCAAGATTTCTTGGGTGTGGCTCCCCAGGCCAAGGGCACACACACTGGCTCAGAACAAACCTCTTTCAATTATTTTACAGAGTTTGGGTTGTTTGTTTGTTTGTTTTTTTCCTGTTAACGAAGGCTTTGGACAGGAATGGTCATTGTAGCTTTAGTCCCAAGCCAGAAACAACCCAAATGCTTGTCAGCACCAGGGGGGGTGGATAAAGTGTGATATATTCATGCGATGGAATAGTACACAGCGATGACAAGCTGGAGCCACACAAGAGCAACGTGCGCCTGCGTGCACGAATCTCATCATGATACGGGGTCAGAGGCCAGACCCCAGAGAGAACGTGTGACATGATTTCATTCACAGGAAGCTCAAGAACAGGCAAAACTAGCTGATGGTGATAGGAACTAACTGTGGTTCTGCTGGGGTGGGAGTATTGATGGGATAACCTGCCAGGGAACATTCTAGGGTGTGGAAGCTGTGAAAGTTCTATACCTTGATCTGGGTGGGTGATCCCTGCAGGTAGATTGATATAAAAATTCTCCTGGCTGTGTACTTTGGCCACATGCAAATTATACCTCTGATTTTTTTTTTTTTTTTTTTTTTTAGGGTGAGGGGAAGCTAGCAAGGGTTAGGGTGCTATTCAGGATGTTAAGGACACAGCACCCAGCTGAGTCTTCTTTTTCTCTTCTGTAAGAGACAGAGTCTCTCTCTGTCACCCAGGCTGGAGTACAGTGGCATCATCATAGCTCACTGCAGCCTCCAACTCCTGGGCTCAAACGATCCTCCTGCCTCAGCCTCCCGAGTAGCTGGGACTACGGGTGCCACCACCACGCCCAGCTATTTTTTTTCTATTTTTTGTAGAGACAGGGTCTTGCTCTTGCTCAGGCTGGTCTCCAACTCCTGGCCTCAAGTGATCCTCCTGCCTCGGCCTCCCAGAGTGCTGGGATTACAGGCGTGAGCCGCCACGCCCAGCCCCTCCAAGGTTTTTAATTCAAAATATTCATCATACCAGGCAACCATATTTTGGAAATTCCCTGAGCTCCTCCAGGCCCACCCTGTTGACCTCGTTTGACTTTAATGACCTGCTTAAAAACTATCCCCAAATACAGTCACCTTTGGAGGTACTGGGGGTGGGGGTTAGGGCTTCACCATATGAATCTGCAGGGCGTGGGAGACACAGTTCAGCCCGTAGCACCCTTAACTCAATGTAGAACTAGAAGACGGGCCCAGGTGAGGGGTGGAGAGAATCATGGTGGCAGAACTGCCCCCGAAGTGCCATTTGTGGTTAGCGTTAGTAAGGCAGTGTTGCGGTGCATGGAACTGGCTCAGGACGGCTGCATTATCCCCTAAAGTCTGGTGTGGTGCACAGGCTGCAAGCTGGGCCCCAGCGGAACTGCTGAGCCAACAGGTGCGAGTCCGGCACGCGCTCCAGCCCTCCTGTCCCTCTCCCTCCCCGTCCCTCCTCCTCCCAAGTGCCGGGAGCCAGCGTCCAGCTCCCCTACCCGGTCTGAGCCGTATGGACATTAAAACTGTCCTTTGGAGGAAGGGGCATGTTATCAGCCTTCCCAGGCCCCCTTACCCTAATAAATCTGAGTTGAATGATGGGGCCAGTGGGTTTGCAGCTGTCTACACTGTCCCCGAATGCCACACTCTCTCGCTGGGCCTTGCGTCAGCTCTGCCTCATTCCAGACAAAACCTTTCCCCGCAGCCCCCCTGCTACCCCCAGAAGATCCCAGAATCCTATTCACTGTGCACCTCGGTGCAGCCATTCCTGACACCCTGCCATCGATGTGCCCACTGCCACTTGGGCCCCACCTGGTAGAGTTCTCACCCCCCAGAACTGAAACGGCTGCCGTTGTCTGTCTTCCCCACTCACTACCAAACCCTACGAAGCCGAGGGATATGTTGTGTTCACTTTTGAATCTCTGTTGCCTAGTGGCTTGTTCGATGTCGTGAAGACTCTAGGGCCAGAACACCCAGTTCAAATCCTGGCTCTGCTATTCCCTGGCTGTGTGACCTCAGGAAAATTACTTAAATTCTCTGGGCCCCAGCTTCCTCGTGTGCAAAAATGGGGATTATAACACTACCTTGTCAGCGCAGTCTGAAGTATTACAAGTAGCCACTCAGTAAATGAGAGCTGGGTTTTTTTGGGGGTGGGGGGTGGGTTTTTTTTTATGATAGTGATATGGCCCTGGGAGAAATATTAATAGCACAGTTAGCAAGATGAAGCTCTGCCTCATTCTTTTTTTTTTTTTTTTTTTTTTTTGAGACAGAGTCTCGCTCTGTTGCCCGGGCTAGAGTGCCGTGGCGTCAGCCTAGCTCACAGCAACCTCACACTCCTGGGCTCAAGCGATCCTCCTGCTTCAGCCTCCCGAGTAGCTGGGACTACAGGCATGCACCACCATGCCCGGCTAATTTTTTCTATATACATTTTTAGCTGTCCATATAATTTTTTTCTATTTTTAGTAGAGATGGTGTCTCACTCTTGCTTAGGCTGGTCTCAAACTCCTGAGCTCAAGCAAGCCTCCCGCCTCGGCCTCCCAGAGTGCTAGGATTACAGGCGTGAGCCACCGCGCCCAGCCTCTGCCTCGTTCTTGAAGGCTACTTCTCTCTGCCCGTGGGGAACTGAGTCCCCAATAGCAGGACATGGATAGAAGCCTTTCTTTTAGTTTTTAAATTCATTTATAATTATGCAATTACTATATAAATGCATTTTCTGTCATAAAAACAGAGACACTGTCAGGTTTTAGTCTGACATGTCAGTTCTTAGCGCGCTCATGGCCAAAGAATGACCAGACACACCCAAGTAAGGCAAGCACGGAAAGTTAGGGTTACAGAGCAAGAGCAAGGTACGGTTTAGCGAGTGTGATACGTATGCCACAGGTGACAGCCAGACCCACTGTCACAGCAAAGGGAGAGCAAGGGGGAGGGCGCAGAAGACGGGCTGGTTTCGGTCTGCGTCTTGTTTTATAGTGCCCGGACTGGAACCCGCCTGTGGCTCAGACGTCACCATGGAACTGCTTTGATTGGGCAGTTGGGAGTTGCGTGACCTGAGTCTTAACTGCGCGTGCGGGTTGTTCTAGGTCAATTTCTGGACTCTATCGTATCTGATGCGGGTTGGCCCGTGGGCTGGAGAGTCCTCTGCATTCTTCTGCAGCTGGCGTGCTAAGTTATTTTTTATTATTTTTATTTTTTTGAGACAGAGTCTCACTCTCACCCAGGCTAGAGTGACGTGGCATCAGCCTAGCTCACAGCAACCTCAAACTCCTGGGCTCAAGCGATCCTCCTGCCTCAGCCTCAGAGTAGCTGGGACTACAGGCATGCACCACCATATCCAGCTATTTTTTTTTCCTATTTTTAGTTGTCCAGCTAATTTCTTTCTGTTGTTAGTAGAGACGGGGTCTCGCTCTTGCTCAGGCTGGTCTTGAACTCCTGAGCTCAAGTGTTCCTCCCGCCTTGGAAGATTTGGCAAAACTCACTTGAAAATCCATCTGGGAAGGTGCCTTGTATCCTGGATAGATCTTTACCATCATCTCAGTATTTCCTAAGATTATTCACTTTTTTTATAATGTGGGTTGATTTCGATATTTTCTTAGGTTTTTTAAAAAACTGATCACTTTACACATTTTGTGGTATAAAATTAAATACACATAGAATACTCTCATCCTTTAAAATATCTCCTCCTGGTCGGGCACAGTGGCTTACGCCTGTAATCCTAGCACTCTAGGAGGCCGAGGTAGGAGGATCCCTTGAGGTCAGGAGTTTGAGACCAGCCTAAGCAAGAATGAGACACCATCTCTACTAAAAATAGAAAAATTAGCCAGGCGTGGTGGCCCACAACTGTGATCCCAGCTACTCAGGAGGCTGAGGCAGGAGGATCGCTTGAGCCCAGGAGTTTGAGGTTGCTGTGAGCTAGGCTGATGCCATGGCACTCTGGCCTGAGCAACACAGCAAGACTCTGTCTAAAAAAAAAAAAAATATATATATATATATATATATACATATATACATATATATATATATATATCTCCTCCATAGAGTGATTGGTAACCCAGCATCGCTACTGTTTTTTCTTTGTGCCTCCTGTCATCCTGCCAGAGTTCTGCCTCTTTTATGGGTGTTTCCAAAGATGCAGGTTTTTAGATTATTATTTTGTTGTTGCTGCTGCTGTAGGTTCCCATCTCATGAATTTCTGATTTCCTTAATAATGTTTTCTCTTAACTTTCCTTGAGTTTATTTGTTTTTTTGTACATGGTTGAGTTGAAAGCTTAAGTAGTTTGTTTTCTGTTATTTTCCCTCATAAATCCGTATAAGGCTATGAATTTCTCTCTGAGTACGACTTTGGCTGCTTATTTAACTTCATTGCCCCCCACCCGACCTCTGCTGCCATAAGTGCACTTAAGACTTTAAAATTTACCTCTGAGCACACTTTTAGTTGCCTCTCACATTTTAATTTGCAGTGGTCTCATTCATTTCTAAATATTTTGAAATTTGTTTTGACTTACCTTTAACTCATTATTTAACATTTCCAGTTATGTGCATTTGAGAAGCCATAGGTTACCCTTGATTTGCAATTCTATTGCACTGTGGCTGAGTGATTCTGTGTGGGCTTCCCTTTGCGGTCTACCGCATGGTCTGTTTTTGTGATGGCTGCAAGTGTTTGGACAGAATGTCTGTTTTTTGTGGGGTACAAAGCCCCATATATAGGTATTTCATCCATTTGCTATTGCATTATCTCCTCAAGATCCTATGATTTTTGTGTTCTTGGTCTTTCAGTTTCTGAAAGAGTTGACTTCAGTCCCCCAGCACGACTATGATTCTATTACTCCTTGTGGATGTTTTTGTTTTAAACGTTTAAGGCCATATTGTTAGGGTTAGGGCATGTATTTATTGAGGGCATTTGTGTTTTTCAGAGAACTAGGAGGTTTGGGCCTCTGACACATCACTGGGGTGGGGTTTTGGTCCAGGTTCTATGTCTCCCAGTCTGGGGCTGCCATGTGAGGCCAAGGTTGACCACAGGAAGGCATAGCTTACAGACGCCTTGACTCTCCCTCTTTAAGGCCAAAGGAGAGGGACAGATCTGGGCCTAAGTGCAGGTTCCACCATTTACCATCTTTGTGATCTTGGGGACTGAGACTGACCTCTTTGAGCCTCAGTTTTCTCATCTGTCTAATGGCACATTGTTACAAGGATTAAAGAAGACTGCATGAGCTAAACATACAGTAAGCACTCAATAAATGGGGATCGATATTATAGCACCTGTGATAGGACCAAGGCAGCTGGAAAGGCTCAGTCTCAGCCGGGCGCGGTGGCTCACGCCTGTAATCCTAGCACTCTGGGAGGCCGAGGTGGGTGGATCGCTCGAGGTCAGGAGTTCGAGACTAGCCTGAGCAAGAGTGAGACCCCATCTCTACTAAAAATAGAAAGAAATTATATGGACAACTAAAATATATATATACAAAAAATTAGCCGGGCATGGTGGTGCATGCCTGTAGTCCCAGCTACTCGGGAGGCTGAGGCAGGAGGATTGCTTGAGCCCAGGCGTTTGAGGTTGCTGTGAGCTAGGCTGACGCCACAGCACTCACTCTAGCCCGGGTAACAGAGTGAGACTCTGTCTCAAAAAAAATAAATAAAAAAAAAAAAAGAAAGAAAGGCTCAGTCTCGGTGATCATGTCTGTGGGTTAAGGCATTTTCTTAGGGGCCCCTTCTTCCAGGAAGTTGTGTGCTATCACCTGCCCCCGCCATATATCCATGAGCACCCCAAGGGCTGAAGGTCACACACACACACTGACTTTCCCAGAAAGGTTCTTTTTGACCCGTTCCCAGTAAGGAAGACAAGATAGGTACTATTCAGAAACTTCAGCCTCAGTGGACTTGGGGATTGGCTAGAGTGATGGACAGCAGGCTTAGGCAGCCCAGAGAAGGGGAAGATAAGGGATATCTTCTTAAAGGGGCTTTTAGTATTGGGCCTTGAGGATTAAACAGAAGTTCTCTGAACAGCATACCCTGTTGGTAAAGTCTTGGGTGATTCAAGTAGGACTAGGCTTGGGTTAGAGTTGTCTTTTCTGTCCCACACTTTGTCACTAAGGAGAGCTTCCTTCTCCCCTACTTCTTGAATTCAGAACTCAGAGGCTACTAAATGTAGTCTTACATGATTGTTCTCCATCTTTTTTCTCTTTTCTGTCTGCCTTTCCCACTGCCCCACACAGGGAGAATGGAGGACTTTTCCCTCGCCAGCTTGGCTGCCACTTCCACTGGCCCTCCCTCTTCAGTGTCCTTCCTGACTCCCCCTTATCAGATTAGTCATTCTATTACCCATCTTATTAAAAAGAAAAAATCCTCCACCTGTAACGTGTCTTATCCCACTTTTCTGATGTTGTGTGTACTTTCTCTTTTTCTCAATTGCACTTGCCTGATATTTATCTACTTTTGGTGTTTTCAATGAAAGTTTCTGATATTTTAGTGCAAAATAATCATGGCAAAGATGCCCAATTAAGAGTTATTTCCAGTTGCATCTTTATTTTCTTTCTATTTGGGTTTATTCTATTTTTTCTAGATATTTGAATCGAAAGTGTGGTTCATTTATTTTTAAAAGTTATTTAAAATTTTTCTTGTTTTATTATAAATGTATTCAAGGCTATGAATTTTTCTCTGAGTACTACTTTGGCTGCATCCCACAGGTTTCATTACATAATCTCCTATGCGAACTGCTGAATTTTAAAAACTTTGTAACATTCATGTTGATTTTTTCTTTAACTCATGCCTTATTTAGAAATGTGTTATAAAATTTCCCATTGTAGGTCTTCCCAGGAGAGGCTAATCTACCCCTCTGAGCCAAGACCAGGATATCTTAATACTTGTTTGTTAGAATTTGTGAAGGTCTCACTGCTGATTTTTTTTTTTTTTTTTGAGACAGAGTCTCACTGTGTTGCCCAGGCTAGAGTGAGTGCCGTGGCGTCAGCCTAGCTCACAGCAACCTCAAACTCCTGGGCTCAAGCGATCCTCCTGCCTCAGCCTCCCGAGTAGCTGGGACTACAGGCATGCGCCACTATGCCCGGCTAATTTTTCTATATATATATTTTTAGTTGTCCATATAATTTTTTTCTATTTTTAGTAGAGACGGGGTCTCGCTCTTGCTCAGGCTGGTCTCGAACTCCTGACCTTGAGCGATCCACCCGCCTCGGCCTCCCAGAGTGCTAGGATTACAGGCGTGAGCCACCGCGCCCGGCCCTCACTGCTGATTTTTATAAATGTTCCATGTATTTGAGAACTTGGGGCAGGAGAGTATATAGGGTTTGATAAACCTATTTGACTAAGCTTATTAATAGGGTATCATATCATATATATATATATATATATTTTTTTTGACTCCTTGGTATGTTGGTTTCTAAAACAGGTAACTCCCTTCTTTCCTAGCCTGGGCCCCTGCCCTCACCAAGACCACCCCTTCTCTGTGGTCTTGGGGGGGATCTTTTCTCTCATCTCTGGCTCCTATCCCAGAGGGGTAGGGGACTCAGGCAAGGGTATAGACATAAAATGGTTCACCCTCTGTCCCCCAGCATGTGACTCAGGCTCAGAATATGGGTCCAGCCATTGAGCGTGGGGAGAAAATAGTGCTCCTGACCCCCTGCTTCCCTGCGTGGAGTCAGTTCCTCCCCGGCCCTCTGGAGAAGGCGGCACAGGGTGGTTTTCGGGGCTGCGGGTGTGACTGGCCAGGTGACAAATCCCAGCTCCACGTCAGACTCATTGTGTGACTGTGGGTTGGTGCCTGCCCCCTCCTGTGCCTCAGTTTCCTCTCTCAGAGCGCCTGGCCACGGTCACTATTATAATGAGAACACGAGGCAGCCCCTACAGGGTGAGGGCTTGGGTTCAGGGTTCAAATCTTGGCCTGGCCAATTGCTGTGTGATCTTGGACAAGCAACACCACCTCTCTGGGCCAACTCGGCAAACATCAGCTCCCCAGCACCCCCCCCGCCCCGCCCCAGGGATGAGACGGGGGACAGGTAGGGCCACAACAAAGACTCCACGATGGGGTCGGACGATCTTCCTTTAATACAAAGTCGATATATCTACATACACAGAGGTGGGAAAACCACCCAGCTGCTTCCTCTTGAATAAAGTGTTGAAAGGAACCGCAGATCTGCTCTTGTACAAAGAAAAAAACTCACTTGCTCAGGGTGGGGGGGGTCCCCCAAATTGCCCCATAGTCCCAGGGAAAAAGGGTCCCTGATGCGGGGCAGCACACGGCCACTTTCCCTTACGTCGGCCCTCTCGTCGGGGGCCGGAGACGGGAGCTCGGGCTGCCGTGGCGGGGGGTCCACGGCCCCACCCTCAGAACTATCCTTGATATGTCTGAAAATTTAATTTAGAAAAAATGAAAAGGAGGAAAAAAAAAAAAAAAAAAAGCAAAAAGAAACCAGGAACAAAAGGACGTCCCGTTCTTACGCGTGAGCGGGCCACAACTTCTGACGCTGGGACGAAACAAAAAGCCAGGGACAGCCGTGGGCCCGGTACACACACTTGCGAACGGAGCTGTCACAAACAAGGACGTTTCCTACCGCGAAAAAACAGACTGTCTTTGAACAGAATGTGAATAAGCAAAGTTGTTCCTTGTAAATTCGGTGACTGGCAAGTCTTTTGTTTGTTTCTTCTTTTGAAAAAAAAAATGGAAAAAAAATACACTATTTAAAAAAAAAAAAAAATGTCATGGGGTACGGTTACACGGAGAGTTTTAAAAGAAAGCTGGAATCTGTCCCCCCAGCCCAGACCTCCAGGCTGCAGGGCAGGGAGGAGCCTCCCAGGTCCCCGGGGAGGACCAGGGGTCAGTCCACGGTCTGCACCCCGCCCTCCTCTGCTTCGGGGGCGCACCCCTGTTTGCTCACCTTCCCCCCACCCCCCACCCCGGAATCTCTTGTTTTGGAATCGGAAGGAAATGAGGAATGTGCCAAGTATTTGAAGGCAGGCGGCCGGTGCCAGGGAGGTCGCTGGGTCGGCCGGGGCGTGCGGGGGGGCTCGAGGGGCTGCGTCGTCCCCAGAGACTGCTCAGAAACGCAGCCGCCACCTCCTCCTCTTCCTGCCCTGCCCGCTGCGGTTCCAGGCCTCCAGGGGTCTGCCCGGGAGGGGCAGAGGCATCCAAGGCCAGTGGTGTCGGGCCGGGGGCGGGGGGACCATGGCTTTAGGTTGCATAGTGGTCAAAGCTTCCAAGGTACTCCAGCGCCGCCTGGTAACAGAACTGGTATTCGTCCTGCGGGAGCAGAGGGGAAGGGTGTGCCCCGTCAGTACCTCCCTAGCTCTAACGCCTCCCAGGGCTCCCTACTGCCCTCAGGAACAAGCCTCTCTCAGGGCAGAAGACCATTTCAGCCCCTAGATCCCTCTGGGGGGGGGGGAGGGGGAGGGTCCCCAAATGCAGTGAGCGGTGACACACCTCCCTGCCCGCCAGGGGGACCTATTCATGTCTTGGAGCAATCCCTCCATTGGGAATTGCTCTCTCTGGGCCTCAGTTTCCCCATCTATACATTGGCTGGACTTCAGACTCTGTGGTCGGGAGGCAGGGTCCAGGCTGAGTCACAAAGTGGCTGTGACTCTGGCACCGCAATGGACCCATCTCTGTCCACTCCAAGGGACATGTCTTAGCTTTGGACTTCAGTCCGTTATGGTGTTAAAAGGGGCTGACTCGTCCCCTTCCGGCCCAAAGTGGGAGGCGACTGTGGCCCTTCCACCCACAATGACCCCGAGGGTCCAAAGTGGCTGTGCCCATCTCGCAGAGGAGGACACTGAGGCCTGGCTGCCTCCCGCCCGTACCTCCGTCTGCACCATGGCCGGCCGCTGGGTGCGCAGCATCTTCACGGTCTGGAAGATGTCCACCACGCCCTCGTACCGCATCCGCTCCAGCACGATGCTGAGCGTGATGAAGACGCCCGTCCTGCCCACGCCGGCGCTGTCGGGTGACGGGAGACAGCGGGTCAGGGGCGGGGGCCCCAGAGCCCCGACATTCCCCCAAACCCAACTGCCCCAGCCCTAGGGCTGGCTCCACCATGCCTCAGTTTCCCCAGCCGGACGCCAGGCGGGGCCCAGGGAGGGGCTCACCTGCAGTGGACAGAGATGGGGCCGTCCTGGCCGAACTGCTCCTTGGTCTTGTGCACTTGGCCGATGAAGTCGATGAAGCCCTCCCCCGACTTTGGCACGCCCTGCTCTGGCCAGTCCGTGAACTGGAACTGCCGGACGGTCCGGGACTGGCCGTCCTGGGACGGGGAGAGCCAGGCCTTGCGATCAGCGTAAGTGGCGGCCACGGCTCACCCTGACGACCCATCATCCCTCACCATCTACTGGCATTTCTCTCTACCGAGGTGCCAACGCCTTCTCCTCACTGTCACCATCCAATGACGCCATTGCCACTCCCCACGTCTCCGATCCCAGCCACCCTGCCCAACGTGACATCCAACACCACCATCCTCCATCCTTGCCCGGCTTGTTCTCTGCCACCATGACCCTCTGTCATCCCTGTAGCCTGACCCAACCCCACCCCTCCCATCCCCCATCACTGACTCCTCGTCAGCTTCTGCAACCCAGCACGGCCGGCGGCGCCACTGGACTATAGCCCTGACCCCGGTCGGCCCGGGGCCGTGACACTCCCCTCGACCCACGTGCTGGTCAGCAGCGAGCGGCCAACTGGTCGACGCACTCCTCTTCCCAGCCTGCCATGCCCGAAGGTGGTGCATTCACGTCTGCCTCCAACCAGGGAGCCCAGTCCCGAGTCCAGCGGTAGGTCCCCGCACTCACCCGCGCGTCCGTGACCTTGAACTCTCGCAGAATGTACTGGGGCATGTTGTATTCTGCCATCGGGTCCACCACAAAGTACTGGTATCGGGCAGAGCGCTCGGCTGGCCAGTACTGGTGACACTTCTCCTGCCGAGGACACGGTGGCCACAGTCAGCTCTGTCTGAGCCCCAGCCTGGCTCCCGCCCGGTCCCCCCCAAACACCGCGGGCCCTGGCTCACCCGGCCCATCTCCCGCAACTTGGTAAGCATCACCACGATCGTCGAGTTGTTCTCCCACAACATGCGCCAGAAGTCCTCCGTGGTCTCCGCCAGCGGCCCCTGTGTTGCGATGTAGGCCTTTTGCTGCCTGCGAGGGGGGGCGTGTGAGCGCAGGGCTGGCGGCAGCCCCAGCCCCACCCTGGACTCCACCGTAGCTACCCCCGGCACACACCCCATCTCCCTCCCGATGATCCCACTCCGCACACGGGGACGCTGTCACACTCCTTGATGAACCTGTAGGAGTGTCCCCAACATCCCCTCACTTCCGGCCTCTCCCTCCAACTGCTGTTACGATAGTCAAAAATGTCCCCGGACACCAACTATCCCCTGGGTGGTAGAACTGCCCCAACTGAGAACCACTGATACTGAAGGACATATGGAACCACATTATGGACAGCAGCCATCAGTTAAGTACACATCTGAAGATTTCCCTCCACCCAGCCCTGACTACCGAGGGCTGGTGGTGTCTCTGCAGCTCTGTCTCCCCCAAGACTGGCTGTCTCTTGCAAACAGGGATGGGATCCTTCCGGAGCCCCGGAGGTGGCCACGGCAAGGTACCTGTAGCCATCAATGAAGCTGGCGTTGATGTAGTCGGAGCCCTCCACGCCCCGGATGGGCTGCAGACAGACCCGCGTGCTCTCGTAGGGCATGATGTTCACCAGGCGGTTCTTGAACTTGTTACAAGGCAGATTGGCACTGATGAAGCGTGACGTGTGGGCCTTGGAGTTGGCCAGCCGCTGCGGGGACAAGGGGGCCGCCATTGGGACGGGGAGCACTGGGGTTTTGGCTGGAGTGCTTGTCCCCAGTGCTTGGGGCGAGCCTGATCTCCAGCGCCTAGGGCCTCCTCCGCCCCGCCCACGACAGCCTCCGCCCCGCCGGAACCTTGAACTCGAGTTCCATGCCGGTGACGTGCTCGCCGGGCTCGACCTGCGCCAGCTTCTGGATGTAGGCGTACAGGCTGCGGGCGGGCACCTCCGTGTTGCCGCAGCCCACGGCCTCCAGCAGGGCCTCGTGGATGAAGCTGTACTGGTCCTCGGTCTGCACCATGTAGTTGCGCTGGGACCGCATGAGCGTCACGTGGCCGTACACGTCCACCGTCTTCTCCGGCTTGATGCGCTCCAGCATGGCGTCGATGACGATGAAGCAGCCCGTGCGGCCCACGCCAGCGCTGCGGGGACGGCCATGTGGCTTTCAGGGGGCGCGGGGGCCGGGGCGGGGGGCCGGGGCGGGGGGACCTACCTGCAGTGGACCACGACGGGGCCGGCGTCGGGCGGGTTGCAGGTCTTGACCCTCCGCAGGAAGGCCAGGAAGGGCGTCGGGTACTCGGGCACGCCGTGGTCTGGCCACGCGGTGAACTGGAACTGGCGCACCTCGCGCTTCTCGCTGGAGCCGTTCTGGGGAACCACAAGGGTGGCGCCTGTCACCACGGCCCGCCACCCACACGTCGAGGACGTCCAAATTCACACTGCCAAGCCACCACGTCCTGCAAGGCCTGCTCAGTGTCTGGCCGCCCCCCACCGGGTGTTTCCATGTGGGAGGGGGTCTCGCGGGTGCCTCCCACCCAGCGTGGCCAACACTGTGCCAGCTTCTTCCCAAGCCGGCTCGCCCCGCTCGGCTGAGGGCAGCTCTGTCCTTCCAGGCGCTCTGGCTGACCTTGGGAGTCACCCTCAACTCCATCCACCCCACACTCCGCACCCCAGACAGTACTGGCGGCTCTGCCTGCAACATATGTTCCAAATCCACCTGCTGCTTCCCCTCCATGGAGGCTGTCCTGGTCCCCGGCTCCCGCCCTCACCCCTCACAGTCCGTCCTCCCCCCCACCGGCTGCCATCAGAGGGTGCCTGTAAGTCAAGACCTGTCCCTTCTCTGTCCATAACCCTCCAGGGCTCCCATCTCCCTTGGGGTCAAAGCCCAAGTCCTCCCCAGGACCCACCAGGCCCTGCACAACCTGCCCTGTCCCCTCCTCCCTCTGCTTCAGCTGCACGGGCCCCCTCGCTGTGGCTCCAATACACCAGATATAGTCCTGCCCCAGGGCCTTTGCACAGCCCATTCCCTCTGCCTGCGTCTCTGCCTGAAATGCTGTTAAGATCTCCCCACGCTACCCTCTTCTAGGTCCCCTGACATACCCTCTCTTCTCCTCTGCTTTATTTTTCTCCTTCTACGAGTGAAATTTCCTGTCATTTCACATTTGTTGTCTGTCTCGTGCACTAGACCGTAAGCCCCACAGGGCAGGACATTTTGTCTGTCTTGGTCCTTGCTGTGTTCAGGTCAGGGAGCGACACATAGCACGTGCTAGCGTGTGTGAATGAACCAAGAATTCTTACTCCCTCCTGTCCAGCTACACATCTGCTGGCACTTGAGCCAAGTGTGTGGTTGATGTTGGACGACCAGGTGGGGTATTGGGGGTACAGCATGGGACCGACAGCACCTGCCCTCCTCATTGTGGCAGTAACAAATGTGCCCAGACGTTGCTCAATGTCCCCTGGATGGCAGAATTGTCCCAATTCAGAACCACTGACATACAGGAATAGATGGAACTGCCTTATGGACAGCAGCCATCAGTTAAATACCTATCTAAGGATACTCTCCACTCCAGCCCTGACTTCCTGGGGCTGCCAGTGTCTGTCCAGCTCTGACTGCAGACTCCTTGAGGGCAGGGCTGGGATCCAGCTGAGGCCCCATCACAGGCCCAGGCCGGGAGAGGCCAGAGGACGAGGAGGCAATGAGGACATGGAGTACGATTGAAGGGAAGAGGACAACAGGTTCACGGCCAAGCTGGGCTCTGTCCTCCGGACAAGCAGTGTCCCCTCTGAGCCTCAGTTTCCCCATCCATGAAGCAGGCTCTGTGAGAATGGGGTCAGCCCGGGTGGACACACACGGTTTTTTCTCTGTCCCGCGGGGAGCTCCCTGGGCAGAAGCCGGGGCCCTCTGTTCCCTTCCCAGCACGCTCCCCACTGCCACCCCCGGCCCAGCCCCACCTTGTGCAGGGAGAACGTCCTGACGCAGAACGTGGCCAGCTCGATGGTGTCCAGCAGCGTGACCTGGATGAAGCCGTAGGTCTCCGTGCCTCTGCCGGGCCAGTACTGATCGCACTTGATCTGCGCCGGGCGACAGAACGGGCGTGAGCGTGGCCGACCCCAGGTGGGGGCTCCCCGGGGGCGTGGGGTCCGGGCCTCACCCGTGACTTCTCCTCCAGCCGCGTCATCATGACGATGGTGGCCGACCGCTGCTCCCACACCATACGCCAGAAGTCCCCGAAGGTCTCGGGCAGCGGCCCCTGCGTGGCGATGTACGCGTTCTGCCGCCGGTAGCCGTCCACGTAGTTGGCGTTGATGTAGTCACTGCCCACGATGCCTGCGGCCGGGCGAGAGCCAGGGGTCCGCTGGGGGCTCCTCCCACTGGGCCGGCTCTGCCGGGCCTGCCCCTTCCTGGAAGCTCCCTCGGAGAGCCCCAAGTGTCCCCACGGCGACTGCGGGGCATGTGCTTCCCGGTGTCTCCCCCTCAGCACTCTTGCCATTTAAGCCCAGGTCGTCCTCTGGGGAGGGGCCGTCCTGGGCACTGCAGGTGCTGAGCAGCGTCCCTGCCCCCACCCACCCCGTGCCAGGAGCTCCCCCAGTGTGACAACCCACAACGTCCCGAGACATCGCCAAACGTCCCCTGGGTGGGAGAACTATTCTGATGGAGCCCCGCTGGCATAGAAGAACAGAGGGTGCCAAGTGATAGACAGCAGCCATCAGTTAAATACATATCAAAAGATGCCCAGCGGCCTCCACCTGATTTTACGTCCAGAATCAGGCCTCGGCGGCCAAGAGGAGGTCTGTGCGTGTCGCATGGCGTGAGGAAGGGCCCGTCAATCCCGGGGCAGTACCTTCGATGGGCTGGAGGATGACACGGGAGTGGTCGTAGGCGATGACGTTGGCGTAGCGGTTCTTGGGCTTGTTCACTTCCAGGTTGGAGTGTTCCCAGGTGAACTGCTGTCCGGGGTCGATGGACTACGGGGGGAGGAGAGGCAGGTGGGGGACGCGGTCGGTGCCTGGGAGCGCGGGGCGAGGGCAGCGGGGGGCGGGGGCCGCTCACCTCATACTCCTGGGAGAGTCTGAGGCTGTCGTTGGCCTTCAGGCGCTCCGTGTGCTCCGCCATGTCGGCGATGGGGATGGGCGGGTGGCTGAGCATGCCTGCGGGAGACAGGGCCCGCCGTGTGGGCCGTCACGGGGGCGGCCGGGGCGGGGGGCGGGGGTGCTCTACGAGTGTGAGTCTGTGACGGACAGACGCGCTGCAGTTAGAAGGGGTGGCCGGGGGTGGCTCAGCGGGAGGGGAAGACTCGGGGCGGCTCCCGTCGGGGCCGGGCGTCTGAAGGTGGCAGGTTCGAGGCTGCCCCGGGCAGAGCCCGACACCCACGGAGGCGGGGGCTCGGATCGGGATGTTGGCCTGTCCTGGTGCCCCCAACCCAGCTGGGGGCAGAGCGGAAGGTCACCCTGGAGGATGTCAGAGTCCTAGTGCCTTGAGGCAAGAGGCAGGTGAGCAGCACAGAAATGAAGACGCGATGTGGCCGCTGGGCTTCAGAAATCCCGTCCCCCGGGCGGGCGGCTACGCCTCTTTCTGTCCCTCTGGGAGCAGAGCCACCAAACCGTCCTCTGTCAGACAGAGTCGCGGGCGTGGGCGGGAGGCACAGAGTGTGCCGCTGCAGACGGGACACCCGTCGGCCCTGACTTCCGAGGGCTCCCTACGGTTTAGGGCCGCCCGGCGTGGCTGGGGGACGCAGCGGGGCTGACACCCAGGCCTGCCAGTGCCCTGTCCCCTCCCGGGGCCCGCGTGCAGGCTGTTAAACCATCAGGAGGTTTCCAGGCTGGCTGGCAAACGGCCGATGTTGTGGGCACCTCCTGACTCTGCGTGTGTCCCCGCCACGCACGCTGGACACGCGCACACGCAGTCCCAACCCGCCACCTGGGCGCCCAGAGGACCGAAACCACCCTCCCCCCGCCCAGCCCTCCTCGCGGAGCCAGCGCAGGACAGAGACAGGCGGCAGGATGGAGAAACCAAACGTGAAAACAAACGCGGTGAAAGGAAGCCGAGAACAGAGAGACACAGGAACTAACTTTCCAAGTGAAACCCCGGCTCCCTGAGGGGGCTGCTGAGGCCTGAATCTGTAAACAGCAAACAATAAATAAATGAAAACACGCAAGGGGGCCCCCACCCCCCGCCTCCGCCTCCCCCGCCCCTCGCTGGCTGGCAGATGCAGAGGGCAGAGCACGGACTCCAAAGCTTTAGGGTCTTGTGCCACGTGACACCCCCCCAAACAGCCTGGCCTGGGGTCCCCTGTTGAGGCCAGCAGAGGGGATTCTGGGAGAGAAGGATGCAGGGTGGCGAAGGAGAAACTGGGGGGCAGGAGAAGGACGTATGGGCCCATGCCATGAGCTTCAAGGAGGACAGCAGCCATCAGTTAAATACACGTCTAAAATCCTCATCTGGATGAAAACTGAAGTGACAAGAGCCAGTCCAGAGAGAAGAAAGAGAAGAGAAAACACTGGGGGTGGGGGGTGTGATATATGACACACTGAATGATCCTTTTAGGAGGATGGCAGCCATCAGTTAAATAGAAATGGTTAAAATCCTGATTTGGATGAAAACAGAAGTGACATGAGCCAGGCCAGAGACAGAAAAAACAACGAACATCAGGTAACGGAACGTGACGCTGTGCATGATGAGCCCTCGAGGAAGACTGTGGACATCAGTTAAATACAAATGTTTAAGAAAACCTCCATTTGGTTGGAAGCAGGTTGATATGAACCAGTTCAGAGACAGGAAGTGGAGACCAGGTACAGGTGGAGGGACAGATGTTACCATGCTGTGACCCCACACGGAGAACAGCAGCCGTCAGTAAAATGAAAAACTTATTTGGTTAGAAGCAGCTGGCATGAGCCCATTAAGTCTGAATCATCGTAGCAAGGATGAGACCTTGGACCGACTGTCCCGCCAGGAATGGCAGGTCACTTTAGCTGAATCCTGTTCATCCACAGGGAACTATGAAAAGGCAGGGACAGCACGAGCCCTTGCAGCCGTGGAGGGGAGAGGTGCTGGGCGTGAGGCAGGTGTCACTTCTGCACCTCGCCAGGGAATGTGGAAAATGGCCAAGGGCAAACCTAATTCCCACCACCAGGGGACCCTCAGACTAGAAATACAGACAGAAGCACAGCCCTTTCTGCCACAAGAAACCAGGGGTGGGGTTTTTCTGGGTGTGTTTTCTTGCTTTGTTTGTTTGTTTTGAAATATTGTTTAGGTTCCTGGAGAGGACAGCAACCATCAGTTAAATGTAAATTTTTTTTTTTCTAAACTTTTTTCAAAACCCTAAACATAGAAAGTTACATGTAAATTTACAAAGCCTCACTGTGTTGTCAGTAGACCCAACCCACGAGAGAGTTTCAAGCCCAGAGCCATGGAGGGTGGGTGGTATTCGGGAATCGGGAATTTCACTGTCCCAGGCGTAGTTCCGAGGGGGCAGATGAGGGTCCCCCAAGGTGGCGGCTTCCTCATCCCTCCAGCTACCTCCCCCGTCGGTGGTGTCTCCTGTGCCAGGAGTGGGCACGTACCTGGCGTCTGGAAGTTGATGCGTCTCATTTCCACAGGGTCCTTGGGGTGGTGGGGGGCGAGGTCAGCGTTGTTTAGGAGGCATTTGGTGCGGGGTTCCGAGTCCTTGCGTTTACTTCTCGGGGAGGAAGTGGGAGAGTCGGTGAGGACCAGCACGTGCGCAAAGACTCGGGCCCCAGGAACTTGCAGCGGGAAAGGGACCGCGTACACGGATGACTGGGGTTCCCAAGACCACGTACAGGTACGTGTACGAGCTGCGGGGGCATCGGGCGTCCCTCTGCCACCGGCACAGCACTACCCTTCCCCGTCCCCCTACCTCAACCTCCCCAGGGCAGGGCAGGGTCTTACCTGTCAGGTTTGCTGTTCCCGAAAGCAGACACAGGCGAGAAGGGGGGAAGAGAAGAGAGGTGAGGGCGTGCTGGCCAGAAAGGGCTCGGTATGTGACTCTGAGTGGCTTTCTTAATGGGGCTCGTCCTTCCCGCTCGAACCCCAGCCCTGCCATTCCCCACGCTGTGTGACTTTGACCAAGTGGCTTAACCTCTCTGAGCCTTGGTTTCCCCATCTATCCCACAGAGGCCTTCAGTGATATTTCCCTGAATCTTCCCAGACCCTCCTTCTTCCTCCTCCGGGAAGCCCTCCCTGCTAAATGCCCTTGTATTTGCTCTTCTAAAGTTCTCCAGCAACTCCCATGTTCTTGACCTTTTACTGGGGAGGGCCAGGGCACCTTAGGGGATTTGGTTCTGGGCTTCCTGACCGGTGGGGGGACAGAGCTGGGAGTCCCCAGTGGGGAAAGGAAGACTCTGCCTGAGGAGGCAGAGAAGAATTAAGGGCTATAAAACTCTGTGGGCATTGAAGCTGGCGCTTTGCGGGATGTATAGGAGTTCAAGAACTAGAACTACATGAGGTGTGGGGGAGTGCAAGGGGCTCACTTCTTGTAGAGCAGGATGGCAATGACGATGCAGATGATGAAGACCACGGCCAACACAGGTCCGATCACCCAGATGAGCCCCTCCTCGCCATCCACAATGGGCTGGGGGTCTGGATTATCCAGCTGGAAGGGGTCTGAGAAGGGACTGGCTGCGAAGGTCTGTAGGAACAGGGGCACCTCCATCAGAATTCATCTTCCTCAAACACAAACCTGTGCTCCTCCCCTGCTCGAGAACCTACTATGTTTCCCTAGAACCCTGACCCTGGGGGCCTGTATGGCCTGGTCCCTGCCAATCTTTGCTCTCTCCCCATTCCCTCCTCTGCTCCAGACACTCTGAAATCCTTTCTGTTCTTCTTGTACCTCCACATCTTTGTACACACAAGTCCTGGGATGCTTTTTCTTTTGCTGGACTCCTATACATCCCTCAAAGCCCCAGCTCCAAGGCCCCTTCCCCTGGGAAGCCTTCCCTTCAGGATTGCCCCCATCCTAAGTCCTCCCCTCTGCCCAGCTCTGACCACAGGGAGCTGGGAGGATCTGCATGTGGCTCTGAGGTCAGGGTCCCAGCGATTAAGGTCTCTTTGGGGTCTGCCTCATTCAGAAGGTATGTCTGGATGTAGGCAGACACCACTCAGCACTCACGGGCTCGCTCTTCTGTAGCACGGCAAGCACAAAGAGGACGTATCGGTGGCCAGGCTCCAGGCCCCGGTTGTCGAAGCCACCATACTGCTTCTGGTCACCGGGATGGAACGTGGATGGCAGCACGGAGAAGCGGGCTGCGATGTAGGGCCGGGGCACCTCCAGCTGGCGTGAGTGGCGCAGGCTGCGCCTCTGTAGCCGTGAGATGTCCTGGATGAGCTGTGGGAACAGAGTTGTGGGTGGCTCAGAGCTCAGCTGGGAGTAATTAAGCACAGGAACACGGTGACACATCTGGGCCCTGCGGGTTGGGTCCCAGACCCTCACCTCCTCCAGATCCATGTCTTCTGGGCTACCCAGCGGGGTCAGGAACTGGCCCCCACGAGACTTGCGAAGTGGCACCATCACAATGAAGTAGCTCCTATTGGAAGATGGAAAAGAGTTAGAGGGAGCTGTCTACACCTTCTGCCTAGGCTTACCTCACTTAGTTCTAGTTCTTGAACTCTTATGCATCCCTCAAAGCCCCAGCTTCAATGCCTACATAGTCTCGTAGCCCTTAATTCATCTCTTCCTCCTTAGGCAGAGTCTTCCTTTCCCCACTGGGGACTCCCAGCTCTGTCTCCCCAGCAGTCAGGAAGCCCAGAACCAAATCCTCTAAGGTGCCCTGGCCCTGCCCAGTAAAGGTCAAGAACATGGTGGTGCTGGGGAGTTTTAGAAGAGCAGACATAAGAGCATTTAGTGACAATGGTCCATAAGAAACCCTGAATCTTCAGGACAACCTCACGAGCTGGGGCTGATATGATCCTTGCTTAATAGGCAGGGAAACTGAGGCACAGAGCGGTCTCGCAGCCTGCCCCAGTCATCGCGCGGCCAGCTGATGGGATGGTGGGGCTGAGCGTACTGGACAGGCACGGGGCTCTGGCCGTCAGGCAGATACACCATGATGAAGCCGTCGGCGTCAGGCTTGGGCGCGACGCTGGGCTTGCCGCTGAGCAGGTTGAAGGCCGTCCAGGCAGTGACCGTCTGCTGGAGGCCGCCCAGGCTGCTGCCGCGGTTGGTCAGCACGAAGTTGTAGAAGGTGTGCGGCTTGAGGTGCGTGATCAGCTTCTTGGTGGTGCGGCCGTCCACGTCCAGCGTGAGCCCATTGTACTGGATCTGCGGGCCGGAGCTGGTCAGTGGGGCCCGAGGGGCTCAAAGCCCGGTCCTGCCCAGGCCCCGACTCCGGGCTGAGCCCTGATCCCACTGACTCCCGACCCCAGCTGAGGCCCCAACCCCAGACTACACCTAAATCCCAGCAGAGCCCCGACCCTAGGAGGAAACCCAACTCTGAGAGTGCCAATCCTGCCTGAGCCCTGATCCCAGACTGAGTCTCCCTCCAAACTCAGCTCCAATCCAAGGCTGAGCCCCAACTCTAGCCCCAAGGCTAATATTGACTAAGCCTTGATCCCAAGCTCAGCCCCATCTTCAACTGAGCCCCAATCCCAGACTCAGCACTAATCCCAGACGAAACCCTGATCCCAGGCTGAGCCCCAACTCTGATTCCTAGTATTGACTAAGCCTCGATCCCAAGCCGAGCCCCATCTTCCACTGAGCCCTGATCCCAGACTCAACACCAACCCCATATTGAACCCTCACCCTGACCAACCCCCATTTCCCGACCCTGCCAGCCTGCTGGCTATGTGGTCGCACCTTGTAGGGCGTGGGTGAGTTGTAGTTATCAGGGAACTCCCAGCTCAGCAGAACTGACGTCTTCATGATCATTTTCACCTTGAAGTTCTTGGGCGAGACTGCAGGGGTGCGGCCACGCAGGGAGAGAGCAGAAGAGAGGCCCGGTGAGTGCCTGGCGCAGGGCCGGGCGGGGTGGGGTGGGGTGGGGTGGGGCGGCCCAGGCGCTCCCTGTTGTCCGCTGTGCCTGTGCCCACGGCCTTCCTGCCTGGCCCTGGCCCGGCCCTGCCTGCCCTGTCCCAAGTCCCTGCTGCGGGAGACGACGCGGCTGCAGAGGCTGCAGAGAGAAGGTGGAGGAGGAAGAGGAGGAGGAGGAGGAGGAGGAGGAGGGAGGGGGGACGAGGGTGGGGGCGGCGGTGGGGGCGGTGGTGCCACTGAGGCACGTCCCACCTTTGCCAACGCCGGAGCCTCGGGGTCTGGACTCGCCTTGAGCGTCCACGAGGAAGCAGAAAAGTGACCACTTACCTGGGCGGGGGACAGGGAGGGGGCTGGGGTGGGGGTGGGCGCGAGGCCCGTCCGGCTCTGGTGCGGGGGTCGCCGCGCGCCTACCTTGGTCCCGCAGGAACGTCCGGTAGCGGACGGGGGGGCTGAAGGGGCCGGGGCCCCGGCGCGTGTGGGCTCGCACTTGGAGGTCATAGGCCGTGTCGGGCTTGAGGCCCCGCAGCGTGAGCACGTTCTCCGCGCCCGGCTCGGCCGCCGCGGGCAGCTCGGTCTCTCGGGCGGGGCCCAGGGCGCCGGCCTCCCGCACGGCCACCGTGTACTTGATGATGGCCCCGTTGCGCTCGGCGGGCACGGGTGGCAGCCACCGGAGCAGGACGGTGCCGGCAGAGGCGTTGCCAGCCGCCTCCAGGATCTGCGGGTGGCCGCGGGGAGTGTCCTCCGGGATGCTCAGGGCCTCGGCTGCCTCCTCGCCCAGGCCACTGCGGCTGCGGGCCGCCAGCCGGAACACGTAAGTGGCCCCCTTGTGCACGCCCGACGCCGTGTAGTGGTCCTCGGATGGCGGGAACTCCAGCGTGGCCAGGGGCGTCGAGTCCTCGCGGCCAAACTGCAGGCGATAGCCCAGCACCTGGTCCTCGGCGGCGCCGGCCGGGGGCTCCCAGCGTGCCAGCAGGCTGCCCTCGGGGGTCTGCTGCACCGACAGAGTGGGGCGGCCCAGCACTGCGGGGACACGGGGCAGCTGTCAGGGCCTCAGGGCCACCTGCTGGTCCAGGGGCACAGGGTGCCGTTGCAATTTTTTTTTTTTTTTTTTTTTTTTTGTTGAGACAGAGTCTCACTTTGTTGCCCAGGCTAGAGTGAGTGCCGTGGCGTCAGCTTAGCTCACAGCAACCTCAGACTCCTCGGCTTAAGCGATCCTACTGCCTCAGCCTCCCGAGTAGCTGGGACTACAGGCATGCGCCACTATGCCCGGCTAATTTTTTTCTATATAGATTTTTAGTTGTCCATATAATGTCTTTCCATTTTTAGTAGAGATGGGGTCTCGCTCAGGCTGGTCTCGAACTCCTGACCTTGAGCAATCCACCCGCCTCGGCCTCCCAGAGTGCTAGGATTACAGGCGTGAGCCACCGCGCCCGGCCTGCAATTTTAATTATTATTTTTGAGATGGGGTCTCGCTCTATTGCCTGGGCTGGAGTGCAGCGGCATTGTCACAGCTCACTGCAGCCTCCCACTCCTGGGCTCAAGCGATCCTCCTGCCTCAGCCTCCCAAGTAGCTGAGACCGTACAGGCATGCATCACCATGCCCGACTACTTTTTTGTACAGATGGGGTCTTGCTATGTTGCCCAGGCCAGTCTCAAACTCCCAGCCTCAAGCGATCCTCCCACCTTAGCCTCCCAAAGTGCTGGGACTACAGGTGTGTGCCTCCACACCCAGCTAATTTGTTCTATTTTTTGTAGAAAAGGGGTCTTGCAATGTTGCCCACACTGGTCTTGAACTCCCAACCTCAAGCGATCCTCCTGCCTCGGCCTCCCGAAGTGCTGGGATTACAGGTGTGACCCCCTCTCCCAGCCTGGGGTTGCAATTTTTCAAAGTAGGCCTTGGGAAGCCCTTGCTAGGAAGCAAAGACTTGGAAGAGGTGAGAGAGGAAGCTACCAGGAGGTCTGGGGGAACAATGCTTCAAGCAGAGAGAACAGCCAATGCAAAGGTCCTGGGGTAGGACGGTCCTGGGTGTGGACAAGGACAGGGAGGAGGCAGAGGACTCAGAGAACCCAATGGAGGGAACATCTGAAGGCCCTGCAGCAGCCCGTGTGTGTCTGCCTCTCCCTGCAGTGAACAGCTCGGTCACCTCCTGCCTCAGGCTGCTGATTCATACCCACGGGACACAGTGTCTAAAATCCCGCCGTGTGCGTCTCACAGCCTGGGGCATAACCAATGTGCCCAGAGAGGTCCTGAGGTCGGGCACAGAAGGAACGGGGAGAGCCACACTGCAAATGAAGGCAGACCTCGCCCCTGGGGACCCACCCACTACCTTTAATGGCCTGTGACCGCTGTGGGCACCCAGGCAGGGGGCAGTGGACGGAGCGGGTTCTGCTTATTAATAGGCTCTGAGACAGCGTCCCTGAGAGGAGGGGAGTGTCCCGCTGGCTGGAAAGAGGGAGGGAGAGATCACAGGCGGCTTCCTGGAGGAGACAGCGCTGGAGACACAGCCCGGGCAGGCGCTGCGTAGTCAGCCGTGTGGCAATAAGGGTTCCCGGGGAAGGGGCGGGTGGGGGCCACAGAGGCCTTCCTGCTGTTCCTTCAGCATGCCATGCTTGTTCCCCGCGCCAAGCCCGTGCCTGGGCAGTGCCCTCTCCTCACATCTTCATGGCGCCCCCTTCATCCTCGTTCAGCTCAAGTTTGGCTTGGGGGGAAAAACCCAGCTCCTTGTCACCGACAGGAGGGGCCAGGAGGGGAAACTGAGGCAGGGCCTCCAGGAAAGCAGTCTTCACATGGCGCAGTGGGTGAAGACAGGCACCACCCTGAAGTAACAACCTGCCCGGGGTGACTGGAGCCTCGATGGGGGGCGGGGGCATGGGATGCTACGGGGGCCCAAGGTAGGGGGACCACTTAGCCAAGACCGTGGGATGGGGGCAGTCAGGGAAGGCTTCCCGGGGGAGGTGCAGCCTGAGCAGAGACCTAAAGGAGAAGGAAGAGACAGCCAGCCGGGAAAAGGGTTGGGGGTGACGGTGTCAAAGCTACCTGTTAACCGTCTCCGCAGGTCCCCCTGAGCAGCCCCTGCACCTCTGCTCTGGCATGTCCCCTGCCCGGGGCACCCTGTCCCCTCCTGGGCTCAAGAACTCTGGCAACATACCCTGGTCCCCACAGGGAGGGCGGGCGGGTCTCGTACCTGCTCCCTTGGTCACGACCACCTTGGGTTTGCTGCGAGCGCCGTCGCCTTTCATGGTGTAGGCGGCTACCGTGACGGAATACGCGGTCTCAGGCTGCAGGTTCGCGATGATCATCTCCTGCGGAGACGGCGGCGATCAGAGCTAGCACAGAGACCGGGGCCAGCCCTGCCCGCCCCCGCCTCGGGCCAAGGGACGTTCACACGCGCTCATGCAGAGACCACGGGATGTCGCACGTCCATGCTCAGAGGGGCACATGCAGCCTGACTTGTCCTGCCACCGTCTGCCTGGACCAGCCGGTCCCCTCTGCCCTGGTCCCCTGACCCCCACCCTCGCCGCCCCACAGGCTGTCTTCCCTGAAGCACCTGTGTGCACCCTCTGCCCACAGCCCTCCATGGCTCCCACCTCCCCTGGGTCAAAGCCCAAGTTTCTGTGCCCCCAAGGCCTGGCATGCTCTGCCCTGTCCCCTCTTTGCCCTAATCTCCTCTCTCTCTCTCTCTCTCTCTCCCTTGCTCCCTCTGTTCCAGCCAAATGGGCCTCCTAGCTGTGCCTCCAACATGCCAGGTGCAGTCCTGCCCCAGGGCCTTTGCACAGGCCATTCCCACTGCCTCTGCACCCACTGGTGTGCTGGAGATGCCCTAGACCAAATCGAGAGAGGGAATGGTTAAATTTTTAGGAATTTTGTGAGCTGGTTATAAAACACAGCTATTCTTAAAAGTTAAATTGTACAAACTTACAATCGGATACATTGTATTAAAATAAAAGGCAGTAAATACTCAAAATCCACCCTTTTCTAGTTATTTTATTTTTTGAGACAGGGTCTTGTTCTGTTGCCTGAGCTAGACTGCAGTGGCATCATCACAGCTCACTGCAGCCTCCACCTCCTGGGCTTAAGCGATCCTCCCGCCTCAGCCTCCTGAGTAGCTGGGACTACAGGTGCCTCCATGCCTGGCTAAGTTTTTCTATTTTTTGTAGAGACAGGGTCTTGCTATGTTGTCCAGGCTGGTCACGAACTCCAGACCTCAAGCTACCCTCCCACCTTGACTTCCCAAAGTGCTGGGATTACAGGTGTGAGCCACCACGCCCAGCCTCTAGTTATTTAATTACGTTCACTAACATCTGTGCTCTTGCGGTCACCTTGCCTACTGTATCTGTACGGCGGAAATGCTGTAGGATGACGGTTGCTTCCACACATGTCGCGGGAAGCTTGAAACTGACACGGTGGGAGTATTTACACCATGCAAATGGGCAGGTGCTACAGAGCAGGACTGCTCCCTCCTGCCACCCAGAGAGCTGATGTTTAAACATTTGCATCCTGGCTAAACCCTGTCCGCATCAGTTGTAACTACACACGTCTTCGTGTTTTATTCTGCTTAACGTCCCTCTCCCCTACTAGAGTATGTCCCCTACTAGGGGAAAGGGACTCAGGGAAGTCCTGGTCACTCCTGCCGCATCCCCAGCACCTCGCATAGGGTCGGCAGCTCCCTGCCTGTCCCAGGCGTGACAGCACACACATGCCTGTGCATGCCCTCACGCACCTCTCTTGTGCCCCCGTCTGCAAGCATGCACACACGCAAGCACTGTCCCGCACGCCTGGGAGCCGTGGGGTGGCCCAGGTCGGGAGGATGAAGTGGGGGGACAGGGACACACGAAAGAGGGTCTCCTGCCCCTGAGCCTCACACACCGCCCCCCGCCCCCCACCCCAGGGTCTTGCCGGAACCAAGCAGAGGGCAGAGCTGGAGTCCAGGACAGAGGCCATGGGAGGCGGTGGGACCAGCGCCAACTGAATGTCACACTTGGGGCCCTCAAAGAGCCTGTGGCTCCTACTTTAGGGGCAGAAGGAGAGCCCAGAGCGAGGCAGTGACTTGCCCGAAGTCACTCAGTGATTCCTGTCTCTGGTTTAGGGCCTTGAGGGGTGGTACCCGTGGTATCACAGACATCCTTCCCCCTTGGGGAACCGAACCCTCCCGTCAGAGTGGAGAGACGTTTCCAGGCCAGGCAGGAGAGGAGGAAGAAGGCTGGGGGATGGGGACCCAGGAGGCCTGAGGCCACGGAGTCCAGGAGCTACTGAGGTGCGGGGGGCTAACGCAAGACCCCCCAGGCCCTGGCCTCTGCCTGGCGCCCAGGTCCCCCCTCCCGCAAGCCCAGCAGGTGCCCAACTCAGGTCTGGCGCACGCAGCGGTGAGAAAACCGCGGCTGTGGGCTGTGAGAGGTAGAGCGGGGTGGGCGTGTGGCGGGGGGATGGGCGCGTGGCGGGGCAGGGGGCCCAGAGGAGGAGACCCTTTCACGGAGGGGCGTGCGGGAGTCACAGCACGGCACGGTCCGCGGGAAGAGCACGGCGGCCGGGGCGCTACTTACATATTCGGCCGTGTCATCCGTCTCCCACTGAACGCGGGAGGAGGCGGCAGGGGAGAGAGGACGCAGGTGAGCGGGGAGGCCAAGGTGCGCGAGGGAAGCAGCGAGGAGGCGGAGCTTGCAGGGCCCCCGCCCCCTCCCGGGCCCCGCCCCGCCCCGGCCCCGCCCACCTGGGCATCGGCCAGCATGACGTCCTTGATGCGGGGCGGCCCGCGGGCCTCGGCGCCCTCCATGCGCACGTAGTGGACCTGGTAGCCGCGGATCTGGCCGTGCTGCCGGCCGGGCGCGGGCGAGCGCCACAGCACGCGGATGGCCGTGGCGTTGAGCGCCTCCGCCTCCACCTTCCGCGGGGGCGCGCTGGGCACTGGCGGGCGGGAGGGGAGGGGAGGGCGGGCGGGGCCGTTACCGGGGCGCGGGGCCCTGTCCCGGGCAGCGCCACTGCCTGATGCGATGCCGGGGTGCCGGGCGGCCGCCAGTTAAGCGCCGGTCGGGGAGGGCATGGCCTCCCGCGCGCACCTCCCACAGTCCCCGCAGGGGGCCCTGAGGGCGTGGTGCCCTGTTTATGGGTGGACAACCGAGGCCCCCCCAGAGCCTCAACCACCTGCCCAGGGCCTTGTGACCAGAGCAGGCCACACCCACACTGCCTCCAACCTCATGGCCTCATCCCTGCCAGAGAGAGGGGCTCTGAGCATCCTCATTTCACATTTGGGGAAACTGAGGCCTGGAGCATGGATTCAGAGATCACAGGGTTAGCAAGAGGCAAAGAAAGCCTCTTTGAACCAGGCTTTGAACCAGGCAGTGTAGCTCCAAGCTCCTACATACTCCGGCAGGCAGGTGGTCCACTTGGCACTAGGGATCTTTTTCAGCCTGCTCCCGGGGATCCCACCCCCACCACGGTTTGGCAATAAGAGCTGCTTCATTTCTTCCCCGTGCTTAGGACATAAAGGGGGGCTGTCACTGAGCCTTCCCGTCAAATGGCTAGAAAGGAAACCAGGTTCTCAGGATCGGGAAGGCAGTTTGTATTGCCCCACTGTGAACTCGGCTCAGCCTATAACAGGACTCGGAACCGGAACTGTCACCTCACTCTGCCAGCTCTGGACTTTCTAGCTTGAAATTGGCCATGGTGGGAACGTCTACACCACAGAAATCGGCCAGTGCTACGAATTGGTCTCCATCCCCCAGGGAGCTGGTTAACCAGCACGAGCACACTGCTGTCTACCTACCGTCCAGGTAGGACGGCTCGGACAAAGGAAGCTCTGAGTCCTAGATTATCCCAAGTCTAAAACTCAGGTTTCCTGGGGTCAAGGGACCGTCATTCTGTTGCAGGTACTGCATGCCGTCTCCTACACCTCCTTGCCACGTTTGAGCAAAATATAGTGCTGCCAGCTAAACTTGTCAGACACGAGGCTCTGGGAGAGGACGCCACGAAGCTAAGGCTGCTCCATCTAGAATCACCAATTCCAAGACCAAGGAGCCCGCGGTTTCTTGGGGAGGCTGCTGGCTTCGCGGCGCCCTCTCACGACTGTGGCTTCTACCTTTGGGCCACCAGCCCCGTTTTCCGGATGCAAGGCTCCAAGGTGGGGGCTGGGCTGGGGCCTGCGGGGGTCCAGGGCTGGGGCCGGTGCTTACCGTCTTCGTCGGTGCGGATGACCACGGGCGAGCTCTCGGGCCCTGGTCCCACCTCTGTGTGAGCGACAGTCGTGATGCGGTACTCGGTCCACTTCTCCAAGGCCTCCAGCAGGATCTGAGTGGTGGTCGGGGGGATGTCGTTCACCTCCTTGGGTTCCGGGTCCTCTGAGCCCAGCGATCGGTAGCGGACGCTGTAGCCCACCAGGGGCCCGTTGTGAGTTTCCGGCGGTGGCGGGCGCCAACTTACCAAAATGGCCGTGGAGCGCATGCTGACACATTTAACGTCTTGAGGGGGGGCTGACGGTTCTATTGGAGGGGGGAGAACGTGGGGGGGTGGGGAAGGGAGGTGGGATGGGTGGGGAGGGGGGCGGGGAAACAAAAGATGGGAAAGAGAAAATAAAAAAGAAGATGATAACAAACAAAACAGAACCAAACCAAAGAGAAGTCGAACCCAGAAGAAGCGGGTGTCAACCAAAGGTGAGATGGGCGGGTGGACGGGTGGGTGGGATGGCGGCCGGGAGGGCTGGCCAAGAACGCTGCACTCCCCATACAGGGCTGCACCTACGTGGCGCACAGTAGGTCTTAGGCACAGGGCAGCTATGGTCCCCATGGAGCACACGATAAAGCCCTATATACTGGGCATCTACTACACGCCAGGCACTGACAGGAGAAAATAGCAATAAAAGCCCAATCTCTTGGACACCACTATGTGCCAGGCACCATACCAAGAGAAAGAGCAATTGAAGCCCATTTATTAGGTACCTACTACATGCTAGGCATTTGCCACGGGCTCACATGATAACAGTAAAGCATCTATTTATTGAGCACCTACTGTGTGCCAGGCACCATGCCAATAGAAAGAGCAATTGAAGCCCATTAGGTACCTACTGTGTTCTAGGCATTTGCCAAGGGCTTCACAGGATAACAGTAAAGCATCTATTTATTGAGCACCTACTGTGTGCCAGGCACCATGCCAAAGGAAATAGCAGAAGCTCATTCATTAGGTACCTACTATGTGCCAGGCACTTGCCAAGGGCTTCACAGAATAACAGTAAAAACATATGTGTATTGAACACCTACTGTGTGCCAGGCACCATGCCAAGGGGAATAGCAATTGAAGCCCATTCATTAGGTGCCACTATGTGCCAGGCACCATGCCTAGGGGAATAGCAGTAGAAGCTCCATTTATTAGGTACCTACTATGTGCCAGGCACTTGCCAAGGGCTTCACAGAATAACAGTAAAAACATCCGTGTATTGAACACCTACTGTGTGCCAGGCACCATGCCAAGGGGAATAGCAATTGAAGCCCATTCATTAGGTGCCTACTATGTGCCAGGCACCATGCCAAGGGGAATAGCAGTAAGAGCTCCATTTGTTAGGTACCTACTATGTGCCAGCACTGCACCAAGAGCTTCACAAATAATAGTAAAAGTATCTGTTGAATACTGTGTGCCAGGCACCACGCCAAGAGGAATAGCGACAAAAGCCGCGTTTATCAGGTACCTACTGCGTGCCAGGCATGTCAAGGGCTTTATACAATAACAGTAAATGCGCTTATTTGCTGAACACCTACTGTGTGCCAGGCATGGCACCAAGGGCTTTATAATATCTTATGATAAAAACGTCATAAATTTTTTTTATGGTAAAAGCATCTATTTACAGAACACCTGTGCCACCAGGGACCCCAGAGGCCATCCCAACAGCTTACTTCAATTAGGATCATCCTCTTGGCCTCACTTAAAGAGAAAATAATGTCCTTCTCTTGAGCACCTATTGTGTGCCAGTCAGCATGACAACGGCTTTCTAGAGTAATAAAGAAGTGTCTGTTTATTGGATACCTACTGAGTTAGGTACTGGGCTCAGGACTTTACAACCCATATGGAGCACCTATTGTGTGCCAAGGTCTTTTGAGATCATCATTTTCCTGTTTTTAGTCCCTATTATGCACCTGGCATCACACTACACCCAAAACAGATTAACAGGAAGTCTCATTTATTGAGCCCCTACTATGGACAGGAAATGGTAATAGCTTTCTAAAGATAAAAATAGTTATCATTTATGCAGCACCTACTGTGTGCCAGGTACTGTGCTGGGAGCTTCCTGAAAAACAGTTAACAGTTCCCACATAATAAGCACCTACTATGTGCTATGTGCTGTACTAACAGCCTTGTAGAATATTAATAGTTCTCATTTCTTAAGCACTTATTATGTGCCAAGCACTGTGTTAAGGGCTTTAGTGGATAACAATACTAGCACCCCATATATTAAGCACCTACTATGTGCCGGGCATTGTGCTAAAGACCTTATATAAAAATGGCAATAGTTCTTACTAAACATCTATTTGCACACATTGGGCCAAGGGCTTTGCAGATTATAACTGCATGTTTTAAGCAAAAACTGTATACCGAGCATCATCCTAGACCCTTTCAGGCTGACAATAGTGCCCATATGAGCACCTACTGTGTGCCTAGCACCAGGCCAACCTCTTTATATCAATGCCACTTATGGAGCACTTACTGTATGTCAGGCATCGTGCCAAGAGGTTTGCAGAACAATCCATGTTTTGGGTACCTACTGTGTGCCTGGCACCAGGTTAAGCTTGTTAGAAACTATTGACAGCTTCCATTTACTGAGTAACAACTATGTACTCAGCACCGTGCCAATCTATATTTAGGTTTAAAAGAGCAGCTGCATTTATGGGGCACTGACTGTGTACCAGACAGTACGTGAAGGGCTTGGCAGAATAACAGGGGTAGTTCCCAGGTGGTACTGCAGGACAGGTGCTGTGCTAAGGGCATTGCTAATGATTGTTAACTTCATGGTCTGCACACCGACTACAGGAGCGCCACCCTGAGCCCACTTTCCGTGTATTACCTCAATTAATTCTCACAACCCCCACCCCAGGGGGTTGGAGCTGTCACTCCCCACCCCCCATCACAGGTGGGGAAACCAGATTCAAAGCCTGCCTATTTGGCGACTATCACAGCCCCACTCTGGAAGCTTTGCATATACGACCTCTCTAAGTCCTTCCCCAAACCCAGAAGTGGGCCCCAATTGATAGGCGAGGAAACTGAAGCCCAGAAACAGGAAGTTGCCTGCCCAAGGCTCTGAAGCCAGGATTCGAACCCAGACTTAGCTGTTGCTCCTGGGCTGTCTCAGCTTGAGCCTGTGGCAGGTGGGGACGGCTGGAGCCACACTCCCACAACTCTAGGGTCTGCCTTGCCTGGAGGGAACCCCAGAGATCACAGGTCTTGCTCACTGGGAAGGCGCCTGAAGCTGTCACCAGCACACCAGCCTCGTGTGTTTGCTGAACACTTGTTTGCTAAGTATTAGTATGTGTACACCCTTGTGCTAGGATCTGGGACCCAGAGAAGAATTAGATATCCCTGTCCTCAAAGACACTGGGCTACCAGGGACCCCAGAGGCCACCCTAGTATATTATTTCAACTAGAATGACTCTCCGGCCTCACTTAAAGTGAAACACTGGAGATCCCTCCTCCTCCTCCAAACTAGACACGGGGGGTGGGGGTGGGGGCAATCCCCATTTCTTGACCAGCCACCCCCACCAAAAGTGCCCGGGGGAATCAGGCAGGAGTGGAAAAACCAACCAAGGAATGTGCCAGAAGGGATGGATTTGCTGAGAAAGGGGGAGGAAAAATAAAACCAAAACCATAATAAAATAAGAAACAACGGTGATGGTGATGATGATGAGAAAAACCATAATAAAAGAAAGAAAGACGCCTTTCCAGAAAACTCCCAGTCTGGTTACCTACCTTCCACTCTTCAACTGCTAACTTATAAGACTTTCTTACGAGGGAGGGAACGGCGGAGTGCTGAGCTACAAGGCCAGACCGAACTCTCGGTGGGTCTCTGGGTGCAAGCGGGCCTGTGGCCCTGCTCCGGCCCCCAGCGTGGGCACGCTGCAGTTCCGGGCTGGCGCCGACGAGGCGGGAAGGCGGAACGGTGTCTGGGGAGACCCACAGCTGAGCGGTCTGGCCTCCACCTACCCTTGTGTTCAGCCTAAGGAGCCCGCAGCCCCCGGGGAACACGCCTGGCCCTGAGTCTGGTCTTTGCTGCCGGTTCTGTTGGAACCCACCCGTCTCAGGGTGAGAAGCGGGGAGTCCCTTCTCCCCCACTCCCTGTCCTGGGCCGCCCCGGAGGTTCGCATGGCTGGGCCGAAGCCGCTTTCTAGGCGACCCTGGAGGTCGCGTCCTTCACAATCCGGCCCAACCTGCGTGATGTCTCGGGAGGGGACCAGGGTGGGCGGGGGTAGAAACACAGACACACATGTGCAGTGACATGTGACAGTGGCACGTGGTTTGAGAGAGTCTGGGGACCGAAGTTGGGCTATGGACTGTCCATGCAGCCCGGAGCGGGGGAGGTGGTTGGGGGACACGCAGGGTGGGCCGTTTTTGTGAACCTGCTCGAGACCAGCGTGTACTCACCTTCCGGGCACCTCTGCCAGTCTCTGGGTGGCCACCCACGCCACGGGCCACCCTCACTGACTCCACCTCACACAGACACGCCCAGATGCCGTTGAGCGGCTGAGCACTCGGATCGGCTGGGCAGGGCACGGGGGGGGGGCGGGAGGGAGGGAAGTGGGCCGGGGTGGCCGTGCGGGGGGCTGTGTCTCCGAGGCCCCTGATCCCAGCTGCTCAGACGCCCCGGCCCGAGCTGATGTCACCCGCGTCTGACCCGAGACACCCCTGTGTGCATACACCCAGGGGGCTTGAAGATTTGGACACCGTGGCTGCTTCCGGAACAAAGCCTGGGGTGGCTTCGTTGTGACTGACTGGGGGAGGAGAGGTTGGGGGAGAAGCACGAAGGGGCCGCAGGAGGGCCAGGCCGTGGTCGGCCAGGCTGCGCTGAGCGGAGGGGAGGGAGGTGGGTGAGGCAGGGACAGCGTGGAGCAGGCAGGGAGGGCAGCGGTGGCCGTGGCACAAGTGCCACATGTGACCCGGAGCCAGCTGCCAGGTGAAGGGTGACTTCTTGGTAACAGGGAGGCCGGGCGGGCACAGCAAAGAACTCCAGGGATTCGAGAACCCCGAATGGGGGCATGTCAGCGCCCTGGAAACCGGTGTCACCTCTGATGCCGCCCCTCCCCCGCCCTTGGCAATGGCGGCCTCGTCCTGGGCTCTAGAGGGCTGTGCTCCCCGCCCAGGGGAGGCGGGTGTCTCTGTGTCCTCTGCTCTGAGAGCAGCGGGGTGTGGGCTGTGACGACAGCCTCCCGGTACGCCTGGAAATGCCTGCGACGGGCACGACGCGGCAGTTCTGTCGGCCCCACAGCCGCGAGGGGGTGAGCACAGGGAAGACGCGGCCTGCCCCATCTCCTGAACCAGGGGCAAAATCGGCCACTTCGCCTCATCCCCGGGCCTCAACCCAGGTCACCAGGCCCGGGGGACACAGAGAACCCCGTGGTGAGACCCTCACGGCCCCGGCGGGGAAACCGAGGCACAGCGCGGCGGCCGCGTCCGAGTCAGGAGCGGAGCGGGGACAGGCCCGGAGGCGCCCCTCCCCCTGCGGCAGGCCCCACCTGGGTCGGTCACGGAGGGGCCGTCTGGGCCAGGCCGCGGTCCCCCCCGCAGGGAAGGGCGGGCCCGCGAGACACCTACTGGACTGCAGCGTGCGCTGCCGCACCACCGAGGTGAAGGCGCCCAGGCCCTGCGGCGAGCGGGCCGCCAGGCGGAAGGCGTACTCCGTGTCGGGCTTGAGGGCGTCCACCACGAAGGACGTCGTCGGGTCGAAGGTCCTTCCCACCTGGGGGCCGGGGCGGGAGGCGACGGGCGGAGACAGACAGAGACACGAACAGAGACCACGAGGGGCACAGACGGGCAGAGACAGTGAGAAACAGACACAGAGACAGAGAGAGAGAAACAGAGAGACACCAAGACAGACAATGAGAGACACCAACGAGGACAGAGACAGAAACGGAGATAAAGAGAGACAAAGACACCGACAGAGACCAAGTGAGACACGGAAGAGAGAGAAAAAGTGGGTCAGAGGACAGTGGGGACAAAGGGACGCAGACGGAGGGCCGGAAGGCAGTGGGAAAGGGGAAAATAGCAATAAATGTGGCGAGAAAAGGGGGGAGAGACGGCCGGGGACAGCGTCAGCTGACAGGCAGGAGGCACCCCGTGCTGTCCCTCCCCGCGGCAGTGGTGCCTCACCTCCCTGCCGTGGTCGCCTTCGCGGAAGAGCAGCTCGTACTTGACGATGCTTTCCTGCCGCGGGGGACTCCAGGACAACGCGATGCTGGTCTCCGACTTGGCCTCGGCCCGCAGGTTCATGGGCTGGCCGGGCACTGTGGGGAGACAGGTGGTAATGGGGCTCCACCCATGGGGGGCAGCCCCAAGAGAAGCCCAGCGTCGCCCTGATGAAAGGGCTTCTCAGCTCCGGCTGTCTCCAAACTGTTCTTATTTCTCTTCTTTTCCTGGGAAACCCCGTCCCCTGTTGTTGCCACCTGTCCACCTCAATTCCCCACCCTCTCCTCTTCCTGTGGGGAAAAACACCTTTAAAAATCCCCCTTTCAGCCAGGTGTGGTGGCTCATGCCTGTAATCCGGCAGGAGGATCGTTTGAGGCCAGGAGTTGGAGATCAGCCTGGGCAACATAGCAAGACCCCATCTCTATAAAAATTTAAAAAAAGTTAGCCAGGCATGGTGGTGCACGCCTGATGTCCCAGCTACTCGGGAGGCTGAGGCAGGAGGATTGCTTGAGGCCAGGAGTTGGAGACTGCAGTGAGCTATGATGATGCCACTGCACTCCAGCCTGGGCGACAGAGCAAGACCCTATCTCTAACAAAATATATTAAAAACAATGCTAGCAAGAAAATATTTTTAAGCACAGTGCAGGATCCATAAGCCAGCCCAGCCATACGGCTGAGGCCCCCTGGGATCCTGCAGGCCCCACACCTCACCTCCCTGCTGCGTCTTGACTTGGATGGGGTCCGAGAGCGGGCCGTCGCCCACGGAGGTGAAGGCCAGCACCCGCACGGTGTAGGTCTCATCCTCCAACAGGCTGCCCACGGTGGTCAGCAGGCTGTCGTCCACGTTGTGCTTCTGCCAGTTGCCCACGGGGTGCTCGGGCTCCATGGTGTAGTAGACACGGTAGCCGCGGATCAGCCCGTTGGGTTCCACGGGCTCCTCCCACTGCACGATCATGGTGGTGGCGCTGAGCATGCGTGCCTGCACGTTCCGCGGCGCGCTGGCCGGGGCCTGCTCGCCCGTGCGGGTGACCACCGACTCGCTGGGGGGGCCCTGGCCGATGGAGTTGACGGCTGACACCCAGATTTCATACTCCGAGTTGGGGCTCAGGCCGCCGATACTGTAGCGCGTCGTGGTGATGTCCTCCTTGATCTGATACGGCCCGTCCTGGCTTTTGGATTTATATTCGATGACATAATAGGACACAGGGTCCGGGTTGCCCGAGTCCCATGTGATGGTGATGCTGGTGGCTGTGTTCTCTGTCACCATGGGAGTCCCGGGGGCTTTGGGGAGAGCTGTGGGCAGGAGGCATCATCGGGGACATCGGTTGAGGACCCTGAGGGCTGTGTGACTTTTGGCCACACGATAGCCCTCTCTGAGCCTTGATTTGCTAGGCAGGAACCACAGCCCTAACACTCCCATCTCATTATCTACAGCAGGGGGTCAACAACCTACAGCCCCCAGGCAGACCGTCCAGCACTTATTTTTTTAAATAAAGTTTTACTGGAACAGGGCCACACTACATATTGTCGATAGCTGCTTTTATGCAACAACAGAATCGAGTAGCTAGCAGCAGAGACGAGATACCCCCATAAAGCTGAAAGTGTTTATTTTTTAGGAGGTTTATTTGCGATTTAAGAAAAACATTTATTCTTTAAGGAAATGTCTGCAGCCCTTGGTCTGCAGCTCTTTCTGTGGATCACTCTGCTCAGCGACATGGGCCTGTCTGTTCCCACTTCATCCTGCTGTTCCTCGTACCTGGAATGCTTCGTCCCCTGACAGCTTAGACTTCCCTCTCACCCGGTACAGTTATCTTTTATACCTGATTGCCCCACCGGCAAATGAAACCGGGTTTCATTCACAACCATTGTGACTGTCTCTTACTTAAGACGTCATGCAACTCAGGCCCCAGGCAACCTTTGTCCACAGCCGTCCAATCCTCAGGAAAATGACCAACAAATAGGCCCGTGCCGACACTGTCTATGGCCCTAGGCTAGGGTTTCACAAATGTGTCCTGCAAAGTGCAGGCAGTAACTATTTTCAGCTTTGCCACGGCAGCCCTAAAGCTGTCATAAATAAGGCCTAAATGAATGGGTATGTCTGTGTGCCAATAAAACTTTATTTATAAAACAAGTGGAGGGCCGGATTTGGCCTGAGGGTGGTTACTTGCTGGCCCCTGCTGTAAAGGTTGAAAAATACGTGAGGGCACTGTTCTCTGAATCTCACCACAAACTTGAGATGCCAGGACAATCTGTAGGAGAATCAACAGTTCCCTGTTTACTCTCTCCGGACCCCCTGAGTATTTTGCATATTCTGTTCCATCTTCCCAGAACACTGTTCCTCATCCTCTTTGTCTGCCTCACTTCTGTTCAACTTTTAGGCTGAGACATCCCCTTCCCTGACCTAACTTTCCTGGGAGGTGACACTTTTACTCTGGGGGTTCTGAATGGTCCTCATTGAGTTCTAATCAGCCTGCATCGCTGCTGCCTAACTACACAGGCGTCTTCCCCATTGGACTCGGAGTTCAACAAGGCGGAGGTCCTGACCAAGAATAGTTTATAACCGATAAATACTGGTTCAAAGGACAACCATCTTCTTTGTAGCCATGAATGACCAAAGCCCAAACTATAAATTCAGGGGTGTTCCAACTCCGCCTCTCACCTGCACCCGGAGTCGGGGACACACTCCAGCCCGCCCTGCCACCCTGGAGCCCCTGTGGACCCTGCTTACATTTCACCGTGATCTGGGCCACCGCCTCGATGACGCCCAGGCTGGACATGGCCACGCACGTGTAGTTGGCCGAGTCCTTGACATCCGTGAGTTCTAGAACATTGCGACCCACGGGCATGTCGTCCTCGGGAGTCAGGTCCTCGGCCCCCTGCATCCACTTGACGTACGGCATGGGCGAGCCCACGGCCACGCAGGTGATGTTCACGTTGCCACCTGGCATGATCTCGTGGCTCATGGGCAGAATGGAGAACCGAGGTGCCACGCGGCGGACTGGGGAGGGGGGTGGGCGGCGGCGGTGGCGGCGGCGGGGGGGAAATGCGCCGGGTGGGGAGGGACGGTGGGAGACAGAAAATGCGGAGGAGAAAAAAAAAAAAGGAAAGAAAAGCAGAAAGAAAGAAAGAAGGAAAGAAAGAAAAAAAGGAAAAAAAAAAAAGGGGAAAACAATTTAAATATAAACAAGGCCGTTTCTTTTCCCCCAATTAATTTTTTTTCCCCAAATGAAAACAAAACAAAAAACCAAATTAAAAAACCAAACTCCAACACAAAGAAAACCAAAACTTCAAAGGAAGGTACTTCACAAACAATATATAGAGAGATATATTGATATATATTAAAGAGACATGAAGCGTTATCTCATAGCAACAGGGTTTCATGGACCAGAGTGGCTGGTCACAGCACAGATAGGGACACAAAAATTTATCAGCTGTTTCTCATCTTTGCTGAGAGACGTGGCTTGGGGGAGCAGCCCCTCCATTTGCTCCTGAGTGGGGGGAGCAGTCACCATGGAGACTGCTGGAAGATTCCGGGCTGCGAGTGGCAGGGTTTTAGGGTGGGGGCAGGGAGGCGATGGTTAAGAGGGGACGACCCAACCCTCCCTGGTTCTCTGGGGCGATGAGGACGTCACACCGCAGGTCTGACACCAGGAGGCAGAGGGAGCCTGAGATCCGGGTCCCCCAACTGTGGTCCCGCCTGGTTGACTCGGGGGCCCCACCCGCTTCCCCGTGGCCCTCGAGGAAAAGATGAGAAACTCTAATGAAATTTTTGTGGTTTTTGGGTATAGAAACCCTTCTAAAAGCTTCTGTCGGATCTGACAAGTTTCCATCAATAGATGCAGCTCTCAGAGTCACAAACGTCATGCAACATAGGTAGAGAGAGAGAGAGAGAGAGAGAGAGGGAGAAAGAGAGAGAGACAGGAGAGGGAGGGAGGGACAGAGGTGATGCATTTCGGGGCTCCCCAACGCACACTCATGTGGGTACCAGAGAGAGGAGACATGAACTGAGAGACAGAGAGAGGGAGGGACAGAGACAGAGAGAAAGAGGGGGGAGGGGGCCCACTTCAATGCTGCATATTAATTCTAGAGGATGTGACCCAATGTGACATGTCACATTGTCACATCGCAGCCCTGGCAGAATAAATAGGATATTAATAATAATAATTATAATAACCAACGAGGGGGATGAACTTGAACGCTGAGAAAACAGGGACATGTTCTGTGCATTTCTTAGCGGGGAAGGGGGTGCAGCCTTCTGTCCCCATCTCGGGGGGACCACGAAGGCAGCAGGATGCATTTCGGGGGCTCCATTTTCGGAAGTAGGATGGGTTTCCGGGGTGGGGGGAGGGGCGGACGCTAACGGGCACCTGAACTTGCAGAAGCACCGCCGGCCCCACGGGAGGTTTGACCGCGGAGGGGAAGGACTCGGGTTGGCCTAGGCGATGTCGCTAGCCTAAAAGGGGTTGTCCCGGGGTGACGTCTTGGGACCTAAAGAAGCGCGAGGGTGAGTCCCCAGCGTTGAGTGGGTAGAGGTGGCTTGTTTCCACTGTACCGGTGACAGACTGGAAGCTCAGCAGTGCTAAATGACTCGTTAGGGTCACCATCCCCACCTGCCTCTGATTTTCACATGGTATTAGGGGGGCAGCCTCAAGGGGTCGTTTCAGGGGGGTCTGGTCTACTCTACCGAGGAGGGGACTTGAGGGGATGAAGGAAGGTGGCCCCAGTCCCCTCCCTTCCGGCCTAGGTCCCTCACTGGAAATTCGAACCCCTGCTCCCTGCATCACGCGGGAGGCGAGGAGCGGGCAACTCAGCGGGCACGGGGGTGGGTCCTGGGAGCCGGCAGCCCTTCGGAAAACGAAGCCCCTCGAAAAGTCCAGAGTCACGTCACGTTGGAGACAGGATGGAGGGAGTGGACGGTGCCCCCCGAGGGGAGGAATTGCGGCGGGGGACGGGGAGAGACGGAGGGGCCATGCAGACGGAGTGGAGGTGAGGGGCGAGGGGCTCAGATGGGGCAGGGCGGTGGCTTTCTGGCAGGGCGGGGTGGAGGGTGGCGGTGGGGGTGCGGAAGAACGGGGTCCGGCCAGCCAGCGGACAGCGGGGTCCAGGCCAGCCCGCCACCGACATCCACAGTTAGGTGCGGGCGGGCAGTGGGGGGTGAGGGTGGGATGCAGTGGCTGCGTTGTCATGGAAACGGAACATGATGGGGAGATGAGTGTGGGGCGGGGTGGGGGAGGCTAATTATTATTAAAGGACAGAAAAAAACGGCATTGACATCCAAAACAAAACCAGGGAGAACAAATGAAAAAAATAAAGCAAAAAGGGGGAGAAAAAAAGAATCTAAAATACAAACAAAAATTAACCCCTCTGAAACGAAACAAAACACCCAAAAGCAAGAAGTTAAAAAAAAAAAAATTAAAAAAAAGTCATGGAATGGGCGTGGGGCTGAAATCGGGGTCTGAAAGGAAGAGGGATGTGGCTTCCCCAGGGAGGTGCTCTTGTCCCCCGCCCACCGGCAGAACACAGGGTCCGGCCATCACACCCCGGAGCCTCGGGCGAGGGTTGGAGGTGGCCACAGGGGCAGGCTCCTCGTGGAGAAAGAACCTTTGGAACAAACCAGCCCAGTTGCACTTGAACCTGTCTCCCTAAATCCCTGCTCAGGGCTGGGCAAACTCCAGTTCCTAAAGCACAAGGACAGCTCCCCGGGGCCTCAGAGTCCTCTAGAAAACCTCTCCAGGTAGACGTGGAGAAGCTGAGGTGGCTGAATAAGCCCTGTGGCCTTGGGAAGCCCCCCAATCCCCGTGGAGCCTCAGTCTCCTCATCTGTAAAATGGACGCAATCGGGTGACCTGAGAAGGGCGTCAGTCCGATTAGCACCTTGCAGGGCTGGCGGAGACAGTTAAGAATTTCTACCAAATCTCCACCTTGCTTTCTCCCTCCCAACAATTTTGAGAGACAAATGACCTGATGCTCATTTTGCAGATGAGGGAACAGAGGCTCAGAGACTAGCTGGAAATGACAAAGGAAGGAAGTGGTGTGGCCAGAGCTCAAAGCCAGGCCTGCCTGGTTCCTGCCTCTCATATAGAACAAGCCTTTGCTCACCATGGTGAGAAGGATGGACTCCAGCCAGGTGTCCATTCTTGGCTTCTGGCTCTTTCAAACATGTGTCCCGACCCACTGGGGACACCAAAGAGGGCAAAAGTACCCATCACTTATATACAATTTCATCAACTGAACAATGGCCAGGAACTACCAGTTGAATGTCCAATAGCCATCATACTGAATGTCCAGAAGTCATCAGTAAAAGGCTCATATCGAAAGGAATTGTGATAATGTCAAAGGGAGTAGTAAGATCTAGCTTTAGGATCTAAAGGTTAAATGTCAGGACAATTTCTCTCTTCTGTAAGGGTGAACATCTCATCCAAAAGACCCTGTTCATGTCTGATCTAACCTTAAAATCTCTCCCCCTTAGGGGATTTATAATTCGGAAGGTATCACTAACTTGTTTTTAGAAGTAGACGCAAGGGATACATCTTGAATATGTAAAAGATGTCCTGTATAGCGTTGTCAACTATAAGTCAGTTCCATGTGGGAGGGCATTCATCCACAACAGTAATTTCAGTGCTCATAATCTCCAACATGGCCAGCAGCCATCAATTAAATGGACCTGCCAATAAGCTACAAAGGCTTCTCTGACACCTAAGAAATGTTGCCCACTTGCTTTCTCACACACCTCATTTTTCCTAAGGGGGTGCTGTAGGAAGAGGGCTGGTTTGCCACGAGTTTGAGGACCATGCCCACTGGCACAAGGTGGCTTGGGCTCCCTTTGGGGACCTTGGAAGGCCTCCGGACATCCTCCCAGCTGGCAAGGGCGGGCGGCTGACGCTGTGTTCTGCCCGGTTTGGTGCTGACACCCACCCGCATCATCTCTCCACCCCCGGCTGCAAGCTTGAGGTGCGGGGTTAAAAAGTTAAGGTGGGCACAGAGCCCACGGGACGGAGAGGCCCCGCAGGACCCCCGCCCCCAATTACCGACCTGAATGGAGGGTCCAGGCGGGTTATAAGGGGACCACACCAGCCTTGGTCCTCAGCACGCTCCAGCTGGTTCTGGTTTCCAGCTCTTCTCGTCACCGAGTAGCCGGGGGTCCCAGCGGGGGGTGGGGGGGACTCACGTGGGCGAGGGGGTCGGGAGGGTGGGTGGTGGGTGGCAGGTTGTGGGGGGGTGGTCGCTTCAAACCCCGATTCGCATGGAAAAACAACTCAAAAACCGTCAAAGCAACCAGGAGACGACCCCTCCCCCAGGAAGGAAGAGGCAGAAACTCAAAACCAAAAAGGGGGTTCGGGGAAGAGGCGGGGGTGAGGGCAGAGGAGGGTGGGGAAGGAAACTTAAAAGTGAGGTGATCTGGTTGAAGCACTAGGTAGGGAACCCCGACAGTGTCAGACATCTCAACGATTCAGCAAGCCGCAGCTTCGAGGTGGGGGGGGCTCTGCTGGGCATTTTGGGGTGAGAGAAGGTTCTGGATGCTTCTCCAAACTCCAAAATGAATATGCGGATGGGAGGGCAGGGGAGAGATGCCAAGAAGTTGTGCAGCCTCCGGGGGGGTGTATTTAAGATTAGATTACACCTGTCGGGGAGGGGGAAAGGGAGTGGGTTGGAGTCCTAATCCCAAAGCCCATTGCTGGCCCCTCCTTTGAACCCCCAGCCCACGGCCCAGGGAGGGTGGGCACCTCCCCTCGGCCTGCCTCGAGCCTCTTCCTTCCCCTACCCTCTCTCCACCGTCCTCCTGTGCCCGGCCCCCTCGCTCCCACCGCCAGCTCCCTCCGCCACCCGGACGGCGTGCAAGGCCCGGAGGGACCTGGCTGGAACCCTGGCCCATGGGCTGCCCAGCGGCCTTGGCAAGGGCTCGGCATTCTGAGCTAGACATGCTGCACTACAGATACATTTTTTTAAATTGTTGTCATTGTTTTTTGGTACTCTCTCTCTTCCCCTCGTTTTATCCCCCGCCCCCCACAGTTCTTGCCAATCTGTTGACTCCCCTCACCCTCCTCGCTGCGGCCGCCGGAGACACGGGGCTCTCCCAGTGACGAGGTGTAATCTAATATTCCCCTCGTGACCCCCCGCCCCCGCAGAGGAGACAGCGATGCAAACGGTGTGAGGCAGGCAGCAGGCGGGAGGCGTTCAGAGCACAGTGTTCCTGCAGAAGCCCCTCCTGGCTGCCCACCAGGCCCACGCGGACGGAGGCCTGACCCCCCGGCCCTGGGGGTGAGGGTGGGATGAGAAGCTCCTGGTCCAACACTGCCTGCCCCCACGGTCAAGCCAGGGGTCTTGGGTGGGGACACACGGCCAAGTGCAGTCAGTAGAAACTAGGGGGCTGTCCAGCGCACCCCAATGGAGGTCCTTCTGGGGACACAGGAGCTGAGGGGTGTTCTGGGCCCAATATCTGTGTCTACCCCTATTTTCGGGGGGCCAGGAGGTAAGAGGAACACCTAGGGAGGTCACATCCACCAATTCTAGGGCTTGGATGCCGGAAATTTAATGTTAAAAACAATTTGTCCCCCCCCCCCCCCCCACTGCCCAAAATTGCATGCTATGGATTGATCTGAAAGGCCGCAGCATGGCTCACAGAGCTCTGCAGATAGCCTGGAATTGGGGCAATCTAGACCTTACTGGCATCGGGCATTAAGTCCGGGCTTCTTAGCTCAGCATTCAAGACTCTGCATTAAATTGTTCCAGTCCTGTTGGCCTCTTCCAAAACCTTGAAGATAGCCTAAGTCCCTTCAAGGCAGAAAGTTCTCCCTGATGTCTCCAGCCTGTTTCAAGGTCCTGTGCCATCAGGCGGGTGGCACACCATTTAACTGGGCCCTGTGCACCATGGTTCAATAATACTATATCGCCAGACCAGGTGGCAAAGCCACCATCTTGAATTTACTGACCCAGACCTTAAAGGCTTATGGTTTTAAAGAGACAGAAAAGAAAATTAGCAGCCAGGAAGAACATAATCTGATCCTCTTCCCACCTTGTCAAAAGCCCGAGCAACAGCGTCCCCAGGCGAGTTCTGGGACTGGAGCTGCCGCCAGCTATCTTAAAAAATGGGCATGGTTTTGACTTCAGTCCTTTGGATCCCAGAGATAAATTTCAGGAGGAGAAGAGCTGGTCTGATTAAACTGCCCCCTGAACCACCCAGACTTCAGCAGAAGCTGGAGATAGCGTCAGTTACAAGCAGAGTCTGGCTCGGGGTAGGGATTTCTTGCAATTACTTCCTGGGACTGGCTGCCCCGGCAACAGTGTAAATACTTGTAGCTTTCAGGGCAGAACACGCCAGGCAGCGTGTCTCTTCTGGTGGGCTGGTACTTATCTGCAAGGGTAGCCTAGTCCTTAAACAAGGCCTTTATTGTCCCCTTCTGTGGCCCCTGAAATTCCTAGGGAAACAGCAGGGGCCAGATGAGAGCCGTGGCTCTGGGGGGGGGCCGCTCATCTCACAGGGATGGAGTTGGAGCCAGGAGGGAATGAGATCATGAGGTGAGCTCAGAAAAGTACTACCGAAAAACGAGATCTGAGCAGATGAATTAGCTTCTGCCCTCCAATTCTCTCCAAAACAGTTTCCCAGATGCCATCTTATTGGCCATGTGAAGTACATAACGGGGAAACCGAGGTACCCAAAGAAGGGAAGTGACTCGCCCAGATCATTTGCTTAAACTCTTTCCTTCCTGATCTTGTAATAATCCTATGGGTAACTTTCTGTGTTCACAACACAGGGTACCTGATGAGTGTTGCAAAAAGTCCAAGTGGTCTTCAGAGACCCTCAGCGTGCCCAGTTCTAATTCACCAGGACCTAGCTTTGGTGGAGGGAGTAGGAGACCTCATTTTCCGATCTTTTGGGGTTTTCCTGAGGGCTAGCCTGGCTGCTTTCACACTGGGTTAATAAGGAGATGGGAGAAATAAAAATCTCTTCCTGCAAATAAAGTCCTCTTGCCAACTTGGCCCGGGATTTAATAATTGGGAGTTTAGAGAAGGAGGGTGAGGAACAAGAGGGGACAAGAGGCAATCCTAAAAAGGCTGGCCTCTGCCCTCAACTTTCATCTAAATTGGGTGGTGAGCAGGGGGGAGGGGGATTAGAAATCTAAATGGATTATTTTATTGGGGGTCGGTTTTTATTTGGGGTTGCAGCAGGACTCTCAAGGGCTTGCCTTTTCTCAGGGAGGGAGGAGAAGAAGGGGGTGTGCATCTCTGAAGGTTGGCAAGAGTGAGAGACACACAGAAAGAAAGAGAGCTGAGAGAGAGAGAGGGAAGCAGAGAGAGTCTGGGAGGCAGAGAGAGCAGGGGAGAGGCTGTGTCCAAGGTGCCCCCGGGTTTTCTCCAGAATTCCACAGCTCTGATGCTCAGGTACCCAGAAAGTGACCATGCTGTGTTGCTGGACAAAAGATGCCTGTGACTGAGCCCAGAGTCTGAGAGGGGATGGGGGAGGCGGCCAGCGTCGTCTGGAAGGCGGAGGCGTAGTACTTCAGGCCAGACCACCAGCCAGGTTTTCCTGTCACAAGTCTGTCATGCTACATGTTCTGCTGGGCAGTTCTGAACGTGTGCCCAGACAGAATGTATGAAGTCTTCACGCCAGCCGCCATTTTGAGGGCTATGTGCCACGCATGCATCATCCTGGGAGGATGGCGCTGTGACTGCCCCCCACAAGCCTGATTTTAAGTTGACCACTATCCATATTTGGACGTATCACTAAATTGAATGAGAATTCAAACTGCTGGTGCACATTCAGCTGTACTTCATGTTTCTTGGGGTAATTTGGGAGGGTGGAAGGTAGTCTAATGCTGAGGCAGAAGGATGGATTGCCTGCTTGAACCTCCTTCCAACATGGCCGCCCGAGGAGGGGAGGCACCGGTTGTGGGAAAAGACGGGCTAGTCGATGAGTTTAGGTTTATTGGGCTGCTCCCCCTACACACCCCACCCTGATATCCCACCATCCATCCACGCCACCTCCCTGGTGCCCTTGTGCCTAAGTGGTCACTTTCTGCCCCAGCATCCCAGCTGTGGGACCCCTTCCACCCTCCTGGGTGATAGTTGGGACAGGAACACTGGCTTTTAGATCACAATGCGTTTGGAGAACAACCACAGAACAGCTCAGCCCAAGAAACCAAAAACCAAATAGCACAGAAACAAGACAGAACCAAAGACAAAATCGCTTTGGGGGAGAAGGGGACTGGGTAAAAGGAATGCGAGGGTGGGGGAAAATGAACCAATCGATTTCCTCCCCCAAAACTAAAAAAAAACAGAAAAAGGAAAAAAAAAAAATAAAGAAAAAGAACGAAAGAAAAAAAAAAAGAAAACCAAAAGAGAAGAACAGAATGGAAGACGAGAAACACTCCAACAGAAGGCGTTGGGAATTCACCAAACCAAACCAACAAGAGGCATGCAGAGAAATTGTTACATTCTCCCAGCATGCATCAGGCCCAAGTTACCATGACGACGAGGAGTGCAAAAAACTTAGCAACAACATTACCAACGGATGCAGAGGCGAAACACAATGCAAGCATCGCATGTGTGCGGCCGGCCCTAGGCCGGGCTGGGCGCGGCTGAGATTTTCGTGTCTTTCTGGGTTTTTGCTCTCACTTGGCGGGTTTTTTTTGTTTTGTTTTTGCTTTGCGCTTATGATTCGCATTCCATCTTTATGATCATTTTTTTTTTTCTATTTTTCGTTTCTTTTTTTTCCGTGTGCATGTCAGCGCGTGTCGGTGTGGTGTCTAGAGGTGTTTCGTGCGTGTGCATGTCATTTTTTCAGAATGTAAAAATGCGGGTAAAGAAAGTAAAAAAGAAAAAAACACACCAACCTTCTCGAAGCTCTGAGGGATGTAAAGGGGGTTTGATGCGGAACACAATGACATGGGAAGAAGAGAAAAAAATAGGGGAGATACAGAGAGTAAAAAGAGGCCTTCCCAAGGCTAAAAGCTGCAATAGTTTGTTGTTTTTTTTTTTCTTTAAACCAAAAACAAAAAAAAAAATTAAAATTAAAAAACAAAAATAACAGCAATGACCTTCTTTTTCCTTTCCTTCCACTCTGCCCTTGACACACAAGATCTACATTTTTTCTTTCTTATTTCTTTTCTCAATTTGATTTTGGAGCATCTGAGATTGGGAGGCTGGACCTAAGCCCCGCCGGTGCACCCCGAGAGGAAGGGGGCTCGGGCTGGGGAGCCCAGCCCTGGGGGCTGAGGACATGGAAGGCCCCCCTCCCTCCTCGCACCCTAGCTAACGCCCCCACCCCGCTCCCTGCCCCGCACCCACCGTCCACACTGTCTCTTTCGAGCCCTGCCAGATTCACAAACCCCCATCCCAGATGTTGGCAGAGAAATAAGCAGGTTAAGCGAAGACCAGTCCGTCGGAGTCATGAACGCGTTTGCAACTCACCGGAGGTGCCGGGATGGCGGATCGGACGTGCCTCCCGCCCCGCCGCCCCCTGCCCACCCACACCCCCACATCCCGATTCCCACCCCGTCTGTGCGGCCTCCTCCACAGAGACAAGATGCAAAATCCAAGGTCCAGGACCAAGGAGTTGCTTCAGGGCCAGTGGGAGCTATGGCTGGTGGGGACAGAGCAGGTGAGGGTGTGTGGGCAGAGGAGGAGCCACACGGCCTCCCCGGTGGAGAATGAACCAGGGCTTGGTGCCTCGCATGGGGGAAACTGAGGCCTGGAGACGGATGTGATTGAGTCAGTTCTACAGAGCGGACCGGGGCAGCCCTGGGGTCTGAACGGGGCCCCTGGTGTCCCGGCAGGAGGAAACTGTTTCTACCATGACTCTGACCAGAAACAACCACTGAGTAGGAGGCGGGAAAGGCAGGAGGAGGACCTAAGAAAGTCAACCCGGAGCCAAGAGGAGGCAACAGAGGCTTTGGGGGCAGGGGAGCCCCCGGCACCCTGGAGGAGGCACCAAGGGACCCGGAAGGAAGGACGTTTGCACAGAAGCTTCCTTGGGGCAGGGGGACAGGAGAGTGCGGGGGGCGAGGACCCCGGGCTTCTGGGCATGACTGAGTGGGAACCAGAGAGCGAGAGTGACAGGCTTCGCTGGGTGCCGTGCCTGCCCCAGCCGATGGAGCCCCCGAGCCCCCGGAGTGCATGTGCCTGCTATGGCCCCGGCCGCCCGGTGGCCTCAACTGTCCTTTTCCGAGGATCATTAGGAAGAGACAGAAAGCACCAGGCTCGGGGACAGCCGCAGGTGCAGGGACCAGACCAGCAGGCGGGGGGTGGCCTCGAAGAGCCCCCACCTCCCGACTCGTAGACCGAGGGCACTGGACGGGGCGGGGGGCAGTGAAGCAGGGCGCTACGAGGCCACAGAGTTGGGAGAAGCGAAGCCAGCACACGACACGGGAAGGCACGACACACCACAGAAGCCGACTCGGGGGGCGGGCAGGGGGGCGGGGTGGGGCAGGGCAGAGGCCTGCAGGCTCCCCCGGCCCTGTAGGCCCAAGACTGACCCCCCACCTTGCCCCACGCCTCCCCGCCCGGCCACCACTCACTCCCCGAGAGGCACCCACTGCAAGGCACGGGGGTAGGGGAGGATTCAAGCTGCCCCCATTTCACAGACAAGTAAACTGAGGACCGGAGAAGGATGCTGCCTCACTCGAGGTCCCATGGCAACCTGGGAGGGGCCTTCCTGCTGGGGTCTGCAGGGGACGGGGGAGCCCAGAGGCTGTGAGCCCAAAGAGGGGGGGAGGGAGGGAGGGGGACGGGCCGGGGAGGTTCCCTGCCTTTGAGCTGGACGCGGCGTTCCCTACCTCGCACGTAGAGGTTGGCGGGTGAGGAGTAGCGCACGCCGGCGCTGTTGGTGGCCACGCACTCGTATTTGCCCTGGTCGGTCTCCTCACTGCTCTCGATCTGCAGGGCCCCTGTGGGGAGAGGGGAGAAAGCTCGGCCCGTCAGAGGGGGGCCGGGGAGCAGGTGGGGAAGGCTGTCCCACCAGAGTGCTGTGTGGCCTGTCCCCTCTTCTGGCCGAGCCAGAGAGGCAGACGAAGAGGTGAGTTAGCCTAGAAGCCCCAGCTTGGCGGAGGCTCATGTAAGTCCCACCCCGAGTCTAGCCCCACGCTGGCCTGAACACACTGGATTCCCCAGCAAATCCTCCACTCTCGCTGTCAGCCGGGCATGTGGCTAAGGCTCCACAGAAACAACTGCGAAGTTGAACTACGAAGCTGGGGACGTGTTTGAGAGCTCCAGGGACCTACAGGGCTACAACAAGTCAGGTGAACACTCAGGGAGCTGATGGTTGCTTGGCTGATTTTAACCAGTGCCCATGAGTAAATGAACATGGGTCTGGATTCCTGAGTGTGTTTGGAATCACAGGCCTCAAAGCCCTCGGTGCCTGTAAATAAATGGAGATCGGATTGTGCTTTCTCAAGGGTTCTTGAACTTTCAGGACTGGTTTACAGCCCATGACAGCTAACGTAAAGGTTGGTGAGACAGAGATGCATCAGGTATGTTTGAAATCAAAGACCTGGATCAAAGCCACCTGTGCCTGACACTAATTGAAGAGGAGTCAGAATTTCCCCAGGTATTGGAAGACTTCTAAGCATTAATAAGTCAGTCTGAATCTCTCCACCTGTGTTTAAAACCACAGGCCTAAATTCAAGATCCTGAAGTATAACTCAACGAACGTCTTCAAGTGTGTTTGAAATTACAGTCCTCGACCCAAATTTGAGATGCTCATGGGTGCATGAAGAGTACATTAAATCTTCAAAAGTGTTTGAAATCTGAGTTCTGATTGAATTTATTCTTACAAATAAAGCTGAGGCTGAAATCGTGTATTTGAAATCACAAGCCTGGATCAAACAATTTGTTGATCATGAATAAAGATATCAAGAAGAGGCCAATTAAAATCACAGGTCCAAATCCAAGGTCTTGGTGTCCATGAGCGTACGAAAATAGGGCTGATTTCCGTTAGTATGTTTGAAATCACAGGCCCGGCTCAAAGACTTCACTTCCCACATGAACATATAAAAAAAATGAATGAACCTTGCCGAGACTATCTAAAGTCACAGGCCTTGATCAAACACCACAGTGCCCGCGAGTAAAGGAAATCGAGGTCAAGATGTCCCCAGGGACACGTGAAACCACGAGCCTGGAACAGGTCTTCATGTTCACAAGTAAATCAAGCTAAGTGTGTTTGAAATTATAGGCCTTGATTCAAATACTTAAGTGCCCACAAATAAAAACTGAGGCACAGGTTTCCACAAGTATGTTTGAATCACAGGCCTGCACCCACGTGCCTGTTGAGCATGAGTAAATATGGGTGAATATCCCCAAGCGTGTTTGAATCACAGGCTTCAATCAGAGCTTGTGGCAATAGGAGTCTAAAACTGCCAAGCTGCCCAGCTGTGTTCGTAGTTGCCCTGTAGGGATGACGTAGACCCGTGGATTAGGAGGTTCTCTCTGGGGGCCACGGATGAGGGCTCTGCCCCTCGAGAACTCTTCCCACTTTCCCCTGACATGAAGGCTCTGGGGAAGCACGCAGGTCGGTATCACTGTGGAGGCCTGGGGAGGGCAGGGAACTTGCTCTGGGTCACACAGCATTTCGTGGTGAAGCTAGAACTGGACACCGATTCTTTGCCAGGGCTCCCGCTCAGGCCTATGCTAGTCTCTCTCTGGGGCGGCACTTTGCAGGGGCGCAGGGGAGCAGAGTCGGAACTGGCCTTGGAGAACACCCGTGTCTGTCTCCTCGTAAAGCCAGAAGGTCGCTCTGCACACTATGCTACAGGCGGCAAGACACCTGACGGGGCGGGAGTGCGAGGCAGTGAGGGCCCTTCTTGGGGAGAAGAGAGCCCCCTTCCCACAGCCAGGTGACCTGAAGAGTCACTCTGGTCACCCTCGGCCCCCCGGCCACAGACAGAGACACAGACGCAGAAACCGGACAGACACCAGGTGGGGTGGCTAGGAGGACACATGTGGGGGGGCGGGGGTGTTCTGGGTGCGGCCCCCGGGGAGCCTGGGGCTGGCTGTGCAGCGAGAGCGCGTGAGTGGGTGGGCGGCTGGGTGGGTGAGTGAGGGGAGAGCCTCTTACCTCGGATCGGAGTGCTTTCTGTAAGGGAAGCAGAGAGAGTCAGTGAGTGTCAGAAGGCAGTTGTGGGGGGCCGGGGGGCCCCCGGGAAGGCTGGGCCGGGCCACGAGAGCCAGGCCTGTTCATTCTGCCCCGGGGGCACGGAGCCAGCCCTGGGCCTACAGACCCTGCAGGCTTTGCTGAGGGAGACAGGAGGAGCCTCCTAGGGGCGGGGCGGGGTCGGAGGGTGTGCCGAGCAGGAGGGCTTCCTGGAGGAGGCGGTAATCTCTGGGGATTCGGGGGAAGTCAGTTCAGAAGCCTCTTTGGGTGGGCCTGAGGGGGTCTCTACGCCCAGGGGGAGGTCTGTCGGCCTGGTGGGGCCTTTCATCACCACCCTTCCTTCTTTCCTTCTTGGGGGGCCCAGCAAGGGACCCACTTTCGAGTCCAGACGAGGGGTGAGGAGGGCAGGAAGAAATCGGAGTCTGGGGAATCTTGTTAGAGACACGGGGCGGGAGGGGTTAGTGCCCCGGGGCCAGGCATTAACGAAGCAGAGGGAAGCTCTCACACACAGGCCGGAGAAGGGGTCCAGGCACAGGGAGGGAGCCCTGCAGCTCTTAACTTCCAAAAGGAAAAGAGGAAAGAGCTGTCTATCGGGCCAGGGGCAGGAAAAGCAGCCCCCAGGCTGGAATGTCACACCCTCTGCTCATGTTGGGGAGGGCAAGTTTCAGGAGGATGGCCGAGCCGGGGACAAGAGCCCGAGTCCAGGGCCGAGGAGTTGGCAGGAGGGGCTGGACAAGTGAAAAACAGCCTCTTCTGCGTGGCCCAGACCCGTTACACAGATGGGAACACTGAGGCCTCAGGCTTAGAATCTCTGAGGTAACGTCATGAGCAAGAAGCAAGGGGGGCGGGGTTGAGCCCAGCTCCTCTGGCCTGCTGGGCTAGGGAGCCTCTACCTTGAACTTCCTGTGGCCCCCTCTCTTTTTTCTCTTTTTTTTCCTCTCTTTTTTCTCTTTTTTTCAGACAGGGTCATACTCTGTCACCCAGGCTAGAACGCAGGGCATCATCACAGCTCACTGCAGCCTCCAACTCCTGGCCTCAAGAGATCCTCCTGCCTCAGCCTCCCAAGTAGCTGGGACTACAGCCTCATGCCACCATGTCCTAATTTTTGTATTTTTTTGTGGAGATGGGGTCTTGCCTAGGCTGCTCTCAAACTCTTGGTCTCAAGCGATCCTCCTGTCTCAGCCTCCCAAAGTGCTGGAATTACAGGCGTGAGCCACTCCTGTGTTATTTTGGGGGCTATCCTCAACCCATGAGGCCACTCTTCCCCCTTTACATGGGAGCAAATGAGATTTTGCCCAGGGTCACACTGTGGAGAACAGGAATCTAGGTTGGCCCTCGCTTTGAACTGTTTCACTACACTTGGGCGATGCTCAAGATGACCAAAGCGCCCAAGGCTACTCTACTGAGCAGAAAGGATGTATCTCTTAGGCATTAAAGAAAGTTCTACTTCTTACTCTGAGGAAACTAAGAAGAGACTACCACGGGTCAATATTAGTCACTCTCACCTTAGTAAGAATTAGCCCAGCAGTGGGTTTCAGGGGATTCCAGGTGAATGCTGGGAAAAAATGGGTGAGAAGTACCTAGTACTGGCCCAGCTGGAAAACTCCCCACCCCACCCCACCCCACCCCACCCAGCCCCCAAACTTCTGTAGCCAAAGCCTTTTATAGCAGTGCCGAGTCCAAGAATGGAGCAGGGAGGTAGCTTCAACTGTTCACTGTGGAGTTCCACTGGCCTGAGGATGTCTGGCTGGCCCTTCGTGGACTTGCCTTTCTTTCCTCTTTTCCTTTTGGGTTCCTCTCTCTGCAACCCACTGGTGCCCGGTGGGGAGGGCTGGGTGGCTGGTGGGGGTGGGGCGTTAGTAAACATGCCACGCAGAGTGGGTCACGGTTACTGTCACAGTGGCTGTTAGTGTGGGGGAGGGCAGGAGAGGGACACAGGGAGGGGCGTTAGTTGTTGACGTGGTGAAGAAGTCAGACTTACCAAAGGTTTCTGAGTGTTTACAACAGAGGGATAAGAAAAGAGAACAGGAACATTAATGGGTGGCGGGTGGTTACTCAGAAGTCTGTCTCCTCCCTGGGGCGGGGAGGAGAGTGGGTGTCAGAAAAATAATGTCTATTCTGGTTAAAAAAAAAACGCGGCTTATATTCACTGAGCACCTAGTACATGCCAGGCATTCCTTCCTGGTGACGTCACAAGAACGCTAAGATGCAGGCACGTTTTACGGGGAAACCGAGGCTCAGAGAGGGCGACCTATGCTGGGACACGGCGCTGGCATCTCCACCCGAGCCACCAGGCTCTGCGGTCTCTATTCTGTCAACTGTCTCGCTCCACGTGGGCTCCGATGGCGGAAGCTACCGCGCCCCCTTTGGAGCCCCTCGAGCTGCACACAGGCTCACAGTCTGCAACCCCGGGGAGGCTCTTCCGCCTCCCGGTGCGAGGTCTGCGGCTCCAGGGAAGAGAATTCCGGGCTCTGCATCTGCGCTTTGCCAGGGGCGGGGTCTTTGCTGGTGGAGGACGGGCTGATGGGCTCTGGGGGGGGGCGGGCAGCGAGCTGGGGGGACCCGAGGATGCCGGGAGGTCTGCTGGGAGGGGTGGGGGGCTTCTAGGGCGGGATGCTCAGAGCAAGGGGAGAAAAAACTAAAATCGCTCGCTATGCCCGGGAGGGGCCGGGTGATTTCACCAGGAACCCGAAACAAGGGCCTCAAGCTCTGAATAATGGAAAAAATAAACAAATAAATCCGTGACGCGGACACACACAGGCACAGGCACTGACACGTGTGCTCACGAGGCACGGAGACGCACGGGGGGCACACGGACACGTCCCTAGCACACGTGTGTCCCTCCGCACGAGCACCGCGGAGACGGGCCACCGCCCCGTGCGCACCCACACGGCGGGGACTGCAACGTGGACGCACGTGCGGCCGAGGTGCGTGTGGACGAGCTTTGCTCTGGGAAGGGGACAGTGACCCGTGAGTGCTGCCAGCCTGGCTGGCACGCCCGGGCCCACACGCAGGCCGCGCCGGCGCAGGGAGCCCAGACACGCACACGCACACACACTGTGAGGCGGAGGGACAGACACAAGGCGCACACACACGGCCCCCCAGACAGACGGACTCACAGATGGGGCACGTGGGTGCTATGCCGAGGCCCAGCGGTGGAAGCATCTGTCCCCAAGGTGGCTGAGGCCTGTGCTCTGTCCCTGAGTCTCCCTCCCTCAGCCAGGGCCTGCACAAACAGGCTGGGCTACCTATCTGTCTGTGCCCGTCACAGACCCAAACCTTCACCACCACTCTCTGTCCCATTCCATCCTTACTGCTTTAGCCTTGGAGACACTCTCTCCCTGCAGCCTTCTAAGGCTCCCCAGCACCTTACCTGTCTATGGCCTGCACTGTCTCCTCTCCTGCTGTTGCATTTCACAGCTGCTCTCTGTTACTACCTGTCCAGGCCCCATTATATCCCCCCTAGACATGCTTACGGCTTCAGTAGAGAAGATGCTCTCCCTCTGCCACTTTCCATGGCTCCCTGTTCATTACCCCCGCCTGTCTGTGTCCCATTATAGCCCCATTGGTGCAGTTTTGAAGATGTTCTCCCCCAGAGCCAATGTCCTCCATGGCTGCCCTCCCCCTACCGCCCTCCATGGCTCCCACGTTCTGTCGGCCGCCCGCATTCACCTGATCGCAGCTGCTTGATGCGCCCATTGCTGGCACTCGGGTCCACAGGCAGGAAGTCCTTGAACCAGGTGATCTCGGGGTCGGGGTTGCCGCTGGCGGCACAGAGCATGGTGGCTGTCCGCGTGCGCTCCACCACCTTCAACTGTGGGCCCATGTCAATGTTGGGGAAGCCGGAGGGCAGCTGGTCCTCTGAAGGTGGAGACGGGTGAGAAACAGGGCAGAGGTCTGAGCACGGCACGGCCACCCCTCTGGGTCTGGGCCTTGGGGACCAGCCCCTGCCTGGCTGTGTGACCTCAGCCCTGGGCCCGGCTTCGACAGCTCTTCCCTCCCCTGTACACCGAGAGAGACGAACAGGCTGGACTGATGGTTCTCACCTAGCGGGGATTCTGACCCCCTGGGGACACTGGGCCATGTCTGGGGACATTGTGGTTGTCATGACTGGGGTTGGGAGTGGCCCCAGCTGCTCAGCACCCTCCAGTGGAGAAGCCAGCCCCCACCGCAGCGATCCCGCCCCCGACGTCCACAGAGCCGCGTGGGTCATTGCAGCAGAGGACACCTCGCTAAACGTAAAACACATTCCCCGCCTTCCGCACACCCTTCCGCGGGCTCGTCACCTCCCTCCGGAACGACCCCAGCTCCTTGTCCACCACCAGCCCCTGCCACCCTCCTCCTCTTGTTCCTAGTCCAGCCATGTCGTCAGAGTCAGTCCCCAAGGCCCCTCCTGTGTCACCTGCTTCTGCTGTTCCCGCCCCATCTACCTATCTGAATGTCACTTCCAAACTGCTCACACGCCTTTGTTCTAGAGCCACCCAGACTCCCGACCGCCTTCGCCAGAGCATCGAATGCCGCGTGTAATGATGTATCAGTGTCACCACGGCATCCCCAGCACCCAGCACGGGGCCTGGTGGATGCAGCAGGCACTCAATAAATGAACAAATAACTTAATCCCAGGTGCCATCAGCACCGTGCGAGGTGCCAGGCCACCAGTCCTCAGAGTCCCTCTTTGCTGGCCAGGGGCCAGCTCTTGTTGACTGTAAAGTTGGGGGCATTGCGGGACAAGGAGGAGAAACTAACCCCCCAGTTCGTCCCCCCGGGAACTCCTGATCCCTGAGCGCCTGTGACGGGCGGGAACGTGGTTCCGGGCTGAGGCGCTGAGGCGAACTGACGGGTTGCCTCCGTTCCAGTGCTCTGCAAACCACGACGACAACGGGCTCCGTGGCCTAATTTAGCTGGAGTTGACGCCGAGGTGGGGGAGGCGGCCGTCCTTCCGTTCTAACTCCTAACATGCCCCAGCTCTGCGCTGGCCTGTCACCTCGATGCACTAAAGGTCCCCTGGGGTGGGGGCAGCCTCCCTGGTGCAAATTAAAATAATCACCAGCCCCTTGTTAAGAGCTGAACTGTGTCCCTTAACCACCACCCCAAATTTTATGTTGAAGTCCCAGCTCCCAGTACCTCAAAATGTGACTGTTTTTGGAGACAGGGTCTTCGAAGGGGGGATTAAGGTAAAATGAGGTCTCGCGTGTGGGCCCTAATCTAGTAGAACTAGGGTCCTTGAATAAGAAGAGGCGAGGACACAGACACGCACAGAGGGACAACCACATGAGGACGCAGGGAGAAGGCGGCCGTCTGCAAGCCAAGGAGAGAGGCTCAGAAGACACCAGCCCTGCGGACACCTCGATCTCAGGCTTCCAGCCTCTAGGACCTTAAATTCCTGTTAAGTCACCCAGTCCGGGGTACTTTGCTATGGCAGCCGGGGCAGACGAGCACACCCTCCTCTCCACCCATGATGGACAAGTAACAAACACACGACCGATCCCAGCGCTGGGAAGGCACGTCCGGTGGGAGCGCTGGCCCGGGAGGGGACAGTTTGGCGCCATCCACCCGAGACCCCTGGAGCCCTCAGCTCAGCGTCCGAGACCTACGTGCCGTGCACTAAAGAACGGACACACGGATTTGTCCTGAGGTGCCAGCAGGGACAACAGACGGACTAAACATCCACCCACAGGGACTCGTCATGCAGAGCCCAGACCTGCTAAAACAAGCAAGACAGCCTGCTGGACAAACACACTGGAACAAAGTCCAGGATCGTGGGCAAAGTTCAAAGGCGAAGATGGTACAGCCCGAGGGTCGCAAAACACGGCCCCGGGCCAGATCCAGCCCTCCGGTTTTGTTAATAAAGTTTTATTGGCACACGCCACACCCATTCATTTCTCGGCTTTCCCGCTATGACCGCACGATGCCACAGAGACTGTCTGGCCTATGGAGCCGAAGAGATTTACTCTCTGGCACTTGACAGAAAGTGTCACCCCTGACGTACACAATGCTGTTGTTTGTGTAAAACGGAAACAGCACACAGGTATTTGCTTAGAAAAGCCCAGAAGGGACACGGGGATGGGGCTGGGGGATGGTGTGGACAGAGGTGGCCGAGGGGCCACCAGCTCGGGAGGGAACTAAGCCCTAGGAACGCAGCAGGGGGCAGGAGGCTGAGACAGGATCAATGTCAGAACGGAAGGCCTGGCCCCCCAGGGGAACCAGAGATGGGGTTCTGGCCCAGGGGTCTCTGCTTGGAGGGAAAACAGCCCCGGCCCCGCGTCCCGAGCTGACTGTGTCCCAGACACTGCACAGGCACGGGGGGCTCTGCCCTCCTCAGACATGGGCCCATTCCGCAGAGTGGGAGACTGAGGCGCAGGCAGATGAACTCCTGTCCCAGGTGACGCAGCCAGGACGCAGCACGACCTGCACCCAGGCCTGGCAGAGCCCAGAGCTAAACCAGGCTGTCTGCAAACCCCAAGGCAGGTCTGACCCATGAGGGGCAGAGCGGGTGGCTGGACCCTGTCTGGGGTGGCTTAGGTCTTATCCCCCCTCCCTGGGCCAGAGGCCTGGACAACCTCGCGAGCGGCTCTGATTGGCTGCCGATGACATCACTGGAGAGTAAGGCCCGAACCACTGGGCCTCAGTTGGCCTTGGAACCCAGGGCTGAATCCGCGGGGAGCCCTGTGTGTGTCCGTGTGCACGCGTGTGTGCGCATGTCTCTCCAGGGTGCCTTTGCTGGGCACGAGCAACCTCACACTCCCGTTTCCTCTGTGCGTGGGTGTGCGTGGGCGTGCGTGTGAGTGCATGTGCGTGCCCTCCCGCCTGTGCACCTGCACCCACGCACCAGCACTTCCCAGGCGTGCCCAGCCCGGCGGGGGTCCCCGTGAGCGTGTGTGGGCAGCAGCCGGCCAGGGTGCAGGGGGAGGCCGCGGCTGCCTGACGTCGCCGAGAGCTCCTAATTAAACAAAAATGTACACCGCGTACCACATTGTGCCCGATTCCTCGGAGTTTAATTAAAACAACAGCGCGGGAGGCGTGCGCGGGCTCCGCAATGAGCCGGCAGGGGAGGGGGAGGCGGGAGCGCTGGGAGCGGCCCTGGCAGTCCAGATGGTCCCCCCGCTGCCGGTGGCTCGGCTGGGGATCCCTGGGGTGGGGTGGGGTGGGGGGGGTCCGGAGCCCCGGGCCTTGGCGGGGAGGACGGGCTCCTGGTCAGCCCGACGACAGAGAGAACAGAGGGAGCCCGGGTGGCACAGGGTCCACTCTTCCCGGACTCCCAGAGACGGGGCAGCTAACGGCCTCACAGCTTGTCCTTTCACCACCGTGCGCGCTCACGGCGGGGGCCTGCAGGCCGCGGGGCAGGGCCGGGCTGGGGTGGGCAGACTCCTCCCTGCCCCCTCCGCCCCCCAGCGGGACAGACGTGACTGAAACTGTGGGGTCTCTTGCTGGACATTGTTAAGACTTTCCAGACAGCAAGGGCAGGACGTTACACCCAACACAGAGCCTTTCTGAGGGGAGGACTCTGTGTGACTACATAGGTCACGTGCCTGTCATGCCAGCCCGGTCTCCCAGCTTCATGGGACCAGGCTCTGGGATGAAGTGACCCTGGGGCCATTGTTACGTGTCCTCCCAGGTCTCCAATCTGGCCGTGACGCTCCTGCCCTGGAGGTCGTGTTAGAACAGCCTTTCCCTGGGAGCCACATGTGGGTGCCACCTCCAGCTAACAGCCGGCCGAGGCTCACCCCCGTGGCTGGATTATTCCCGCAGGTGACAGGTGGAAGCTACCCGCCCGAGGGCTGCAGAAGGGCTGCTGGCAGCCGCCTTATGAAACCAAAATAACAACGGTGACGAAAAGAACAGCAAAGTAGAATTGACCGGGTGTGGCATGCTGCTGCTCTCTCTAGCACGGGCCACTCATCGGGTCCCCGTGATCACCCCTTGCGACGAGGATCACATTACCCTGCTTTAGAGATGTGAAACCTGCAGCTCAGAGAGGTTCATTAACTTGCCCAAGGTCACTCAGCTACAAAGTGGCGGGTGGGATTTGAACTCAGGCCCAGGTGCTAAAACCACGTTGCCATGGAGAAGGCGGCATAGAGCAGCCGGGCAGGGGTCGGCAGGGAGGCTGCCTGAATGATGATGTTGAACAATGAAAAAGCAATTTCCTGGTGCCCCAAGAACACCTGAACAAGGCCAGTGGGCCCATGTCCACCTGTGGGGAAGTGACAGGCAGCCGCTTCTGCCTGCCTGGCATCCACTGATCCTTCCCTCTTTTGGGGGAATTACCCCTTGCTCAACTATCGACGTGGGTGACACACCCTTGCCTCCTGGGAAGAGTTTGGACAATCAGAATATTTTTTCTTCCCCCAGGGCACGGGATCCAAGCTAACTGGGGGTTCGGGGAATCCTACCAAAGATAAGTCAATATGGAAGAAAACAAAGCCAAGAGAAAGACAGAGACTGAGGTCTGAGAACATTAAATGAGCCCCTGGATCCAGCTAAGCCTGAAGCCGGCTTCTCCACAGAATTTTAATCGTATGAACCAATTAATTCTTTCTTGCTTGAGCCAATTTGAGCTGGATCAGCCTTTTATAATCAGCAGAGCATGATGAAGACGGTAAGTGGATGACTGTCGCCCCATAACTCCTCTCTGTCCTGCAAAGGCTCAATAAATCCCTACCAGTAGGCTCTGGGCCCCGGCGGTGTTACAGGCTGCGGAAAGGAAATCAACGTCCTCCCCCACCAAAAAAAAAATCAAAAGCAGGAGGGTTTGGGGCCACCTTTATGGATTCCTTTGGTGTCTGTCCCCAGAGTCTGGGGTCCAGTTCCTCCCCCACCCGCCCTGGGGAGCCCCGTACCTCGGAGGACAGTGAGCTTGGCATGGACTGTGATCTCCCCCACTGAGTTCTGGGCCACACACTCGTACACGTTTTCATCCCGGGGTGTCCTCAGCGGCTGGATCCTCAGCACAGCCCCTGCGCTCTCGTCAAACTCGATCGTCTGCCATGGGCAGGGGTGGGGGGAAGACAGGGTGAGCCTGGGGTCCCACCCAGGAAGGTCCCCATCCAGGCTAGTCTGAGCGCAGAGCTGGAGGTGGTGAACGCATGTATGCAAGTGTCCAGCGTCAATGTGCTCGAGGCGGAAACTCGGGCCTGGGCACATTCGGTAAGGGACGGAAGGGATTACGTGCATGTGTGCAGGTGACGTGCATGCAAGCCCAGGGGACAGGCATGCAAAGACATATGAAGGCATGTGGGATGTGGAAACGTGCGTGTCTGATCACGTGTCTATGTTCAGAGTTGTGAGTTTCCTCCTGTGTGCCATGTGCTGTGCGAGCAGACTCAGAGAGCTCAGGGCCTTGCTTGAAGCCACACGGAAAGGGCACGGCAGGTAAGGCCACGTGGCAGGGAGGGACGGAGGAGAGAAGGGCCCTGGCTGGAGAGGGTGCCCAGTCAGGCTTCCCCGGCCACCGCCGCCCATGCTCCACCCGGGGAACACGTCTGTGACATCTTCCGTGGCGGAGCTGCTATGGCCCTGTCTTGGGGGAGCGCGGGCCCGAGTCTGCCTCCCCCCACGTGGACTCACCTCAAAGCGCTGAGAGTTGACCTTCTTGCCCTTCTTGTTCCACGTCACCCGTGGCTTGGGGTCGCCCGTGGCCTGACACACAAAAGAGGCCACGCCCCCTGACACGCCGATCTGGTCCTTGGGTTCTTTGATAAACCTGGGGGGCTCTGGGGATACAGCAGGAAGACGGGGGGCTCTGGTGGGTCCCGGTATGCGGCCAGGACCCCACGGAGCCACACAAACATGCCCTCCAGCCCCCCGTCCAGCCACAGGGGTAGCACATGGGGCCAGCAGGGCTGGCGAGAGGAGGAAGGGAAAGAAGACACGATGCCAGCGAACACCTCCCCGCCCCTCCCCACGGCATCCACGGGCACCCACGTGCCTATCGGCCCCTCCGCCCCCACCTGGGTAAAACGAATTTTATATATGGGGAAACTGAGGCACAGGCCCGGCAAGGCACTGGCTTTGCTCGGATACAAACACAACTGAACAAGCCCATTGCAACCAGGCCAGCTCGGCACCCCACCCCCACGACAATGACGCGACCTATGCATTCTCTCCAAGAAAGTCTCAAGCAGGAGATCCTGTATCTTTTACCACCGGGGAGCAGCCTAGACCCCCTGCACCCGGCACCGGCTACACAGTATCTACCCAGGATCCGCTAACACTGTTTACTCTGCATCGAGTATTTCCACAGTGAACTCTGAATCGCCCAGAGGGATACAGGACTTCCCTTCGCAATAACGTTACAGTGTATCCCGCAAGACGAATGGAGCCACTGCTGAGAATTTTATCAGCAGAGGCGAGGGCTGCGACAGAGATCACCCAGGAAGCAATCTGCATCTCCAGCGAAAGGGGCTTGAACAACGGCAAGGGAAGACAGTGCGACTACATGGAGGGCCAAGGACGCTTCTTAAGTGAACTACTAGGGAAGGGGCGAGATATGCTATTAAGTCGGAAAAAGAGAAAGGGGTAAGCGTGGCAACGCTGTTGTATGATAACAAAAACAAAACAGGCTTCGAACTTTAGCACCTCTTTTAGACTGAGAACTGAAGATACATTATTTTTAGAAATAAAATTATTCAAATAAAAAAAGCTGATTAAAGAAAAAGTAAGTAAAAAAAAATTTTTAAAGGAAGTAACAGTTTGGGGTCTGAGGACAGGCAGAGGTTGAACAACTTGGACTTGAGTGACACTGGGTGTCTGAGCTTCTGGGATCGGCTAGAAACGGGCAGAGTGACCACAGTTCACCCAAAAAGTTCTGGCTGTTCAGAAATGCAGAGAAGCTCAGGTTCCAAGTCGGGGTCCTCACAGGCCCCCCAACTCCTCCCGCTCATGGCTCAGGCTGGGTTTTGAACAAAACGGAGTCCCCGCCCCAGTGGCGCGATCTGCCTCACCTCCCTCATTCAAGACTCTGCTCCTGTTGATATGACCACATGTGTCTGCACTGGCCATCTCGCTCAAAAACTGGCAGACCCCCTGTGTACGGGCACGTGTGGTCTCACTCCATTCTTGTGTATGTCTCTGAGGCAGGGATGGTTAGTCACACTGTGCAAATTCAGGGACCTTAATGGGCTTGTAAGGGGGTCACAGAGCTCAGACACGACAGCACCAGGATTTGAACCCGGGGCTCTGCCCGCGAGCCCACGTCTTATGCTCCTACCACACCCAGGTCTGCAGCCTGATTCAGGGCAGATGTTTTGCTCCGCACTGGGCCTGGAGCTGGGCCTGCCTCCCTGGCTCCGACTGTCTGGGCCGCCCCTCCTTCTGGCCTCAAGAATGGTGACCCAGGGCCATATGTGTCCTCGGGCCAAGGACATGGAGAAAAGTCACTGTGGCCGGGTCAAGAATCCTACTTCTGGTAAAACCCTCCCTCGGGAGCTGCTGGAAGGAAGAGCAGAAGCTGCCTGTTTATGACTCGGAGCCAGAACACACCCCTCGCACCCTCCAATCCAGAGAGGGAGATGGGACCCCAGCTGGACTCAGCCCTGGTCTGTGCTGTCCCTTCCTCCAGGAGTCCCTTCCTCCTCCCTCCAGCTGGCAGCCTTGGCTGGGCCAGCACCTCCCCCGGGGAGCCTTCTCAGATTACTGCAGGCGGGGTCAGGAGGGACATCGTCCCCACAGCTGCCTGGGCGTCCCCCACCAAGGCCCTGACCACACTGGGCTGAAACACCTAGTTACGTGGCACTTGGCAGGAAGGGTACAAAGCAGCCCTCGTTCCCTGGGACCCTACCCTTCCCGTGTCTGGTGACCCTCGAGAAAATGGCATGCTCGACCTTGCTGGCTTGGAGGGGTCATGCCCTCCCCAAAGCTCCCCCTCGGCCCAGCAGTTGCCATCTCAGTCTTCCCTGGGCAGCTCTGAGACTGAGCCAGCCTGGAAGAGCTTTCTCTGGCCTGGAGAGGGGTTCAGCACTATCCTTATGCCTGTGTCACAGAGAAGCAAAATCGAGGCTCAGAGAGGTTAAGTGACCTGCCCTGGGTCACACAGCTTGTGATGGGCAGAGCTAGGATTGCAACTTTGTCCCAGCCAGCTCCAGTGTCCTAGAGACAATGCATGCTGGACAAATGGGGTTGAGGGTCTTTATCAATCACAAGTACTGTGGGTGTCCGTGTTTCTCAGATGAAGAGACTGAAGTTCAGAGTGGTGATGCCAACGTCAAAGAAGCTAGGAAGAGAACCCAGATCTTTCTGGAGGCTGGGGCCTGAGTCCTCCTGCTTCGTGGCCTGGCTTGGCCTGATTTCTGTTTTTCCATTTCAGATACTGCAGAGAAGAATCTGGTGCCAGAGTCTATGACCCTCCCACTCCATCCCCTCCAACCCCGCCAGGGCTGGCCCACAGCATCCCGGGAAGGCCCCAGTGGACCGGGAGCTGTTTCTAGAGCAGATACCGTTCCCCTTGGTGCGGCTGGTAAAAGCTTCGGCTGCCACAACAGCCGCCTCCCTGTGTGCTCCCCAAGGACCCAGGCCACGTCCTACAGCCATCAGTGCCAACCACGATGTCCACGGCCCCCTGCCAGGCCCCAGCTGACGGGGCTCCTGCTAGACAGACCCACCTACTATCGGTCAAGTTGCCCCAGCCTTGGAGACGGGAGACCTGGGTTTGAGTCAAGGTCACTACCGACACCTGCAGCAATACCGGAATAATTACAGAGCCCACTGAGCAGGCTTCCGGGACATGCCTGGTGCCAATATCCTGGGTCATACCTCCCTCGTCACTCACCTAGACCGGTGAGGTTGTCTCTGCCTTCGGCCCCTGGAGCCCATCCTCCCCACGGCAGCAGCCAGAGAGCGCCTGTGAGCACCCAAGTCAGGGCTTGTCTCTCCTCTGTCTACAGCCCTCCACAGCTCCCACCTTCCACTGGGTCAGAGCCCAAGTCCTCCCCAGGCCCCTCCCTGCCCTCCCCTCCTCACTCTGCTCCAGCCACATGGGCCTCCTGGCTACGCCTCCAACATGCCAGGCGCATCCTGCCCCAGGGCCTTTGCATCAGCTGTACGCTCTGCTTGGGACACCTTTCCTCCAGACACTCATGAATTCCTCCGGGTCTCTGCTCAGATGCCACCTCCTCACTGTAGCCACTCCCCCACGGCCTCCCCCCCACCTTCATCTCCCTGGCACACCCACCACCCAACACACTTAGGTGTCTCCCCCTCACCGGAACATCAGCTCTATAAGGGGGCGGGATGTGTGTTTTGCCTCCTTTGCCTAAAATAGCACCAGGCACCCAGTAGGTGCTTATTAAAATCTCACTGAACAGATCTACAAGGGCCAAGACCTGCCACGATTCGAAGTCAGGCCGGGAGTGTCTCCAAATTCTGTGACCTCCACTTTGCAGCCTCAGTTTCCCCACCTGTAATAGGGACGCTCCCAGCTCCAGGGCTCCTGAGGCCTCACTGGGATGACAGAGACACATGATGCCGGAGGCGGATCGTTATCACTGGGGCAGGACGCTGAAGTAGTAACGTGTTTTTTTTTGTTTTTTTGTTTTTTGAGAGACAGAGTCTCGCTCTGTGGCCCTAGCTAGAGTGCCGTGGCGTCAGCCTAGCTCACAGCAACCTCAAACTCCTGGGCTCAAGCGATCCTCCTGCCTCAGCCTCCCGAGTAGCTGGGACTACAGGCATGTGCCACCATGCCTGGCTAATTTTTTTTTTTTCTATATATATATTTTTAGCTGTCCAGATCATTTCTTTCTATTTTTAGTAGAGACGGGGTCTCACTCTTGCTCAGGCTGGTCTTGAACTCCTGACCTCGAGCGATCCTCCTGCCTCGGCCTCCCAGAGTGCTAGGATTACAGGCGTGAGCCACCGCGCCCGGCCAGTAACTTTTATTATTTATTCAGCCCATGTATGTGAAACCAGTGGTTCTCACCTGGGGGGGAGACAAGGTTGTCTGGAGACATTTTTGGCTGTCACGGCTGGGGCTGGGGTACGAATGGCATTGAGGGGGCGGAAGCCAAGGTTGCCGCTGAATGTCCCACAATGCACAGGATGGCCCCCAGCACACAGAGTGAGCCGGCTCCAAATGTCCACAGTGCCAAGGCGAATGAATGAATGAATGAAAGAAAAATTAAATGTGCTCGGTACCGAAGGCCTGTCATTCCCACTGCAGGGAACAGAGCCCAGGAAGGCACAGGCCCTGGGGGTGGCCGGACAGATCATGGCCCAGGCACACCCGGCCGCTGGCCCCAAGCGGGGAGAGTGGGCAGGAACCCGGGCTCTGGCACGAGGCAGCCCAGGTTCAAATCTCAGCATGGCCACTTCCTGGCTGTGACTTAACCTTGCTATGCCTCAGTTTCCCCAGCTGTACAACAGGGATGATAATAGCACTGACCTCACCAGATCGTGGTGACTGATCTGAATGCGTAAGGCATAAAAACAGCATGAAAACAAGAAAAAGCACAAATGGACAAGGGAGGGGCGTATGCTGCAGTGTCCTCACTCGGCAGTAATACTTCCTATGCTTGTGGTAACGCAGGATCTCAGGCCCACTATGTGCCAGGCATCAGGCAGGGGCTTATTGCACAGCCTTGTTACAAGAATGCTGGGATATGAATAATGTCATATGCCCTGTTATGGCAGGTGGAGGCGCTTATGTCACTGGCCCAAGGTCACACAGTCACTGGCCTGAGGTCGCACAGCAGGTGTGCAGCGGTGCCAGGATTCAAACCCAGCCTGACTGGGGAACACTGTCTCTCTCCCTATTGCTCTGACCACCATGTCCCCATGGGCCTGAGTGATGCCTCCTCTAAGTCCTTCGTGGTGGGATAGACCTTGACATTGGGCCCCAAACTGATTCTCATCCTCCACGTCACAGTCAGAAACGCAGCCTTGCCCACCTCTAGACTATACCAACTCTTTGACCTCCAGGCCTTTTCCATGTGCTGTCACCCCTACCGGGAATGGCTTTTCCATCAGCAAACTCCTACACAGCTGCAAAACCCCAACCCCAATGCCCTTTCTCTCAAGAAGCCTCCCCTGCCTCCACCTGGAAAAGTTTGTCTGCCCTTGTGTCTGCCACCAGGTGCTGGTGTTTCCGTTTGCTGCAAGGGAAGGCGAACTCTGTGGCTCACTAAGGAGTGATCTCAAGTCCGTTACATCCTTTGAGCCTTGTTTTCTCTCATCGGGAAATGTGGAAGGGAACCAAACCGGTATACTGGGTTTTGTGAGGCTCAAGGGACACGAAGCAGGTAGAGTCTGTGCTTAGCACCAAGCTTGATGCAGAGTCGATGCTGGGAAAATCACCGTCATCGTTACTGTTACTGCTCTATTAATAGCATTATATTATTTATCGCTGAGTCTCTCGGGGCCCGCACACACCAGGCACTCCGCTTCACTCACGGGCACACAAGCTCCATTTGGCAAGAGGAGGGGCCCCAGGGAGGAGGTGGGGACATGTGCTCACACACGCACCCGGACATGCACACTCGGACCCCCTCGCGCCCCGCACCAGCCTCTTACCTTCTCCTGTGCAGCCTCCAACCAGCAGGACCACGAGGAGACCCACGGGACCAACCACAGACGCCACGCCAGGGCCGCAGGCGGGTGCCATGCTTGGCAGTGACCTCCGCCCTCCGCCCTGGAGGGGGCTGGCCTCCCGGGTCCCTCACAGACAGGCCTGGAGCCGAGCGTCAGATGGGGCAGCGTCTGCAGAGACAACAGGTGGCCGTGAGAGGACAGCAAGGAAATCCAGGGACCTTCATGGACCCCGGGAGGGCCACAGAGGGGCACGGGAGGGTTGCGGGGGGTATGGTCACAGGACGATAGGGAAGTGTCACGGGATGACGGATGGACTGAGAGTGTGAGCCCCTGCTAGGGGAGGAATGCTTGTGTCGCCCCCAAATCCATCTGCTGAAGCCTGACCCCTGCACGTTGGCATTAGGAGGCGGAGGTGTGGGGAGCTGATTAGGTGGCAAAGGGGAGCCCTTGTGAATGGGGCCGGTGTCCCTCATAAAAGAGCCGCCAGAGAGCTCCCTCCCCGCTTCTGCCACCTGAGGACGCAGTGAGAAGACGCCGCCCACCAACTACAGATGGCCCTCGGCACACACCAAATCCCAGCACCTCGACCTTGGACCTCCCAGCCCCCAGAATGATGAGAAACACATCTGTGTCATTTACAAGCCACTATGTCTGTGGCATTTTATTACTGCGGCCCAAATGGACTAAGGCGGCTCCCGAACTCCAGCTAAGCCTCAGTTCTGGGGGAAGCTGTAACCCCAGCCTAAGTCCCCAAGCCCAGGCTGTGCCCGTGACTCGGCCCAAGACCCGACCCAGGACGAGCACTTCAGGGGGGCTCTGAACCCTCAATTTCTCAGGGAGGAGAAGACTGCAGCCTTTGCTGCTGCTTGGCCCCATAACCTGGCCACTCCGGGTCACCAGAGGGGTCCTTCCCACACACCTAACCTGTGCCTGCCCTGCTCTAATACCTCCCATGGCTCCCGAAGCCCCCAGGGGAAGCCACTCCAGCTGACCTCACCTCCTCTTCTCACGTGGGGCCACGGCCATGTCGGCCGAGCTCAGGCCCACCTCTGAGCCTTCGCCTCCGCCGTGCCCTCTGCCTGGAATACTGTCCCCCGCCACATGACAGTCTCCGCTCAGCTGCCACTTCCTCAGGAAACCCTCTCTGCTCCCTGAAGGTCAAGTCCCACCTCCATTTCACATGCCAGAGCCTCAGGAATGACTAAGATCACCTTGCGTGGCACCTACCCCAGTTCCCAAATTAAACTAGAATGTTCATCACTCAGCATCTGTTTCTCCCACAAGAACCTCAATTCTCCAAGGGCAGAAGGGTCCCTCGTCACACATCTTGACCTCTGGACCTGCCCCCTCCCCATTTCCCCAATCTCCTCTTTGGCCCCAGCCACGGCAGAGGACCAGAGGACTGAGGAGGGGCCGGAGGAAGCGGTCTTTGTGGCCCGGCCAGGCATGCACCCACCCCAGGTCGTGCCCTGGGTGGGTCCAAGCTGCAGCCACAGGGACCGGTGCCACATAATGACGGGGCAGCCCCTGTGATTCTGGTTCCCGAAATACCCAGCTGCGGTCACCTCGCCCAGCCCTGGGGCGGCCTCAGGGGAAGGCTGGGCCGGTGGCGGCCGGGTCACAGCCCAGGGAGAGGAACAGGGTTGAGAGGATCAATGTGCACACCGCGGGACCAGATGCAGAGAACAATGCCTGCGGTCAGGCCACCGGCACACAGTCAGGCCACCGGCACACAGTCAGGCCACAGGCAAACAGGGAGAGCAGACGTGGACACAGATGCATTCACGTAGGCAAGAGACGGCTGGCTGCACGCCTGCACACACACACACGCGCGCACGGAGTCAGGCAAACACTGCACACAGTCAGACCACAAACACAGACACGCACAGAATCAGGTCTTAAAGACACACCACGTCAAACAAGATACACACGCGTGGTCACAGCCGGGCAGGCAGTACATATACACGGTTGGGCCCTGGGCAAATGTCATTACGAACACGCAGTCAACGTGGTCAGATCAGGTAGCTACAGGTGCACACGGAGCTAGACGTCACACACGGACAGTCAGACCACAGGCCACACGCTTGCAGACCACGCGTGCACAGGCCACACGACACATGCAGACGTGCAAAGTCAGACTCCCTTCCTGCTCACACATGTGCACACAGCCAGACTACGGGACAGGTACACGCAGTCAGACCACAAACATGCCTTGGACACAAACAGCCAGGGACCGGGCAGATGGAGAAAATGGAGCCCAGAGCACTGTCCCTTATCCTGGTCCCCTGCCCTGGCCCTTTAAAAGCCAAAGTAGCCAACAAGGAGGGTGGTGACCCCAGAGGGAGAAAACAGCCCATGGCCAGCTGGGGCCAGGGTGACCACAGTGGCTGGCCCCACCTGCAGACGCACATCCGCTGGGCTACGCGGTGTAGGAGGTGGTCAGGCCCGGACAACTTGGGTCAGCTGGGCGGGCCCTCCGAGAGCAACTGGGGAAACTGAGGCAGCACAGCAAGCCTGCAGCCCAGAGGGCATGGGTGGAGGTCACCTGCACGGAGGGTCCTGGCAGAGGGGATGAGACACCGCCAACAGAGGACACAGAAAGTTCCAGGGTCCCTCAAGCGCCAGTCCTCCCTTGAGGGGCTGCTTGTGGCAAGGGCAGAACCCAGCAAGCCCACGACCCTCCCACCTCCTCCTGGTTCCAGGAAGTCCCTGCGTGGGGGCTCTTATTTCAGGGTTCAGGGGAGGATCCACAAGTCCCATCAGCTCTGCCTTCAGAACCTGCCCCTTCTCACCCCTTCCTCCAACCCCACCTGCTCTAGCCCATCACTGCCCACTGAACCAACACGGTCCCCTCCGTCCTGGCCTCCCAGCTCCGGCCCCAGACACTCAGTCTGTCCCACCCACACAAGCCAGAAAGCACCTGTGGGCACCTGAGTCAGGGCCCGTCCCTCCTCTGCCCACAGCCCTCCATGGCTCCCACCTCCCTTGGGGTCAAAGCCCAAGTCCTCCCTGCGGCTCACCAGGCCCTGCACAACCTGCCCCGTCCCCTCCTCACCCTCCCATCCTCCTCCTCTTTCCCCCCTCACCATGCTCCAGCCACATGGGCCTCCTTGCTGTGCCTCCAACATGCCAGGCACAGTCCTGCCCCAGGGCCTTTGCATGGGCTGCTCTTGGATTTAATGTTATTACTACTTGGCTGAGGACTAAGGGTGAATATGAATAGGGGGTGAAGGTGGCTCTGCACAGGAAGGTCCCAGAGGTCCCAGGACGGAAACGGGACAGATGAGGGCAGAAGGGCATATATGAACAAGACCCACGGGCCAGCCAGGGCCTTCTGCAGCCCTAGGCAGGGAGGGATGTTATCAGGTTGGCACCAGGCCAGCCCTCCACCATGCTCCTCTTGCAACAAAGCGGCCCGGGCCACCAGCCCTGCCACCGCCAACATGGGGAAACAAAGGTGGGCGCAGCAAGCCGCAAGCTCCCAGGAGGTGGTGTGGCCATTAGCAGGGAACGGCTGCCCCTGTAGACTGTAGGAAATAACAGGTACTAAATGGCGCTGAGCCGGGGGTGGGGAGAAGGAAGGGAGTGGCTGCTGGACCCGGGGCCCAGGGAGGGTCCCCACCCGCCTGCCTGGCTGTCATGTGCTGAGCTGCCCACCACTTGCACAGACCAGGAAACTGAGGCTTGCACAAGAGCCGGGATTTGCCCCACCACGGGGCTGTGTCTTTCTGCGGCTGCTGTGTGATGTCAGGAAAGTGGATGACCCTCTCTGGCCCCAGTACAGCCTGCTGAGCCGCCTCTGGGGGCTCCCATGCTGCGCTCACTGGGGGCGAGTGGGCACTCATTCCAGCCAGGCGCCAGGGTGTGGGTCACGCGATCCCGGAGCCGGCTTTGTGTGCCCACGCGGTCCAGGGAACATAAAGGGGTGATTATGACCCAGGGCCGGGCAGCCAACAGGCTGTGTCACCTGCGCGAGGCGGGTCTCATCGGGCAGAGGAGGTGCTTCTCCTGGCCCTGTCTCCAGCCGCAGGGTCTGTCTACCCTGTCCTGGGGGGCTCTGGGGGCTTATCTGCCCAGTCCTGACTCTCAGGGCCCCCCCCCATAGCACCAGGGCAGGAGAGGCTAAGAGGGGCACAGAAAAAAGACCCCCAACTGTGCACGACCTCCCCACCCCCAACCGCCCCGACCTGCAACCCCGCTTGCTCGGCCTCAGCACCCGGGCCTCCCCGGACTCCCGGGTCACTCACGTGTCGAGCCAAGCGGACGGCAGGCGAACCCCCAGCCCGGGCTCCAGCTCTGTGGCCACTGGTCGACTCAGGTGGCTCTGGCCAAGGCCCTGTCCCTCTCGAGGCTTCGGTGTCCCTCCCACCAGGAAACAGCTCAGGGCGGAGCTGGGTGGGGCCGGCCCTGCCACCCTTCCCAGAACGGAGGGCCAGGCCGAGGGATCCGGCTTTAATTGACTATGGATTGGTATTGGGAGGACAGGCAGACGCTGTCCCCAAGGGTCCCCGAGGCCAGGAGTGGATGGGTGGGACAGACGGAGAACCAGGCCCAGCCCCAGAAGGGGAAATCATTACCGTCCGCTGGGGCCTGCCGGGTGCCGAGCCCTGCCAAACGCTCCCCGTCCTTCCTCCTGAGGGCAGCTCCCGAGGGCCAGGCGTGGAAGAGGGGGCTTGGCTGGGCTGGGATTTGAGCCCAGAGTCCCCATGCCCCAGGTGCCCAAGCTACCGAGCTCGCCTTGCCAGCGTGTCCCCCAGGATGGCTTCGGGGAACACCCTGAGACGCCAAGATGTGGGTGCACCCCTGCTCTATCACACACACACCGGGGCTCCCAGCTGCCCTGCTTGGCATTCGGGGCCCTTCACAATGCACACATGTGACCCTGTGCCACCCCCTTCCCGCAAGGCACTGCCGTTCCCAGAATGCACTGCCTCAGGCCTCAGCGTTTCTCAGCACAGGTCCCCCCAGCAGGTACACCCTTCCCTGGCTAGCCCACCTGTTAACTCATCCTTGAAGCCGCAGCCACGTGATCCCCCAACCTCCAGCTGAGCCTGAGTCCCTGTGGATTCCTGCCCCCTCCCCGGGACTCTTCCTTGGTCCAGCCCTGCTTCTTCTCTGCTCTAAAACCCTCCATGGCTCCCCTCTAAGTCTACTAAAACCCAGACTCCTAAACAGCCTCCAGAGCTGCCAACCTGGGCGCTGCCGATCCCGTCACACCCGGCCACACCCCTGGCACCTCACTCCCCTGCCCCCTTGGAGCCCCTACATGCAGCCTTCTGGCTCCCACAGGGGCACACACTGTTCCTTCCACCCAGCACACCCTTCCTCATTCCCCCATCAAACCGCAGCCCTCATGCTCATCCTCAAGTCTCGGCTGAGCTGTTGGCTCCTCCAGGAAGCCCTCCTGGGTACCCCAGGCTGGATCAAGACCCCCTCTAGCCGCCTCTGCCACAGCTCTGCTCCCATTGTGGGCCCATCACCCCTGGCTGGAAGGCTCCTTCGCACCCCAGCATGCACTGGCCGCCTACTGCATGCCTGGCCCCAACTGGCACTTCATTCACATCACTCCTGTGATCACCTCCACTCCAGAGGGAGAAACTGAGGCCACAGAGAAAGACGACCGCAAGCAGGGGAGTCCTAGGAAGGGGGGCTGCCTTATGTCTGCCCCGTGGGCGGGGGGGTCTGCCCAAGCCTTGAAGGGTGGAGACGAGGCTCTCAAAGCAGCAGGCAGGGCTTGGCGCTGGGGCCAGCCTGGGAGTCGGCAGGAAGCCCTTCAGGGGTCCCCAAACTCCATAAGCCCAGGACTCTGGGGTCTGTAAAGGTTGGAGCCAGGATCGGGAGCGGGGGACGCAAAGGTGTGAGCTGCCTTGCCCGTCGCAGAAGGGAACACCAAGGCCCCTCCCGGGGTCCCCATGTCCCCAGTTCATTGAAGCCCCGACAAAGCACAGCATCGACCCGGGATCTATCTGCAGGCCCGAAGGGGCGCAGGGACAGATGGAGGGAGGGAAACTTTCTGTGATTCTGGGGGCCGGTGGCTAAGAGTAGGGATGCCAGCCACAACCCCCACCTCTGCCCGCCCCTCCGCGGTCTGCGAAGTCCCCAATGAGAGCTCCCCGGGCTGGCACGAAGCTGGCTGCCCCGCGCTGGCTCCGCCCCCGGGAGGTAGCGGGAGGCCGGGGGGAGGTGAGGGAGGAGGTCGGGCAGGGGGCCAGGCGGGGGAGGGGGCCCGCAGAGCACAGCAGTCCGGAGTTCTCTAAAGTGCCAGGATGGGCCCGAGCGGTGCGGGGAGCAGGCCCAAGCTGTCCCTGGAAGGCGGCCCCCTCCCCAGCCAGGCCCGCGCTGGGCGGGCAGGGGACGCGGGGGTCCCCCCCTCGGAGCCCGGAGAGGGAGCGAGGAGGGGGACAAAGCCGGACGCGGACAGGGCCTCGCGCTGGGAGGGGGCCAGAGGCGCACTCACCCCGCGGCCGGGAGGTCGGGCCGCCCCGCGCTGCCTCCGCAGGGCCCGCCGCAGCCGTCCCCGTCGCCCGCTCGGGCCGCCCAGAGCGGAGCGCGGCGCGGCGCGGACTCGGGAGAGGCCTCGGCCCGGGGAGCTCGGCCTGGGGGCGGGGCCGGGGCGGGGCCTTCGGGCGGGGCCGCCGGGGGGCGGGCCCGGGGAGGGGGCCTGGGAGCGGGCGGAGGGCGGGGCCCTGGCCGGGGCCCTGGCCGGAAGTGGGGCAGGGGGGTGGGGTGCGGACCCGAGGGGAGCCCCGTCTGTGCGGCACCGGGAGAGGGGGCGCCCAGAGGCCACGACCCAGGACCCCCTCCTCCCTTCGGAAGAAGGTCCCATCGGAGGCCCCCGCCCTGCCCCCCATCCCCAGCTCCCACTGTGGCCATGGCAACGGAGGCGGCTCCCCCAACACACCCAAATACACAAGGTCGGGGAGGGACAGACAGACCCCCCTAGTCTGGGCTGGACGCGAGGCCTTGACCCGGAGGGCGGGGGAGGGGCAGGCGCAGAGGCTCTCCCCTCCCACCCCTAGACCTCCCGCTGGGGTGGGGGGGATGAATGGGAGACGCCGTGGCAGGGGCCCCCCGCCCCCGCCCCAGCCCTGAGGAGGGGGCGGAGAGCGCGGGCCAGATTGGAAACAGATGGTGCCGCCGTGCCAGGCCCGCTACACCGGTGGGGCGGAGGGAGGGGAGAGGGCGGGACGGTCCTCCCCGGGCGGCCAATCGGAGCGCGCGCTGCTGCCGGGGTGCGGGTTTGAAAACTCCACGGGAGAGGCCGGGAACGCGGCCGCCCGGCGGGGCTCGGGGTACCGGGGGGCCATCTGCCCCCATCGCTGGAGGAAATGCCTCCGGGTCCAGCAGAGCGCGCGGGACCAACCCCACCGCCAACGCGACGTGCCCGCCAACGCGATGTGCCCGGCCTGGGAGGCAGCCATCCACACCCCTGCACCCTCCCGTGCCTCCTCCGCACGCACCTCTCCCCTCCCCAGCACCCAGTGCTCCCTCACTGGGCGGTCCCAAACTGCTCTTTTTCCTCATTGTGCCTCAGTTTCCCCATCTGCAAAACGGAGCGCAGAATCTCCCCGACATTGGCTGCACGGCCTGAGCTGGAGTCCACTAAGCACCGTGCACACAGTAGGTGCTCTATGAATGTCTGGATGCAGACTCCCCACCTGCCGCTTTGACATGGAGCTCACAGGCGGTGCTGCTCAAAATGGGAGACTGTGACAACAGGCCTCAATGAATCCACACTGTCAGCACACTCAGGGCTGTGTGACCTCGGGCAAATGTGCCCATCTCTGGGTTGCCCAGGACTCAGGCATGTGGCCCAGGGCTGGCCAGCCCTGCCCTCTTGGGCCTCCTGCCCATGTCTCCGTGGAGACGACCTACTGCCCCCATTCAGTGGCCGTGACTGCAGTGGGCTGGGAATACAGCCACCCCCAAGGGAGTGGGGGAGACAGGCCAGGGGGCCTCCCCCTCAGCTTAGTGGCCCCGTCTGCACAGAGCCCTGAATGTCCCCACCATGGCTCTGATTGGCCCATATGTTAACCGCCTGTTCACAACCCGACCTCTCCCACCAGACCGTGGCCCCAGAAGGCAGAGCCAGGTCTGTCCTGGTCATCACAATACACAAGAATTTCTCAGCAAGCATTTACACGAAGATCAGGACCATCCTCACCAAGGAGGGCCACCTCCAACCTTCTTATTCTCCCCAAAAGCCACACTGTGTGGTGCCATTGTCACAAAGCAGGTATCTTCACTTGCCCTTTGTTAAACAAACATTTCCGAACACCCATGCCAGGCCTAGGTCTAGGCACAGCAGTGACCAAGACTGACAAGGATGGCTGCTCTCACGCTCCAACCAGGGTGACAAACAGGAAACAAAAGAAATGAGATATACCATGGGTGAGATGGCGGTAAATGCTATGAAGAGGGGAGGGGTTGTGGGACAGGATGGCACAGTAGAGGGTAGGGGAGAGGGGAGGTGACATGTGAGCACAGATCTAGAGGCAGTGAGGGGATGTGACAGAGATGTGGATGTTTACGGGGAAGAGCATTCCAGGCAGAGGGAACAGAATGTACAAAGGCCCTGGGGCAGGACTGAGCCTGGCATGTTGGAGGCACAGTGAGGAGGCCCGTGTGGCTGGAACAGAGTGAGGAGGGGGAGAGAGGGAGGAGGGTAGGGCAGGGAGGGGACGGGGCAGGTCATGCAGGGCCTGGTGGGCTGCAGGGAGGTCTTGAGCTTTGACCCCAAGGAAGGTGGGAGCCATGGGAGACTGCAGGCAGAGGAAGGATGAGAGCTGACCCAGGTGCTCACAGGCGCCCTTGGCTGCTGTCAGTGGCAGCCAGGGGACCAAGGCAGGGGTGATTAGGCTGGTTCAGATGGGCAGTGATGGAGCTGGACCAGGGCAGCGTGGGCACATTGCAGGTGACTGCGAAGGCAGACTGGACCCCCCAGTGGAATTTTCTAGAGGGCTGGTTGCAGGGTGTGAGAGAAAAAGGAGACTTGAGCATGACTCCAGGGTTTTTGTCCTGAGCACCCTGACAGAGCAAGCACCTCCAGGAAGCCCTCCCAGACTGCCTTGCCCACCCAGTGCCCTTGAAGGCTGACCCCTGCGAGCCCTGGAACCTTTGGTCCATACGTCCTCTGTGCACACCCAGGAGGCAGCTGCCCTTGGGGAGGAACACGGGGCCTAGATCACGTCAGCTCTCGCAGCTGGGACATTTGGGGTTTTTTTTCAAAATAACTTTTCTTCTAATTATAAAATAGGCGCGTGCAGCAGAAAATTAGGGGAAATCAGCATATAGAAGAAAATAAAAATTACCCACAATCCTTCCCTCACCCAGAGAAGAACCGTTATTAGCATGTGGTCATTGTCATTCATTCCTTCCACAAATGTTTACTGAGCACCTACTGTGTGCTGGGCCACCAGGCAGAGCTATGAGATGCCAAAAGGAAAATGAAATGCACGGTGAGGTTCTAGAAGGTGAGGGTGTCTGGGGACGGGGTGGGAAGACCTCTTGGAAGCAGTGACATTCAAGTTTAGGCCTGCATGGAGTGAGCCAATCAGACATACAAACACCGATGGGAACAGAGTTCCAAGCAGAAGGAACAGCAAACACAATGGCTCTGAGGCCACCTGCTTCTTTCAGTGTGGTTTCTGGGTGTGGATTGGGTACATTTCTTTTTTTAAAAGATGATCACCATCATGAGACCAATTGCCAGTGTCCAGCTCACAGAATCTAATCGATTCGCGCTTGTTTATTTCATGACGTCTATTATAAACAACACCGCGAGTGACGTGCCCGATGAAGGTGTGTCCCATCGTTTCCTGAAGAAACTTCCAAGGAAGGGGCAGCTCCACTGGGATGTTCCCAAGTCTCTGAAACCTGCCCTGATGTGGGGTCTGCAGGGGAAACTGCACCCTGGACACCCCCACCCCAGCCTGTCCCGCCGTCCTCATATTTAGGGCCAAAATGCCCGAAGGTTCCATTTAGGTGCAACCACCAAACTCCACACCCTTGGCTTCCGGAGCGAGACAGAAACTGGTTGGGCAGCTTCCTCTTGGCTCCCCCGCCTCCGGGCCCGCGTCACCTAGCACGGCATTCGTGACCTGGGGCAGCGAGCAAGCGTGTGCCATCTAGCCAGAAGCACGCCTCACCCACGCGCACGCGTCACAGCCCTGGCGCCGGGTGTGCCTGCCAGCCCTGCCGCAGCGGGCACCATGCCCACTGCAGGCATGCCCCGGCTCGACTGCCTTTTTCACCTGTCGGCCCCCGCAGGGCCAGCTACCTTCCGCTCCTTCTGGACAAATTCGAGACACCTTCAGGTGTGGCTGGATCCAGCAAACATGCTCCTCCCACATCTTCCCAATCTCAGCTGACAGGAGCTCCATTTTTCCAGAGACTCAGGCTAGAACCTGGGAGCTGGGCCTGACTCCTCATCTTCTCTCGCCCCACGTGCTGCTGGTCTCCAGTTTCCCTCCTAAATCTCCAGCAAATTTATCCTTCTCCTTGTTCCCTTCCAACCTGTCCAGCCTCTGTAACTGCCTCCTTGGACTAGTGTATTCACCTCCACCCTGGTCCCCAGGTTCCCACCCTCAGCCCCATAGTCTGTCCTCCCCACAGCAGCCAGAGGGCACCTGTGAGCACGTGACTCAGGTCCCATCCCTCCTCTGCCTACAGCCCTCTATGGCTCCCACCTTCCTCAGGGGAAAGCCCCAAGTCCTGCCTGCAGCCCACAATGCCCTGCAGGACCTGCTCCGTCCCCTCCCTGCCCTACCCTCCTCGTTCTCTCCCCCTCCTCACTCTGTTCCAGCCACACGGGCCTCCTCGCTGTGGTTCCAACATGCCAGGTACAGTCCTGCCCCAGGGCCTTTGCACAAGCTATGCCCTCTGCCTGGGATGCCCTTCACATTTTTATGGCACTGTTCAGTTCTCCCTCAAGCATCGCCTCCCCCGAGATGCCCTGCCTGACCACGCCAGCTCCCTTCATCACACACCCCTCTAGTCTATTGCCTTTGCGGCTGTTACTGTCACCTCATTTTATCTATTTATTTACTGTCTAGATCTGCATCATCCAATACGGGAACCGCTAGCCACAAGGGACTGATTAAATTTAAAGTTAATTTAATTTAATTTGGGGGTCAGCTCCTCAGTCGCACTGGCCACGTTTCTAGTGTGGCTCGTGGCCACAGTATCAGAGCCTACTGGTACAGCACACTTCTGTCACTGCAGAAAGTTCTGCGGATGGCTCTGCCGGAGACTGTGGGAGCCAGGAGGTGGGTGCCAGGTCTGTCTTGGTCACTGCCAGGGCCTGGGACACAGTAGGTGCTCAATAAATGCTTTCTAAATGAATGAGTGAACAGATAAGTGGCTAAGAGACCTCACAGAGCCTGGAGGGGCTGGCTTAGAGGACAAAGGACCAGTAACGGTCCCCCAGCCACTCTCATCCTGTGGTAGCCACACGGGGTCTCTAAACTCTGCGTTCCCAAGATGGGGAGCTGGAGGTCACAAAGCAGAGGACACAAAGCTGGGGTTCGAACCTGGGTCTACTCGGCTGACGACAGAAGCATTCTCCAGGGATTACCGCTCCTGCTCTCAGCGCAGAAATCTGTAAAATGCTGTCTGACCACAGCCACACTGCTTTGCAGCGCCAATGCGCTGGGTGAGCCAAAAACATGGGGGGCGGGGACAGAATGGCTGGTCCCCCTGCCAGGCCCAGTCGCCAATCTGGGCACCCGCCAGGCCCACCTTCTCCCACCCTGAGCCAGCCGTGGCTGCACTGGGAGGTCTGGTCACGTCCTCTCTGCAAGACGCCTGCGTGTCCCCCGTTCTAGTACATCTCACGCCCGGCAGGCGCCCAGTGGGGGCGATTGCGGCCTCCCCCCACGTCTCCCGCTCCTCGTTCATGGCTTCTGCCACGTCCCAACGTCCCTCACTTAATCTTTCATTCAACTGCCTCACACCTCTTCCTTAAACTAATTTACTTTGGAAACTAACTCTATCATGCACAGCACGGCTCTCGCAGAGACCCGGTAGGCTCTACCCAGCCTTGAAAGTCACCGGAAACATTGTTACGATGAAAATACGTCCCCAGTTCCTCCATGGTCGCTGGGTACTAATGCCACCAGCAGCCAGATGGAAAACAGTATGGAGATTCCTCAAAGAACTAAAACCAGACCTACCGTTCCATCCAGCAATCCCACTACTGGGTATTTACCCAAAGGGAAAAGAAGTCATTTTATCAAATAGACACGTGCACTCGCATGCGTATTGTAGCACGGTTCACAATTGCAAAGATGTGGCATCAACCCAAGTGCCCGTCAATCCCTGAGTGGATTAATAAAATGTGGTGTATGTACACCATGGAGTACTACTCAGCCATGAAGAAGATGAATCAATACCTTTTGCAACAATCTGGAGGGACGTGGAGGCCGTCCTCCTAAGTGAAGTATCACAGGAATGGAAAAACACACACCACATGTACTCACTACTAAACTGGAACTAACCGCCGAGCACAGGTGTGCACAGGGGGAAGTAAAACTCGGTGGGAAGCAACTGGGGGTGGGGGGAGGGGAACAAACCAACCTAATGGGTACGATGAACACTATTTGGGTGACGGGCACACCTAGAGCCAGGACTCAAGCATTACAAAAATGATCCATGTAACCTAGAACATTTGTACCCCCTTAATATTTTGAAATAAAAAAAAAATAAATCATCTGATATTTAAAAAAAAAAGGGAGAGAGAGAGAGATTGGCAGGTGCTGGTGTTTAAGGTCACCCTGAGCCTCGCTCCTTGCTGTGTTAGGAACTGAAGCTTTCGGCTTCAGCGGCCAGTCTGTGTGACTCTGGGTTGCCACATACACTTCCTAGGTCACCCCGGAACAGCCCCATCCTGGGGAGGATCGCTGACTTCAAAACTCACAGCTCACAGGAGGCGGGAGGCCCTGGTTCTCTTCCCAGCTCTGTCCTGAGGGAGCTGTGTGGCCCTAAGCCAGTCCCTTTCACTCTCTGGGCCTCAGTTTCCCCACCTGTGCACTGAGGGGGCCTGGCTTTTGGGTGCCTGGGTTCGAGATCTGTGAAGATCAGGGAAACTGAGGCACAAACTGGCGTGGTCCTCAAGGCAGGGCTGTGTGCAGCCCCTAACTCCCCCTGGATGGCAGACCCAGTTTTGGTCACAAAACCTACTGCACACCAGTCCTGGGCTGTCCTGACAACCTCCCTGGCGTCTTTTCTAGGAAGAGACAGAGATGGAGGCAGTAGTCACACTAAGATGGGGGCAGCGAGGGAGTCCTGGGCAGAGGGGACCGCATGTGCAAAGGCCCAGTGGTGGGAACAAACACACTAAGTTCTAGGGAAAGAGAGGCGGGCTGGTGGGCAGACAGGACAGAACGAACCAGTGGGAGATGGGATTAGGGGGTAACAGGTCAGTATTTGAGGAATGAACGACTGTCACACCCCTGTAACGATTCTCCTTTCACTGCCACCCCAGCATTTATTAGGCACCTACTGTATACCAAGCTCGGGGCTGAGTGCTACGATGACCCAGGCAGCCCTGGACCAGCCTCAGGGGGCTCCCAGGCCCACAAGGGGGGCAGACATGGGCTCTGGCAGTCAGAGATCAGACCCATGATGGGGGGATGTGGGAAAGCTTCTGAGAGGAGGCGACATCTAAGATGAGAAGAATGGAAGTATTGCCAGGGTAAGGCAGGGAGGTTCGGGAGTAGGGAGGGTGTCCCAGGTCCTGGGTAACCAGGGAGAAGGTGACATCTTTGTTTTTTTTTTTTTTTTTGTTGAGACAGAGTCTCACTTTGTTGCCCAGGCTAGAGTGAGTGCCGTGGCGTCAGCTTAGCTCACAGCAACCTCAGACTCCTCGGCTTAAGCGATCCTACTGCCTCAGCCTCCCGAGTAGCTGGGACTACAGGCATGCGCCACTATGCCCGGCTAATTTTTTCTATATAGATTTTTTTAGTTGTCCATATAATGTCTTTCTATTTTTTAGTAGAGACGGGGTCTCGCTCAGGCTGGTCTCGAACTCCTGACCTTGAGCGATCCACCCGCCTCGGCCTCCCAGAGTGCTAGGATTACAGGCGTGAGCCACCGCGCCCGGCCTAGGTGACATCTTTGGACAGGGGTTTGGATCTGGAACCAACTCCATCTCCCCCAAGACCTAAAAAAGTTTCTTAACCACTTAATATGGGCAAAGTGCTCAGAACCCAGCCGAGCACACAGTAGGTGCTCAATGAGTGCACTGGCTCTTATTCCTGGCTCTTCCCACAGTCCACAGACCCTCGAAGCAGCTCACAAAATCCCTTCAAAACTGGTATTCTTCTCCCCATATTTTAGTTGGGGAAACTGAGGCACAGAGGTTGGGCCCAAATTCTCACCACTAGTAAGTGGCAGAACTGAGACCCACACCCAAGTGGGTTCTCAACTCCTCCCACCACTCATTTGGGCCTCAGTTTCCCCTCCCCAGCCCCTGCCCTCCTGCCTCGGCCTGGAGGAAACCTCCAGCATCTTGACCACAGCCCACCTGTGGGCCAGCGGTCTGCACGCGGGCAGGACGCACAAGGACGACCCACTGGCTCCCAGGCGTATTACTGTAGTAATTATTAATTATTCCCCAGCAAGCAGTGCTCACTGGGAGCCATCATGGAGGGCACACAGGCATAGGTGGGGCAGTGGCTTGGACTCAGCAACTGTACCGTGGGGTCGCGCCACCAGACCTTCGTGCTCTCTGTTCCCTCTGTTCTTCCCTACAGACACCCACCCAGATGGGTCCCCCCACTTCTGCTCACACCACCTTCTCCATAAGAACTTCCTGTACCCCCGACTTAAGATTTTGGTTCCCACCTTGGCACTCCCCGTTCCTGATTTTTTTCCCCCCTAGAGCAATGTAATCACCTTCTGACGTTTCCGTCCTCATTGTCTTTTGCTGGGTGTAGTCTCCGCCTCCCTGCCTAGAGTACCAGCTGCAAGAGGGCGGGCCATTCCTTCCTTCAAATTCCTCCTGCCTAGAACAGGGAGTACCCGCAACCCAGCAGGTGCAGGTATCTGTGGAAGGGAGAAAGGGACAGTCCCTCTTACCTGCCCCTAGAAGTCACAACCTCTACTGTAAGTTTGCGTCAATTTTCGCGTAACTTTCCCATGCAATTATAGACCAAAGGCAACTCAAGAAAACAGGGTGATTCATTTTAGGTGACAATTGTATCATTCTGTTTGTATCATTGCTTCTTCACCCCCCCGCCCCCCTGCCCCCCATACGACATTGTATCTACTAAGCACACACACAGACCTGGCTTCCTTTTCCTGGATAAAACCTTCCACTACAAGACTGTGCCCGTGTATGACCCAATCCCCTGTTGATGGACACATAGGTTGCTCCATTTCTCCCAATCTCACCCAACGCCATGGTGAATCGCCATGTCGACGCTTCCTGGGCCCCCGCTTGAGGAAACATCTGTCTCTTTTGCTGATGCCGAAGTGGGCAACTGGGGCGGAGAGTGTGGTTACAGCTCATTCTAAACAAGGAGGCTCCCCTCCTACGGAGTTGGAAGTGTGTGTGTCAGTGCAGTCCCCAAAGAGGTTGGGGGCTGCCCTTCCCAACTGGCTATGATCTTCCAAAATTAAGTTTACGCGTTCCCTTTCAGCCTGATAATGCCACCTCTAGGAATTTACCCACCAGACACAATCCTGGGTAGAACAACCTCACAGCAAAAAAAGACCTGAAGCAACCTAAATGCCCACCGCCAGGGGAATGGTTAAATAAGTAACAGCACAAGGTACAAAATAATGATATAGGAGATTAGTGTCTCTTAGTATTATGAGATCAGCATCACAGCTGTGAAAAGGAAAGAGAACACCAGATGTATGACTATAAAATTACTTTTAAGATACTATATTTTTAAGTGGGGGAAAAAAAAACCCACCAAGGTATAGAACAGCATGTAGAAGATGCTACCATTTGGCTAAACAAAGGCATATAAATCTACCCGCCTACTGAACGTTCACAGAAGATTTCTAGATAACTGCATTGTTCCAAACGGTAGCCACGCACTGCATGTGGCTGTTTAAATTCACATGGAAGAAGAACATGGAAGAAAATTTAAAATTCAATTCCTCGGTTGCACTGGCCACATTTCAAATGCTCCATCGCCGCATGCAGCCCATGGCAACCGTATCGGAGAGCATTTTTATCATCACAGAAAGTTCTACTGTCTATGCTGTTCTATGCCATAAAGAAAGAAAGAAAGAAAAAAAAAGTAAGTTCTACTGAACAGCACCAGTGGCCAAATCCGGCCCCCCACTTGTTTTTATAAATAAAGCTTTATTGACACATAGCCACGCCCATTGGTTTATGTATCATCTACGGCTGTTATCACAGACAATGGCAGAGTTCAGTAGCATCAACAGAGATCGTGCAGCCAGCAAAGCTGAAAAGATTTACTATCTGAGTCTTTGCAGAAAAAGTCTACTGACCACGGTTCTAGAAGGAGACTGCTTCCAGGGAGAGAGAGGGGAGGGAATCTGGGAGGCAGCAGAGACAGAGTCCACGGTGCATTTATCTCTGTATCCTCCATGCTGTCCCACGTGTGTGTGTTATCTGGCAAGAACAATGTGGTGACACAGAGATGCTGATTTAATCTCCTATGAGTGGTGCCCAGAGGGCCTGGTGTCTCTCAACGCTACCACCTGAGACGCTACCACGCTTCAAACAGTTTTGCCAAATGGATGGGTATGAAATGATACCTTCTTGTTTCAATTGCTTCTACATCTAATCATCTCTCACCCCCAGACTCTGTAAGGACAGGGACCCCATCGGCATCAGTCGCCATAGCATCCCCAGCCCCTGCACGGGGCCCAGCAAACAGTTGGTGCCCAGTAAATCCACACTGAGTGGAGGAATTAAGAAGTGAGGGAATTGGGCTCAGGGTAGGGGGCTGCAGTGCAAGGCCTGGGATTGTTGTCGCTGGCCGTGGGCATCGAATGCCAAGCCAAGCTTCTCTGATGCAGTCTCGGGAGCAGGGACATGGGGCAGGGCTGGCTCCTGAACAGGCCACAACTGCCAGCCCCTTGGGGGAGCCTGCGGACATCCTTCCTGGGGACCCCTGCTCAGCAGTCAGGGACGAAGGCAGGGCGGGCAGGGGTCTGGCAGCCTCAGGGGCAGGGGCAACCGCGGGCTGCAGGCCGGGAGAGGGATTATATATTCATCAGAATCTTAAACAAAAGCCCCGCAGCCGCCTGTCAGCCGGGCTATGGCTTTTATGGTAATCAGCGATGAATTACCCACAATGCCTGGCCAAGCGCAAGTGGTTCTTGGCCCGGATCCTAAACTAATTTTTATATGTTCGTGTGTATATAATTTTGCTCCCTCCCTCCCATTGCTCTTCCTTCATTAGCAGGAGCGTGGGGGGTGGGGGGCGGGGCGGGGGCAGGAGCAAAAGGAACCCTGAGTGTAAGGTGGGGGGCTGCTCACCAAGGCACCCCCTGGCCCCGGAGCCCACCTGGCATCGGTGCCTGGGCTCATGGCGCAGTGGGGTGGGAGGTAGGTGCCAAGTTGGAACCGAAGTCAGCTGCAAACCACTAAAAACTGAAGCTGGCAGCTCCGGGGGTGGCGAGAGAAGGGAGGGGGGTTTGGCTGGCTCCAGTGCTGGGGAGCGCGTGGGCCCCTTAGTGGGGTCGAGCCTCTGCAACGTGCTGTGTGGCCCTGGGTGAGTGCCTTGGCCTCTCTGGGCTTCAATCTCCTGATCTATTAATACAAACCGAACCTGCAGCCCTGCACATCCTAAGCCCTAGCCCCGTCCAGCCCCAAATGTGTAGCTCACAGCCCCTGCCAGGGACCCCTGTGCTGCGCACTTTTCTGTCCATGACTGTCTCCGTTTCACAGATGGGGAAACTGAGGCTGAGAAGAGGATGTGCCTTGCCCAGGGCCACCGGCTTGTCTGTAGCACTGGGGCCTCCCACATCCGCCCCTCTGACCGTCTTTGCCACCTCAGTTCATCGTCGCCATCCTCACAGGCGCTCAGGACAGGGGCCTGGGGTCATCCTTGTATCTTCCCAACCCCACCCTGCACCAAACTGCTTGGCTAATCCAGCTAATCCTTCCGAAAAGTCCTTCTAGAAAACACCCTCTCCTCTGCCTCCACCATCATCGCTGGCCTGGACCAACCCAATCACTTCCGCCCCGTCCCCAGCTCTAGCCCTTGCACCCCCATCTGTCCTCCCCGCAGCAGCCAGAGGGCACCTGTGAGCACCTGAGTTAGGGCCTGTCCCTCCTCTGCCCACAGCCCTCCATGGCTCTCACCTCCCTTGGGATCAAAGTCCAAGTCCTCCCCAAGGCCCACCAGGCCCTGCATGACCTGCCCTGTCCCCTCCCCTCCTCCTCACTCTGCTCCAGCCACACAGGCCTCCTCTCTGCACCTCCAACATGCCAGGCACCGTCCTGCCCCAGGGCCTTTGCACGGGCTGTGCCAGCTGCCTGGAACACCTTCCCTTAGATCTCCACACAGGTCAATCTCTCCCTCTTGCTGGTCTTTACTGAAATGCGACCTCTTCAGTGAGGCCTGTCTTGATTCTGTAGCTGAAACAACCCCTCCCTCTCACCCACCCCTTCCCCTGGCTTGGGATACAGTCGACGCTTAATTAATATTTAATCTGTTTATCTGTTTATCATCCTTCTCCTGCCGCATCCCACAAGGGCAGGGCTTTTTCTTCTGTCTTCCTCACCACTCCGTTCCCAACACCTGGCACATAGTAGGTGCTCAGTAAATGCCCACTGATAGGTCTCTAGGCTCCAGCAGGGTCCTGGGCCCAGAAAGGACACTGATTGTTCACTGAACATGAGAAGCTTTTGTCGCAATCTGAAGGGAAATTTTAGACCTAAAACCATGCCCTGGGTGGGGGTTGCGGGCGGGGTGGGGGGCGGCTGTCGCAGCCAGCTCAAGGAAGCAGCCAAGGACAGCCAAGGAAAGGAGAAAAACATTCCTGCCGCGTCCAAGCCCTTCAGAGCAAGCCCGAGCCCGTTCACTCACCGGGGGCTGGGGCGGAGATTGCAGACGCTCTCCACCGGTGCCCAGGCGAGAAGGCGTGAATGCTAAAACGTGCAGCCCACGCACAATCCCGTGCCTGTGCGTGAAGCCCGCGTGTGAACGAGTAATGCAGTACATCTTGCATGAAAGCCAACGACAGACAAACGGCCACGTCTGTGAGGAAGGGTGGGGCATGCCGGTGGCAGAGTACGCAGCCCTGAAAAAGAAGTCACCAGCTCTGTCCATCCCAATACTATCAGCAAAAGAGCCCAGCATGAAACAGCGGGCAAGGGGTGTCTGGAAACAGGGCGAGGAGAACAGGATGCCTGTGTTTGCTCGTGCTAAAATGACAGCTTAGTCTGTCCCAGCATTAGAGTTTTAAAAAGGAAAGAAAAAAATACAGCAATAGTAACAATAATTGCTAACATTCATAGGTCACAGACTCAAAGCCCAGACACTGTTCAAAGTTCTTTATATATTTCACTGAATCTCTCCATTTTACAGATGAGGAAAGTGAGACTCAGGGAGATCAGGACACTTGTCCAAGGTCACACAGTTTGGCGGGGGAAGAGGGGGGATATGAAACCAGGCCACTGGGCCCCAGAGCCTGGACTAGGATTTGGTGACAACGCTCCCTGATAGCCGAGCTCAATGCCTGGTATACAGTGGGTGGCCAATAAATGCCATGGAGATGCCCAGGGGCAAAGGGAGCAGAGATAGGGCCATGCCAGGCAGGGACGGTGGGACTTTATAGGGCGGTCTGTCGCGTGGGCATCGGTTGAAAAATGCCTGCTGGGAAGAATCAATGCAATCGCGCCATCAATACAAACACGCGGGAAACCGGGTGTCGGGGAGCAAGGCGGCTGGCTCGGGGGATGACAGCCGGCTGCCAGTCTCATTTCCACTGGTGACAGACATGGGCAGGCCTGGCCGGGGTCCACGGCTGGCGCAGAGCCAGGGCCAGCGGGGACCTCCCTACCTGTCAGCCTGTGATGTGTTCATCAAGAGGCTGAGAAATGTCTCGACCATCCTGGCCAAGTGGCAGGAGAGGGCCAGAGTGGGTACATGGGCTGCAGAGGGCCTGGCCCAAGGTCGGTGCTGCCCATGGGGAGCCTCTTCTCCTTCCTGCCTCAGTTGAACCAAACCACCATTAAGCTGTGCTTATGGAGAAACCATATGACTTGCATCTAAAACCACAGGTTTTATTTTATTTTGTTTTTTGGGTTTCTTTTTGAGGCAGAGTCTCGCTCTGCCACCCAGGCTGGAGTGCAGTGGCGTCATCAGTCATCATAGCTCACTGCAGCCTCCAACTCCTGGGCTCAAGTGATCCTCCTGCCTCGGCCTCCCAGAGTGCTGGGATTACAGGTGTGAGCCACTATGCCCGACCTAAAACCACAGGTTTGACATGAACTCGATGCCAGATGCTGCTCCTTGTGTACTTTGTGACTTTATGCAAGTCATTTCCCTTCTATGGGCCTCAGTTTCCCCATCAATAAATGGGTCTGTTACTCCCTGGCCTGGGACAGCCTTCTGAACCACAGTGAATAGCACCCCAGAGCACCAGAGTCTGAACTGTGGCTTGGCCTCGGGCAAATGGTTTAATCTCTCTGGATCTGCTTTTGTTCCTCTATTAAAGGCACCTTGGTTGAGCCCCTGGATCAAGCTATACCTGAAGCTGATCTGGCCTAACATCAGCCTTCTTGGTTCAAGAGCCAATCAACACACCTGCTTTTCATTAAGGTCAGTTTATTAATAATTTGGGTTTCTCCCTCTCTCGAGCTGGGAGCCCACTGTGCACCTGAGGATGCAGCCGCATTAGCAGCTGGCGCAGGCGGCCGAGGATTCGAGACCTCGCAGGTTACCTTGTCTCAACGGTTGACATATTGAGGGTTTCAGACCAGGCCCAAACTTCCGGGTCTCAGGGCATTCAGAATCCAGTTGCAGGAAAGCAACACCCATGTGGCATATTTGGGACTGAGGGCAGTGCCCATCGACTGAACCTCTACCATGATCCACTTAGTGAGCACCTACTGTGTGCTTGGCCCAATGCAAGACGTAAAGTGAGACAACTACTTCATCCTGAGGGCTCACAAAGATCTTGTGGGGGAAGCCTTTGCCCATGCTATTCCCTCTCCGCCTAGGACATCCTTGCCTCCCCTCGCTGCCCAGTTACCGCCTACGCAACCTTCACATCTTGGACCAGCCGCCACCTCCTCCGGGAAGCCTTCCCTGACCTCCCCCCTCATCCCGATTCCAGCAATTTCCTTATTTCACTGAGTTTAAGATGCATTGTTATTTTACGTATCAATAAGAAAGAAAAAGCAGCACGGCCAGGTGTTAAACCGGACGAGACTGTCTTCTCGCAGACGGGGATTTGCTAGCTACTGAAAGGGCTTTTGAATACTTCTCTGGACACAGATTTTGAAAGCTTTTCTCTCCTGAACCACATTCATAAATGGAGAATACAAGGAAAATATACGGTTTGAGTTCTCTGAAAACCGCCCTGCATTCTGAGTCCAGCACTGTTCAATGGCTTTTTGTCCCAGAGCTGCTGATTTGGGGTTTTGTGCCCTGAACTGCCAGGCACTGAAGGCTCAGCCTCTGCCACAGGCAGCTGGCCCCGTGGCCAGGGCATTTTCCTCCCAGCCATCTGCGACACCTGCTCTGCGGGATCCACGGAAGGTACCGACAACGGCTGGGGCTCCTGCCCACCCTCATGTGGCCCAAACATCGTGGTTTGTTGACTGACACTTTGAGGGCCAGAGTAGCCGTCAAAGCAGGACACTAGGAATAACCCCTCCACCTAAAATAATTCCTGGCAGGCACTGGAAAAATATTGTATGGACACACAGATAGCTGAGTGTGATTTCACAGTAAAGGAGCACTCAGAGAGGGTGAGCATGGCCACAAAGTCACACAGCTATGTAGGAAGTGACGGTAGAATGTGAATTTGGGTCTGGTAGATTCCTGGGCTTTGCACTGGTCTACTGACAGTTGTTTGCACGGGTCTATGCAGCTAGCTGTTGACAGCACATATTTTCCTAAAAATGGGGCAGGGCGGGACCCCCAACCAACATCTCACGTAAGAGAACCCAAACTCATACGGACTTTTAAATTTGCAGAGGGCTGGGGGTGTGGTCCACCTACAAATCAGAGAGAAAAAATGACTGTGACGTGCTGGAAGGAATGAGGACAGAGCAAGCTACAACCCGACCAGGCCCAATGGCAAGGCAGTCTGGCCGTGCTGTGTGATGCTGGGTAGGTGAATCAGCCTCTCTGGGCCTCAGTTTTCCTCAGCTGTAAAATGGATGTTAACAGTCCCTTCCCTCTAACACACAGCTGCCGTGAAGATTAAATCCACGGAAAGTGCGCAGAGCTGTCCGCGATACCTGAGAAGTCGCTGCTAAATAGTAGCTATTATTATTAATAATATTTAAAAAAAAATTTTTTCCTGTCCCGGCCTGTTGGGACATCAAGCCCCCCTTGGCCCTGGACACTTAGTTTAGTGAGAGCTGCCCTGCAGTTGCTGGATCCGTTTGTGTTCTCCGTTTAACCAACAGTGAGTCCCTCGAGGACGAAGACCTGGCCTGCCTTACCCTCCGTATCTGTCCCTGAAACTCTAAGTTCTGGAAACATCTACGGAAGGACTCAGGAGACAGTGACAGGGCAGCCTGGCCACTAACCCCAGAAATGGGAGGACAAAGAGAAGGAACATTCTGCCTTCAAAATCTATCCCAAACCTGCCCACTCCTCCCCACTCCTGTCTCCGCCTGGTCCAGACTAATCGCCTCCGCCCTGGTCCCCGACTCCCACCCTCACCACCACCACCCCTGGGCCCCCTCTGTCCCCGCAGCAGCCAGAGGGCGCCCGTGAGCACCTGAGTCAGGGCTGTCCCTCCCCTGCCCACAGCCCTCCATGGCTCCCACCTTCCTCCACATCAAAGCACAAGTCCTCCCTGTGGCCCACCAGGCCCTGCATGACCTGCCGGTCCCCTCCCTGCCCTCCCCTCCTCACCCTGCTCCAGCCACACGGGCCTCCTCGCTGTGCCTCCAACACGCCAGACACCGTCCTGCCCCAGGGCCTTTGCACGGGCTGTGCCTCTGCCTGAAACACTCTTCCCCCACATAAGCACTTGGTTCCCCCCTCCCCTCCATCACGGCTTTGTTCAGCTGCCACCCCCTGATGACACCATTGCTACAACCACATTTAAAACCACCACCCCTCATTCCTCTGGCCTCAGTCCCCTTTCTCCCTCACTCATTTTTCTTATCCTCCTCTAATGAGGTACAACTTTATCCCGCCTGTCGTCTCTCCGTGGTCAGAATATGAACTCCATGAAGGCACACCCTCCGTCCCCTGTGGGGTCCCAGCACAGAGCTCAGCGCACAGGAGGCATCTGAGAAATTCCCCGTGACCAAAAGCACAAATCTGGAGGCGGTGGCTACGGCCAGACCAGCCGCTGGGCCCCCAGGGCTGACGGCGGAAACATCCACGCCTACCCCGGCTGGGCCCTTCCTGTCCCCATGTGTGCGCCAGGCGTCTGTCCTCTGCCATCCGGCAGCCCGACACCTGCTAGGAAGGAGCAGGAAGCAGGGGCGGCTGCCGTGGTGCCTGTGGCCTTGGCCAGGCAGGTTTAATCCCTGCCCTGGTGGGAGGGGAGGTCACAGCCCCTCCTGGCACACAGACCCCAAAGCCACCCAGAGGGACCGAGGTGACCCGCTCCCAGGAAGGCGCCGCGTGTGGAAGGCCCGATAAATATTTAGCAAATAAACATATTTACCTACAGTCACCGGACCGAGCCCAGCCTGCGCTAGGGGTTTCCCCCAATCAACGCACAGGACCCTCCCAAGCACGCAGGGAGGTCGGGGTTACCATCACCCCCATTGTACAGATGGGGAAACTGAGGCCTGGAGAGGCGAAGTCATAGCTGACCGGGGCAGAGCCAGGATTCCGACCTGGTGGGAGAATCTGGTTCTTAGCCACTAACCGACATAGTCTCAACGAATGACAAGAGGGACACGGCAACAGGGAACCAGCAGTAGCTTCGACAGGGTGTGTGCTGTGTGCCCGGCTGCGGGGACACCGCGGGTGTGACTGCCTCATCCCCCTGACGCCTCCTGACAACCCAGGCACGTGGGCCCATCTTAGAGATGATGAAAACTGAGTCCCTCGACAGGGGGAGTGATTTCCTGAAAGTTCTACGGCCTAGAAGGGCCAGGCCCAGGGCCAGGCCTAAATTCACTAACTCCTTACCTCGGAGAAGTGACAGAAGTCATCTCGGAGGGGCGAGAATGCTGTGATGGGGTCGGCCCATGCCTCACGAGGACCTACTGTGCGCCAGGCACGGAGCGGCAAAGCCTCAGACGTCCCCTTTCCAGACGGGTAAACTGAGTCTCAGAGAAATTAAATCTTTTGCCAGAGCCCTGAAACTGTCCCCATTTCCAAAAGGGTACGCCGAGGCACAGAGGTTTTGCCACCTGCACGAGGTCGCACAGCTGGCAAGAGGCGGGCATCAACCCCAGGGCTCCGGGATGTGACTTGGAACCGTAGGCCACCGTGGTCCCCGCAGCACAAGCCCTCAGCCCTGCCGACCAGACACCGTCACCCCCGCGCCGGGCTGGAGTACCCCCAGTGACACGCAGCCCCGCTGGCAGCCAGGCCTCTTCGGGCTTAAAAGGGGGGAAATAAAAGTCGCCTAACATCAGCTATCTTTTTAAAACTCCCCACAGCGAGAGAGAGGCTGGCCCGTCAGCGCCCGTGGGCAGGCAGAGGCCCGGAACTCGGGGACACGGCTATTTTAAAGGGGCTATTTCTGGAGGCCGAGGTGAGAATGCGGGGGCGGGAGGAAGAAACAGCCGCAGCCGCGGGGACCCACACGGGCCGCCCTGACTGGCCGACGCCCGGGCTCAGCGATCCGTGGGAACCACCCGCTGCCCCAGCGAAAGACCTCGGCTGCCCCCGAGCTCACTTCTCCCCCTGCGCGTGGAGAGCCGTGAAGGCGACACGCAGGCGCAGGGCCCTACTGTGTGCGGATGCCGCCATGCACACGGCGGAGGAGGACACAGGGACGCGATGACTAATACGCACACAACAGGGATGGTGGCCAGTGCTCTGGGACAAAGAGCAGAACCAGGGCGGGGGCGGGGGGGGGACCCAGGAGAAGACGGTGGCCCCTGTGGCTGGGAACATTCTGTGTGTTGAAGGGGGACACTGTGTCCTCGCTGGCCTGTCTGGGGCTGGAGGAGGCTGACTGGCCCAGAGCCAGATCTGACGGTGGCAACTGAGGCAGGGGTCGCAGCCAACAGAGCGGAGGGAGGCGGCGGCTCCTAAGAATGTCAGGACGCGGCACCGGCACAAAGTGTGGGGCCAGCCCACTGCAATTCTACTTGCTGTGTGACCCGGGGCAAGTCACATCCCCTCTCTGAGCCTCAGGTTCCTTATCTGGGAAAGGGGGACAGGGGCTGTACTGTTCTCAGAGCACTATGCAGATTCGACAGGATGATGTGTGCGAAGCACTTGTTGGCGGGGAGCTGGGCAGCCTCAACACCTGTCACACCTGGTCTTTTAGCATCATCCTCATCTTCACATCCATTGGCAAACTTCGAGTCTGGGGTCTCTGGGGCAGAGGGGCAAGCGCAGCCACATCCCCAGAGAGCCCTGTGTCGCAAGGCTCACACACAGCCTCGGTTAGAATTCAGTTGGGTTGCAGATGCCAGAAAACTCACAAGAGAGTTGTCAGTTCTCTCTGTTCCTTCCGCCTCTTCGAACCCCATTCTTATCCGTGACGCTTGCCTCACGGTCCATGGTGGCTGCCTGAGCACCTGCCATCAAGTCTGTATTCCATCTAGGGGGCAGAGGGGGAAATGTGCCACCTTCCTTGAAATGCATTTCTAGGAAATCCTGCTCACATATCCCATGGGTCAGAATTGAATCACGTGGCACAGACAGCCACAAGGTGCACTGAGCAATGTGGTTTCCCCCCAGGCAGCCATGTGCCCAGGTATTGATAAAACACCACACAGTTCAACTGCTATGCAGGAGGGGATACGATGGAATATACGGAGACCCTGCCACAAACACGTGGCCACGGGGGCCAGGCGTTAGGTTTCAAACAAGCGCATCTGAAAAGGGAGTCTGGGGCCAGCCCTCTGCCTCCAGGCCGAGACGGTTTTCACTCATTCCAGGGTGAGTCGAGATCCACCTCCCCAAAGACGCCAAGGTCAGGAACAGAAGCTGCAACCCCGGCACAGGCTCTGCCCGTGGTGGCCCCGAAGGCAGGACCCTACCACAGTGCACTCCCCAAAGCTCCAGGGCTGAGCCACCGGCACCCCGCATTCTGCCTCCTCCCGCCTGGCGAGGACACCGGCCAATTCATCTCCTTCTCCTCCGTAAACAACTGTCAGGGAAAATAAATAGTTTTTAATAGGCTCATTAATTGAATTCAGGGAGAAACAACCTTCTCCCCCGGCCACTGAGAAGCAGCGCTCGGAAGCAAAGTCCGAACCACTCGGACCGAAGGCAGGAGGGACCCGCCCTCCCATCGACGCCGGGGGACCCCCAGATAGCTCTGGCCCCACTCGACACGCTGACCCAACCAGCAAGGGGTCACTCCTGTGCTCCGAGGACGGCTGAGAGTCTCCAGTGGGTGCTAAGGTGTCTTAACGCCTCCCAGGCGCTCAGACCTCAGTTATAACAGGAGCCTGCAGCAGCCACAGCAGCGACCAGCCGAGGAGTTAATGTCATTGACGCTGCCCTCGTCACATGAATTTTTAAGGTTTTTATTGCCTTCAAGGACATACCAGGGGCCCACTCATGAGAAGGAAACAAAGTTTTCTCTTTTAAGTTTTAATAGAGGCCAGGTGCAGTGGCTCACGCCTGCAATCCCAGCACTCTGGGAGGCCGAGACGGGAGGATGGCTTGAGCCCAGGAGTTCAAGACCAGCCTGGACAACACAGCAAGACCCCATCTCTACTGAAAAAAACAGAAAAATTAGCCAGGTGTGGTGGCATGAGCCTACAGTCCCAGCTACTCGGGAGGCTAAGGCAGGAGGATTGCTTGAGCCCAGGAGTTGGAGGCTACAGTGAGCTATGATGACACCACTGCACTCTAGCCAGGGTGACAGAGCAAGATCCTGTCTCAAAAAAAAAAAAAAAAAGTAAAAGAGCATCGGTTTAAAGAACTCTATCGCCTCCAAAGGAGGAGAGGGGTGGCAGAGCACTGCACAGAGAGTCCGAAGGCCCAGGGGCAATCCACAGAGTGGCCTTGGCACAGACCCAGAAGGTCAGAACTGCCTGTCCATACTCGCTGAGGGCTCTGGCCATATGGGCATGACTCGGTTTCCCTATCGAGACTCAGGTGGTCCAGGGCAGCCCTGCCATGTCGCCGGCTCACCCCCCTGGCAGCAAGTGCCACTCTGCCCTGGCCTATGTCTGGTCCACCTGGCGCCTGCCGCAGGCTTCTGCCAAGCTGCTCTGGCCACTGCAGTGGGAAAGCTCGGCCACACCCCAACACCTGCAAATCCTGTCCCCCAAAGCCCCACCTGCAGGCGCCCCGATCTTGCTTCCAGAAGGCATGAAGCAGCATTTGTACTGTGTGATGCTCCAGCCAGTTTTGGGGTTATTCCACGCACCCCCACCCCGTACGGATCCTTCCGATCACAAGACCTTGCACCCAAGAGAAGGTCTCGCCTCTGCTCTGCAGATGAGGTGGCCTGGCAGGAACCACCACCACCCCGGGGCCACTCTTCCAGCACCAAATTCAGTCCCCACAAGAAAGCCGGGTCCATTTCCGGGGAGCTCCTCAGCAACTTCTGCACGTGTCTGGCCAGACACACGGGGCATCAAATGAAGGTCAAGGCTGGCTGAGTTTTGTTTTGTTTTTGTTTTTTTTGAGACAGGGTTGCTCTGTCACCCAGGCTGGAGTGCAGTGGCATTGTAGCTCACTGCAGCCCCAACTCCTGGGCTCAAATTATCCTCCTGCTTTCAGCCTCCTGAGTAGTTGGGACTACAGGTGAGTCCCACCACGTCCGGCTAATTTTTTTCTTATTTTTTGTAGGGACAGGGTCTTGCTATGTTGCCCAGGCTGGTCTTGAACTCCTGACCTCAAGAGATCCTCCCTCCTCAGCCTTCCAGAGTGCTGAGATGACAGGCATGAGCCACTGCACCTGGCCCTGGCTGAGTCTCAAAATCATCCGGCCCAGCCGCTGTGTGCTTTTGGGGTTCCCAGCCTCCTCTGGGCCTGTCACCTTCTCCCTAGGAAAGAGGAAATCTCACAGACTGTTTTGGAGTTCCCTGACCCCCTACACCTGTCCTCAGACCCCTGGCTTGAGGCCAACCCCTCAGGGACATGGCTCTCAGTGGCCACGCCTCACTGCTTCTGTGCCAGACCCCTCGGGCACTCAGCAGCTCAGAGAGGGCATGTGAGTGGCCGAGGTCACACAGCACCTCCACCCAGAACTCAGTGTTCTGGCCTCCCAGCCCAAGGGCAGAGTGAGCCCGTGGCTGCTCCTCTCTGTGACATCACCTGTTCCAAGTGTGATCAGAGGCGGACGAGGGAGCCCCGGCCGGGAGCTGGGGACGCAGGGCTTTCCCCGTCACTACCCGCCTGATCAGGGCAAGTAGACGCGCCCGTGCTGGTGCGGGACGGTCAGGTGGCAGCTCCCGAGAGCCAGGAGGGCTCGTGTGGACGCGGGGAGGGTGGGCCTGGCAGAGCTTGGGTCCCCAAGAGGGAGGTGCCCAGACAGCAAAACAGTGCTCCGAGGGGTTCTGAGGGCGATGGCAGGACAGGGTGGGCCTGGCCAGAAACGGAGCTCCCGGCAGCAAGGACAAAGGCCTGGACGTGGCAACAGGGGGAAGGTGGATGAGTGCGGAGTGGAACAGGGAAGGTGGGAGGAGGAGGCGGAGGTGGGGAGAGGCAGCAGGACTCCCGCCTGCAGGCCCAGAGAGGGGAAGCGACTTCCCCAAAGTCACACAGCTCTTAAGCACTAAGCAGCTAAAACAGACCCCAGCCAGACCCTGGCTGGAAACAGCAGCCCGCTCTCCATGTGGCCACAGGAGGCGACCTTCTGGCTACAGTGTTGCCACATAACTTAGCTACATCACTGCGGACCGGTGCGCAGTGACATCCCCAGGAGCACCAATACCACATCTCTGTTTGCCGCACCTGTTTGCTGGAGAAAAGGCTTCTCGTTCCCATTTCTCTCTCCTTGCCATGCCTCGGTTTCCCCACCTGCAAGACAAGGTGACAGCTGCCACCTCTCAGGGCGGTTAGGAGGATGAAATGAGAAAATGTGAGTCAATCTGGAACCTGGGCCCAAGCGGCTGTCACGACAGGGACAGAGAACTCACTGGCCGCTTGGGTCATCCCCGTTCCGCTGCAGTTGTTTGGGAAACGCGGGTTTGAGGCTCCATCCCCACGTCCCCTGACTGTGCGCTGTGTGCAGATGGGGACAGGGAGGATAGTCATTCAGCCCCTCCTGTGCGCCTTTGGCCCCCGGCACCGCATCAACACGACACCATTTAATCCCTAACGGTGCAGCAGGCGAAATTCATCCCCATTTTACGGATGAGAAAACTGGGGCTCGGGGGAAGGAAAGAACGGGGTCACCTCGCACAGCCAGGGAGGGCCCGCGTCAGGATTCGAACCTGGGGGTATTCCGACCGCCAAAGCCCTTCCACAGCGGGCTCAGAGCCTGGGCTCCCAGGGCCAGGTGACATCAGGAGAAAAAATCCCCGGACCTGGCAGCCCCTCCACGTCCTGCTGACACTGGGGAGGTGAAGCCGCCGGAAACCTTCTAGAATCCATCCGACAGGGGCAATTACCGACTGCCAATGATCAAGTGGCCGGTCCAACCAGGACAGGTGCGCGAAGGAACCCTGGGTGTCCTGGCCCTGAGGGACTCGGGGACGTGCGGCGGGGAGATGTTCAGGGATGACCACGACGTTCACGGTTCGCCTGATTTCTCGTGCCGACTTGGGTCTTAAGCATAAACCAGCCTTTCCAACCCTCGGCACTGCAGACATCTGGGGAGGGGCCGTCCTGGGCACCGCAGGTGCTGAGCGGTGTCCCCGGCCTCCGATCATTTGATGCCAGTAGTGACCGCAGACGTGACAACCAAACATGTCCCCAGACATGGCCAGATGTCCCCTGGGGAGCAAAATCGCCATTGGGTGACAATTGCCGCCGTGATAAACTCGACAAAGAACCCTGGTGACCCGGGTGTCCCAGCCCTGAGAGCGACGTCCACTCCAGAAAAAACGAGAGACGGAGAAGCAGGTCCCACAGCCGGGGGATGATTCACGGCCCTGCCCCGAGAGACGAGCAGGCTTCTCCACGGCATTTAATTTAAGTCAAGTTTATCACTGTGACCAATATTAATGCAATCAGAGCCAGCGTTTATCGAGCGCGGACTCTGGCCGGCCCTGCTGTCAGCGCCCCCGGGAGTTCTCACGCCGGTGCCCCTACACGACCCGTGCAGGTGGCCGTGACGCCCAGACCCATTTCACAGCCCAGCAAACAGAGGCTCATCGTGGGCGACCGAGGTGCCGGAGGTCGCACTTCGCGTAAATGGTGGGGAGGTGACCAGACCCCACGGACGTCTGGGTTTTTGTACGAGGCCGTGTTACGATGTTTTAAGGAAAAGAAAGAGCCAGGAATGTTATTGATAAAATAGGACAATTTCACCTAAAATCTAGAGTTTGGGTTTTTCTTGGAAAAACCAGCAGACCTGGCCGTGGAGCTGGCCCTCGGGGTGCTGGAAGAGTCTGCTCAGCCCACGCCGCCCGCTGGAGTGGACGGTCCAGCGCTGACAGGTTGGGGCCCGAGAATGACATTCCAGCCATGTCTTCCCGCCTGGGTTTATCCCTTCAGACTGCGTGAGGGGTCCCTGGCCACCTGCCAGAGCAAGGCCTTGTCCAGCAGGCAGGCAAGCACAGCTGTGTGGCCTTGGGCAAGTTCCTCTCCCTCTCTGGGCTTTGGCCCCAATAACCATGCCAAGAGGTTATTCCTTTTTTCTTTCTTTCTTTTTTTTTTTTTTTAAAACAGAGTCTTGTTCTTGTCACCCAGGCTGGAGTGCAGTGGCATCAGCCTGGCTCACTGCAGCCTCCAACTCCTGGGCTCAAGCGATCCTCCTGCCTCAGCCTCCCGAGTAGCTGGGACCAAAGGTGCCACCAACCCAGGCTAATTTTTTTTTTTTAATTTTTGTAGTGATGGGGGTCTCACTATGTTACCCAGCCTGGTCTTGAACTCTTGGCCTTAAGCGATCCTCCTGCCTCAGCCTCCCAGAGTGCTGGGGTCACAGGCGTGAGCCACCGTGGCCAGCCAGCCTGCACGGTTGTAAACTACAATTCAAACTCCCTAGGGTGGAGGCCCCATGGGGTCCGCCCCGGCCGAATCTCCTTGCACCTCTCATTTCTGTCCCCCTCACCTCCAGCCACGCAGCCGCAGGTGCCCTGCTCACAGTGTTGGCACCCACCGTCCCCAATACCTGTTCATCTGTCCCCATGGCCAGACCCAACTCACGCTTCGGGTCTCAGTCCAAATGTCACCTCCTCAGAAAGGCTCCCCTTGGATGACAGAACAGTGACCAGGCAAGCTGGCACGTGCCACCAGATTTTCAACCCTCGCAGAGCACCATCACGGTCCATGACGCTTTCCTTGCGTAACTTGCCCAGTGTCCCCCAACAGATGCCCAGGATCCCAGGGCATTTACTGCTGTACCTCCAGAATTTTAATTTGCTTTCAGTTAAAAAAAAAAAAAAAGAAAGAAAGAAAGACAGACAGACAGAACAAAAGAAAACTTACATAGCATTTTCTGGCCACCAGCCACCGATGAGTTCATATATTCCTCACAGTATCTCTATCATCGGTGAAGCAATGTCAAGGTACCCATTTTACAGACTAGGAAACTGAGGCACTGAACGGCTGCATAACTAGCCCAAGGACCCACAGCTGGTTGGCAGCGAGGCTGGGATCTAAAACTAGAGTCTGATTAGCCGGGCAAGGTGGCGCATGCCTGTAGTCCCAGCTACTCGGGAGGCTGAGGCAGGAGGATTGGTTGAGCCCAAGAGTTTGAGGTTGTTGTGAGCTAGGCTGATGCCACGGCACTCTAGCCTGGGCAACAGAGTGACACTCTGTCTAAAAAATAAATAAATAAAATAAAATAAATAAATAAAACCAGAGTGTGGCTCCCGAGCTCCCTGGCAGCTGGTTTTCAATAAATATCGATGGACTGAATGAATGCATTGGTGAGTGAATGAATGCATCAATGAACAAATGAATGTATTGGTGAGCAAGTGAATGCATCAGTGAGTGAATGAATGCATTGGTGAGTGAATGAATGCATCAATGAACAAATGAATGCACTGGTGAGCATGTGAATGCATCGGTGAGTGAATGAATGCATTGGTGAGTGAATGAATGCATCGATGAACAAATGAATGCGTCGGTGAGTGAATGAATGAATGCACACATGCTCACACACTGAGTTTGGCAACTGATCCCTCCCGGAGCACCCCTCACGGGTGCAGTGAAAGCGCCAAATTGCCCCTTGGTGATCACCTGGACCCATCAAGGGCTCTGGACGTTGAGAGCCAAGTCTGGGGTCTCTGGAGGGCCCGGAGCCCCCCCGAGGCGGCCGCCTGCCCCTCCCTGCCCACCCTCCCAGCCCCCCACGACTCAGCTCCCGCCAGGCGTCTGGCCTGGTCCCGGCGTGGAAGTGGGGCGGCCTTGATGAGGCAGCCAGTGACGGGGAACGCCCCAGTTTGCAGCGGCTGAGTCATCCTGCCGTCTCTCTGGGGCCGGACCCCACCGAGGGGCCGGGGCAGGGGAGCAGGTCCCGCTTCATGTCCTGTGGTGTCAAAAGTGACAGCAGCAGCAGCAGCCGCATCCCTGGCACCGTTGTGAGTACGTGCTTTGCACGTGTTGACTCATTTCATCCCCCTAACAACTCTTTCCATTCTACAGACCAGAAACATGGAAGCACAGAGAGATTGAGCAACTGGCACTAGGTCACGCAGCCAACAAATGGCAGAGCTGGGATGTGAACCCCGGGCAGGCTCCATCCAGCGTCCTTGCTCTTACCCTCTGCAGGAGGCAGCTGGGAGCCGCGCGGTCTCCGTGGCGACTCTCAGGCGCCCCCAGCAGGTGAACTGCTGTCAAGATGACAGAGTGACAATTGGGCAGAGGCCCGTGGAGGAGTTAAGAATTCAGGCTCTGGCATTCAATAGCTCTGGGTAAGAGTCCCCACTGTGTCACTTATGGACTGTGTGACCTTGCACCAGTGAAGACCCTTCTCTGTGCCTCAGTTTCCCCCTCCGCAAAATGGGGCTCTGACCACAGCAACTCCGCTACCAGGAGATGGAAGGTTCGAGGCGATGAGGATGCTACTAACGTGCGTCCTTAGCAGAGGGCCTGGCACGGGGCGCCAACTCCGAATAAGTCAGAGCAGCTATTATTATCCCCCCGACATCGCCTCATTTGCTGATCACGGGGGTTAATTATAAGCGGCATTAAATTACACACACACAGACGCGCCGGCCTCGCCTCCCCAGAACCCCTGAATTTCCACCAAGACTCAATTACCCACGCGACTGCACGACAACGGAGCGTCCTCCCAGCCTGTCTCCACGCAGCCCGCCTCACCCGAGGGTCCAGGCTTCCACAGCTGTGGCTTCTCCGCCACGCCGTATCCATGTGGTTCCCCAACCGAGTGACACGGAGTCGCAGGACAGACGCGGCCGACGGTGGACGTGCAGAGAGGCGGGGGAGGCACTTTCAGCCCGCAGCACCTCGTGTCACGGCTATGAGTGTACTGGTCTTAGAAATGACAGAAACAAACACAGAGAGGCCAAGCAACCTGCTCCAGTTTGCACAGCTCTAAGCAGAGTGGGTGACCAAAGTCAGGACTCTAACCTGCAAGCCAGACGGGTAACCTCATTTTGTAAAGTGAGGAAGCTACCACACAGAGTAGCTAAGGGACAAAGGCGAGGTCACTCAGGAAGGGAGGAAAGAAAAGACATTTTCAGTTCTCCAGGTTGGGGGGCCGCGGGGACAACAGACATGTGAGCTTCCTACAAGGAGGCTAACAGCAAAGATAAAAAACAACTCAAAGGTAGTAGGGGACACGCCGGTAACATAAAGACAGCATAGGACAAAAATCTGTCCATTCGGGCACGGCACAGTGGCTCACGCCTGTGATCCCAGCACCTTGGAAGGCTGAGGCAGGAGGATCGCTTGAGGCCACGAGTTCGAGACCAGCCTGGGCAACATAGCGAGACCCCGTGTCTACAAAAAATAAGAAAAAAAATTAAAAACAAAATGTATCCCTTCAAAAAGGGGCCTCTGTGATCCAGCCCAGTTAAGACAACAGGGATGGAAATCGGGAGTCCCTCTGACCCAGAAACCCAAGCTGGGCCCCCGAGCAGGATGGGATCCAAGGGCACGAGAGGGGAACACTAAAGCCATGCCAAAGACCTGCATTTATTTTCAGGTATGGAATCCCTCTGGCCTCCACGAGACCCTGAGGGTGCCTCGATGCCAGGGAGTCTGAGAGGGGATTCCACGGCCAGCCCGGAATAGCACCAAGCCCGTGTCCAGTCTGGCCAGGCCACGGGGTGAGGGAGAGACGGGCAGCTCCACGGAGGAGGAGGAAAAAAGAAAAGACAAAAATAAAGCGATGTGAAAGTCGAGGGCCTGTCCGTGAATCACTCCTACCCGCTCGTCAATTTTCGCCTTTGCAGAAGTGTAAGGCGATTGCCTTTCCATATTCCCCACGCACACCCCCCAACCCCAACAGTTCCGAAATAGCAGCCAGAGACGAGACAGAAATGGTACGTCGGGGTTCTTTTTTTTCCCCTTTTTTTTTTTCAGTGTCTTTCCTTTCCTTAAAGAGAAAAAAGGGGTGGGGGGAGAGAGGAGAGGAAGCCACCTACTACACTCGATATGCTTGAACCTCGGGATTAGGGAGACCCGGTGTCACCTACTTCCTCTGCGTCTCAGAGCTGGGATCTGCCATCTCTGGCCCGGCTCTGACATTCCTCAAGCCTCGTTTCCTCTCGGAGTGGTCCCTGGTCCCCCCACTCGGAATGTCGCAGGACCTCCTGGTGATAAAATAGCCTGCCTTGGAGCCTCGGCCACCTCCCTGCGCCCCCTCCTCCCCTGCCCCACAAGCTAGACGCCTTCTGATTCCAGACCAACGTACGGTGGGAAGATGACAAGATTAAAAAGCAGTTTGAAAGGCCCTTGAACCCGGGCTCTCCAATACATGCCTTTGTCTGTGGACCCATGGTGGGCTTTTATTTTTTTAAAAAAATCAGCTTGTCACACGGATGCTGCACGGGCATGGCACTTATGTCTCAATCTCGTGCCCGCCTGGCCCCACTGGAGGCTGAGCTGTCTGCCCAGGGGAGCGGCCGGGGTCTGCTGAGACACACCATCCCGGGATCACTTGTCGCAGGGAAGGGCAGAGGAAGGGCAACCTGCACGGCTCTGCCCAAGAGGGCTTTATCCTCCTCCTCGAAAATTCTGGGAAGCGGACACGCGCCCGCCGGAGGGCGAACCCAGAGGCTGCCCCAGATGCAAGCCTGGCAGTGCCCCTTCCTGGGACCCCCTGCCTCCCTCCCAAAGCGCCAGACCCCCCAGAAGGGAGCCACAGCCGGCGCCACATCCAGCAAACCTCAACGCACACCCGGAGAGCCGGCCCCGGCTGCAACCGGCTCCACACGCGCAGCCCAACGGGGCGGGCAGGGAAGGAATCGCTCTCAGCCGAAAACATTAAGCTTTGTCAATTATCCCCCAAACCCGCTGGGTTTATAAATATCCATTTTTATTTTTAGGGTTTTCCCTCCCTCTCGCCCCCATCCCGAACTCTCCTGATGCCCCCTCCTGTCCTCTCCCCCACGCGCGGCAGTGGCGCCAGGCACGGGGAACAGGTGAACGCCGGGCCACGGGGCGCCCGGGTGGAAATGTCACGCCTCGCTGCACAGTCACATCGTCCCCGCCCGGCCCTCCCAGGCCAGCTCGCCGACCAGCGTGGTGGCCACGCGGATGCTGGAATAAGCGGCAAAGCCACAGGTCTCCCTGTCGCTGGGCTCCTGGCAGCAGCAAGCCGAGGTGCACGCCGCTCTCCAACGTCTGCGACGGGCTGCTCGATGCCCACCCGGGAGGCCGGGGGAAAACCAAGTCACCTCCTGCAAAGATGTTTGCTGAGCCGAGGAGGACCTGCCCCTGTGACCGGCGCCAGGCCTGGGAAACCCCACAGTCTGTGCGGCCCAAAGAGGAAGAAAACGGGTGCAAAGTGACGGCTCCAGATCTGCCCACCCGGACACCACCGCTGAATCTCTGACATCCACGAAGCTTCTCCCCATTCTGTGGTGTCCCGCCACGGGGGGAAAAGTCCTTGTGTCTCGGAGCGGGGCCCACAGATACTCCAACATGTCCGGAATCCCCTGGCAAACCGGGACAACAGAGAGGCACTCCGAACGCACAAAGGGGGTAAGAACGGAGCCTGGTTAGCCGGGGATTTTCTCCCTACACGGGCAGCAGGCAGCAGCCAGGGTCTGAGTGCCCCTCTGTCTGTCCCCAGCAAACACAAAGGTCAGAGGCCTGAGAGAGCTGTGGGGAGGAGAAATGTCCCCAGGAGCTGGCTGACCGCCCCGACGGTCCTCTCTAATACCACACCCCGGCCGTGGCAAAATGACCTGTAAGCCATCTCCTGCAGGGGGTGGGGAACGGGCCAGGCCACTGCCAGTGCTAGCCTGTCACCCCGGGGGGCCGATGTCATTGGCCAGGGTGGCAGAAATAGAAAGCGCATGAGCTCACCAGGCAGCCTGGGTCTCCCGCGACGTTTTGTTTGCCCAAGCCCAATTAGCCCAACTCTCGGGGTGGCGGAGTATGCCGGGTGGTGGTCCCCAGGGGGCCAGGGAGGCCTGGCCCCCACGCAGAAGTGCACCGTCATGGTGAAGGTGCCCCCCAGGGCCCGGGGGACCAGGCAGGACAGGCGCAGCTTTCCGGAGGGGAAGAACGGAGACCCAGGGACAGCCAGCAGGCAGAACGAGATGCCCCACGGAGGGCTTTGTGTGGGGCAGCAAGGTCCCAGCGGAGACCCAAGCCCACCCCGGTGGGCTCTGGGATTAGCGGGTGGGAAGCAGCCGCCCCCAGCCCCAGCTGCCTTGGATGAACAGCCAAAGTATCAGCTGGCAGAGGAAGGAGACAGGAGCAGGGACAGAAGGCAGGCGAGATTGGCAGGGGGAGGGGGGCACAAAGGAAGGGGACCCTGGGAGGGGGAGGGGAGTTATGCAAATGGCAGAATCGACCAAGTCCCTGGGCCATTAATAAAAGCTCCAGCAGCAGCAGCAGCTGGTATCACAGGAGCAGAGGCGCGGGCTGGCTCTGTGCTCACAGGCGCACCGAGGGGAAGCCGGGCGCCCGGAACAAAGAGGGGCCTTCATCCCCTGCCCCCCCCCAGGGACAACCGCGACAAGGGGCTTCAAAAGGAAGCCAATATCCCAGCAGTCAAAGTCTGAGTGTTGGCCAATGAGAGCCCGGAGCGGGTGGGTCCCAGTCTTTGGGACCCTCGGGGATCCTCTGGCTTTGTCCCTATTTCTGAGCAACCCAAGCGCTCCGGCCAGGACAGGGACACCTCAGACATCCCCTTCACCAGCCCCACTGACCCAGCTGGTTTTCCAGGGGTTCGGCCAGAGGCAGGAGGGCTCCATGCTCAGAAGAGGGGCTCTCATAGATTGAGACTGCGGGCCAGGGGAATCCCAGCTGAGCCCAGGGCGGGGAGGCGTCCCCAAGACGGGGCGCTGGGAGGTTTGTTAATTTGGGGGATGAGGTGCCTAAGAGGAGGCCCAATTTGAAGCAGGGCTGCAGGGGACGGGGACATTCTCACAGTTAGGAGGCCACCAGTAGAGGGTTTGAGATTGGGGGAAAGGGGTAGAAGAAGGAGGTCCCTGATTTGGGGGGGAGGTGTGGCTGAAATAAAAGACTCCAGTGTGCGAGGAGGGTTCCCTGATGTGAGATTCTGGAGAGAAAGCGGCTGAAGGGGAGTTCCCCAATTTGGGGGTGGGGGAGTGGTGGGTGGGAAATGTCCAGAATTTGCGTGGGGGGGGAGGTAGTAAGGAGGAGATTCCTAAATTTAGGAGACATTCCCATAAAGAGCGGTGAACTTGGCCGCAGCCCGGCCAAACCCTCGCACCCAGGGCGCCGGTGCTCTGACCCGGGGGTCTGGAAGGGGCTCCCCTCAGGGCACGCCCCGCGCCCCCTACAACCTGGTTCCGACGGCCCCGCCCCCGGGTGACGTCACCGCCCCTCCCCCCGCAGCCCCCAGGGGGCTCCCAGGGCGTGCAAGACCCGCGGGGCTGGCGGCTCCAGGGGCGGCTTCCCCTCTTCTCGGGATCCCCACGGGGCCCCCAGCACTGAAGGGAGACTGACTGGGGTGCTGGGCGCGCGCGCGCCCGTCCGCCTTAGCCCCTGGGGCCGGGGGCTCTGGCGCGCCCCGCCCGGTGGGGATGGAAGGGGGCGCCGGGGCCGCAGAAGGGTGGGGCAAGGCCCGGGTGCCCGAGGGGCGACCCCGGCTTAAGGGAGCGACAGGGCCGGGGGTGCGCACGGTTAGCCGGCGTTGAGCCGGGGGTCTCCCGGGGAGCGGGATCCGGACAGGGGAGGTGGCGGGCGCAGCATCCCCGAGCTCACCGGCGGGTCCCCCCAACCTGGAGCCACGCGTCCCGGCTGGTCTCCATCCACTCCGGGGCGCCCGCCTGTCACCCACCCCCGGCACAGCGCCCCCTGCCTCCGGGACCCCGCCCGGGCACCCCGTCCGGGGCCGGCACCCCCTCCGCACACGCGCGCGCGTCCCCCAGCGCCTCCGCCCCGCCCGCAGCCGGGGTGGTGCAGCCGGCAGCGCTGGGCAGCTTCCAACGCAGCGCTCCGGGCCCCGGCCCAGCCCCCTCCCACGCCGCGGGCGAAGCCCCCCGGCCGGCCCGCCGCGCCCCTGCCTTCCCCGGCCGGCCCCGCGGGGCTTTGTCCGGACGCGGCTCCGGGGCGCAGCGCCCGGGCGCGCAGCCGGCTGCAGCGGAGCGTCCCCGAGCACAAAGGCCGGGCAGGCGTCCCCGGCACAAAGCCGGCGCGCTGCCCACTCCGCCGCCTCCCCGACCCCCGCCGCAGCGCCTGCATTTCTGCTTTTTTTTTTTTTTTTCTCGAATCCACGATTTTTTTTTCCCCCTCTCCCGGGTTACCTGGAGGCTGGCTGGGCTGGGCTCCCCCGGCTCTGCCCCGCTTCACATCCTGGCTGTTGCATGGGATCCGAGCGGAGCCCGAGCGCCAGCGGCTCGCGGCGTGCGCGCGCCGGCCGGGCTGCCGGGCGGGCGGCGCGAGGACACTCACTGCGGCTCGCGCTCCCCCAGCCGGTGACGTCATCCCTTCCGCCAGCGCCGCCGCCGCCGCCGGGGCCGGTCCGTGCGCGTCACTGCGCAGCCGCGCGCCCGCCACGCCCCCCCAGCCAATGGTGGCGGCTCGGCGAGGTCCCGTGGCCCAGGGGCGTTTAAAGAGCCGCGGGAGCACGTGGGGCACGGGGGACTTCGCAGGACACGTGGGCGGTGGTGTCCGCGCCCGTCGGGCCACTGCCCACGCGGGAGAGCCCCAGTGCGCTGGGTGCCAAGGCCGTGACACTTCCCATGCGCTGCTCTCAGCTCCGCCATGGCTCCCCAGTTCCCTTTGAATACAATCCAGCCTCTTCGCGTTGGCACCTACCACCCTGCCCCCGGGTCCCCGTGCTCTAGGCAAGCCAGCCTCTCAGGGTTTCTCCAAACTGCTCATCCAAGATCTTTCCATTCTTGGCTTCCCAATCTCTGCTTAAACAGGGGGACGGCCTCCTTGGCAACAGCCACCAAGCACCCCATGCTGCACGCTCTGGCCCATCCTGTTTTTTTTCTGGTCACACCAGGTGTGGCTCCAGAGAGCTGGGGCGGGGAGAAATCCCTAGGTACAGGTGGAATGAATGAGTGCGTGAACACTTCACACGGGTCTCCCCTGATGGCCATGCCCTGCTGCCCCGGAGTCAGGACAAAACACAGGAGGAAGCCCAGCTGAGACACGTTGGCTGCGTGGGGTCCCCGGAGTCACTTTCCCCACCTGTAGAATGGGTTTGCCTCTGTAGGTCTCAGCTCTCATCTGTGAAACAGGGCAAGGTCGCCCCTGTGCCCAAGGAGGGTATAAAACTGAATTGCCATATCGTGCCTGCCTGGCCTGTAGCTGGTGGCTGAAATGCAGTGACCAGGAAAAAGAACAGAAATACAAATAAAAGAGAAATATTATCACAGAGCTGGGGGGCGGGCACTGGCGCCAAACAAGGTTGCACCTCTAGCTGTTGCGTTTTGAGCACACCGAAAGCATTTATGTCCTCAAGGTGCATATTCGAAGGCCTTGTGCCACAAAGGAACTGAGCTTTAGAACTGGGGGGGAGGGCAGGGCAGTTTCCTCCAAAATTGTTTATTCATTCATTTTGGGCCAAACATGTAGATAAACAAAAAAGCATTAACCCAGGGAACAAAATGGTAAGGCGGAAGTCATAAACAGGAGACGGGAGAGGAGCGAATGAATAATTTAACAAGGAACCTAAATTAAGCTCTGAGTGTCCCAGCGGCCAATGCAGCGGCCAGGCTTGCAGAGCCTCCTTTGTTTTACTTCCTGGCCGGGTGACCCTGACCTGGCTGCTGACAATCGGGCCTCAGTTTTCTCATCCAGGTAATGGGGACACAAACCCATGTTGAAGGATCAAACGGGGTGGTCTGCGCACAAATGCTTGGTGTGGTTTCTCGTACACAGTAGGTGCTCAAGCCTTGAATGCTTAATGCAGGCAGAGGAAAATGAGATTGCTGACGCTGGATGGGGTGGACGTGGCGTGAACCCCAGCACTGCCACCTATTAGGGGAGGAACCTTGAACAAGTCACTATTAACGCAACACTCTGGGCCGGGGCGCAGCCGCTTACGCCTTTAAGCCCAGCACTCTGGGAGGCTGAGGCGGGAGGATCGCTTGAGCCCAGGAGTTGGAGGCTGCAGTGAGCTATCATGACGTCACTGCACTCCAGCCTGGGTGACAGAGCGAGACTCTGTCTCAACAACAGCAACAACAACAAAACAGGAAACTGAACACCACTCCTCACACCCTCCTTTAATGATAATAATAAGACAAATACAATGCTCTGAGCATAGCTGTCCCCATCTGCAAAAAGGGGACAAACACTTCCACCTCCAAGGGTTCTCTGAACAGCAAAGGAAAACAAATAAAATACACTGTAGCATGTGCCCAGGCAAGTACCCATTCGGAGCCTACACGCAGCCTGGGTGTCAGGGTGTTTTAAGTGCTGCGGACACGGAAGTAAACAAAACAGTCTTTTAAAAATCCCTGGCGTTAACAGTGCTCTGGAGGAGATAATCTCTTACTCGGGTAAAAGCCGAAGTCCTCCCTGCGTGACCTGCCCCGTCCCCTCCCCTCCCTCTGTCCCCCTCCTCACTCTGTTGCAGCCACACGAGCCTCGTCCTTGTGCCCCCAACACACCAGGTGCAGTCCTGCCCCAGGGCCTTTGCATGGGCTGTGCCCTCTGCCTGGGATTCAGTCCCTCCTGCTCTCCCCAAGGCCAATCCTCCTCAGCCTTCGATTCTCTGAGAAACCCTCCCTGACCATCTCGATAAAGTGGCCACACACATTCATCTTCATGTCAGTATCAGGTTATTTACCACAATTTGGGATAATTTTATATTTTGGCCCATTCGCTTGTTTCCTGTCTGTCTCCCTACTCTAGCTGTGCCTCAGTTTGCCTGTCTGTTAACGAGGAGAAGAATCATCTGTGTCTCTTAGGGCTGTTGGAGGACGAAATGAGTCACATCATGTCAACCACCTGGCACCAAGTACAGGCTGAAGCAGGTGTTGCTTGATAAATGTGACCACTATAAATGGGAAACCCAACATCCCTGGCCAAAAACAAAAAAGATGACCATAAAAATCAATGCGACAAGAACAGAACAGTCTAGTCTGATACCATTGCAGCCTCCAGGGAGCCCCAGGAGGGTGACAAGTGTCAGAAAGGTGTTAAGGACACGGTAGCACCAAACCAAGGTTTCTCATGAGCCGAAGCTTGAAGAGAACCAGGGAGGGAATGTTGTCCCTGGGGGTGTGGCTTAAGCCTCAAAGTTCCACACCAGGGAAGATTCTAGAATTGGGAGGTGGGACGTGTTGGGCTCTGGGTCTCTTTTGTGTCTGCCGGGATGCCTGGCACGCTGAGGGCATGAGTCACTGTTGGGTGAAAAGTTCAGTCAATGAACATTCTCGTCTTCTGCAGGGGAGCTGGGGAGAAGCTCTCCCCACCCTCCCACCTTCCTCCTCCTTCCCTGGCAGCCCAACCTCTGCCTTAGCGTCTCCCACAACCCGGTAATTAGCCCCACTGTGTTTTTGTTGAGACGAATCAGCTGCCCATCAGCGTTGTACACAAACAGGGATCTTCACGCCAAGTTCACGATCGTCTGCACAGAACCCAGCCTGAAATCCCTGCGAGACGGGCCCGTGATCCAAAACATCTCCCCTAAACTCTGCCCTAGGCCAGAGATTCCACCAGCATCACACATTGCTTCAAAATAAATGTTGTTCTCTCTCTCTCTGTGCCCTCCCTCCCTGCAAATTCACTTCCAATGCCAAAGAGAAACGGGCATTTGCAGATAGCAACACCCTATTTCCTGTTGCGTACTTCGCTCCATGTGGGGTTCATTTGCGGTCCACTGATATAGCTTATTGGATAAGCATTTAGGCTCTAGAGCCAGAGAGACATGAGTTCAAATACTGACCGTGGCATTTGCAAAGTTCAACATCCCTTCCCAATAAAACACTCAACAAACTGGGGGTAGGAGAGAACTTTCCCCAACCTGATCAAGGTCAAGGTCAGCTCCAGCCAACTTCATACTTACTGGTGAAAGACTGTCTGTTCCCCTGCTCCCCCCAAGATCAGAAACAAGACAGGGATGTCTGCTCTCATCGTTTCCATTCGACATTGCGCTAGAGGCTATAATTGGGTGACTATGCAAGAAAACAAAATAAAAAACATTCATATTGGAAAGGAAGAAGTTAAACTATCTCTATTTGTGCATGATATCATTCTGTATACAGAAAATCCTAAGGGAGCCACTAAAAACCTATTAAAACTAGTAAACGAATTCATCAGGGCGGCAGGATATGAGATCAATACACAGAAATCCATTGTATGTTCTATGCAGTGGCAATGAACAACCAAAATGAAATTAAGAAACCAATTCCATTTACAATTAATCAAAAAGAATAACATACTTAGAAATATATTTATAACAAAAAGTGCAAAACTCGTACTGTAAAACCAACAGAATGTCGTTGAGAGAAGTTGAAGAAGACCTGCATAAATGGAAAGATATCCCATGCTCATGGATTGGAAGAATAACACGGTGAAGATGCCAAGACTCCCCAAACGGATCTGCAGGTTCAACCCAATCCCTGTCAAAACCCCAATCGACCTCTTTGCAGAAATTGACAAGCGGATCCCAAAATCCATATGGAAAAGTCAAGGGTCTCAGAATAGCCAACAGGATCTCGAGAGAAACAAAAGTCGGGGGACTCACACTTCCTGGTTTCAAAACATATTGCGAAGCCACAGTGATCAAGACGGTGTGGTGCCGGCGTAAGAACTGACACAATCGATGAAGTAGAGTGGGGAGCCCAGGGTAAGCGCACCTGTCTATGGCCAATTGAGTTTCATCAAGATCAAGTCCAAGATCAAGGTGCCACTGAGGGTGGAAAAAAAAAAAAGACAAGAAAAAAAAAAGGTTGTCAGTTCAGGCAGGCGCAGTGGCTCACGCCTGTAATCCTAGCACTCGGGGGGGGGGGGGGGGGCTGAGGCAGGAGGACGGTGGCATCCCATTTCCTGCGTGGCTCCTGGTTTGTTTATCCATGTATCCATTGATGGACATTTGGGTTGTTTCCAGTTCCAAGGTGATTATGAATAAAGCTGCTGTGAACATTCACACACAGGCCGTTTGTGAACGTATGTTCTTATTTCTCGTGGATAAACATGCAGGAGTGGGATTTTCGGGTCATTTAAACAATTCTTTTAAAATAGCCTCTTCATGCAGAACAGTTCTGCCTGTCGATCGTGGTGGCGGTCACACGAATCCGGATGTGAGATAAAACGGTAACAACACACACACAAATGAGTGCGTGTAAGACTAGTGCCATCTCGGAGAGGTCGGTGAATTGTATCATGTCAATTTCCTGACTTTGACAACATACTATGGTTGTGGAAGATATGACCACTGGGAGGGAAGCTCGGTGAAGGGTACCTGGGGACCTCTCTACTGCACTATTTTTGCAATTTCCTGTGAATCTATGATCGTTTCAAAATTTAAAATATTTTAAAGAGCCTGCTGGGGACGGGCACAGTGGCTCACACCTGTAATCCCAGCACTTTGGGAGGCTGAGGCAGGAGGATCGCCTGAGGCCAGGAGTTGGAGGCTGCAGTGAGCTATGATGGTGCCACTGCACTCCAGCCCGGGTGGCAGAGCTAGACCATGTCTCAATCAATCAATTAATCAGTCAATAAGAGTCTATCGTGCGACTGAGAAGTACCCACGGTGTCTGATCTCCTGTTACTGGGTGTTACTTCCTACTTTGGGCACCTGTGCACAAAGTCAATACTGGGCGTGCTATCCCACACCTGTCCCCAAGGGCCACTTTTCCTTTTCCAAAGACTCTATCAACCCGGGAAGAAAACCCTGCTCCAATCTCTGCGAGGCTACACTCTCCATTCTCCATTTAAGCTCTTAGGGACAGTGAGAGAAGAAACTGAGGCCACCCTGACCCTCTGGAGCAGGAAGAGCAGGGGACATGCATGGGGTGCAGCCCAGGGCCCCGTGTCTGCCCCCCGGACCCCGTTTCTCTGGCATTGTGCTTTGCGGGGCACCTGAATTATTGGCTTTCTAGGGCCGCCATAACAAAGCAGCACAGACTGCATTTCTGCCGCAACACAGATTTGTTGACAGGCAGCTCTGAAGGCTGCAAGTTCAAGGTGAAGGTGTGGGCAGGTTGGTTCCTCCCCAGGCCTCCCTCCTTGGCTTGTGGACGGCCATCTTCTCTCTGTGTTTGTACGTCATCTTCCCTCTGTGTCTGTCGGTCTCTGCGTCCAAATTTCCCCCTTATCATGGATCAGGATCCCTCCATCTCATTTTAACCTGGTTACTTCCGTAAAGATCCCATCTCCAAATAAGATCACATTGTGAAACCCTGGGGCTTAGGAATTCAATATCTCTCGTTTTGGGGAGGAACGGGACAGTTCAACCCCAGAACAGTCTCATTCCCTGCAGATGGCTCAGCTGCTATCCCTCAAGGACTTCGCCTACTCCTGGATAAGGTCCCCAAGACATACTACAAGAGGTGCTGGACCCTGACCCAGAAATCATGAGCGCCCTTTGCTGATTGCGTAAGAGCCAGGCTTTGGGGGACCTTTGGGGCCCCACGCCCCAGCCTCCCTGCTCTCAGGCCTGGCCAGCGTGTGGAAAGATGATCAGGGGCTACGCTCCCTTCCCTTTCCTGAGGACCCAATGACAAGTTCAGATCAGTCCGTTATCTAGTGACAGCCGCCGGTGCACAGAGAGCCTCTTAGTTCCCCCATCCTCGGGAAGAGAGGCTTGGATTTGCCACCGCGCCGGGGCTGTGCTGGGCCCCCACCACATGCCTTACCCAGCCAAAGGTCTTCCCTTCTGCAGTCACTGCGGTCCCCAAGCTTGGAACCTGGACCCTGAGAGGCCACAAGGTGATTTTTAAGTGCTACACACAGACTGTGAAACACTCTGGAATTATTGACTGCTGGAGCGACTCACTGCTCAGACCAGATCATTTCACTCGGATTTGTGGGTGTCCCTGGGGTTTGTTAATTTCGTGGCGAGGTCTTCATTGTTCTTCTTTGTAAACTTTTGTCTTTCTTACTCATTGACTTGTTCCATGGTTACTTATGTTGCGTATTCATTCAATTTGTATATTGCATCTAGCACTAGAGCCCTGACCCGAAGTTTTCCTTTAAAAAAAAGACATTTAGTTGCTTGAAAGGAAACAAGTGATGTGAATAAAATATTAAGTAACCAACCATACAGGCAGCACAGGTGCAGGTTGTTTAAGGACCAAAGTCTGAGGAGAGGTTGAATGAACGGTGATGCCCAGGCACTGTGGGCCTTTGTGAAACCCATTTTACAGATGAAGAAACTGAGATTTGTGGTCCCCCTCCAGCTGTTTCAACCACCTGGCTTGCCCCTCCGCCTATCTCTGCCACTTTTTGCTCTTGCCAACTCCTGCCTGCCACCTCCAGGAAGTCCTCCTGACTCTTTCAGCCCATGGGCCTTGGTCTTAAGTCATTATGAGAGCTGGGTTGGGGGCCTGGGACAGGCAGGGGGCTCATCCACCCCTCCCACAGAATGGAGCACACCATGAGGCTGTCTGAAATCTGCGAGTGTGTGGAAAGAGTTAACTCACTTCATTTGCATAATGTGCCCCAATGCATCTTGGGAATACACTGCATCCCAGTTGGGGGGGGGAGGGGAGTCCTAGAGCCCCAGGGGAGGGGAATGAAGGGAAAAAGGGTTTATTCTGGGCAGAGCTAGAGGACCTTGAGCTGGGAGGAGGGGAAAGAGGAGGGAGACACAAGCCACCCTCATTGCTGTGGCATCAGTCAGAGTGACATCCTTCTCCCTGTCAACATGCCAACCTCTGATGTATTCCTCAACCTCTGGAAGATTATAAAGCTAATCTCAGTTTACCAATCTGTAGTTTGGGCACATAGCACGTTCCTCCAAAGACTGAGCAACAGCTGTCTGATGGGTAATTCAACCACTATGCGTGTCATTCTGTAAGTCAATCAACAAACACCCATGAGCAGCTTCTAGTTGTGTTTAATCACATACATTTCTTAGAGCAGTACCTGGCACATAGTAGGCACTTCATGGACGTCGGTGTTGTTATTTCACCTTCAAAGGAGACCTGATTGGCTTGGTCACGGACACCCCTGGCAGGGCTTGAATTTAACCCTCCCCCTGCCACCCTCTCTGGCTCCCACCCGCCCCAGGCACGCAGGGAATGACAGACCACGAGGCTGCGAGTGGGATCGTCCTGGCAGCAGAGAAGTTGCTCCGGATAAAACGGGAAGTGCTAAATAAATCCACTGGAGATGTGCCCCAATTACCCGCCCAGGCTCCTCTCCTGGTGCCTGGCGCTCGGGGGCCCTGCAGAGGGGAGATTTTCCAACGCCCGAGAGAGAGGCTCGGGACTGCTGCGGCATTTCAGGTGCTGCACACGGGTCCCCCGGCCCGGGGTCACTGTCCTGGTCCCTCAACACGGTCATGACTTTTGGGAACGGAAAGAAAGCAAAATATTGGGATGTTTCTGAGCGGGGAACAGACAGCCGAGGGGAAGGTCGTTGACACAGAACAGCAGAAATTTGCACCGGATGAGCAGCCGCTCCATGCTGAGAGCTTCCCACGTGGCCAAGCAGCAAACGCAACCCGTGAGGTAAGACTGATTATTTCTGTCCCCATTTTACAGCGGAGCCAACTGAGGCTCAGAGAGGGAAGGGCTGGGCTGACGTTCCCATGGGGTGGGAGAGGCAGGGCTGGGCTTCCGGCCTCACGTCTGACTCTGGCCCATGCCTTAACTCATCCGTGCAGCCGGCAAATGTTTATTGAGCACCTACTAGGTGCCAGGCACTGTTCTAGGCCACGAGGATATGACAGGAAACATAGGCAATAATCCCCAGCCCATGTGGGGCTGACTTTTTAATGGGAGAGATGAAAATGAAACCAGGTAAGTAAATGTATCCACGGTGCGGCAGAGATGGTGGGAAGTGGCTGGGAGAAAAATGAAGCAGGAAAGGGGAAGTGTTGGGGGTGCAATTACAGACAGTGGTCAGGGAAGGCCTCCCTGTGGTGTTTGAACAAAGACCAGGAGGAGGTAGGTGAAAGTGTTCCAGGCAGAGGCACAGCCCGTGCAAAGGTCCTGGGGCAGGACAGCGCCTGGTGTGTTGGAGGCACAGTGAGAAGGCCTGTGTGGCTGGAGCAGAGTGAGGAGGGGAAGAGAGGGAGGAGGGGAGGGTGGGGAGGTTGTGCAGGGCCTGGTGGGCTGCAGTGAAGACTTGGGCTTTGACCTCCTGAGGGAGGTGGGAGCCATGGAGGGCTGTGGGCAGGGGAGGGACAGGCCCTGACTCAGGTGCTCACAGGCGCCCTCTGGCTGCTGCAGGGAGGACAGATCATGGGGGGCGAAGACTGGAGCTGGGGGCCCAGGTGTGTGATACTGGGGTGGACCCAGATAGGGGCTGAAGAGGCAGAAAAACGGTCAGATTGGGGACAGGCTTGGGAGATGGAGTGACCCTCAGCCCTACTCCTGGGCAACCCACAGGCACCGATGGGGGGCACATCCCGTCATTAACCCAGACCACGGCAGCTCAGGTGGCGGCTGCACCCACGGGGATGCGCCTGAGTCCCCCGGCACCTCCAGTTGCTGCCCCGGGCACTGTGCAACAAGGTGAGGTGTGCACACCCACACCCCTGGGCAGGACCGCCAGTGCCCCCGGTGACTCGGCACCTGGGTACCTGCCCCACCCCCACGCTAGCTGCGCATTCCCCTGAGCACAGCAAGAGCCCCCAGAAGGCTGAGCCAGGGGCACTGTCGACACGGCTCCCAGACCCAGCCGCTCCCAGTGTGTCCCAGACCCCGCCACGGCCCCAAAGCAACTAGAGCCCCTGAATGACCAGGGCTGGAGGTGGCACCAGAAATAGCATTCGTGAGCGCAGCCTCTGTTCCAGGGACTGTTCCTGATGCTTCCTGGTGGGCTCCCCCGACCCCTGCCCCAAACTCTATGAGATCCGTGCTGTCGCTGCCCCGTTTTACAGATTAGGTGCAGACAGGCTGAGAACCAGCCCAGCACAGCCAGGATGGGAAACTGAGTCTCTGTGTACTGGGTGGATCTGAGTGAAGGCTGCCCCTGGGTCTTGGGCTGGGGTCTCCTCTGCCCTCAAGTCCAAGGCTCTTGGAAAGGTGAGAGGCCTGGGAGGCCAGCGGAATTCTCAGAGTGGAAATCCCTTTCTGACGCAAGCTGGACTTGCACACTTCCAGCGATGAGACCCTCACTCCCACTTTTTTTCTTTATCTCTTTTTTTTTAAGACAAGGTCTTGCTCTGTCACCCAGGCTGGGGTGAAGTAGTGCGATCACAGCTGACTGCAGCCTCAGATGCCTGGGCTCAAGTGATCCTCCTGCCTCAGCCTCCTGAATAGCTGGGACTATAGGCACATGCCACTACACCCAGCTTATTTTTAAATTTTTTTGTAGAGATGGGGTCTTGCTGTGTTGCCCAGGCTGATCTCAATCTCCTGGTCTCAAGTGATTCTTCAACTTCAGCCTCTCAAAATGCTGGGATTATAGGCGTGAGCCACTGCACCATGCCCATCCGTTTCTTTAAATCTGACTGTGCTCAGGAGCCCCCCAGGATTCCCCAGAATCACTCTCATTCCCCTCCCTGGGATCCACACTTCCCAATGTGGGAAGAGCATTCCTGGTGGAGGGAACAGCCTGTGCAAAGGCCCTGAGGCAGGAAGGTGGAACACTGGACAGGCAGAGAGAGGTAGGCTGGACCCTGTGGCCAGCATTTAGCTGAGTTAGTTAGATGAAGTCCATCTCCTGGCTTCCTCTCTCATTGAACAATTTGCATCTAAATCATTAACTATAATAGTTAATTATATCATTAACTGCTTAACATCTGTCTTCCCACAAATTCTGTGTGCCCTGAAGGCGGAGATTTTTAACTGCTTTGTTCACACTTGTAGCCCCAGCACCTTGGACAGCACCTGGCATACATTGGTACTCAACCAATACTTGTGAATTAAAAAAAAAAAAAATGAATGGCACATGTTAGGTCCTGTTCTGTCTGCTTTTTCCTTATGCTCCAGTCTATAAGAGTTTTCTGAATTAAATACATTGCTCTTAATTAAGTTCCAAGCAGACAAAGTGGAATAATCACCTCCCTTTTTTTGCACATCATACTCCTGTTAATACAGTCTGCCCCCCAATTTTTTTTTTTTGTAAGAGACAGGGTCTTGCTCTGTTGCCCAGGCTGAAGTGTAGCGGTGTGATCATTTTTTTTTTTCTTTTTCTTTTCTTCCTTTTTCTGCTTTTCTCTTCCAGGAGAGGAAAATGTTAAAATGTGTTGATACAGTCAGAAGTGTTTTTAGGCTTTCAGACAATTCAGACTTGAGAATCAAGTGATGGCGGAAGAGCTAAAAAAAAAAAAAATTCTCGTTTATTAGGAGGAGAAAGAAAATGCCATTTCAAGAAGATCGAGGCTTGTTAATGCCGGAATATATAAAGATAGACACTTCCTGTCCTCCGCACGCAAACTTCACCCGCAGCTGTGAGCGCCAGGCCGTCGAGAGTGGCTGGGGCAGGGCAGCCACAAGGAGATAGTGATTGCTCCGGAGCTGAGGCCCGGCGCGTCTAGGGAGGCATGCCAAGACGGAGTGAAGGTCGCAGAGGATGTGAGAGGCTGTAGGGGTGGGGGTGTCCTTGGGGCTCTACCGGGACACGAGGGAGGCTCAGCTCCCACGAGAAGGGGCACCTTGCAGCTTGTTGTCTATGTGCCCGAGCCAGGTGTTGCACAGATGTTCATCATCCTAGGGAGGCCAGTTTCTAGCAAACACCCAGTACTCACTGCATGACCTTGGGCACATGTCACCCCCCCCAGGCCTCAGTTTCCCCATCTGCCAAATATGGAAAATATTTTACTACTTAACATGTTAGTAACCCTCTGCCCCTCTAACACACCGCACCGTGCCTCACTCATGGTGTGACCCCACACTCTGGTCTTAAGAGATCGGGTGAGAATCTGAGCCATTCAGATTCCTTCCTCTCAGAGTTTGGGGTCAGGGCCCCAAAACACACATTCTAGGTTCCAGACGCCACTGGCCACATCCCCGCCTTATGGGAGAAGGGACAAGCTAGCTAAGGAATAAATGCTAATTGCAGATTGTGAGAATTGTAACAAAGAAATAATAGCTTGGTAACATGATCAGGGTGTTGGGGGAACTTCATTCAGGGTGGTTGGGGGAAGGTGGAGTTGCCATGGAGGGCAGAGGGAACAAGGGCACAGGTGGGACAGGAGTTTGGATTTCATCCTTAGAGCAAAGAAAAAAAAAAAAAAATGCCAAAGAAATGTTTAACAGGGAAGGCCTTCAATTTGTGGCTTAAAAAGATCGATCTGGTAGATGAAGGAGCAGCATTTCCTGAAATGTGAAAAGTTAGCCTGTGTTTACCCAACAGCCCTGACCGCACACCTGCCCGTGCCTGAGAAGTTGCTGTTTGGGAGCTGTGTTGAGAAGGATTCTGAGCCTCTGTCATTTCTGCAAGGAAAGACATGCTGCAATCTATTAGTGATGCCTGGGTCTTGACTGGGAAAGAGTTCTGTTACTGATTAGTGATGTCTGTCACAGGCAGCACAGCGGCCTACTGTGGTCTGTATGTTATACACTTGCCCTCTCGGGGTTCAGAGGCTGCTTCTGCTCCTAGAAAATACTCCACATCCTCCTAGAGAGGACAGTAGTATGGCTCCTGGACTCAGACAGGGGTTCAGATCTTGACAGCCCTGTGTTTCTCCCTGTGTGACTTTGGGGAAGTTGCTTCCCATCTCTGGGCTTCATTTTTTCTCCTCCACAAAGAGGGAGGAGAAATCTCGCCCTTATGGAGTTATTCTGCAGATAGTAGGAAATGATGCGTGCGACGTGCCCGCCGTGTAGTGGGCCTCTGCTGTGATTGATGCTGGCCTTCCTGGGGCCTTCCTGGGGCCTTCCTGGGGCCACATCAGTTTTATTCCCACACCCAGCTCCAGGGTCGATGCCAACTCTGCCCTCAAGACCTGGCAGACACCCTCGGCTGCATCTTGCACCTGGGGTCTGTCCCCAGTGCTGCCACAGCCATGTCCCCACCTGGTGGCAGTGTGCACGAGACCAAGTGGGCATGGGGACAGTTGGGCCTGGGACTCTCACGGGCGGGGGTGTCCCCACACCTGGCCTTCACTCAGTTCTCTCCACCTGGACCTGCCAGGGTGCTCCTTGCCAACCTGAGTGGGGACTGTCCCTGTGCCAGCATTGGCTTGATATCCTACCATAACATTTATGTCTGCAGGTGGCCGGAACCACTTGGCCTACTTTGTCACTTGGCATAGAATGAAGGGACCTTGGGGAGCTGGGAGGGAAAGTGGCTACCTCAATAGCATCTTGCTGGTGCCTGACCCAGAGGTGACTTTGGAAAGCAACGAAAGTGAGGTCGAGGCAGTGTTGAACCAACCATGGGACCAGGACGGAGATGTGGCCCCTCCCAGCCACTCCAGACTGTCCCTGGCTCCCTGATTCCACCCCTGACATGCCATCCTCCACCCAGCAGCCAGAGGAACATCTAAAAACACAAACTTCATCTACACAAAGCCACTCCTCTACAGAGACCCCCTTCCACAGTGCTCTTGCTCCCAGCCCAAATCTCAAACTCTTTCCACACTTGTGAGGCCACCAGAGCCCCTGAGCCATCCTCTTTTGTCCATCCCACCCAGTCCCCTTCCAGTGCTGAGCTCCGAGCCCCCGGATTAGATTCCTGTCCCCACGCGAGCTGTCCGCAGGCTCAACTCCAGACCCTGGCACATGCTGTTCCTTCTGCCCGAAATGCTCTTCCCTCCCCTCCTCACTTGACCAACTTCTCAGTCTTCAGCTCTCAGCTTCAATGTCACCTCTTCAAGGAAGCCCTCCTTGATGCCGTCCTCCCCCCGAGCTGGGCCAGATGCCCCTGCCCTGGGATATCACGGATGCCTGTGCGACCATGACCACGGCTCCGCATGCCTGTTGAGCGCTAACTATGTAGCAGGTGCCAAGCTCTGTCGTAATGAGGGTCCCCATTCATTGCTCAGTTGAAGAAACTGGGACTTAGGGAGACTAAGTCTTTTCTGGGACTAGAGCCGGGGTCTTTCTGCCAGGCCTGGGTTCGAACCCCAGCTGTGCCACCCACGTGCCATGAGAGCTTGGATCCGTCATTCCACCTCTGGCGTTCTCTTTCCCCATCCGCACGTGGGGCTTGTTCGATGATGAATGCAGAAGGAAGGAAGGGAGGGCGGAATCGCATCCATCAGCCCGTTTCACACACGGCAGCCACAGGAGTCCCTTTAAAACTGGAATCGGATCGGGCCTCTCCTTCTCCAAACCCTTCCCCGGCCTCCTCTGCTCCCTCAACACCGCCCACATTCTCTTCCACCCTCCCTGCCCAGCTCTGAGCCTCAGTCTGCCCATCTGTCAAATGGGGCCAAAGAGCCACAGACTGTGAGCCCACAACTGGCCATCTTGTTCCTTGCTGTAGCCCAGCACCCGACACAGCACCTGACACGCAGTAGGTGCCTAATAAATGAATGGAGGGGTGAATGAACAAACCGACTGGCAAATTCTTTCATGCTCACGGGCTCAGCTTTGCCCATTAGGCGGGCAGTGGCCTCAGTGGCATCTGCCTGTACCCCTGTGGCTGCCGCTCAGAGTCCTGTGTCACTGGGGTTGATGAGTCAGGTCTAAGCAAAGGGGCCCGGCGTATAGATGGCACTGTGGCCTCTGTGTACCCCACCTGTGTCCCTGCTCCCGCCCGAGAAGCAAGACAGATGGGCTCATAACATCCAATGAATCGCAGCCGCTACATCCCTGCCCGGACATAAGCCCAGCCGGCTCGTCCTTGGGCATGTGACATGTGGGAGTTTGTGCGACTATTCCGGTGTGTGTGCCAGACCCCATGTGGCCGCCTGGGTCCGCGTCACCCCGTAAAATAACAACCATGCCTCCCCGCAATTCGTTTTCCCCTCTCTGCCACAAAAGCCGACACTCCAGGTGGGGGCGGGACGGCGAGGCGCTTCCAAACTTCCCAGGAGGACTAACATTAATTGAGCACTTACTATGTACCCAGCTGTGTTCCGAGCCTCTGTTACAATTTGCACATCGAATCCTCCTGCAAGCTTACTCTCAGCCCCCATTTTACAGATGGGCAAACTGAGGCACCAAGCGATGAACTGCCTTGCCCAAGGCACAGAGACTGTCACATGTTTGTTGCAGTATTGTCTGCAACAGTTTTCACTGTTGAAAATGGAAACAAGCTAAATGTACCTCCATGGGGACAGGTTAAAACAGTCTGGTTTAATTCCCGAAAGAGTCGCAAGCAAGAGTTCAAGCAAAAACTTGTACGTGCGAAATCTCAGCCGCGTGATTCACAACAGGCGAAAAGGTGGAAACAACCTAAATGCCCTTTGACAGGGGAACGAATAAACAAAATGTGGCATATCCAGACGACAGAATAGATTCAGCCGGGAAAACGAACCGAGTTCTGATCCGTGCTGCAGCCCGGACGGAGTTTGGAGGCGTTCTGCTTGGTGGAAGAAGCCAGCCACAAAGGAACAAAGATCATGTGATTCCACTTCCACGAATTATCTAGAATAGGCACATTCATCAGGACAGAAAGTTGAGCCAGGGCCGGGAGGGGAGAATGGGAAGTCACTGCTTCACGTGTGCAGTTTGCAGTCGTGACAATGTCTAGAACTAGATGCTGGTGACGGTTGAGCAACACTGTGAGTGCGCTTAATGCCATGGAGTGGTACCTTTGAAAATGGTGAAAATGGTCGATTTTGTATTATGTGCATTTTAGCACCACCGCACACACGCACGATATAACCGACAGTCGGCTCTGCTTCTTCAGCGAAGTGCCATGCAGCTGTGTAGGTGACAATCTTTATGTGCCAAAAAGCAATGATCTCTAAGGTGCATTGTTCAGGGATAGGAGGGTGCAGAACAGCACGTGAGTTCACACCCATGTGTGTGGACAAAGCAGGCAGGCAGGAGAAATAAGCACACAGGTGCTCGTGTGTGCACAGAGACACAGGGTGACAGTGGCCACCTTGAGGGGGTGGATGCTGGGTGAGCAGGGACAGGGCAGGGAGGGGGATATTTTCCCCTTTTCAGTCCTTTTGCACCTTGAAAGGCAGAGTAGCATGATGGTTAAAAGCCCAGCTCTGCTTTTGACGGGCTGTGTGACCTTGGGCAAGTCACTTCACCTCTCTGTGCCTTAATGTCCTCATGGACAAAACAGAGATGGTGACAACCAGTGCAGAGAGCTGTTGAGATGAGGCTATAATGTGTTACCACTATTAGGTGCTGCAAATAGGGCAGGTGCCACCTAAGCATTGCTCTTCACTTGGATACTACTTTGTTCCACCTTTACCTATCCAAACAAAGAAATATCTAAGACTAAATGTTTTGCATGTGGAATGAATGGTGTATGGAGAGGGTTTCACTCCTGGTGCCCAGCCCATGGTTGGCATCTGCAATCTCTGAGCTGGTCAGCCCATGGTTGGCATCTGCAATCTCTGAGCTGGTCAGCCCATGGTTGGCATCTGCAATCTCTGAGCTGGTGATCTCACCCCTTCTCCTCCGCACTCCCTCCCTGGCCCCCAGGGACTCAGCCTCAGAGCAAGTGACGCAACCTGGGGAAACCGAGTCCCTCCGGCCATGGGTGCTCCCGCCACACCTTGCCTGTAGGGGGGGTGGGGGGGACCCTCCTGGCATTTTGTTCTCAGGGGAGGGCCAAGCGAAGGTGGGAAGTGTCTCCTAGTCACCTTAATTAGCATCTCAGAGGAGCCCGTTGCCATGACGTTGGGAGGAAGTGGCTGGCTGGGGCGAAGCCTGGCACAGCGTGCCCCAGGAGGGACCACGCCCCACCCCGCCCCCCGGTGGCTGGCCTAGCCAACCCACTCAGCTCCGGACTCCGGCTGGTCTGGGTGCACATCCAGTCTCACTTCTCACCGTGTGAGACTTTTCCTTTTCCATGAAGTAGGACCAGAAAAAAAATCTCCTTTCTAGAAATGTTGAGAGAATTTCATGAGATATAAAATGCCCGGGGCTGGGCTAGGAGAGTAACCATATATTGTTTCCTTTGGAGAAAGTGGTCTTAAATATGATCCCCAAACCATTTCTATACATAGAAAGATGTCCAAAGAACACACGTCACATTCGCAGTATGAATAATAACAACAGCTGGTACATTTGGTCTTCGCGATGACTCTGACGTGGGGGCAGTTGTAACCCCATTGCACCGACAAGGAAACTGAGGCCCAGAGAGGGGCTGTGTCCTGAGGTTGTGCCACAAGACCGAGCAGAGAAGGGACAAGTCTCCTCCGTGTTAGTCTCCACCCCCCGGGACATCTCTCTGCTTCTATCCAGCTCTCAAGAGATGGTACAAGAAGCAGAAAAAAGACATAGTGATTGAAAAGACACAATGTTTGATGGTGGTGCCAAAGGTCTTCTGGTTAAAGGTGGCATCCGGGGGCAGAGTTTGGGGTACAAGGGAAGGTTGGCATCTCCAACCTCTCTCCAGGGCCAGATAGGCCCTCAGGGGGAAGTTTGTCATCTGCTGTCAATGTTGTGGCCCCCGAAACTTGGACCCCAGACTGGTCCTTCAAAGAGGAGCTCTGTTGGCAGGAGCTCTGCCCCACCCTGAGCACAGCCCGCAGTCGAGGGGGGCAAGGGCAGCCCGGCTGGGTCTGGTTAGTGCTGACGCAGGGGCTGGGCTTTTAACCGCCCTGCTACTCTGCCTTTCAAGGTTGGCTCGTGTTGGCAGTGGGGGCAGGAGGGAGGAAACCGAGGAGGTGAACCTGGGTGGTATCTTGAGGATGGCCAGAGGGGGCAGGAGGACACCACAGAACAGGCCTGAAGATAGAACAGAGCATAGGGTTGGGCATGTGTAGACACTGAAGGGATGGGTAAGAATTGATGGACGGATGGATTGAGGGATGGGTAGATGGATGGATGGATGGGTGTGAGTGGTTGGGTGCATGGACGGATGGATTGATGGATGGGTGGATGGATGGATGGATGGGTGAGTGGTTGGTTGGATGGATGGGTGGGTGGATGGATGAATGGTTGGATGGATGGGTGAGTGGTTGGGAGGATGGATGGATGGGTGGGTGGATGGATGAATGGTTGGATGGATGGGTGGGTGGATGGGTGAGTGGTTGGGAGGATGGATGGATGGGTGGGTGGATGGATGAATGGTTGGATGAATGGTTGGATGGATGGGTGGGTGGATGGATGAATGGTTGGATGAATGGTTGGATGGATGGGTGAGTGGTTGGGAGGATGGATGGATGGGTGTGAGTGGTTGGGTGCATGGACAGATGGATTGATCGATGGGTGGATGGATGGATGGATGGGTGAGTGGTTGGTTGGATGGATGGGTGGGTGGATGGATGAATGGTTGGATGGATGGTTGGATGGATGGGTGAGTGGTTGGGAGGATGGATGGATGGGTGGGTGGATGGATGGATGGTTAGATGGATGGGTGGGTGGATGGGTGAGTGGTTGGAGGATGGATGGATGGATGGGTGAGTGGTTGGTTGGATGGATGGGTGGGTGGATGGATGAATGGTTGGATGGATGGTTGGATGGATGGGTGAGTGGTTGGGAGGATGGATGGATGGGTGGGTGGATGGATGAATGGTTAGATGGATGGGTGGGTGGATGGGTGAGTGGTTGGAGGATGGATGGATGGGTGGGTGAGTGGTTGGGAGGATGGATGGATGGGTGGGTGGATGGATGAATGGTTGGATGAATGGTTGGATGGATGGGTGAGTGGTTAGATGAATGGTTGGATGAATGGTTGGATGGATGGGTGAGTGGTTGGGAGGATGGATGGATGGGTGGGTGGATGGATGAATGGTTAGATGGATGGGTGAGTGGATGGATGAATGGTTGGATGGATGGTTGGATGGATGGGTGGGTGGGTGGATGAATGGTTGGATGAATGGTTGGATGGATGGGTGAGTGGTTGGGAGGATGGGTGGATGGGTGGGTGGGTGGTTGAGTGATGGATCAATGAATGGGTAGATACATAGATGGATGGATGGGGGGGTGGATGGGTAGACAGATAGCACTACTAACTCTAATGACAACAGTCCAGTGACACCAGCTCTGCCTTACCCAGCAGAACGCGTGCAGAGCACATGGCCTCACTGAATCCTCAGGCTGACTTTGGGCGGGAGGAGGGGTGACCACACTGATGCTTTCAGTCCAGACTCGGGTGTCTGAGCTCAGACAGTTAGCGCACTTCCTTAAAATCCCAGTAGTCGGCTCGTCTTCCCGCTGTCCTGAGATGGCCCTTGCCAAGGTGAGCACCCGGTGTCCACATCCAGCAGCCACTTGTCAGTCCCCATCCTCCTCACGTGCCGAGCAGGGGCTGCCCCAGCCGGTCCCTCCTCCTGGGAGCACCGTCCTCCTGGCCCCTGCACTCACCCACGTCCCCCCTGCTTCAACCCCCTGCAACGTCTCCTCCTCACTCCGTTTCTAAACACAGGGCAGCCCTAGCGTGTCCCCTCTGTCCCTGCCCCTCACTCAGACTCATGGATGCAAATGTCTTCCAACATCGCTGACTGCGGATTTGCCAGATTTATGTCTTTTTCTTTTTAGAAAGAGTCTCACTCTGTCACCCTGGGTAGAGTACAGTGGCGTCATCACAGCTCACTGCAGCCTCCAACTCCTGGGCTCAAGCCATCCTCCTGCCTCAGCCTCCCGAGTAGCTGGGACTACAAGTGCCACCACCACACCCGGCTAATTTTTCTGTTTTTAGTAGAGACGGGGTCTCACTCTTGCTCAGGCTGGTCTCGAACTCCTGGCCTCAAGCGATCCTCCCGCCTCGGCCTCCCAGAGTGCTGGGATCACAGTGGTGAGCCACCGCGCCCAGCCTAGAGTTATGTCTTCAGAAGACACCTCTCTCGGAAACGCCAGACCTGGATATCCAACTGGCCCCTCAACATCTCCACGTGGGCGCCCACCACCCTCCACACGCCAACCTTAACACGCCAAAGCTAAATCTTGATCATCACCCCACTCCTTACCCCCCAGCCTTCCCGTCTCAGCTGGCAGCAGCCCTAACCTGCAGGGCGCTGAGATCAGAAGCTCACACCCACAATCAGCCCTTTAGAAACTCCTGCTGGCTCTGCCTTCAAATCTGTCCGGAATCTGCCTATTTCTTTCCTCTCTTTCACATCCTGTGGGGCAGCCCCGTCCTTGCCTGCTCAGACCAGCCCAGTCCCCTCTGTCCTGGTGCCGGGCTCCCACCCTCACCCCCTGCAGCAGCCAGAGGGCGCCTGTGAACACTGAGTCAGGGCCCGTCCCTCCTCTGCCCACAGCCCTCCATGGCTCCCACCTCCCTCTGGGTCAAAACCCAAGTAATCCCTGCAGCCCACAAGGCCCTGCAAGACCTGCCCCGTCCCCTCCCTGCCCTCCCTTCCTCCTTCTCTCCCCCTCCTCACTCTGCTCCAGCCACACCGGCCTCCTCGCTGTGCCTCCAACATGCCAAGCACAGTTCTGCCCCAGGGCCTTTGCACGGGCTGTGCCCTCTGTCTCCCTCCGTCACTTTCTTTGCTCTTTCCTCAAATGCCACTTCCCGCTGAGGCCTTCCCCGACCACCTCTCCACGTCTGTCTCCCACATACTCCATTCTTTGGTGCTCATTTTTTTTTTCTTTCAGCTCTTACCGCCCTCTGAACCCCTGTATATTTCCCTTGTATATTTTTTTAACATACAACATCAGCTCTTGAAAACAGAGATTTTCATTCCATCTCATTCACCACTTCCTGCGGGCACCTAGGACAGGGTCTGCCCCACAGTTAATAATTTGTGGAATGATTAAATATTTAGGGGAGACCCGACTCAATTCCTGAGGACCCACCATTGCCAGATCCTGGAAAACTTGTCCAGGAAAAGAGAAAATACGATTAGACGAGGGTGGGCAAGATGCGCAGAGACCATGGCCAAACTGGCTCAGACTGGACGTTCCCTACCAAAAGCGTGGTGACAGAAAGGGAAGCCCTTCCATCCCGGGGTGCTCAGTGCTCCTGCTCTGGGCTGGTGGCCTCCCCGGGCTTTCCGGGGCCCGGGCCCGTCTCCCCTTCCTCGGACGTGGGCTCAGCCCTGGCTCTGTTTTCTCTCTCGCTCCTGGAGCTCTCGCGTTTGGGGAAGTGTCTCTTCCGAGAACATTCGCGCAAGCCTTTCGCACCCTCGGCCAGCGACATGTGAGCCAGGAGAGAAACTTAAAGGTCAACGTCTATAATTGAATTTTCCTCTAGATAAAAATAGCATCTTTGTAATCGTTTAAATGGCTCCGAGGGAGGGAGGAGGGGGCCCACGAGGACTGAGGCTTGCTGTGGTCTCCCAGCCGGCAGGTGTAAGTGTCAGGGCGTTTGCATATGCACACGTGTGCACATGTGACCGTGTTTGTGTGTTTGCACGTGTGAGCGTGTGTGTGTATGCCTGCGTGGCCTTGCGTGCCTGTGTGTGCACGCGTGCGTCTGCGTGCATTCGTGCACGTCTGCCTGTGCACATATGTGGCTGTGACACGTGTGTCTGCGTGCACGTCTGCCTGTGCACATATGTGGTCATGCACACGTGTGTCTGCGTGCATTCGTGCACGTCTGCCTGTGCACATATGTGGCTGTGACACGTGTGTCTGTGTGCATTCGTGCACGTCTGCCTGTGCACATATGTGGCTGTGACACGTGTGTCTGCGTGCATTCGTGCACGTCTGCCTGTGCACATATGTGGTCGTGCACACGTGTGTCTGCATGCATTCGTGCACGTCTGCCTGTGCACATATGTGGCTGTGACACGTGTGTCTGTGTGCATTCGTGCACGTCTGCCTGTGCACATATGTGGCTGTGACACGTGTGTCTGTGTGCATTCGTGCACGTCTGCCTGTGCACATATGTGGCTGTGACACGTGTGTCTGTGTGCATTCGTGCACGTCTGCCTGTGCACATATGTGGTCGTGCACACGTGTGTCTGCGTGCATTCGTGCACGTCTGCCTGTGCACATATGTGGTCGTGCACACGTGTGTCTGCGTGCATTCGTGCACGTCTGCCTGTGCACATATGTGGTCGTGCACACGTGTGTCTGCGTGCATTCGTGCACGTCTGCCTGTGCACATATGTGGCTGTGACACGTGTGTCTGTGTGCATTCGTGCACGTCTGCCTGTGCACATATGTGGCTGTGACACGTGTGTCTGTGTGCATTCGTGCACGTCTGCCTGTGCACATATGTGGCTGTGACACGTGTGTCTGTGTGCATTCGTGCACGTCTGCCTGTGCACATATGTGGTCGTGCACACGTGTGTCTGCGTGCATTCGTGCACGTCTGCCTGTGCACATACGTGGCTGTGACACGTGTGTCTGTGTGCATTCGTGCACGTCTGCCTGTGCACATACGTGGCTGTGACACGTGTGTCTGTGTGCATTCGTGCACGTCTGCCTGTGCACATACGTGGCTGTGACACGTGTGTCTGTGTGCATTCGTGCACGTCTGCCTGTGCACATACGTGGCTGTGACACGTGTGTCTGTGTGCATTCGTGCACGTCTGCCTGTGCACATACGTGGCTGTGACACGTGTGTCTGTGTGCATTCGTGCACGTCTGCCTGTGCACATATGTGGCTGTGACACGTGTGTCTGTGTGTATTCGTGCACGTCTGCCTGTGCACATATGTGGCTGTGACACGTGCGTCTGCGTGCATTCGTGCACGTCTGCCTGTGCACATATGTGGCTGTGACACGTGCGTCTGCGTGCATTCGTGCACGTCTGCCTGTGCACATACGTGGTCGTGCACACGTGTGTCTGCATGCATTCGTGCACGTCTGCCTGTGCACATATGTGGCTGTGACACGTGTGTCTGTGTGTATTCGTGCACGTCTGCCTGTGCACATATGTGGCTGTGACACGTGCGTCTGCGTGCATTCGTGCACGTCTGCCTGTGCACATACGTGGCTGTGACACGTGTGTCTGTGTGCATTCGTGCACGTCTGCCTGTGCACATATGTGGTCGTGCACACGTGTGTCTGCATGCATTCGTGCATGTCTGCCTGTGCACATACATGGTCGTGCACACGTGTGTGCACACTCTGCCCGGAACCCGTCTTCACGTGCCCGCTCCATGGGCGCTGCCACCTGCAGCTGAAACATGGCACGATCTGGTCTCGAGCCCAGCTGGGCTCCAACGGCCCCTTCCTGAGCGACCCTGAGCGTGTCACCCGCCCTGGCCGAGCCACACTCTCTTCCCACGTAAACTGGTGCGTGCGGGGGTGACCGGGACCGCAGGCAGTGCCAGCAGGGTGCCGACTACGCCAAATGGAGCAGGGGGCTCAGCAGGGGACTCGGGGCTCAGCCGGTCGGACAGGAGGACGCTGGTGAGTGGCCCGCGGAGGCAGGAGGTGGGCAAGTGCCCTCTCCTCTGGGCCTCAGTTTCCCCTCCCTACACGGGTGGGGCGGACCCAATTAATTCTCTCGCAACCCTTCTGGTGAGGACATCCCGTATTTTCTGTCCCTCATTCTCAAACCCTCCTACCCCCCCCATGTGTGGCCTGGGAGTGGCCAGCAGAGGCCCCCTCTGGGCCTCAGCTTCCCCAACTGGAGCGGAGAGAGGTCGCTTGGAGGGCTTCAGAGGACCCTCCCGCTCTCACCTGCAGTCACGCCCTGACGGAAGTAAACTTCCTCGCTATTAACTTGCAGCAGGGAGGACGTGTGACCATCTCGCCCTGCCTTTCTGTGGAGTTGACAGTGAACTCAAGAGCCCCCTCCTCCCAGTCAGGGTGGGTCACGGGCCTGTCACCTGAGCCCCCTAACGCTGCTCCAGGCATCAGTTTGCTGCCTGGGCAAGTCACATCCCTAGACCAAGCCTCAGTTTCCCCATCTGTCAAACTGACTTCCTGGGACTGTGTGCGGAGCGCTGAGCCCTGGGCCTGCCACACAGTCGGCGCCCAGTGAAAGGCTCTGATGTTTGTGCGCCATCCTCCAAGCCCCCTCTGAGCCTCTGCGTGAGCTGCGTGTCCCCCCGGCTGCCCGCTCTTTCTTGTCACTTCCCCTCTCTGGGCCTCAGTTTTCCTCCTCTGTAAAATGGGTGTGGTGATCACACCATCAATCTCACTACAATGTTGTGACAGTTCAAAGAGTTAAAGTACATGGAGTTAGTGCCCGGCCCGTCGTAGGTACTCCATAAAAACCGCGCCTCAGTTTCCCCAACCGAGTCTCCACCAGGCTGGCATGTGACATAAGGAGACAATTTTTTGGTGGGGTGGGGGCAGCCTTCTAATTGAATCGGAGGGACGTCCACTCTCAGGCTTGACGAGCGATTTCCCGTCCACATTCACACGCTCACAAGAAACGTCCTGTGACACCAACGTGCCGTGTTGAAAAATAAACGCGCCTCGATGGGCTGCTGACGAACGAACCCCACACGTGTATTGCCAAGCTCCTACTGTGTGCCGGGCTGCTTCCGGCACCGGGGACACCTCGGTGACCAAGACAGATGCACACCCCATCCTCACATTGCCAACGAATCGAATTAAATTTGCAGTGAGGGAAGACAAAGCCGGTTTGGAGAGAGACGGTTGGGAGACGCGTGTAGAAGAAAGATCGGAAGGAAATATGTCAAAATAACGACAGCGGGCGTATTGGGTGGTTGGATGGCTCAGACCTGGGTAGTTTGCACCGAAATTATACATCAAAAAACCTTACAATCATTATGTGGATTTCACCTGGGTTTAAAAAAAAAAGATGAATGCTGAGAGAGGGTAGCCCTTGAGGCAAAGGATCGTGGTGAAATTGTCAGTGTAGGTGAAATTTCAGACTAGGGGGTCTTCGTAGGAGGATATCCCCAATAAATTTCCTCAAAACTGAGAATTGGTAAATGAATAATATATTTCTAAGGAAGGAAAAGAAACAGAATCATCTCACTCAGCGTAGTATTCACAGGAAAGACTTAATCCCAAAATATTTTGCATCGAGAACCTCAGTTGTACCATTTTGCTAAAAGAATATATGCCAACGCTTCTTCCTTTTTTTGTGTTTGTGTGCCCAAAGTTTGGTGTTTTTTTTTTTTGAGACAGAGTCTCACTCTGTTGCTTGGGCTAGCATGCTGTGACGTCAGCCTAGCTCACAGCAACCTCAAACTCCTGGGCTCAAGCGATCCTCCTGCCTCAGCCTCCCGAGTAGCTGGGACTACAGGCATGCGCCATCATGCCCGGCTAATCTTTTTGGTATGTATTTTTAGTTGTCCAGCTAGTTTCTTTCTATTTTTTCAGTAGAGATGAGGTCTTGCTCTTGCTCAGGCTGGTCTCAAACTCCTGGGCTCAAACGATCCTCCCCTCTCAGCCTCCCAGAGAGCTAGGATTACAGGCGTGAGCCACCGCGCCCGGCCTGTGTGCCCAAACTTACTAGATATGAAGAGGTTTGTATCAAAATTTCGAATGAGGTTGTTTGAGATTAGAAAGATCTTATAATCACACCTGCCCTTTGACTCCTCAAGTCATTTCTGGGCATTTCCTCGGGGAAATAATTACAGATGTGCACAGGGCAGAAGACACAAGGGTGTTATGTCTTGGTCTGTGACAGTGACACATCAGACCCAGCCTAATGCTTAACAACAGAGGGTCAATTAAAAAAAAACAAACAGTATGTTGCCATTAAATAAGTTACAGTGTATACACTTGCATGGAGAAAAGACTAACAGGGAACACTTTGATGTTGACACTTGGGGGCGGGGTGGTAGCCACTCCTGAAACCAGAGAAGTGGCCGTGGTGGGGAAACTACATCAATGAATGTTTGTTCTTAGAGAAAGGAGAAGAGGAGAAAAAAAAACCAGGTAAGGCTGGGAGTGCAAGCGGGTGCATGATCCTGACTCTGCCATTAACTGACTTGAACTGTGGCCCGATTAAGAAATGACCTTGGTTTTCTCACCTATAAAATGGGCATCATAAGAGCTGAACAACCACATGGGGCTGATGAGGATTCGGTAAACCAAGCTGTGTTGGGGCATTACAGACGCACACAAGAAACAGTTAACTCCTGTCTAGACAACCACCCCAGCCTCCTCTGGCCTCCCAGCCCCCATCCCTGTCCCTGGCAGACCAACAGGTTTTTGGTTTTGTTTTTTCAAGAGACAGGGTCTTGCTCTGTTGCCCAGGCTGGAGTGCAGTGGCATCATCATGGCTCACTGCAGCTTCCAACTCCTGGGCCCAAGCGATCCTCCTGCCTCAGCCTCCCGAGGAGCTAGGACTACAGGTACCACCACCATACCCAGCTAATTTTTTAATTTTTTTGTAGAGATGGTGTCTCACTATGTTGCCCAGGCTGGTCTCAAACTCCTGGCCTCAAGCGATCCTCCCGCCTCAGCCTCCCAAAGTGCTGGGATTACAGGCGTGAGCCACGGCGCCCGGCCGACAGCATTGATTTTTGTCTGTCTTGCTGATGTAAATTTGAAGGCTGAGAACAAGGCCTGGCGCACGTGGGTTCTCCATAGATCCTTGTCAAATGAACACATGAATGAATTCCGGGAGGTAGGAGGCCGCTAATGCCCCATTCACAGGTAAGGACACAGTGGCTTGGGAGGGGACGGCACCCGTCCCTAGTGCGATGGCGGTTGGTGACAAAAGTGGGATTCGAGCCTGGCTGGCTGTTCTGTCCTGTCCTTCCTTCCGAGGCCCCGGGTCTGAAGGGGTCTGAGGGGGCTGCCAGGCCGCCACGGGCTCCGGCCTCCCGACCATGAATCCGCCAGAGGCTGCGTCTTCCGATTTAGCAGGAGCACGCTGTGCTGTCTACGGTGGGGGCGTCGATGGCCGTCACCACAGGCACACGCATACTCGGGGCCTCTCTCCAGCCCTTGTCCCTGCAGCCCTACCCCAAGCCAGCCCTGCTGGCGGGCAGTGCAAGGGCCACATGTTGTGTGGCTCCGGGTGGCTGTGGCCACATCTCCCCGGCACATGCATTCTGCCAAGAGGAGGGACAGTAAGCCACTGTGGTCAAGGAAACAGAAAATCAGACCAGAACCAGATCTGGCTTCACACTGGTCAGATTGGAAAAAAATTGGGAAATGGATGAAACCAAGTATCGATGAGAGCGAGGGAAACGGGACTGGACCCGGCCGGCGGGCGCACCGCGGTGGGCGGCGGCAGCTCACGCCCTCCATCTCCGGCCCGGAGAAGATCTACGCATGTGTGCAGAGAGGTGAGTTCCCAGATGTGCCTTGAGGAGTCATTCGAGATGTGTCCCCATCAGGTGGGGACATGGTAGATGAACCACAGAATGTGCACCCTATGGAAACATGTGCAGCTGTTATTATTAAAAAGAAAGAGGCTAGGCCAGGTGCGGTGGCTCACGCCTGCAATCCCAGCATTTTGGGAGGATGGCTTGAGGCCAGGAGTTTGAGACCAGCCTGGGCAACATAGTGAGATCCCATCTCTAGCAAAAATATAGAAAAATTAGCCAGTGTTGGGGTTGTGCCTGTCGTCCCAGCTATTCAGGAGGCTGAGGCAGGAGGATCACTTGAGCCCAGGAGTTGGAGGCTGCAGTGAGCTGTGATCACACCACTGCACTCCGGCCTGGGCAAGAGAGTGAGACCCTGTCTCAAAAAAAAAAAAAAAAAAGGAAAGAAAGGAAGAATGGGAAGAAAGAATAAAAGAAAAAGGTTGGTCCCTGTGACCTGACCAGCAATGTCTCTGGGATGGAAGTGATCTGGTTCTACGGTTGGGACATGGTCTTTCCTAGTAATAGTAGCTTATTTGGCGAGTGCTAACTACCTGCCAGGCACTGCACAAGTCACCTTATGTGGATTATCTTATTAGACGCTCTCATTTTCCAGCTGGGGAAACAGAGGTTAAACAGTCAGCCCAAAGTCACAAAGCCAGCGTGTGGCAGAGCAGGGAATCAAACACCAGTTCTTTGGTGCCCACGTCTGCACTCTCTTATCCTCTCTGTTCCCATTTGTTCATTTATTCATTCAACAAACAAACAAACACTGACGATCACTATGTGCCTGGCCGAGTTCTAGACACCACAGACCCAACAGAAAACAGAAGGGACATCATTTCCTGTCCTGCTGTAACCAGTGGAAGCCGGAGGGAGACAGAAAATATGCAAGGAACCAAAAGCGTGATCGTTTCAGACAGCAGTAACTGACAGGTAGAACTGGAACAGGATGATGTGGGAAAAAAGCAATGGGGTCAGGGAGAGGCCTCTCTTTTCCCCTTGAAGGAGGTGACATTGGAGCTGAGACCTAAATGATGAAGAGCCCATGAGAACGTGAAGGAAGGGTGTCCCAGGCAGAGAGAACAGTCTGTGCAAAGGCCCTGGGGCGGGACAGAGCCTGACCTGTTGGAGGCACAGCGAGGAGGCCCGTGTGGCTGGAGCAGAGTGAGGAGAGGGAGCAGAGGGAGGAGGGGAGAGCAGGGAGGGGATGGGCTGGGTCGTGCAGGGCCTGGTGGGCTGCAGGGAGGACATGGGCTTTGACCCCGAGGGAGGTGGGAGCCATGGAGGGCTGTGGGCAGAGGAGGGACAGGACTTGCCTCTGGTGCTCACAGGCGCCCTCTGGTGGCTGCTGTGGGGAGGACAGACTGTAGCAGGTGAAGGCGGGAGCAGGGGACAAGGGCAGAGGTTGGGACTGCACTAGCCCAGGTGGGGGCTGCAGGTGGGGGAGGAGGAGAAGGTTATTAACATGCCAGCTCACCTCCCTCCACCAGGAGTGGCTCATCCTCCCGGTGGTGGCATGTCCCCAGGACACTCCCCCGCCCCAGTCGGCTGCCGTTGCCAAACCCTCCCAGCTGGCAGTGCCCTGAGGCCCAGGGACACCCAGCGCCCTCCCAGGGGCGCCCGGCACAGCAGACGCGGAACCAGACCACGTGCCCCTGCTGCCACCTCCCTCCGGCGCAGCCGTGCTCCGCCACCTCTTCCAGGGACAAAGATTAGGAGTCTGTTTACTGATACTATTTTTACTGATTTTTTTAAACGAGTGCCCAGCAGAGAAGGCGCCCTTGGCCCAGCGGCTCCCGTGACACCTGAATGACTCAAACCCAGGCCCGTCTGCTCCCTAGCGACGTGGCGGGTGCCCCCGGCTCCGGGGTCCCCAGGGAATGGGATTGGGGGAAATTCCCCTAGGGTGGCTGATAAGGGCTGGCATCATCCCACTGGCCTCCAAACTACCCCTGGTTTCCGTGTCCACCACGCGGGCGCCGCGACACCCCCATTTCGCAGATGAGAAGACTGAGGCTGAGCAAGGGCAAATGTCTCGTCCAAGGTCCCGCAGGAGGATCCGAGCCCAGGCGGCCAGGCTGCGGTTCCCACGGCTGCAACCGCCTGGCTGCGTGCCTGGCTGCCTGGTGGCATTTTGCTTTATTTCCCAGGTGCCCCGTTAATCGTCCGAGCCAAGCGATTAGCGCGTCCTTTATATATGGCCCGATGTCTAATTGTCCAGCCCGCGGAACCGGTGACTCAAAACCTCCCTTCCTAATTGTCTTTCCCGCACAATTAGTGCCTCGTTACATACGGCTGTGTGATCGCCCGCGCTTCTCGCGTCCACCGGCCTTGCTTCTAATTGCCCGGGCTCTGCAATTCATGCCTTGTAACGGGGCGTCCTCTCTGCTCTGCGCGGTTAGAGCTCTGCTCACTCCCTGGGGTGGGGACTGGGCGGTCATTGTCCCCCTGGGAAGATGACGGGAAAACACGATTCGAGTTGTGTTCCCGCGAGCTACAAATCCTGGCTGCAGGGTTAGACCACAGAACAAGGGCGCCCTCTGCTGGGGAAGGGGCAATGGAAGCTGGGCCCTGCAGGATGTGTAGGAGTTTGGGAGGTGGAAAAGCATTCCCAGCAGAGGGAAGAGCATGTGCAAAGGTTCAGATGTTGGAAAGAGCCAGGCGTTTGGGTGGGGAGGAAAGAATGAATGACAAAGTCTGGCCGGAGTGTAGAATTACAATGGGAGTAAATTTAGGGAGAAAGAAGGCGTATATGAGGGCTTTGATATTCAAAGCCCTACATTGAGGGACTCAGATTTTATCTTTTGGGAATCCATGCAGGGATTTGAGCAGGAGACTGACTTGATCAGGTTACATTTCTTTTCTTTTCTTTTTTTTTTTTTTTTTTTTTTTGAGACAGAGTCTCACTCTGTTGCCCAGGCTAGAGTGCCGTGGCATCAGCCTAGCTCACAGCAACCTCAAACTCCTGGGCTCAAGCGATCCTCCTGCCTCAGCCTCCCGAGTAGCTGGGACTACAGGCATGTGCCGCCATGCCCGGCTAATTTTTCTATATATATATTTTTAGCTGTCCATATAATTTCTTTCTATTTTTAGTAGAGATGGGGTCTCGCTCTTCCTCAGGCTGGTCTCAAATTCCTGACCTCAAGTGATCCTCCCACCTCGGCCTCCCAGAGTCCTAGGATTACAGGCGTGAGCCACTGTGCCTGGGCAGGTTACATTTTTTTTTTTTTTAAAGAAATAATCACCCTAGTTTCTGCAGAGAGGGTAAATTGGACAGGGAGAGAGAATGGAGACCCTGAGACCGGGGGGAGGTGATTCCTGTGTGGAGAGATGAGATTAACGTGGATTGATGGAAGGGACCAGAGGCTGTGAGGGTGGAAGGGAGGGGATGGGGGACAGAGACTAAGGGCTTCGAATGGGTAGAAGGTGGGGACCGACAGGTGGTGGGTGAGAGGCAGCTCGTGCCTGTGTCTTTGAGCAAATGAACCACATTTTAGCAAATGTTGATTATCCTGTTTGGGGGCACAGAAACCAAATTGGGGTTGGGGTCACAGATGAGGGGACCATTCTTGAAGCTGCAGGAATGGAAAGAGAGAGAGAGAGAGAGAGAGAGGACAGGGATTTGTGAGCAAGAAATCAACAAATCAACATGTGTTGTGCTAAACCAGTGAGATTCCAGAGCGTTTTGTTACGTGGCATTATCACAGCGCTAGCTGACTGCTACAAGCCTCTGTCAACAGACCTCGAATTGCCTGAGGTCAGACTCCTTTTTACAGACGTGGAAATGGAGACCGGCTATGTCTCCACCGCTCTTCATCTCGACTGCTACAGCTCCATCAGCACGTCTCAAAAATCTCCAGGCAGGCGGGAAGGAATCCAGCCTCCTGCAGCCGCTCCCTGAATTAAGAAACTCAGGGGGTTCCAATAGGTTCTGTGGTAAATTGTCCATGAAAGTGCCAGAGAAAACCTAGCTCGGAGGGGATGAGAAGATCTGTGATGATATATCTACAGGAACAAAAAAAAAAAAAAAAAGATTTGGGAGCTCAGCGGCGGAATGTTCTATAAGAACCTTTTAAAAGCAAACACAGGAGACACGAGCAGTTTTTAAAATGACAGACAATACAATGGAAGATAATATATTTAAAACCCATATCAGTTGTTAACAGACCATAAAAATACAGCTACATTAATCTGAGCTGTCTGTCACGGGCCCTCAGAGCAGCCGTGTGATTTTATAGTTTGGTTCCTGCCGGTTTTCTTGACACTTTCACAAATACATCTCAATTTATTTGGATAAGGACAATAGAAATATTGCTCCTTTTTCTTTCTTCCTTCTTCCTCTTCTTCCTCTGCCGCCCCCCTCCGTGCCCCCCCCCAAACAGCTGGGAGATCTCATGGGGTTGGCCAAGCATGAGTTTTTATTTTATTTTATTTTTTGCTGGGAGAGAAGTTTTTATGGAGTTCTGGCCGCCCCCTGACCTCCATCTCAGGGCGGTGGGGTTGGGACGTGTTGTGCTGTGTGTCTGTGGGCAAGTGTCTCACCTTCCCTGAGGCTCGTTGGCAAAGATCCTGCACACACTTGCTCCAGATCTCAGAACAGAGAGCAGAGAGGTCTCCCCCGGCCACCGTGGGGCTAACAAAGCCTGCTGGGCCCTTCCTTGCACATCACTATTTGAAAATACTTATTCATCGTCAATTTATTATCTGTCTCTCACAGCAGACTGAGCCCCATGAGGTTAGGAATTTTTGTGTGGGGGGGGTTGGGTCTATTTTGTCCCCTGCTATCTTCCTGGTGCCCAAGACAGTGCCTGGTAAACAGTAGGTGCTCAATACATACTTGTGGAGGGAATGAATCAAAGGTGGCGTGAGCTGGACACTTCAGGCAAAGGGAACAAAGGCTTGGGGAGGGACTTTGCGATGGGACACGGTGAGCCCTAGGTGTCCACAGTGGGGGACCCAGCCTCCTCCTGTTCCACGGGGGGTTTCAAATCTGACCACTCAAGCGGCACAGACCCCACCTCCTGCACCTCGCCAGTCACTCTGGGAGCTGCCGCCTGTCCCCACGGGCCCCCGTGAGAGTTGGTGACAGCCCCTGGCCCGAGACCAAGGACGCCCTCCCTGCTGCAGCCCTGGCTCCCGCTCCTCCGTCGGAGACATCCCAGATGCCGCCGCTGCAGACGGAACCTGCTCGATGCCGGTGCCGGGAAGGGCCCGCACAGATGTCCCCACAATGGAACATCTGGGCGGCATGGTGCCGGCAGCTGGCGGGAGCCGGGACGCCGCAGAGTGCAGCCACATCTCTGGGAGGCTGGGTGGCCCCAGACTGCCTCCTGGTCCCGCCATCTGTCCGCGGCCGAAGCTTCCCTGGTGATTTCTCCGGGACAAGGAAGAAAGGGCCCGAACCTGGTTGTCATCTCTGGTTCCTCCTTCTCCTGCCCTCCCCCCTCTTGCTGTCAGTGAGGTCTGAGGCCGTCACTCTGCGTTCTATGCTGAATCCAGGCACTCCGCTCTGTCCCTGCCTGGGCCAGGGCCACAGCCCAGACTGGTAGCACCTCTTGTGTTTGGTCTCTGCTGTTTCCCCAGCCTGGCCTCTTCTCACTGTCCCCTCACTAACTCTGTTCCAGCCACACCAGCCTCCCTGCTGCTCTTTGAACACCTCCGGCATGGCGAAGCCTCCTGGCCTTTGCACTGGCTGTTCCCTCTGCCTGGAATGCTCTACTGCCCAGATCTCCCCGTGGCTGGCTCCTCCTCATCTTCCAAGTCTCTACTCAAAGGTGTGGAAGATGTCACCTCCTCCAAGGAGCCCTCCTGATTTCCACTGCACATTCGATCTGCATGTCCTCTCTGATCCCCATCTCCTCCTGCTCTGCCCCCTCACTCACTCCGCTCCAGCCACATGGGCTTCCTCGCTGTGCCTCCAACATGCCAAACACGGTCCTGCCCCAGGGCCTTTGCACGGGCTGCGGCCTCTTCAGAACCCTCCTCTCTTTTGCCTGACAAATTCCTGCTTCTCCTCTCAGCCCCAGTTCCAAAGTCCCCCCTTTGCCTGCTCCCCAAGCCCCCCTCTCCAGACCGCCCCTGCTTCTGGGTGTGTCTGTGTCCAGCTTTCCCTTCCCATCAGCCTGGGGCCCCGTGGGGAGCTCCCAGCACAGCGCTGGGCACACGCAGCCATCTTAAACCATTTCCTGACCTGACTTCACTTTTCCCGCTCAGACCCCTCTCGCCTTGACTTTCCTTCCAGAATTTCCACAGCCCAGGGGAGTTGGCTGCAGCGTCTGTTCAGAAGGGGTAGCTGGGGGTCTGAGGGGACTGTCCTGAAGCTGGGTTTGCATGGCCATCGCACCTCTTAACTCGGATGGTCAGTTTTGTTGGGGGGGCTTTGGGGTCTCCGATGAGGATTTTACCAGGGTCTAAAGCCCCCCAAACCATCCCCTTGGAGCTGCCCGTCTCTCCCTCTGGCCACCCAGGGTCCCATCCCCCTCCTGGCATCTCCTTCTCAGACCCAGGCCCCTGCCCCCAGCCCCAAATGCAGTCACCTTGGGGACCCGCAATTGCATTGAAGGGCAGGGGCCGGCGGTTTGCATTGCGGACCCCGGAGCCCCGTGGCCTGGGTTCAGGCCCCAGGCTGCCGCTCACGTTCATCCTGCGGGATCCTGGCCGCTCTGGGTCTCAGTTTCCCCGTCTCTAAAATGGGGATGATGGCAGCTACCTCTTCACCTTGTTATAGGATTAAATCCGTTCCTACGCGTTTGCACCTAAACCGGGGAATTGCCAGACAATCGAATCGGCAGCTGTTGTTATTATCGCGATTTGTATTTTTCCATTACCCAGAGCCCTGTTCCAGCCATGCTGTCCCCTGCTCCTGAGCACAGGGTCCTGGCCCCTCAGCCCCTGCTCTGAGGCAGTCACCACTGATGGCAGAAGGTTCTAGAAGGAGGGGAAGGTGCTGCCTGGCAGCTCCTCTATGTGCCACGTTGGCAGAGCAAGCTGAGTGTATTTCCTTAGAACAGAGGTTTTTCTGGAGGACTTTTGGGAGTTTGCAGGGGGCTGGCTAAAGGTCCCTCCCAGACAGCTTCTCCCAGGGGTCAGAGCTGCTCCAGCGGCATCGAGGCGACTTCCAGTCTCTCAGCATCCCCAGGGGCGAAGGAGTTAAAAACCAAGATCCCATTCCCGACATTCCACTTCCCATTGGGTGCAGAGGACCTTGAAGAAACCCAGTGACCCCGAGGGTGACCTTTGCCTGTGGTCTCTGCTCAGCCAATGAGGAAGCCCACTGTGGGTGCTTGGAAACCGTTTCCATGGCACCCAGGAGCCATGGTCCCTGGAAGGGCCTAGTCTGAGGGTGAGGGGCTGGAGTGGGGAGAGGGATGCTTGCTCGGTAACCATGGCAACCCCAGCAGCTGCGGGAGGCAGGCCCAGCTGGCACGGAGGCGCCTGCTTCTGTTCCTCCCCTCCCCAGTCCTCAGCACTGCCGCCACCCCCGGGCTCTCCCCCAGGCACAAACAGGGAGACTGAGGCCCAGAGACACCCATCCTCCTTCTCCAGGTTGCCCTCCCCAAATGAAAATCGTGCCCTGCGCGTGCCAGTATGGGAGGCCCTGGTGCGAAAAAAGGTGGGATCTTCGAAGGTGGAGCAGAGAGGTCTCAAAGCCTTGGCCGGGCAATCTGGGAGGGCTTCCTGAGAGAGGTGAGAATGTCACCAAGCTTCCTCAGCAAGCCCCATGGTTGCTCATGGGTGGTCGTGGCCACACTGGGGCCCCACCTGTCTCACGATTTATTTTCAACATTTTCCTTCCAACCCACGTGCGTCTTCTCAAGCGAGTGTATTTAAAAACAGCAGTTTTGCTTCTCTCCTGGAAATGGAAAACGGTTTGCACCTGCCACAAATAGACGGTGGGCTGCAAAAACACACACACACGACAGATACGAAACGTGGCTATTTCATTCTAGCAAGGTGTCGCTGCCCGCCCAAGGCTCGCAGCCTGCAGCCGCTCTTGCTTTGCTTACAAAGGGTTAGCAAAGGGTTAACTCCCCTCCCTCGGCCCCCGGCAGAGAGGCCCCAGTCCTCTACCTCCTCGCCAGGAATGAAAAAGGATTAGAAAGGGACTTGCTGCGTCGCCCTGCGAGTTAATACTATTTAATAACTTCTTCGGGTACCATCCAAAATCACTTAGGGCTCCACCGCTGAGGCAATCCTGACCCTATGGGAGGAAGATTTGGTCCGAGGCAGAGGGAAGGTGTCCCAGGCAGGGGCTACAGCACCAAGGGGGCAAAGAAGAGAGGACCGAAGAGGGGACTGCAGTAGGGACAGATTTTCTGATGCTTTCCAACAGGAGCGGGGTGCTGGGGGGGAAGAAAGCAAATGAACAATGAGATTCTCGGGAGAGGGGGCCTGAGGTGCTCTCCGGGGCTGTCTGGGAGGGGCCCGTGTTTTCTGGAAGGTAAAACGGAAAAGCAAGAGGAAGAACCAGTACGGGGACATCAGTGAGCATGTGATTGTCATAGGCAACGGGGACTGGATCCCGCTGGGGACGCCGGTGTAGAGCCTGCTTCAGAGATGTCCCAGCTGAGGAGCGAGGCAGCTGGAGTATTTATCCTCCAACACCGGCCAGTCCTTGCTTGAGGGCTGGTTCTGGGGAGCGTGACTCCCTGGCATGTCCTGTCACCCCACTGCACACGTGGGTCCAGGGGAGTCCCAAAGCCAGAGAATGCCCTTAGGTAGAGGGTCACCGGTGCTGGCAGCTGGGACCCAGCTAGGGGACATGAGCAGGGTACTGGTGGCATCTGCCTCAGCCCCTTTTACAGATGCCGCCTCAACGTCACCCAGCAGTGCCAGCATTTGAACCCAGACCCCTCTGATACCAGCTTCCCCGCTGTCTCCGCTTCACCACAGTAGCTGAACCTACTCCCTTCTGAAAAGAAAGGGTTCTAGGCTCTGATAAGTTTGGGAAGATTCCTCCACCCTCCTCTTGGAGACTCATGTTGGCATATTAAAGGCTCTGACAAGTCCTGGAGAAAACACACCTGTTGTAAAGCCTCTGACAAGTCCTGCAGAAGAGACACCTGTTGGACAGTTCCCCAGATGAGCATGAAATAAACTCTTTATCCAAGGCACAGTTTCCAAGACACATTTTTTTGGAGGCATTGCATTTATACCACTGGCCTCTCTTGGTCTCTGCTTGAGCCTAGACCATGACACAAGAGACAGAAGAAAAGGGTTAAATAATTAAAACTGAAAATAAAATAAAAATTAGTAAAAATTATTATTCTTCCCCCCAAAAGGACACTTACTGGGTTGTGTATCTGAAAAGCCCGGAGGTCTCTGCTTTCAGGTATGGCCGAATCCAGGAGCCGAAAAAAATGTTACTGGTGCTATTTTTTTCTTTTCTTCTCTTTTTTTGTTTGTCTTTGATGCTATTTTTAAATTATTGCCTTTATTGAGGCATTATGGACATAAACTAAATATGCAAATGTGTACAATAAGTTTTGACATAGGTATATTTCTATGAAATCATCACAATCAAGACCATGAATGTATTGATCACCTTTGAAAGTTCCTTTGGGCCACTTTCTAACGTCTGCCCAATACACAAAGAAAGCCGGAAGCCGTGACAGGACATGGATTTTGAGGGTAGAAAATCCGCTGCCTTGCAGGGCTCTGTTTTGGTTGTGAGCAACGGAACTTTAACAGGTTTGAGGGGGTAAAGGGTATAATTGGGTTCCAACAACTGCAAAGTTCAAGGTCCAGCTTCAGGCATAGCTGGATCCAGGAGTTGCAATGATGTCAGACGTCTATCTCTTTTGGTTGCCCAGCTTGGCTTTCTTCTGGGTGTGCTTCATTCACAATCAGCCCCCTGCCCCATTCATAGAGTCAAAGAGACCCCAAGATCCAAGTTGATTTCCATCTCCCCATGGTCAGAATGCAAATAGAAATGGAAACCCTCTTGCCTATTGGTTCCAGCAAAGCCCTCAGCTGATTCTGATTGGCTTGGCTCGGGTCACGTGGCCACCCCTAACCAATCCCCGTAGCTGAAGGATGTAATAGTCCCATGAACCAGCCAGGGTCACCCAAGAGCTGGAAGTATGCTGGGGTCCCTCCCAGGGACTCCTCCACAGGCGGAGCCAATATTTGTCACCTCACACCATCTGAACTGGCCCAGACTGCCAGGGTTTAAATCTTCGGTTCACTGTCATATGCTGTGTGGCCTTGGGAAAATGTCTTGCCCTCTCTGGGAGTCTACTTCTCCATCCTCAAACATGAGGACCAAGAGAAGCCTACGGTTGGGTGAGGTGTAGGGGGCCGTCTTTGAGGCATGGGGGTGCAGCGTGTCGGCGACACTCAGGAGCCTGGGGAGGACCTGACGTCACCCCGCCTCTGTCCTGTGACCCCATGAACGCAGGCTCTGATTCGTGCACGCTTACCACAGGCCAGGCCTCGTCATGACGGCTCCAAAACAGGCTACCCCGGGGCTGAGGTCTCAGCTCTGCGCAGTCACACCCCGTGCTAGAGGACAAGGCATGGACAGTATAACTGATCTACACGTGTAGGTTCAGAAAAATGTGTAACTTGCTGCCTATAACATAAAGGAGAAATAAAAAGAATATCCATTGTAATAAACATCTACGTAATTCAATATATAAATGCTTTAGCGCGACCATGACAGAGGACATAGCAAAGTCAGCAAGGGCAGTCTCTGCCTGGCTGGTCCCCTGCAAGGTTCACCCTCTGTCCTGGTCCCCCAGCTCCTGCCCTCACCCTCCACTTTTTGCCCGCCCTGAAGCAGCAGCCAGAGGGCGCCTGTGAGCACCTGAGTCAGGGCCTGTCCCTCCTCGGCCCACAGCCCTCCGTGGCTCCCACCTTCCTCAGAGTCAAAGCCCAAGTCCTCCCTACAGCCAACAAGGCCCTGCACAACATTCCCGTCCCTCCCTGCACTCCACTCCTCCCTGCTCACTCTGCTTCAGCCACATGGCCTCCTCTCTGTGCCTCCAACATGCCAGGCACTGTCCTGCCCCAGGGCCTTTGCACGGGCTGTTCGCTTGGCTTGGAACACACCTCCCCCAGATCTCCCATGACTGGCTCCTTCCTCATCCCTGAAATCTCAGCTCACATCACCTCCTTTCAGAGTTCCTCCCTGACCCCCACCCAAATGCTCCCTTACCCGACCCCTGCTTCACCGCAGCACATCCCACCATTGTCTTATCTTCCCTGCACAAGGCTCCCTGGTTTTCTCCAACTCACTTATTTTTTTGCCGCCCGGTCTAGGAGCCCTGAGGGGACACGTATCTTTCCCGCCCTGCTCACAGCTAGAACAGTGGCCGGCACACGACAGGTCTCCAATCAGTTCATCCACTCGCTGAATGAATGCATGAATGAATGTGTGCATATACTTGTACCCACTTTCTGGATGAGGAAACTGAGGTGTGGAGAATTTAGGGGAAGAGGGAGAGCTGGGCTGTCACTAACACTCCAGAACTAGTGCTGTGAGCCCCCCTGCCCCAGGAGCCAGAGCGTGGCGGGGAAGGCGGGGGTGGGGAGGTGGGGGGAGCAGCAGTGAAGGAGTTAACCCCTACTTTCCCCTGATTCATCAGGGCCTGGGTCACTTTGTGCCGAATTCACACATAGTTTCTGGCTCCCTTGGTGCACCCTCCCTCCAGGGGGAAGCACACTCGTTTCCATGGCAACCATGTTTTCTCCTGCCTGACTGGGGCTGAGTGACAGCCATTGGGGCCAGATGAAGTCATTCGCCACCCACACTGGGGAGAGAGAGAGAGAGAGGGGCCGGCCCACAAGTGCCAACGCCAGGGACGGGCTCAGGGGGTTTACCTCGCTCGCCAGCTGGGTGTGTGTGTGTGGGGGGAATTCTGCCCACGAGCTGACATGCCACCACTAGCTCCGTGCCTTGGTGTCTTGAAGACTTGGCTGGCTTTGGGGCTTCCAAGAGACCTTAGATCTTAGATGTGTCCAACTGAGTGCCCTGAAGGGGAGATTGCATCTGATCTATTTTTATAACACCTGCTCTCGGCAGCGCTGAGCCTGGCACACAGACGGTGCTCAATAAATGACTGAGAAGGAAGGGAGGGAGGGAGGGAGAGAGGGAGGGAGGATTGGCCAAAGCACTTTAATTCTCACGGAACACTCTAGCTATCTTCCAACATTGCACTTATCAGCCGGCACTTCTCTTATCAGCTAACCTTTTAGTTATCAGCTAGCACTTCAGTTGTCAGCTAACACCTCAGCTATCGTCTTTGGCAGAAAATTTCAGGAAAGGCTGCGAAGTGGAGGACTGAGCCTCAGAAAGCAGGATTCTCGCTCTCAAATCCCTCCTCCCTCCCACCCTGCCTGGCCCCTGGGGGAGGCAGGAGCTAACTGACTGTGGCCAGCGTGGACGTGGGGAGGTTCTGAGACCAGAGGGGATCCCAGGGTGCAAAATGTATGCTCTGTTCTTAAGGATACCCATGGAACTGTCTGAAACTTGGACAGAGTGCCCTAGGTGGTAGTGAGGCACCCGTCACAGGAGGTAACCAAGGCAGGCTTGAGAACCATGCCTGGAAAACTACAGACAGAATTGGAGTAGGGGGATTCTAGGACTTCTTTCTTCCTGATTCTGAGGTTGGGTGGCAGTTGTAAGATTCTGTGCCTGGGATTCAGCAGCAAATCCCAAGCTTTTGCAATGCAGCAGGTCTACACAGTCATTCTGAGATCTCCCAGTTAGTCACATGATTGCTCAGTTCCACAAACACTTACTGACCACATGCTGTTCTAGGAGATAGGGACACAACAGGGACCAAAACAGATAAAATGCCTGCCTTTGTGGGGCTGGCAGTCTGGGGTGAGGAGGTAAACAAGAAACAGAGCAACAGTCTGTCCAGTGCAATGGGGAGTATCAAAGCAGGGGAGGAGGGGCTTTGGGAGGGTCTGAGGCAGAGGGACTCTCTAGCTGTCATGGTGACACCTAAGCTGAGACCTGAAGAAGATGAGGAATGGAATCATGTGAGAAAACGGTGTTTCCTGGCAGAAGAAACAGCCAAGTCAAAGGCCCTGGGGCAGGAACATGCACGGCTTGTTTAAAAACCGTCACGGAAGTGTTAGGGGGAATTGGAGAACAGGTAGATTGGAGAACGCCACCGCCACCGAGGAGGTGTCATCTGAGCTGGGAAGACAGCTTGGTGAGTTCAAAGAATGCAAAGAAAGCAGAAAGAGATCAAGGTGGTTTTCCAAGAAGTGGGTCCTGGAGAATTACACTTTTTAAAAATTCCCAGGTCTGGAGAGGAAAGCAACCACCCTAGGGCCCACTGTATACTTGGACAAGGGGTCCGTTGGCCACTGTTGAGAGCACGGGGCTGGATAAGGCTCTGCAGTGTCCTGGCTTCAAAATCTGTCTCCACTCATTTCTAGCTGACCATTGCAGATGGTCACACGGTAGAAATGAGCAGGGTCAGAACTTGAACCCAGGACACCATAAAGATTGGTCCAGCCCTGCGCTGCCAATAACGGCCAGACTTTCCGTGTGACCTCGGGTCGGGTCATTGCTTCCCTTTCATGATCTACGAATCTAAAAAAGTATATTTCTTCAGGACCCACTTCTTGGAAAACTACCTTGAACTCTGCTTTCTTTCTGTTCCTTGAATTCACCGAGATTTCTCAGACCTCAGGGCCTTTGCACTTGCTGTTTCCTCTCCCTGTGGCTCCCCCCAGCCCCACCCACTTGCTTCAGGTCCCAGATCAAAGTCACATTCCTCAAAAAGACCCTCCCTGACATAGTAAGTTCTCAGTACGTATTTTTGGAACCTTCACATGGGGCTGGCTTGGGACCTTACGTATGTGCCTTCACAGCTCTGAGCCTCGGTTTACCTGCCAATGAAAGGGGCCACCATCCTCTTGGCAGGGACGACCGCTGGCCCCTGCAACAGGTGGGTGGGGACACTGAGTACTTGGGTGCCAGACTCAGGGGTTTTCGGCTCCTGGCCGCTGTCCGTGGTGCTGAATGGTGCTGGTAGGGGGGTCAGGCGTGTCTGTCTCCTAAATGCACAGCCTTTGGTGGGGAGTCTACGCTGTCCACATGCAGGGGTGGAATCCGGGACTTCAAGAATCTGCATGGTTCTTTCTCAGAACTGCCCTCTCTGGCCCCTACCTTGGTGGCCTCTGTTGGAAGGAGCCACTCGGGAGGCTGGCCTCCCAGATCCCACCTGGGCCCAAACTCGGCTCTGCCTACCCAGGTGAGAATTCAGGGGCTCACGCGTTGTGAGGGGTAACAGGTCTGATCCAGTTCTCTCAATCTCTCTGTCTCCAGGACTTTCTCTGTCTCTCTGTCTCTGTCTCTGTCTCTATGTCTCTCCCCATCCCCTCCACTCTAGAAGCTCCAAGCCCGTCCATCCGGTGGCCTGCAACAGACCCAGCTCTCTCTGGCCACCCGAGGAGGGGGAACAAAGCAGAGGCTCTGCCCTGTCACCCTGCGTGCACACCGCCACTCACCAGCCACAGCGCATTGGGGCGTGAACTATCACAGAGCCCCGTCCTGCCCCAATGTCACCTCTGCCCCCATTATCCCCCCTTGGCTCAGTACCCACCATCTACACCAACGTGATTGATGGGTGATCTCTCAGGGCCCCTCAAATCCCAAGGGCTACTCCCTGCTTTGCACCTAAAAAAAATCTCATTAGCCCCCAAACACCTGAAAGCAGGAACATGAGGGGTGTGAATTATTTATTTTGTGAGTCATTTTAATATTTTATAATAATTGCAACAAGCTGCTTGGTATTGTGTAGCTGTTTTGGTGTCATTAAGACAGAGCCGGGGTGGGCCCTGCCGTCAAAGCACCGCTGAATAGCCGAGGAGATAAGTCCCCATGACAGGGACACCTAGCTGGGCGCCAGGCTGCGAGGGTGACCAGGGGCTACTTAGCGGTCGGTGGGCTACAAATGGGCCAAGGCCGCAGCTGTGTCTCAGCCCTGCTTGTTCTCATTCATTCCTTTACTCACTCATTCAAACTCTCCCAGGTCGTCTACTGCACTTAAATCAAGCTCGAGCTGCCCCCAGTGGTCTAAAAGACGCCCCCAGATCCGTCCCCGTCCTGCCTTCGCCTCCTCCCCTGCTCCCGACTCTGCCCCAGCCCCACCGGCCTCCTTGCTGCTCCTCCAACGCACGAGCGCATTCCCGCCCCCGGGCCTTTGCACTTGCGGTGCCCGTCCCAGCACACGCTGCCCCGGCTCTTCCTGCATGTGCCCTTCAAGTGGCTCACATGTCGCCTGCCGGATGTCGCAGTGGTAGGATTTGGAGAGGGGGCGTGCGGTGGGAGGGCGTGCTTGGCAGGGAGCTCCGTGTGGGCAAGGATTTGGAGCCAGGAGTGTTGAGACTGAACCGATGAATCTGAGGACGCGCAGGGGGAGGGGTGGGCAGGGCTGGGGGAACCGGGTTGAGGGAGAAGATGCCAGAAGTGTGGGGGAAAAAGGCTCCGGGCTGCATCCCGGGGGGAAAGGATTTGAGAGCCATTGCCCACTGCTTGGCAGTGCCCGCCCTGTTCATTTCCCCGCACGGCTGACTCCACGTGGGTGAGTTTGCTCAGTCCCCTCCATGCTCTCCTGCCCAGTCCTAGCCAGAGTCCCCTGGGCCACTTCTTCCCACCGGAGAACCTCGTCGTGAGCCGCGCTGATGTGTCAGAGAGGGTCTGGCGCCCCCCAAAAATCCATGCCCCACTTCCCGCCACGTGGAGTCTCCCACACGGTAACATCTTACAATGCTATCAACATGAGTTGTACTAACATAACCCATCAAACTTATTCAGGTTTCACCAGTTTTGTGTGCACTTGTGTGTGTGTGTGTCTCTATGCAGCGTTATCGGATGTGTAGACTCGTGTGACCACCACCACGGTGGGGACACAGAGCACGTTCTAGCACAATGATCTTCTGTGCCACCCTGTTAGAGTCAAAGCCGTCGCCCTCCCTCCTCCCCAAAACCCACTTACCTAGTCTTCCCCTTCTAATTTTGTCATTTCAAGAACGCTATAGAAATGGAACCACAGCATCTAACCTTTGGAGACAGGGTCTTGTGATTTCATTTCCTTCAGAGCCGACCAAGTCATTGCATTTGTCAATACTTCGTGCCTTTTCACGGCTGAGTAGTACTCCGCGGTGTGGAGGGACCGCAATTAGTTTAACCATTCACCCCTTGAGAGATTCCCGGGTTCTGGCCAGTTTTGCTATTTCCAATGAAGCTGCTCTGAACACTTACGTACGGGGTTTTGGATGCACATATATTTTCACTTCTCTGGGATATACATGCCCAAGAATGCAATTGCAGGGTCATATCATAAGTGCACGTTTAATTGTGTAAAACACAACGCAACACAACACGCAAAACAAAAGCCTGCAGACTCTTCCAGAGCGGGTATAGCATTTGGCACTCCTGCCAGCAACGTAAGAATGACCCATTTGTTCCTCGCCCTTGCCCAGCCCTTGGTGCCATCACTACTGTCTATTTTGGCCACACTGGTGGGCGTGTCGTGATACCTCGCTGTGGGTGCGATTTGCGTGTTCCTAACAGCTAATGATGTCGGACATCCTTTCATGTGCTTGTTCGACATCCATAGGTCCTCTGCGGGGAACTGCCTATCCCCGCCTCTGTCCGTGTCTTCACCAGGCTGTTGTTTCCTACTGACGAGTTTTCCGAGTTTTCTATTAATAGACACACGTCCTCGGTTGGAGAGGTGATTTGCAAACACGCTCTCCCAGACTGCGGCTTTGCTTTTCTTCCTCCTCAATAGCGTCTTTCACAGAGCAAAAGTTATTCCTTTTGATGAAGTCCAATTTATCCATGTTTTCTTTTATGGCTCATTCTTGGACGTCATCCCCAAGAACTCTTTGCTTAATGCCAGGTCTTGAAGGTTTTCTTGTAAATGTTTTGTGGTTTTGCATTTTACACGTAGACCTATGATCTATTTTGAATTCTCTTCCGAGTGTGAAGGGCAGCCTGAGAGGGTTTTATTGTGGGGGCCATACGGAGCCATTGAGGGTTCTTGAGGGAGGGGAGACACAGAAGGCAAGAAGACTTAGGCGAGTGGAGTCCAGTAGCCCACGATGGCCTCACTCTGGGCCTCAGTTTCCCCTACCGGTAACCAAATTAACCAGACCAGAGGAGGTATAAAGTCAGCGGTAACTAGATGAGGCCACCTCCCCGGGTGTGTGCCCACCCCCCTCCCCCGGCCTTTCCCGTGTGTGCCAGGCGGCGTCTCGGGGCTCAGATGTTCACAGTTACGCAGAGGGAGACAGAGCTCAGCGGGACGGCTCAGAGCTCACTCGACCCCGAAAAACTTTTCCTCTCAGATGGCAAAAATCAGGTCATTTTTCAATTCCAGTCATTCTCCTTCATACGTAAAATGTGCCAAGAGCCACTTTCCCGAAAATCTAAATTGAAAGTAAATAGCATAGGGGACAATTTTCGGTGATAAAACCGCCGATTCTGGAGCTTCTTGGGATAATATTTATTCTCTCCTGTCACTAATGGCCCCGGCCGCCTCCCCGGGTTATTAAAGTAATGCGTTCGCTTAACCTGCCGGGGCCGCGTCCCACCCAGGGCTGACTGGGCCCCGCAAGAAGCACCCCCCGCCTCCGCCACCCCTCCACCGGACAATGATATTAACGGCTGCTGGTTTGCAATTACTATAAATCAGGAAGCGCGTCGGTCTGAGTTTGTTTTTCTTTATTGAGAATGTTTAAACTTCATGCATTGCAAATATCGCCACCCCGGCTGGATTTAACTCTTTCTTTGAGACTGGAGGCCGGATGTCAAGGGCGTTGAGAGGGGTGGTTGCTGGGATACACCCCCCACTTTCTGGGTGAGGAAACTGAGGCTCAGAGAAGAGATGCCACTTGCCAGGGGTCACACGGCTTGCTGGGTCACTGCACTAAAACTGCCCTGAGTTTTTCTGCTTTAACGCCCAGTGAAGTCACTTTCCTTGTGGCAAAACGTTAGGAAATGGTGACAATAGGTGGGGGCGGTGGCTGGCTCACGCCTGTAACCCTAGCACTTTGGGAGGCCAAGGCGGGAGGATCACTTGAGGCCAGAAGTTCAAGACCAGCCTGGGTCTGGAGGGAGACCTCATCTCTACAAAAAATAATTTAAAAAAAGAAAGAAAAGAAAATGTTGGAATCTCCTGTCACCTCAGCACAAACTAGCACCAATGTTGGAGGGGTGGGGGTGGGGTATGTCCTCCCAGAGGTATTTTATTTTTCTATGCATATATATTAAGGCATGCATCAAATGAATACAGATTAAATTATGCATTCAGTAAACATGGAGGTGTTTATTGAGCACCTATGGTGTGCTGGGTGCTGTTTTAGGTACAAGAAACGAAACAGACTTACACGAAGATGGTTCCAGGCAGTGGGCACAGCCTGTGCAAAGGCCCTGAGGCTGGGCTGCCTGGCGTGCTCCAGGCACAGCAAGACATGAGCAGAGTGAGTGCAGGGGTGTGGGGGGGGGCTGGAGGGTGAGGGCAGGAAGGACAGGAGAAGCGCCTCCTGTGGAATCAGAGGAAACGAAGAGGATTTCATGGGGTTCTCCAGTGTGGAGGGCTGAGGTGTGTGGAGGTTGCGGGGTTAGAGGGGGAACAGGAGTCAGGAAGACGAGAAGGTTCAGGGCTGACAGCAGCTGAGATGGAGGAGTGTAGGAAGGGCAGATTTGGGGGGATGGTGGGGCCCAGCATGGTCGTGTTAAGTGTGAGACCCCACGAGTCCCCGGAGAGAAGATGTCAAGAGCTGGGGGAGGCCTGGGCTGCAGAGAGAACTGTGGGTGTCAGAGGGTGTAGACGGATTTAGAGCCCCAAGAGTAGATGAAACTGCCGTGGAGGGCTGTGAGTGGAGGTGAAGGAGGCTGGGGAACCCTGGCCAGTGTTTTCAGGGGGAGTGGGGACAGCCGGCAGACCCTGCCCAGGGGTGCCAGGAGGATGGGGCGGGCCAATGGTGACCTTGACAAGAGCAATGTCAGTGGTGCAAGGTGTGAGAGTCTAGGCTGATAGGATAACGTTGAAGGGGGAGGGGAAGAGGTGCAGACAGCGAGTGTAGACAACTCACTCAAGGAGTTTTGCCACAAAAAGAGGCCAAGATATGGGTGATAACTGCAGGGAGATGTGGAAGTTCACTTTTTCCCTGTAAGATGGGACTGGCCCGGCAGAGCCAGAAGGCGTGACAGAGGAGAAAGAAACCGTGGCTGGAGCCACGTCCTTGGGTGGGGAGCCACAACCCACCCAGACACCGAGAGTATCCTGCTTCCATTGTCTACTCTGCAAAATGGGCATGGCTCGGGCATCCAGTGAAGTCCACGCTGGCGACATGTCTGTCTCCCCTGAGCTGTGTCTGTGAGGGGCTCGGCCCCTGTTTCAGGCTGCGGCAGAATGCAGCCCCCTGCCCCCCAGGGAGACAGACAGTCTCGAGGAAAAACTCAGCGAGATCCCTGGTGAGAAAAGGCCCCACAAGTCAAAGTGCTTTTTCAAAAATAAATAGCCTGATTAGCATAAGGTATGCAAATGTATGCTAATGTGACAACTATTAAAAGATTTCAAATGTCATCGAGGGAAAACACACTGGGTCCTGGCTGGAGGGGTGGGGGATGGGAGGAGAGGGTGTAGCCAGGACTCCTGAGGAAGGTTTTGGGGTGCTCAGCCCCAGCAATGCCAGGCGACACCCTCTGCAGACACACAGTCACACGTGGGTTATGCCAGGGTGGACACAAGTCCTCTCCTGGGCAGACTCCCCAGAGCTCTGTCTGCAGATGTGAGTGCTGAAGCCTGCGTTAAAGTTCCTCCAACACACTCTACTCAAGTGCCTGAAAACTGTCCAGGGTTGGTGGGGCGAGGTGGCTCATGCCCGTAAGCCCAACACTTTGAGAGGCTGAGGCTGGAGGATCACCTGAGGCAGGAGTTCAAGACCAGCCTGGGCAACATAGCGAGACCCTGTCTCTACAAAAAATAAAAAAATTAGCTGCCATAGTGGCGTGTGCCTGTAGTCCCAGCTACTCGGGAGGCTGAGGCAAGAGGATTGCTTGAGTTTGAGGCTGCAGTGAGCTGCGATCATGCCACCGTGCTGTCCGGGGTGACAATGCCTCTTATTTCACTATTAGTGCACAGACTTGCTCTGCAAATGCTCCCTGGGAGAAGAAATGACAGTATGGGTGACAGACCTCGGGATCTTTCCTGAAAATGGGTTTAAAGAGAGTCTCTCCCACACACAAAACCAGAATCTCCTAAGGACCTGTATAGGCAAGGGAATTTTCCTATTCATAATCAAATCATACTTAGTCTCTCTCATTCCAGGAGAAACTTTTCATTCTCATCTCTCCCACTTCTTTTCTGAGGTAGACAAAATAATGCCCAGAGTGCGGAAGGACTTTTCCCAGTGTCACACAGCTGTGCTATGTCACCGAATCACCATAACTATTTGATGAGACAAGAATTATTGAAAGCATGTTCAGACAAGAAAATTGAGGATCAGAGAGGTGAAATGACTTGCTCCAGGTCACACAGCAATGGTGAGACAGGTCAGGTCGGCTGGCCAAGCCTCGGCTTCCCACGTTTCAGTCCATCACACATCACCTTCTTACCACTTCTACTATTATTTCCTGAACATTTCCCTTCAAATGGCCCCACTTCTTAAAATCTTCAATCTATTTAGAAGGAGATTGTTTATCATGACTATAAATGAAAAGCCAGAATCGCTGACCACAAGTAGAAACTAACTCAATGAAAACAAAATCATGTTATTAATTTCTGGCTAAAGATAGCTGCCTCTGAGGTGCTGAGCTGGGGCGCCCGCCCTCCCTCCCCCTCTCTCTTTCTCTCTTTTTCTCTGTTTCTGTCCAAAAGGGAGATTCCAGGTGTCAGAGAAGGTGTTAAAGACTGATTAGCACTCAATTAAGACTTCCTTCTTGCAAAAGAAGTGGAAAGGAAGAGTTCCGTCACTAAGGGATTCAGTGGAACTTAAGGCTGTTTTATGTGACACCTAAAACAATCTCAGGGCCACCAGGCTTGTGTCCATCTACCTGAAGGGCAAGAAGATTGTCTTATTCCTTTAGAATTCTAGAACTATAGCCAGGGATCCATTTGGGGGCTCATACTATCAGCTCCCATGGCCATTTCAGTGCAGCCCGAAGATGGAGAATGGAGGGTTTCATTTATAAATAGACCCACCTGTCCATCCACCCTCCCACCCATCCATCCATCCATTTATCCACCCGCACCCATGCACCCATTCATCCATTCAGTACATTTATATCCAGCACCTACTGAGTACCAGGCACTGTTCTAGGATATGGAGACACAGTGCTGAGCAGGACACGCCTGGTCCCCACCCCCTTGGAGCTTTGTAACTAGTGAGGACACTCTCCTTCCCTTTGGCAACATCATATGCTGGATTACAGAATTTCTCTGCATTTTTTTAGTGATAAGGGTCATCTTGGTGTCATTTGTGGGTTCTCCCTGACCTGCCTTCTGACCCCACCCCCCACCTTCAGGACGCAGCAGCACGCCGGGTCAGGAGGACCTGCAAACCCACTACCTCTTTCCTCTGGGCACACAGCAAGACATTTCCCAGCATCGCTTGCGGTTGGGGCCCACGTGACTGCATTGAGCCAATGGAGCGCGGGCGGAAGTGATGTATAGGTCACTTCCGTTTGGGCTCATGCTCTTTCCACAATCCGCACTTTGAAGGTGGAGGAGGTGCAAGACCAAGGGCCCTGTGCCATGAATTTACTAGGTGGCGAAAAGGAACCGCCTGTCTGCACTTAGCATGAGCAACGAACTCGGGTTGTGGCAAGTCATTGAGGTTGGCGGCTTATGACAGCAGGGAGCATCACCCTAACCAATCCCCACCTTCGCCCCCGTCCAGCCCCGCGGTTTCATTGGCCCCGTGCCCCACCTCCAGCCAATCACTGAAGCCTGTTTCCACTGGCCTCCTGATTGGCTCAACCTGGTCATGTGACTGAAGAATGCGTCTGGCCCCCTTTGATGGGTTTCCAGGCACCACCACCCTGAGGACCGGGGAGGCTGCTGGGCCCAGGGCACCCAGCTAGACAATGGAGCTTCTGGCATTGCTACGGGGAGAGAAAGGAGAAATTCGTCATTTATTATTATTATTTTGATTGTTTTTTTTAATGCTCTGAAGTTCAAAAGGACTTTTTTCCTGGATGGTCCAAATTCGGGCACTTGTTTCTGCATTTTTAACTACCCTGATGATGCTCTGACCTCCGGCTCCACCCAGATGTGGCCCCAGACTTCTGTCCAGTTCCTGCTGGACTCCTCCTCTGGGATGTCCACCAGGTACATCCTGCCCAATCCCCAATGCACCCGTTGTATCCCCCCACCAGCTCCTCCGCGTGTGCCCCCTCCCAACGATGGCCCCACTTTTTTTCTGGAAAGCTGTGAACAAGCCTCCCTATCTCCCTGTTCCATCTGCACCCTCCAATTCCACACTCGCCAAGTCCTATTGATTTCATCATTATTGTCTCCAGGGCACCCCCACTCTACCCGGCACCTACCTTGTTCAGACAAACACCAGCTCATGCAACAGCTTCCCTGATGGCCTCCCGGCAGCCACACAGCAGCCAGAAGAATCGATCTTAAGTGTAAGTCTGACCCTTCACCTCTCTCCCTCCATAGCTCTCCATGGCTCCCCAGTGCCCTCAAGAGAAAGTCTGAACTTTACTTTCAAATTTCCTCATAGTCTAGCTACTTCATTCTTCCTTGCCCTGCCCCTCCTCCTTGTTCACCTGGCACCTACTCATGTTTCGATGTCACCCCTCCAGGAAGCTTCCCCTGAACCCCTCCCCAGCGCTGAGAGAGGACTGTCCTCTGAGCTTGCTCCATCACAGCGCTGACCACCCTATGCTGTAACTGCCTGCTTATGTGTCTTTGAGTTCCAGGAGGGCAAGTGCTTGGTACTACTGTCCCCATCCGCCAACGCAGTACACACCACCCAGCAGGGCCTAATAAATCTTTTTGAATGAGTGACTGGTGGTAGGAAATAAAAGGCTTAGTGAGTGCTACCGTGTGGAGCAGATGCTGTGGGTGCCCGTATTGCACCCACATTTCAGTACCTGCCAACAGCCTCCTTCTGCCGTCACCTGCGTCTCCCCAGCTGAGCCTTCTCAGGCTGGGTGAGGGCCAGGCTGGAAGTGACAGGGAGTTGATGTTTCAGGAGGCAGCCAGTGATGGGCAGGAACCGGTGGGTACATGTCCCAGCTCCCTCGCCCCTTGGGAGGGACAGCTCAAGTGCGTGCTCCATGCTGTCTCCTCCCAGGGGCACCCGGTGGGACTGAGCCCCGGCTGCCCACAGCAGTCACCTACCCATGACTTTGGGCTCTTTTCTTTCCTGTGCCACTTCCTCACTCCCCTCCTGGGGCTTCCTGGGATCAGCTCCCACTAAACTACTTGTCCCCAAGTCCTTATTTCACGAGCTACTTCTGGGGAACCCAACTTAAGACACTGCGATAAAAATAACTCCATAACTCAGTTGCCAACACTTCCAGGGAGCACTTTGATGTGTTTTGGAAAAAACAAAAACCATTGCCTCTTGCTCCCTGCTGGCTGTGGACCTCGCTGCCTCCACGAGCAGACTGCGACATTTGCAGTTGTGTATTAATTGCTGCTTTTTTTTTTTTTTTTTTCGGGAACAAGATGCTCTCCTGCAATATGTGTGTGTGTATGTGTGAGTGTGTGTGTTTAATGACTTTCTCATTTTGAGATCAAGCCAGATAGCTTTTTGAAGAAAGTCTGCCCAGAGCCTGGAACATATAGAAAATTCTCCCAGCTTTGTAGCACTCCCACCCAGCCATCCATCACAGACGTACCGTGCAATGAAAAACAAGCACATTGATTGGATCTATTTACAATCGACAGCCTAAGATACTGATTGAGATCGGCCATTAAATGGGCAAAATTGGTGTGGAAGTGGCTGTGTCTCACTTCTCAAGATAGGGTCTGTGGGAGAAGAGAGAATCGTAGCATTCAGCAAGCATTTACTGAGCATCTACTTGGTGCTGTGTCCTGAGCTGGGTGCTGGGGACACAGTGGTGATCAAGACACACCCAGCTCCACCCTCCCAGTGGGGGAGACATACAGGTCACCAGTGGCCCATGATCAGAGCCATGACAGGGGACACTCAGGCAGCTCTAGGGGCCCAGCAGAGGTGCCTGATGCAGCCTGGGAAATCAGGGAGGGCTTCCTGGAGGCAGAAAAAGCTGCACTGAAGGCTGAGGAGGAGTGGACCAAAATAAGAAATGGGGAAGAGCTTTCAGATAGGAGGAACAGCATGTGCGTGGTGTGGCTGGAGTGTGGAGTGGGTGGGGAAGAGGAAGAGTAGGGAGAGATGAGGAGGGAGAAGTCGGCAGTGCTTTGAGGTCCATGGAAAGGGGTTTCAACCTTCCTGGGGACAATATGGAGCCACAGAAGGATATAGGACGGGGGAGTGATGCCATTTGTTAGAAATCATTTTGGATAGAATTATCACGTGACCCAGCCATTCCAAGCAGGAACTCAGACAGATACTTGCACAGCCATGTTGAAAGCAGCATTATTCGCAATGGCCAGAAGGTATTAATAGAAGCATCCCGTCTCCGTGGGCGATGAATGGATGCGGCCCACCCGGACGGCGGAATATTATTCAACCTTAAAAAGAAAAGAAGTTCCAACACGTGCTGCAGTCAGCCTCGACAACATGGTGGTCCGCGAAATAAGCCTTTTATCCACAAAAGGACAAATACTGCGTGATTCCACTTATGCGGGGTCCCTAGAATAGGCAAATTCATAGACAGGAAGTAAAATAGGCAGGGGTCCCCAATCTATGGTGAGTTGTGTGATTCTTTCGTTATACATGACAATATAAAGTGCACAGTACATGCAATGCTCTTGAATCATCTCCAAACCACGTCCCCGCCCCCATCCGTGGAAAAATTGTCTTCCGTGAAAACGGTCCCTGGTGCCAAAAAGGTTGGGAACCGCTGGAATAGCAGCTGCCAAGGGCTGGAGGCAGGGTGTTATTGCTTCATGGTTAGAGTTTCTGTTTGAGCTAATGAAAAAATTTTGGAAATAGGTAGTGGCGATGATTGCACAACATTGTGAAGGTACTTACTGCCGTTGAATTGTACACTTAAAATTGGTTAAAATGGTGAATTGTATGTTATGTATATTTTACCCCAATTTTTTTTTTAAAGAGCTACAATTTTTTAAAAGAGTGAGAGAAGAAAATAATCATTTTGGGCGCTGTGGGAGAGCCAGGATGGAGGAATGAGTCCAGGGCAGCCATGTGGGGGGCTCAGACCAGGGCGGGGTTGGGGGGGAGGGTGAGAAGTGGGTGCTTGGGGGCGTGGTTGGGGTGGGGTTTGGGGCGGGGCTAACAGGAGGCTGGGAGAGGGGGGACAGAGGACAGGAGCAGGTGGCTGAGTTCATGCACCCATTCTCCAGATGTCGAGGCACCTCAGCTCATCCGCAAGTCCCCATGGCCTGTCTTCTCCAAGCCCCACCCTTTATGGCCTAGCCCGGCGAGGCCCCCAGCAAGGAGCCCCCGAACGGGCATTAATCCCACTTGCTCGGTGCGAAGATTAAGGCGACACCGGGTAAAACCACTCCATCCCGGCAGCAGCTCCTCCACGTGCGTCCGCTTACAAGGTGCAGATGTAATACCTGCTTTTAAATTCAATTAAGTCAGAATCAGTTCTGCTTCTGGAATACATTACCCCGTCGGAGACAGCAGGGGAAAGAAGGAAAAAAAAAAAGACGGGAAAAAAACACACACACAAAACACAACACAGACCTATTTAGAGATTTCCCTCTAAATGGATTTTAATTCTCTCGATATATCAGAGGCCGGAGGAGCTGCTGACAGCGGAGTTTGGTGTCTGCAAACCCAGTTTCAGCCACAGGGAGGGGAGGGGAGAGGTTGAGCTTGTGTTCTGCCATTTGCCTCCAAGGCGGGGAGGTCTGGGGCTGCCCAGACTCGGGGCTGATCCCAGCCTTGCCAGCCACTGGCTGTGTGACCTTGAACCAGATACTGCACCCTGTCGAGGCCTTGGTGTACCCATCTGTAAAATGGAGCTATCTCAGAAGACTTGTGAACGGTGGCCTGGGTTAGCCAACAGGGGTTCAGGTTAAACCCGTAGCACAAAACTTGGCACATAGTGGATGTTCAGTAAATGCGGGGATGATGGTGCTGGTGATGATGGTGATGACCGAGGTTGTCACTATTGATTCTGTCTTCCAACCAGAGACCCAACCACGCGCTAGGTTACCGTAGGGAGAGAAAAAAGAGGTGTCAGGCTTGAGCCCTGCTTTCAGACCCAGGAGGCTTTGAGCATGCAGGGGAAGGAAGGGGACGGATTGCTGGCTGGGGGGACTGGCCCGAGAAAGGTGTGGAGGTGGGGCCCAAACTGGAACATGCTGGGGACACGTCACCTGATGTATCCGTCCTGTGTCCTGTTGCAGCAGAGAGTGCTCTGAGAGATCCATGACACCAGGGCATTAAAGGCAGATAATGGTCTAACCTGCTCGCTCTCCGGGAAAGCCCCCATTTGGCCTTGAACTTCTGGGGCAGAAAGAAAGCTCCCTCTGCCACTCCCCGTGGGACTGGCCACCTGAGTGTGGCAGGGGCCAGGGACTCAGAGCCCTGAGGCCAGGTCAGATGCCTTAGAGAGCAGCGCCTCTGGCTCAACATCCGGTCTCCCATTTCACAGGTGGGGAAACTGAGGCTCAGGAAAGAGAAGGAGCCATCCCGAGGCCACACAGCGAAGAGCTGTTCCCAGAAGGCCTGTGTCCTAGTCCCATCTGGGTGAGCATCCAAACCGGACCTCAATCTTACCCCTGGACGGGAAGAAGGGGCAATGACGTTCTCCTGTGCCAGAGGCCCATCCGTGGGGTCAGACAGGAGGGCGCTGGCACCCCCAGGTGGGTGCTTGTCTTCATAAGACCCTGGTGACCAATGACGGGGGATTTTCAGGCCAGATTTGAAAAGGGTTTTAGCACAAAGGGGGTCGTGGCCTATAATGTCTCTTGGGGGCCTCAGTGGGCCAGAGCTGGCTTCAACCGCAGGAGGTCTCCCTGGATCCCAGCACCCAGCCCTCGCCTGGCCGTGTCCTGAAAGGTCACCTGGGAGGGTGGGAGGTGTCCAGGGTGCTCTGTTCCCAGGACCAGGGTTGGGGGGCAGGGACCTGGCATCAGCGCTGGGAAGGCGACATAGAGAGACAAACTGCAGTCACCCTTGAGTGGGGCCGGACTGGACCGTAAGGGGAGCACAAAGGGAGCTTCGGGGGGCCGGGATGTGTCTGCATCCTGCTCTGGCGGTGGCTACACGGGTCTGTGTCTGTGTCACGATTCCTCAAGCTGCACGTGTAAGACGTGTGCTCTTTAGAATATGTTACACGTCCTTAAAAGACAGGGAGGAGTCTGAGAGAGGCAGACACAGGAGACAGAGACAGGGAAAGATAGAGACCGAGAAAGGAGGGAGACAGGAAATGACAGAAAGAGATACCCAGATTTTGAGAGACATAGAAACACTGGGGAAACTGAGGTATGGGAAGAGAGATGGGGGAGGACAAGGAGGAAACAGGCAAATGCCCTGAGAGAGAGAGAGGAAGGGAAGGCGCAGCCGGGGAGGCCGGGGAGCCAGGCGCCGTCACACGCGAACATGTCCTTAATTATAATTACACGGGAACATTTAGTTTGTAGATGCAGCAGAAATGAAATCGCTGCGCCTTGCCCATTAATCTAATGGCTGTTAGTCAATCACTCTTCTAAAGGGACTCGGGCTGTGGCTGCGTGGGGGGTGGCCCACGGGGAGCAGATCAGAGGAGACGGTTTTAAACCGGTGATGCCCTCAGGGAGAGCCGGAGGGGCACAAAAATCCCCCGGATATCAGAGTCCTGCAGGCAGCTACCAGCCCAGAAGTTAGCAGCTGGCGAGTGGGAGTTCTATTCTGCAGGGCTGGGTTGGGGGGGATACAATACATCCCAGAGCCATCAAAGGTTCTTGAACTCGACCTAGGGGGCTGGGGAAGGCTTCCTGGAAGGGCTGACATCTCCACCGTGCTCGCAGGTATAACTTGAGGCAGGCGAGCAAAAAGGAAGGAAGAAAAGCCTTCCAAGGAGAGAGAACAGCTTGTGAAAGGTCGGGAAGGAAACATGTGTGCAGCTATGAGCGTGACTGGGTGGGAAGTGGGAGGGGGGGACATGTAGGGGGAGCTGGGGAAGTCAGCAGCAGAGGCCAGGCCACCCACGGCCTTATAAACCCGACAGAGGAGACTGGACTTTGTCCTGAGGGCAATAGGGAGTCATTGAGTATTCACAGCAGGTGGACACAAGTTCAGATTTATATTTTTAAAAGATTCGTGGGCCAATGGTAAGATCTTTGACTTACTCAAAAAGAATGAGCTTCCCGGTCTTGGAGATTTGCAAGATAAGGGCTGCACTAACCTTGAGGGGTGGGGGGTGGGGGGTTTCAGCATCGGGCAGAGGCTGAGGCTGCGATTGCTGAGTTGGGGTTCTCAGCCAGGAAGGTGAGGTACAGAGAGGTTCAATGTGTTACTAATGCCACTTGGGGGGTACACTTGGTCCCCCAGTTTTGAGACAGTGAGGAGTAGGGGGTGTGGATGACTCAGGAGTTCAGGCACCAGAGTGGGAGGTTTGAGTCAGTGCCTAGTGTATACCTCTCCCAGCCGCTCTCAGCTGGGGGGTGACTCACTCATTCATTTGGCCTTGAGTGTAGAGGCCTGGTGGGGCAGGGGTGGGGAGGGGGGGAGGAAAAGACCACCTAACTAGGCTGCCACCATTGCCTCTCCCACTCTTTGAGGGTGCAGGAGCCAACAAGCCACCTCCGCCCACCAAATACTTCTAGAATGAAATCTGTCGGCTCCAAAATATGCCGCGATCTTGTCCTCTTCTCATACCCTCTGTGGCTACAACCTTGGCCTGGCTCCATCTTCACTCACCTGCTCCCATCCTTCCCAGGCATAGTCTGTCCCTACAGTAGCCAGAGGGCGCCTGTGAACACTGAGTCAGGGCCTGTCCCTCCTCTGCCCACAGCCCTCCATGGCTCCCACCTCCCTCTGGGTCAAAACCCAAGTCCTCCCTGCAGCCCACCAGGCCCTGCAAGACCTGCTCCAACCCCTCCCTGCTCTCCCCTCCTCCCTCTCTCCCCCTCCTCACTCTGCTCCAGCCAGATGGGCCTCCTCGCTGTGCCTGCAACATGCCAGGTGCAGTCCTGCCCCAGGGCCTTTGCACATGCTGGTTCTCCTCTACCTGGAACTCTCAGATCTCACAGCTTCTTTTTATTCCGCTGAAACATCACTTCCTCAGGTGAGCCCTCCTTGATTGCTGGTCTAAAGTAGCATTCAATTCACTCTGCACCTCATCCCCTTGGTTTTATTTTCATTTTTTTCTTTCTTTTGCTTCTGTGGTCTTCTGAAATGACCCACTGAATCTATCCGCTTCCCTTTGTTTTCCCCATGAGACCCCAAGTCAGGGACCCCTGGGTCACTGCTGTGTCCCCCGCGCTCAGCACAGGGCCCAGCACACAGGAAGTGCTTGCTGCCTGAGGGACTGTGGGATTTTCATCAACCCCATTTCACACACCCCGACACTGAGGGGAAACTGAGGCTCAGAGAGGCAGACCTCCCCCGCTCACCGGCAGGGTGCCCCCTGGAGGGATGTGTGTGGCCCGTGTGCGCCCTGGAATTCCGTGGGGCGAATGGCGTGTCTCAGGCATAGTCTGGCAAACGCAGGTGTGTTCTGACTGGGGTGGGGGCGTCTGTCCTCACTGCCCTGGGCGACACGTGTGGGGGCGGGGGGGGGGAAGCGAGTTGATAAAAGAGCCCCTGGGGGGGCTCCTACTTTAGCTGGGGTTTAGCTGGGGGGGACCCTCTCATGCCCCTTCTGCCACCCCCACCATGATGGGCCTCGGGATGGCCGGGCGAGAGGACCCTCGTGGGGGAGACACGGAGTAGGGGCGACACGCTTCTAAAGACCCAGCCACAGCCCGGTAGATACTGCAGATTCCCCACCCTTGCACCCCACCTTCCTCCTCCGACTCCTCCCCCTCCGCCTTCTCCCCCTCCCCCTCCCCTCCCGCCCAGACCCTCCCCGCGGGCCCGCAACCCCCTCGGGTCCCGGCGCTGGCACGGCTCCCGCCCTCCGTCCGCCCTCAGCCAATGGCCGCGCTGCCTGGTGAGGTAATGCGCCCCCCTCGCGCTCCCATTGGCGGGCCTGGAGCCCGTTCCCCGGTCGCCCCTGGCAGCGGAGTCCGCATGGGACGCGGGCGGGGTCCGGGTCCTCTCCGGCGCGAGCCTCCCCGGGCCCCAGGGTGGCACTGGGCACCTGCGCCTCCCCCACCCCACTTACCGTGGGACCCCCGCCTGCCCCTGCCCGGCTCTGGGCCCAGATCCCAGCAAGGAGGGGCCGGGGTTGGACTTGGGGACCCGTGCCCGCCGCCGCCTCCTGCCCCCTCCCCCAGGCCGCCCTAATCCCCCGGGATGAGCAGGAGGGAACCCCCCACACCCCAGCAGCCAAAGACCCCCGAGCTGCCCATTCCAGACGGGTCGCACGTGCATCGCGCGCCCACGTGTGCCACAGCCCGCGACCCCCTGGGGACACTGCGGTGGGGACATCAGACCCGGGACACGTCACCAGTCACTTCTTCCCGCTTCTGGTGGGGGGCGGAAAGGGGGCCACAGGCCCCAGGCTGCGGAGCCGGACGGGGCTGGCAGAGGCCGTGGCGGGGCCGGAGGGGGGTCCCCTTTGAGTGTTCGTGTCCCCTGTTTGTCTCCTGGGAGCCGGGGAGCGCATGGGGGCCGTGCCGCCTGTCACCGCTGTACCCTTCAACACATACTGGGTCCCCGCTCCCCCCAGCTGGCTCTCGTTTTCCGTCTGTCGTATCTTTTCTCTCCCTCCCCTCCCAGCACCATTGGAATGGACTTTAAAAAAAAAAAATTGTGGGCGTTCATGAGGCTGGGCGTGTTTGGTCTGCTGCGTTCCTTTCTTCTCTGCTTTCTCGTTGAGGGGTAACCCGCACCCGCAAACAGCGCCGATGTGAAGTGTTCAGCCGGCTGCGTGGGGCTTTGACCTAGGCACACACGGGGTCCTTGTCCCCAGCAGCCAGACAGGGATAAAGATCTAAGGGCTGGGACTAGGGGGAGGGGAGGGGGGGTCTTGTAGTGTAACGTGGACTCTGTCTTTACTTGAATTTTTGATTTTGCGTCATCCTTGATTTTTTTTAACTGCAGTCAAATGTCATTTAGCTCCATTCCTGAGTTGTTTTTTTGTTTTTTGTTGGCGCCCCCTTAAATTTTGCACCTGAGTCCCTCTCTCATCTCACCCTAGCCCTGGCCTTGGCATAGAACATTCTACCCCCCTGCAAGGTCCCCCTAGGTAAATCTTTCTACTTCCCATCCCCCCCCATGGAGTTCGCCTATTTTTAAAACTGATCTTCCCAATCTGGCGCCTTCCACTCAGCACAATGGCTTTGAGATGCATCCAAGTCGGTGTCTGTCCCCACAGTCGGTCCCTTTTTCTTGCTGAGTTGTATTCCAGTGCAGGGGTGGACGGCGGTTTGTTTACCTCGCCACCAGCTAATGGACATTTGGGCGGTTTCCTGTGTTTGGCTGTCACGAATAAAGCTGCTACGAACAGTCTCGCGCACGTCTCCGGGTGGACATATGCTTTCTCTTCTCCTGCAGAAAACACCTAGAGAAGCAGAGGACTGGGTCGGCTGGTGGTGTCTGTTTAACTTTTTAAGAAACTGCCAAACAGTTTCCCAGGGTGGCTGTATCATTTTGCATCCCCACCAGCCAGGGACAAGCGCGCCCTTGGTGGGGTGGGGGGGACATATTTTTGGCATTCCTCTATTTTTCCTTTGGATTGGATTTAGGGAGGTGTGATTTAAGGATGCAGTTCCATGAGTTTTGACAAATACATACACCTGTGTGTAAGCACGACCTCCATCCAGATGTACGACATTTCTGTCACCCAGAAATCTCCTTCGGGATGTGTTTTTAATTTACAGAGAGATGGTGAGAGAGCGAGAGCGAGAGAGATCTCACTCCTTTTCCTGTTTTCTGCAATTCGTATTTTGTTTTGAAGTTCCACCCACGTGCCTTGCAATTAATAATGTCTTTGCTCTTGTCTCTCTCGGAGGAGACCTGCTGGGCTGTAGAGTGCATCATCTTAACTCCCTAGAGCCTTCTCCAGTCTACTGAATTATTATTATTATTATTAATTTAACAAATAGCTGTTGAGCACTTCCTGTGGCCCGGCGACATTCCAAGCACTTTATATAAATTAGACAGTAAGTGATTTCATCCTCCCTTGCCCGCACCAACAACACGGCAAATGAAGTGTTTTATCATCCCCATTTCACAGATGGGAAAACTGAGGTGCAGAAAGGTGATGTCACCTGCCCCAGCCCCACAGTTGCAAAGTGGGCGGGCCCCGTGCCCTTGACCAGGGCACACGCCGCCCGTACACTCCCAGGCAGGCGAAAGCACCCTGCAAACATCAGCCCCAGGCCCACCCTCCCTCACCCACAACCCCAACAGCTAAAAAGCTCCAAAAATAGGATTTCTCATCAGGATGACTCTAATACTCATTGGCTGTCAAGACCTAAACTGACCTTTGGCTGTTAATATCCTTTATTTATCCTACTTAGGGCGAATATGCCTAGTATTGCTACGGCGTTTGACTTGGGAGGTGGGGACAGGCTGCCCCGGGCCCTGCTGGGACTGTTAAATAATATGTGCTGAGTGCGTCTTAGCAGCAGCTTACAATCTGGAACATTCTGAATTCTGAAACACATCTGGCCCCAGGGGTTTCAGATAAGCGCTCTTATTATTTATCGAGCCTACAACTCTTCCAGACACTGGTGACCAAGACAGCGCTCATGGGTTCACAGTCCAGTGGGGAAGAGGACAGACACAGTGCCAGGTGGTTAGAACACTGGGTGACCGGGGCCGGGCTGGGGGAGTCACAGACATGGTGGGGCCCAGAGGAAGTGCCTGACTCAGGCTGGGGTGTCAGGGAGGCTTCCCGGAGGAGGTGACGTTGGAGCAAAGTCCTGAAAAATAAGAAAGGGGTAGCGAGGGAGGAAGAAGAGGGTGTTCACCAGCAAGCACAGCTTGTGCAAAGGCCCTGTGGTGCCTTGAGGGCCTGAAACCTGTCCTGCAGGGCCGCAAGCTATCCTGGCAGAAGGAGGAAAGCGGAGGTCCGTGGTGGGTTTCTTGCCCAAGCTGCGCGGCACCTTGAATGCTCTTCTGGCCCCAGTGGGCATCCGGTGGGCATATGGCTTGTCCCCCCCACCTGGGATTTGCTGGAGTCTCGGCTCTGCAGCCGTCGGGACTCCTCATGTCGTAACAGGTGCGGGCAGCCTTCACTCTCACCTCGGTGCTGGGGCAGCCCTCAGGGGCCACTGGGGTGGGGACTCGCGCTCCCTCCAGCCGCACTCCCCGGGCATTGGCAACGGGCCAATCTGAGGCTGCGGAATTTTCTTTTTGAAAAAGGCTCTGCTGTTCGGAAATCTGACATCTTGGTGGATCAATTGGCCGCTTCTGCTTCCTGAGCGTGGGCCGGAGACCTGGGCGTCAGCGACTCTGGTCTCCCCCCCGCCCCCCCGCTGGCTCCCTCCGTACAATATATCAGCCAGCCTCGTCACTGGTGCTGCGAGTCTCTCCCAGATCCACCCACATCTCCCTGCTCCTCTGTCTTGGGCTTGGTCAAGCCTGGACCAGCCTAGTCCAGTCCCCTCTGCCTTGGTCCCTGCCACCCCCACCCCACAGTCTGTCATCTCCAAAGCAGGCAGAGGGCGCCTGTGAGCACCTGAGTCAGGGCCTGTCCCTCCTCTGCCTACAGCCCTCCATAGCTCCCACCTTCCTCAGGGTCAAAGCTCAAGTCCTTCCTGCAGCCCACCAGGCCCTGCACGACCTGCCCTGTCCCCTCCCTGCCCTCCCCTCCTCCCTCTGATCCAGCCACAGGAGTTAGCAACCCTAACCCTAACCCTAACCCTCGCTGTGCCTCCAACATGCCAGGTGCAGTCCTGCCCCAGGACCTTTGCACGTGCTGTGCGTGCTTCTTGGAATGCTCTTCACCCAGCTGTAATAACTTCATTAACTTCTTTGCTTTTAAATTTTTATGTCAAGGCTGTAAGTTCCAAGAAGGCAGTGACTATGTCTACCTTGGCCACCATTGTGTCCCCACCACAGTGCCTGGCACACTGTTGGTGCTCAATAATGATTTCTTTCATTGTGGAAGGATTGATGTCATGGAACGTCAGGGAAAAAAAAAAAAAAAAAACAACCTTGTATTCCCAAGTCCTGGCTGGGAGGATTTGGCCACAGACACTGATAGAGATATTGGGGTGGGGGAAGGCTCCAAATTGTGGTTGCCTCCCCTCTGCCTTTAATTATTTTGTCAACAAGTCTCACAATTCAGCAAGTCAAAGTGGCATTTGAGAGGGACGGTTCCCTTTAGCGTAGCTGACAGCTAATTTGTGGGAAGTTTAATTACAGGCGGCGTTAATTAACTGGCGGAGCGCTGGGCGAGAAGGCAGCCATCTGTTCCTAAAAATGTCCTCCCCTCCTGGGCCTGGCTGGGAGGCTGTGAGGGGTGGGGACAGAGGAGGAGGAAGGAAGGAGACCAGGTGCTGAATCACAGCCTCTGCGTCTCCCTTCCTGACACTGCCAGGACTGAGATCCTGGCAGCCGGCCTCCCCTGGCCTCCCCCAGGGGCCTCTGGGAATGGCAGTAACAATTTCTGGGAATCTGCCTCTCACTGGTTGTATCACTAGAAGTAGAAGGTGTGGGACGGAGGAGGTGAAGAACCTATTGTCCTCAGCCCACACTGGGGAGGCTTGGCGCCCTTCAAAGGAGGTTGGGAGGAGGAACTGGGATAGAGCCAGGCACAAGGGACACCTAAGCAACCTGGCCTGCGAGGGACAGATCACCCTGCCTTCGCTCAAGGATTCACTCCTTCATTTGGACCATTCCTTGTGGGGATGGTCCCCTCTGGGGATGGGTGTTTTGGATTCGAATTCCACCTCCATCCCAGCTGTTTGTCCTGGGGTAAGTCACTTAACCTCTCTGAGCTCAGTTTGCTCATCTGAAAAGTGGGGTCGCTCATAACAGGAGCTATTTCTGTTTGTTGTTCTAGAAAGTTGCTCCCAAGTGTGTTCAGGCTGCTGGAGCCTTGTTATAAACTTGAACTGTCATTATTTGTTACAACTTGTTAGAAGTGTGTATGTGTGTTAAAGGGGAGGGAGGATTCGAAAAGGTCAAGGTCTCCTGTGCCTTCTGGGACCCTGAGCCCTCGCACATGCTGTTCCCTCCATCCAGAACAACCTTCCAGGCAACACTGAACTGCATCTACTTTATCTTTCAAGTCTTCATGTGGATGCCTCCTCCCCCAGGAAGCCTTCCCAGACTGGCCAGCAGGTGCCTCTCTGGATGCTCACAGCACCCAGCGTCCCCCATCACAGCCATGGGTACACCGTCACTGTCTTGTCATACCATTTTCCTCACTGGACTGGGAGCCCCTGGAGTCTGGGCGCTGTGGCTCACACCTGTAATCCCACCACTTTGGGAGGCCAAGGCGGGAGGATCACCTGAGGTGAGAAGTTCGAGACCAGTCTGGTCTTGAAAAGAAAGAAATGGAGAAGAAAGCCTCATATGCGGGAGTGAGCTCCCCATCACCACTGGCATACAAGCACTGGATGGCCCTTGTCAGGGGTTCCATCCTCAAGATGGACTCCTCAGCTCACTGTGGGATTCCTCTTCATGCTCTGACTCCATTTCCCTCCTGGAGGCTCAGCAAAGGCAGAGGAAATGGTGTGGTCAGAGGGCAAGGGGGCCCCTCAGCGGGGTTTGTGCAGGGCAGAGGCCCGTTTCATTCACTCCTTCATTCACTCAATATCCGTTGAGCGTCTACTATGCATCAGGTGTGATCTGAGCTCACTGGGGACAAAGTCCCCAGAGTTGTGGTGCTCACAGTCTATGAGGGAAACAGACAATATGAAAGCAAAACTTGTCAGTTCAGTACTGAAGAGAAAACTACAGCAAGAGAAATGAGGCCCCCCAGGGTGGGGGAGTTGCAGCCTAAACAAGCCATCAGGGGAGACCTCAGTGAGGATGGGACACTTGATCTGAGGCAAGACAGAAAGCCGTGTGGGGACATCTGGGGGACAGCATCCCAGGCAGAGGCACAGCCCGTGCAAAGGCCCTGGGGCAGGACGGCGCCTGGTGTGTTGGAGGCTCAGCGAGGAGGCCCGTGTGGCTGGAGCAGAGTGAGGAGGGGCGGGCAGGGAGCAGGCAGGGCAGGGTGTGCAGGGCCTGGTGGACCTCAAGGAGGACTCGGGCTTCTCCGGAACGGGCCCACTCGCACCCTCCACGCCCACCACCCCTGCCCGCCGCCGGCTCTTGCCTGCATCGAGGCAGTCACTTCCTCCTTTCTCTCTCCACACTTCCCTCCTTGCCACCCTCCACATCCAGCGAAACCTTTAAAAGCATCCATCGGCTCTCTGTGGCAAGAGACTTGAACTGCCACTTCACCGAAGCCACACAGATGGCAGAGAGGCACGTGCAAAGACGCTCAATGCCGTTAGTCACGGCAGAGATGCAAATCAAAGCCACAGTGCGATACCACTTTGCACGTATGGAAACGGCTAAAAAATTTGTAGCTGACGATCTCAAGAGCCGGGGAGGATGTGGAGCAACGGGGGTCCCCTGCGCTGCTGGGGGTGGCGAACGGCGCAGCCCTTTAATGTCAGCGCGTAAAGTCAAGCGCGCGGCACTCCCGCTCCTGGGTGCGCGCCGAGAGAAGGGAAACACGTGTCCACGCGATAACTTGTGCACGGATGTTCATGCGGTGTGGGGACAGGGGTGGGGCAGGGACCAGGGGTTTTGTCCCAGCAGAGGACAGAGGGGACACAAGCAGATGTTTTGGGGAGCTGTGACTGTTTTGTGTCTTGATTGCGATGGTGGCTGCACGACTATGCGTTGGACAGAACTCGAAGAGCTGTGAGTTAAAAACTGATGCCTTTCTCCCCTTTGCTCCCTGTCCCACTCCCTGTCCCCCCACCGCACTGCCCTCTGCAGTAGCTCCTGCCCCAGGCCCTTTGCACCTGCGGCTCCCTCCAGCAGGACTGTTGTTTCCCCACATCTTCCTCCCTGTCTTCCTGCACTTGGATCTATCCCATCTTTTGTGTCTCTGCCCACCTGTCACCTCCTCAGGGAGGCCCTCCCTGATCACCCCAACTAAATCCACCATCCCCCCATAACCTGATGCCCGAGCACCCCATTGCATTAAAAAAAACTGCAACTCATTATGTAGTAAACTCCCTGAGGGTGGGGGTCTCTCTGGGTCATGGCAGTGTCCCCAGCACAGCACCTAGCACATAGTAGGTGCTCATGAAATAGGGATCGAGAGGCAGTTGAGTGAAAAAGTAAAGTGCATGGGGCTCTGTGACCTGGGTTCAAATCCTGGCTCAGTCCCTGGTGTGCTGTGTGGCTTCAGGAAGATTGCATAACCTCTCTGTTCTTTCATCCAGAAGGTGAAATTAACATGTCTCTCTTGAGGGGATGGGGGGAGATTAATCCCCAAGCCCTTCATCATCTGAGTCCTTAAGGGTTTATTTCGCCATCCTCCAAGGTACGCGGGATCGACTGCACCTCGCGGTCGGGGGTGCCCCTTCCCCCCAACTTCTGCTTTTCTTGACGAGCTCTTATGTGTCCCTCGAACGCCTCCCTGCCAGGACGCCTCCCCAAACAGTGCGTGCTGTGGCAGGGCTGATGGCTCCAGCCATTCCGAGTGCCCCCGCTCCTCGGGGCTCAGTCTCCCCGTTTGGCCACACGCCCCCGTAGGCAAACACAGACGGGCACCACCCGGCCGGGCGGGAGGGGCCGCGGCTGCTGCTGGTGGGGAGCAGCAGCGAGGCGGGGGCCGGCGGGGCTGGCACGGGCGGCCTCCCGGAGCTGCCAGTCCTTGGCAGCTCTCCGCTTTCATGGAGGCGGCTGGAGAAGGGCCCGGGCCTGGCTGCTGGGGGACGGGGGAGGCTGGGACCAAGTTGAGTCCCTTTCTCAGAGGAGCAGGTCCTGAGCGGGGGCAGGGAACTCCATGTACACTTATTAAGCACCCGCTGGGTGCCAGATCATGTTGCTCGGGGCCTTTATCCATGCTGTTCCAGCTGCCAGGATCACTTTTCCTTTTCATGGCACTGAGCGTTGCTCATTCTGATCTCAGTCTAGAAGACACTGCCTCCAGGAAGCCTTCCAGATTCTCTGGAATGAGTCGGGCACCTCCCTGTGGGTTGACGCGGTGCCTGAGTTTTCCCCATCACCTGATATTATAACCGAGCTGTAGGCAGGTCACTTAGTCAATCAACAAATGTGCACAGAGCACTTAGTAGGTGGCAGGCACTGCTCAGCATTGTCCATACTTGGAAAACCCCAGATGGGCAGGTGCCACTGCTGTTTCCATTTTACAGGTGGGGAAACTGAGGCTCAGAGAGGTTGAATAGTGCAGTGAAGCCATCTGGCCTGGGGCGTGGCGCACAGTAGGGCCTCAGTAAGAGTTGATTTCCATCCCAGTGACGGGAGCTCGCCCCACCCTGAAGGAGGCTGAAGCTGGAGGTGTGGGGCTTCATCCATTCATCCATTCGATCATTCACCAAATATGTATTGGGCGGCCTTGGAGGGCCACGTTCCATGAGTGTGTCCAAGTGTCACGCAGTGCTGGACAGCCCCAATATCTGTTCCCTCCTCTTCCATGGTAAGAGAGTCCCTGGTTTCGTCACTCAGAATAAAGATGACATTTCCCAGCATCCTTTTAGCCAGGTGTGGCCACACGACTAAGTTCTGGCCAATGCAGCACGAGCAGAAGTGGCGTGAGCCCTTCCTCACCCCTTCCTCCTCCTTGCTTGGAAGGCGGATGTGATGGCTGGAGCTCAAGCAGCCCCATTGTCCCCTGAAGAGGATGCCACTTCCTGAGGATGTGCAGAGGTAAGATGGAAGAATTCTGGGCCCCAGACATCGTGAAGCCTCCGTGCTGTCTCTGGGCTGACTCCCAGGTTCATGAGCAAATAAGCCCTGTGCGCTTGAGCTGCTGTGGTTGGGTTGCGGATCCTCCTGTCTCAGCCTCTCGAGTAGCTGGGACTACAGGTGCCACCACCACGCCTGGCAAATTTCTCTATTTTTGATAGAGACGGGGGTCTCACTATGTTGCCCAGGCTGATCTTAAACTCCTGGCCTCAAGTGATCCTCCTGCCCCAGCCTCTCAAAGGTCTGGGATTACAGGCGTGAGCCACTGCCTCTGGCCCACCATAAAATTAAACCACATCTGATCTGATCTCTGAATCCAACTACACATTCACAGGAAATACTGGGGACAGAGGAACACGTTAAATGACACCACAAGGCAAAATCCAGAAAGGGGACATCACAGGACAGATGACCCAGTTGCTTCAACAAATAAACTGCAGGCCGGGCGCGGTGGCTCACGCCTGTAATCCTAGCACTCTGGGAGGCCGAGGTGGGCGGATCGTTTGAGCTCAGGAGTTCGAGACCAGCCTGAGCAAGAGCGAGACCCCATCTCTACTAAAAATAGAAAGAAATTATATGGACAGCTAAAAATATATATAGAAAAAATTAGCCGGGCATGGTGGCACATGCCTGTAGTCCCAGCTACTCGGGAGGCTGAGACAGGAGGATCCCTTGAGCTCAGGAGTTTGAGGTTGCTGTGAGCTAGGCTGATGCCACGGCACTCACTCTAGCCTGGGCAACAGAGTGAGACTCTGTCTCAAAAAAAACAAACAAACAAACAAACAAATAAACTGCAAAGAAAAACTAAGAGAGAGAGAAGGAGGGAGAAGCTATGGATGAAAAGAGACTCGAGAGACCACCCGCGAGTCTAGACTTTGTCTAGATCCTGATTCAAACAGCCTTTAGAAGAAAAAGTGTGAATGAATAATGAATGCGTGTGGCAAGGACCAGGGGCCCGTGTGCCCAGGACTGGAACTGAGGCAGGGACGCCCGGCCCTCAGCCCGCTGTCTCCTCACTCACCTGCAGACACCGGGGCCAACCCTGGGCTCAGCTGGGATGGGTGTCCCTTGTCCCCAGCCAGAGGCCGGGCAGTCTGGCGGCAGTGAAGGCAAGAATCTAATTTCAAATCCGTTTTATTTTCTCCAGACCAGAAACATTCCTCATTGCCACCCTCCCCGCTCCAGATCTTGGCTGGCCAAGGGGCTGCAGGGCCTCAGGATGGTCCCAGGGACCTGTCGGTTGTCACCGCGGTGGCCTCAGCCACGGCCGGGGACGCAGGGCTGCAGCAGCCATACGGGCCGGCTCGGGCCAGCAGCTCCAGCCTCCGGGAGCGCAGCCGGGCCTGGATGGCCCAAATGGGGGGCCGGTGGCCGGGCAGGGAGGGGTCCTCGTCGCAGAAGCTGTCGGTGGTGGAGTCCGAGCCGTCTTCGGTGCCGGCCACCAGCTGCGTGCACACGGGGCAGGCGCGCCGGGCGGCCCGGGCGAACCAGGGGTCGATACACCTGCAGTGGTAGGCGTGGGAGCAGGGCAGGATCTTGAGCCGGTCGCCCTCCTCGTACTCGTCCAGGCAGATGGCGCACAGGTCGTTGCGCCGCGTGAAGGTGCGCACTTGGGCCTTCTGCCACGTGGGCGCCTTGGCCACCGGCCCGCGGCTCCACCAGGCCCGGACCCAGAGCCACAGGCGGCGCAGGACGAAGAGGACGGACGTGACCAGGGCCAGGGTGCGGCCCAGCACCCAGGAGACGGCCAGCACGGGGTGGCAGTCCAGGTCCAGGCACGGCGGGTGGTCGGGCAGGAGGAGCACGTGGGCCGACTTGTCGCAGCGCAGGATGACCCGCAGGTCCTGCGAGGCGGCCTCGCCCACGAACACGGAGGGGATGGCGATCTGGCTCTGCAGGTCCTCGTACACGTGGGCCATGCGCACCAGGTCGTCGGAGCGCACGTTGTGCACGATGGCCGCCTCGAAGCCGGCCCGCTGCGCGTGGAGCACCTTGAGGTCGAAGGGGCAGTCGTAGCGGCGGATCAGCACGATGGCGCCCAGGGACCGGTTGCCCGGCTGCGGGCCCTCGATGGGCTGGCACGCGTTGGCGGGCTTGGCCTCCATCAGGAAGCCCCGCACGCCCTCGGGGGCCAGGGGGACGCCGAACAGCGCGGGCAGGTCCGCAAAGTCCACGGTGCTGGCGTTGTCCTCCAGCACGGCCCGCACCACCGCCTGCGAGGGCACCAGCAGCGCCGGCAGGATCAGCAAGGCCTTGAATGCCGCCACCAGCGCCGGGGCCAGCCACTGCCGCCCCATGGCCGCCCCTGCCTCAGGCTGCGCACGGCTAGGTCCCGCTGGGGACAGCACACGGGAGGCCGTGGGGCATCTCCAGGGCCTCCCAGGGGCCCGTGGCCGGACGCTGCGAGTGGCAGGGAGTTGGAGTGGCTGGCGGGGCTCAGACACAGGGACACACAGGCACGGGACCCCGCGGGTCTAGACAGAACGTGCTCCCAGCGGCAGCCCAGCGTGCATGGCGCCTTTGAAGGCTGGTCTCAGGAGTTGCTGGCCTCCGTGGCTTTTCTGGCAGATGACACTGAGGCCAGGAGCCCTCTGGGTTCTAGGTGTCCCCAGCCTCTGTGACATCGTCCTGTTCCATCCTCCCCCAAGGAACCTCCAGCTGCCTGGGCCTGGGGCCAATGGAACATTCTAGGTCCCTGACTTGGGGCGGCCTGGGCGGCCTTCTTGAAGTCTCAGGGCGTCCTCGGCTCCTGGGTCCACAGGTGGGCGTGGTGGCCCCCACAGCACGGACTCAGCACTCACATGGTGCCAGGGCTCTGCCAGCGTCACCTCCCCAGGCTCCCAGCGACCCCCTGAGGAAGGTGCCAAAAATAGTGTCATTCACGTACAGGTCTCTCCCTCTCTGTCTTGTCTTTGTGTCTCTCTGATTCTTTTTCTGTCCTTATGAATCTCTCTCCGGCGCTCTGTCTCAATGTCCCTCAGAGTCAACACGCATTTTCTGGGCACGGCCGCCTCCTGTCGCGCTATGAGTGGGGAGCTGCCATTTCCCTGCCGCTCCCGGGAGGGAGCTGGCGCAGAGACAGGACGACCCCCGCCCAAGCGCCACAGCTAAGAAGAGGCCAGGCCAAGCCTCGGCATCCCCCCCAGCCAGCACTTGGCACCCCAAACCTCCCGCCTCACTGCGTCCTCCCAGCTCGGCCCCTCCAGGACGGGTCCGGCTGCAGACGAAACGGGTCTGCTGTCTGGGCTCAGACCGCTTCTTTCGTCTTCCCTCCTGTCCTGCCCCAGGGTCCTGGTTTCATGCCAGGATAATTAAACGCGTGCAGACAGAAAACGCTGCTGGGAAGAGGGATCTGTCTACGCAGGATGAGACGTCCTGGGCCTGCTTCGGTGGCCAACGTTGTGCCCAAGGCCACCAGGGGTTGGGAGGGGACTCGGAAACCCACCGGTGGGTCACCTGGGGGCAGACGTTCTTTTGTTCCCCCTCCTCATGGAGGGGGGACGTGGCCCAGAGAGACGCAGGACCAGCCCAAGCCCACCCAGCGTGTTGGGGACAAAGAAAAGACTCAGAGTCACATCGCCTGACGCCGGCAGGCTGGCATTTCCCAAGTCCTGTCTTAGTGGCTCATGACTCAACAAATGATGGGCTGATTTTTTCTTTCTTTTTTTTTTTTTTTTTTTTGAGGCAGAGTCTCACTGTGTCACCCTGGGTAGAGTGCCATGGCGTCATCATAGCTCACTGCAGCCTCCAACTCCTGGGCTCCAGCCATCCTCCTGCCTCAGCCTCCCGAGCAGCTGGGACTACAGGCGCTCACCAGGATGCCCGGCTAATTTTTCTATTTTTCGTAGAGACAGGGTCGTGCTCTTGCTCAGGCTGGTCATGCCACTGGGCTAATACTTACTGAGCCCCTCCCGCACGCCAGACCCCATGCTACGTGCTCAAGACACGTAATCCCTCCATGCTATGTGGCTGATGTCAAACCCATTTTGCAGATGAGGAAACTGAGGCCCAAAGACTTCAAGTACCCTCTCCAAGGTCACAGAGTTAGCAGGTAAGCCTGCGGTGCACCATAGCAGTCACTCCCACGTTCTTTGACCTGACAACTTCGGGATCCCCTGCTGATATTGATGGGACCCCCGACTTTTACTCCTGCCGCTGAAGCAACCGCCACCCTTCCCATCCCCCGACGCTTAAGAGGAGGGGCAGTCCCCCAACCCAGCTTCCCCGCCTGGGGAGCCCGGTTCTGTCATCCACTTGTATGTGGCAAGCAGACTTCCTTGTCCATCGCCGGTGGGGCGGCAAATGGCCACCCCAGCCCCACCCCCGGGGATGGGATTCAGAGACAATATTTAGCAAAACTGCCGATACATTTTTATGGGATTGCGGGCGTGAGCCGCCGTGCTCGGCCTCGAATTAATTTTTGCATGTGGCGTGAGGTAGGGGTAGGGGTTCATCTTTTTCCTCCACGCCAATTGGGGTAGCCGGTCGTTCCAGCAGCTTTTGTTGAAAACACTTTTGCCACTGGACTGTCTAAAAGCAAATGGCCACGTGTGTGTGTGTGTGTGTGTGTGTGTGTGTGTGTTGGGGGGTGTCTCGGGGCTCCCGAGTCTGTTCCATTGATCTGTTTGTCAATCCTCATGCCAATGCTGCCTGTCTTGATTGCCACAGATTATTGGACATAGATTTCAAAGAGCCGTGTCCACGTGGCACCAGCTCTGCATACAGACTCCCAGCAGGGCCGTGGGAGCTGGCGGCGGATAAGAAGCATCTGTGTTTTCTCTGAGGACTCATCCACGGATGGATGCTTCTAGAATCCAGCATCTCCCAGCACCTTCATTGCTAGACACACCTCATTCTCGGGGTGCCACCAAATCACACTTCCTGAGCACCCGGGATTTGTTGAGGATGTCATTTCATCTGTGTAGTCATCACACGTTTCCTAAGCACCTACTGGGTGCCAGACCCTGTGCTATACGCGCTGGGGACACAGAAGGGACCAAGATGAACCCAGTCCCAACCCTCGTAGAGGTCTGTCCAGCAGAGGAGGGGAATGTTGAATGACGTTGAAACCAATGAACAGGATTATTTCACACAGGCCAGGCACGGTGGCGCACACCTGTAATCTCAGCGCTTTGGGAGGCGAGGCAGGAGGATTGCTTGAGCCCAGGAGTTTGAGACCAGCCTGGGCAACATAGCAAGATCCCATCTCTACAAAAAAATAAATAAAAAATTAGCCGGGTATGGTGGTGGCACCTGTAATCCCAGCTACTCAGGACCCTGAGGCAGAAGGATGACTTGAGCCCAGGAGTTGGAGGCTGCAGTGAGCTATGATGATGCCACTGCACTCCAGCATGGGCCACAGAGCAAGACCCTGTCCCAATAAATAAATAAATAAATAATTTAGAAAACAAAACATGAGACTTGAAGGGCGAGGCGGGGACAAGCTGGGGAAGAACAGGCCTCCAGGGCATGTGAACAGCACGGGCAAATGTCCTGTGGCACGGGGGGTTAATGTCCCGTGGCAGGAGGGGCAAATGTCCCGTGGTGGGGGGGGGGATTAATGTCCCGTGGTGGGGGGGGCAAATGTCCCGTGGCGGGAGGGGCAAATGTCCCGTGGCAGGGGGGGCAAATGTCCCGTGGTGGGGGGGGGATTAATGTCCCGTGGCAGGAGGGGCAAATGTCCCGTGGCAGGAGGGGCAAATGTCCCGTGGCAGGAGGGGCAAATGTCCCGTGGCAGGAGGGGCAAATGTCCCGTGGCAGGGGGGGCAAATGTCCCGTGGCGGGGGGGGCAAATGTCCCGTGGTGGGGGGGGGGATTAATGTCCCGTGGCAGGAGGGGCAAATGTCCCGTGGCAGGAGGGGCAAATGTCCCGTGGCAGGAGGGGCAAATGTCCCGTGGCAGGAGGGGAAAATGTCCCGTGGCAGGGGGGGCAAATGTCCCGTGGCGGGGGGGGCAAATGTCCCGTGGTGGGGGGGGGATTAATGTCCCGTGGCAGGAGGGGCAAATGTCCCGTGGCAGGAGGGGCAAATGTCCCGTGGTGGGGGGGGGGGGATTAATGTCCCGTGGCAGGGGGGGCAAATGTCCCGTGGTGGGGGGGGGATTAATGTCCCGTGGCAGGAGGGGCAAATGTCCCATGGCAGGGGGGGCAAATGTCCCGTGGCAGGAGGGGCAAATGTCCCGTGGCAGGGGGGGCAAATGTCCCGTGGCAGGAGGGGCAAATGTCCCGTGGTGGGGGGGGGATTAATGTCCCGTGGCGGGGGGGGGCAAATGTCCCGTGGCAGGGGGGGGGATTAATGTCCCGTGGCAGGAGGGGCAAATGTCCCGTGGCAGGGGGGGCAAATGTCCCGTGGTGGGGGGGGGATTAATGTCCCGTGGCGGAGGGGCAAATGTCCCGTGGCAGGAGGGGCAAATGTCCCGTGGCGGGGAGGGGCAAATGTCCCGTGGCGGGGAGGGGCAAATGTCCCGTGGCGGGGGGGGGCAAATGTCCCGTGGCGGGGGGGGGCAAATGTCCCGTGGCGGGGGGGGGGCAAATGTCCCGTGGCGGGGGGGGGGCAAATGTCCCGTGGCGGGGGGGGGGCAAATGTCCCGTGGCGGGGGGGGGCAAATGTCCCGTGGCGGGGGGGGGCAAATGTCCCGTGGCGGGGGGGGGCAAATGTCCCGTGGCGGGGGGGGGCAAATGTCCCGTGGCGGGGGGGGCAAATGTCCCGTGGCGGGGGGGGCAAATGTCCCGTGGCGGGGGGGGGCAAATGTCCCGTGGCGGGGGGGGGCAAATGTCCCGTGGCGGGGGGGGCAAATGTCCCGTGGCGGGGGGGGCAAATGTCCCGTGGCGGGGGGGGGCAAATGTCCCGTGGCGGGGTGGGGGCAAATGTCCCGTGGCGGGGGGGGCAAATGTCCCGTGGCGGGGGGGGGCAAATGTCCCGTGGCGGGGGGGGCAAATGTCCCGTGGCGGGAGGGGCAAATGTCCCGTGGCGGGGGGGGGCAAATGTCCCGTGGCGGGGGGGGCAAATGTCCCGTGGCGGGGGGGGGCAAATGTCCCGTGGCGGGGGGGGGCAAATGTCCCGTGGCGGGGGGGGCAAATGTCCCGTGGCGGGGGGGGGGATTAATGTCCCGTGGCAGGAGGGGCAAATGTCCCGTGGTGGGGGGGGGGATTAATGTCCCGTGGCAGGAGGGGCAAATGTCCCGTGGTGGGGGGGGGGATTAATGTCCCGTGGCAGGGGGGGCAAATGTCCCGTGGTGGGGGGGGGATTAATGTCCCGTGGCAGGAGGGGCAAATGTCCCGTGGTGGGGGGGGGGATTAATGTCCCGTGGCAGGAGGGGCAAATGTCCCGTGGTGGGGGGGGGGATTAATGTCCCGTGGCAGGGGGGGCAAATGTCCCGTGGCGGGGGGGGCAAATGTCCCGTGGCGGGGGGGGGCAAATGTCCCGTGCCGGGGGGGGGGATTAATGTCCCGTGGCAGGAGGGGCAAATGTCCCGTGGTGGGGGGGGGGATTAATGTCCCGTGGCAGGGGGGGCAAATGTCCCGTGGGGGGGGGGGGCAAATGTCCCGTGGTGGGGGGGGGCAAATGTCCCGTGGCGGGGGGGGCAAATGTCCCGTGGTGGGGGGGGCAAATGTCCCGTGGTGGGGGGGCAAATGTCCCGTGGTGGGGGGGGGATTAATGTCCCGTGGCGGGGGGGGCAAATGTCCTGTGGCAGGGGGGGCAAATGTCCCGTGGCGGGGGGGGCAAATGTCCCGTGGTGGGGGGGGGGGATTAATGTCCCGTGGCGGGGGGGGGGCAAATGTCCCGTGGTGGGGGGGGGGCAAATGTCCTGTGGCAGGAGGGGCAAATGTCCCGTGGTGGGGGGGGGGATTAATGTCCCGTGGCAGGGGGGGCAAATGTCCCGTGGTGGGGGGGGCAAATGTCCCGTGGTGAGGGGGGGGATTAATGTCCCGTGGCAGGAGGGGCAAATGTCCCGTGGTGGGGGGGGCAAATGTCCCGTGGCGGGGGGGGGATTAATGTCCCGTGGCAGGGGGGGCAAATGTCCCGTGGTGGGGGGGGGGATTAATGTCCCGTGGCAGGAGGGGCAAATGTCCCGTGGTGGGGGGGGGGATTAATGTCCCGTGGCAGGGGGGGCAAATGTCCCGTGGTGGGGGGGGGGATTAATGTCCCGTGGCAGGGGGGGCAAATGTCCCGTGGTGGGGGGGGGGATTAATGTCCTGTGGCAGGGGGGGCAAATGTCCCGTGGTGGGGGGGGGGATTAATGTCCCGTGGCAGGAGGGGCAAATGTCCCGTGGTGGGGGGGGGGGATTAATGTCCCGTGGCAGGGCGGGCAAATGTCCTGTGGCACGGGGGGTTAATGTGTCTGAAGGAGATGAGAGGACGGTGTGGCCGGCGTGGGTGGCAGGGAAGGAGGAGGGAACGGGGCCGATGCCGGAGGGGCTTGCAGACCGTGGTGAGCAGTTTGCACTGTACGGCCTGTGCTGCACAGAGCCTGGCCTAGTTGGTTCCCACAAAACAGCCCCTGGGACAAGGATTTCAGGACAAGTTGTGTATGTGGGAGATGATACCAGGATGCCACAGGAGGGACGTGGGGAGGTGAGAGAGGGCAGACAAGTAACACATAGGGACTCCGTCGTGGGCTGGTGGCAGGTGGGGCGCAGTCCCACGGGGGACCTCTGGGAGCCCATGTTGGGCATGAACTTTAGAGCTGTCCTGCCCTGAGGACGAGGGAGCTGGGGTATTTATGCACCAACCCATGCACTGCTGGTTCGGGGCTGCTGGCAGGAAAAGCACGAATTCTGCGACACTTCCAGCCTGCCATGGGCGGCGGCAGAGCATCCTCGGGCCGAGAGCCAGCGCAGGAATCCCAGCCAGCACTTCCGGGGATCTGAGCCGGCAGCCAATGGCATCAGCTCCGGGGCCCACAGGGCTGCCCCGGCCAATACGAGGGCTGCCGGCTACATGTGAATATTTAAATATATTCAAATGAAATAAAATTTACAAATGCAGTTTCTCACTCTCAGTGGCCGCATTTCAAGTGCTCTGTAGACACATGGGGGGACCATGTTGGGTGGCACAGGTCTAAAGCATCCCCGTCACCCCAGAAAGTCCTAATGGACAGCCCAGTACTAGAAGGTGTTAAGCAAAAAAGTGACACAGTCCGATTTAAACTCCTAGAATATCCGTCTGAGCAGTAAGGGGGGAAACAGCCAGTTGCAGGTGAGGGTGGAAGTTGGAAGCCCTGGGTGGTGTCTGGGGCAGGTATCCGGGCTGGAGGTGAGGGAGGCTCAGACTGGTGCAGTAGCAGTAAGGGAAGGGCAAAGCCATTTAGAAGTAGCATCACCAGGAAGTCCTGACCATGTGGACATGAGAGGTGAGAGGAGAGGAGGAAGAGGGGTGACACTGGACTCTGCTGTGACAAGAGGAGAAGTAGATTCAGGGCAGACACTGAGCTTCGTCAGGGCCCTGCTGGGCCTGAGGGGTCAGGGAGAAACCCAGGGAGGTGCCCAGGTGGCGGCTGGACTCTAATGGCAGAGACCTAGGCAGACGTGAGAATCCGGGCCCCTGGGGCATTTTGGCCTCGGGCCGGCCGCCTACCGCTGGGCCGTGATGTCACTTGTCAGGCGGATGCTGAGCCGGGCCCCCAGGCTCGGAGACACAGCTTGCCTAAATGCTAACAAGTTTTGCCTCTAAACGGTGGCGGGGTGTGCGTGTGTGTATGTGTGTGTTTAATTCCGGAATGAATTTAATTCTAATTCCGCCGACTTTGGGGATGGGAAACAGCTGTCTTAATGAGTTAACAGTGGGTTTAAAATAGCAAGCATCTGTTCACCGTCTGAGCCAGCACCCGCGGAGGCCACTCCGGGGCTCTCAATTCAGGGGTCCCTGGTGGCGGCTCTGGGGAGGGTACGGAGCAGCGGGCTGGCGGCCCTGAGACCCCAGCACCGGGCGAGTTAGCCCCCCGCCCCCGCCTGGGATTTCTGGGCCGAGCCAGAGCCGGACCCTGTGCGCCCCGCTGTGGGTCTGCAGCGTCATGAATGGGCCACACGGGCTCTGCGGGGTGACAAAGAGTAAGCACATACCTGCCCCCTTCAGATGCCTCCTGGCTGAGCGGCCAGAACTGCGCCATGCCTCAGTTTCCTCAGCTGCAAATGGAGATGTTCAAAAGTTGAGAGGCAGCCGGGCGCGGTGGCTCACGCCTGTAATCCCAGCACTCTGGGAGGCCGAGGAGGGAGGATCGCTTGAGCTCAGGAGTTCGAGACCAGCCTGAGCAAGAGCAAGACCCCGTCTCTGCTAAAAATAGAAAAATTAGCCAGGCATGGTGGCGCATGCCTGTAGTCCCAGCCACTCGGGAGGCTGAGGCAGGAGGATCGCTTGAGCCCAGGAGTTTGAGGTTGCTGTGAGCGAGGCTGACGCCACGGCACTCACTCTAGCCCGGGCAACAGAGTGAGACTCTGTCTCAAAAAAAATAAAATAAAATTGAGAGGGATTGACACGTGGCAAGGGGCGCGTGCTTGTAGCAGTGCCAGGCGGACAGTGAGCCCTGTGTAAATATGTAATGAATTTTGAAAAAGTAAATACAGCCAGGCATCGCTGAGCGACGGGGATACAGTGTGAAGAACGCGTTGTCAGGCGATTTTGTCATCACGCAAACATTGTAGAGTGCATAGAGTGTACGGCCCCAAACCTAGGCGGTACGGCCTCCTGCACACCCAGGCTGTGTGGTGTAGCCTCTTGCTCCTGGGCGACACACCTGCACGGCCTGTTCCTGTGTGAATCCTGTAGGCAGCTGTAACACAATGGTAAGTATTTGTGTATCTAAACATATCTGAACACAGAAAAGGTACAAGAAATATATGGTATAAAAGAAAAAATTTGTGCCAGGAGGAGCAGTGACTCACTCACGCCTGTTATCCTAGTACTTTGGGAGGCCAAAGTGGGAGGATCACTTGAGGCCAGGAGCTCAAGACCAGCCTGAGCAAGAGCGAGACCTCATCTCTACAAAAAATAAAAAAATTAGCCGGGCCTGGTGGTGGCGCCTGTAGTCCCAGCTACTCGGGAGGCTGAGACAGGAGGATCACTTGAGCCCAGGAGTTTGAGGTTGCTGTGAGCTAAGCTGATGCCACGGCACTCACTCTAGCCTGGGCAACAGTGTGAGACCCTGTCTCTTAAAAAAAAAAAAAAAGATAAAAAATTATACACCTGTTTAGGGCACTGTCTGTGAGTGGAGCTTCCAGGACTAGAAGTTTCTCTGGGTGAGTCAGTGAGTGCGTGGTGGGTGAACGTGGAGGCCTCAGACATCACTGTACATACACACGGTAACGGTGTACGTTACTACACACCACTCTACACTCAGGCTACACTAATTTATACAAAAATATTTTTCTTTCTTTAATAATAAACCTTTGCTTACTTTTGCTTTATAAAGTTTTAAGTTTTTTAAAACTCTTTGACTCTTTTGTAATAACATGTGGCTTACAACAAACACACATTGCACGGCTGTACCAAAATATTTTCTCTCTTTATATCCTATTTCTATAAGCTTTCTCCTATTTTTAAAATTGTTTTGTTTTAATTTTTTGCTTCTTAAATTTTTTGTTAAAAACTAACACGTAATCACACACATCAGCCTAGGCCCACACGACATCAGGATCATCAGTGTCACTGTCATCCGCCTCCTCCGCACCCTGTCCTGCCACAAGGTCTGCCGGGGTGACAACACATATGGAGCTGACATCTCCGATGACAACAGTGCCTGCTTCTGCGATACTTCCTGAAGGGCCTGCCTGAGGCTGTTCTATAGTCAATTTTGTGCTAAGCAGGAGGAGTACAATCTAAAATAATGGCAGGCCCAGCGCGGTGGCTCACGCCTGTAATCCCAGCACTTTGGGAGGCCAAGGTGGGAGGATCACTTGAGGCCAGGAGTTCGAGACCAGCCTGGGCAACACAGCAAGACCCTGTCCCTACAAAAATAATTTTTAAAAATAAGCTGGGCATAGTGGCGCACACCTGTAGTTCCCAGCTACTCGGGAGGCTGAGGCAGGAGGATCACTTGAGCCCAGGAGGTTGAGGCTGCAGTGAGCTATGATGATGCCACTGCACTCCAGCCTGGGTGACAGAGCTAGTCTTTGTGTCAAAAAAAGAAAAAAACAACATTCGCGGTTTATCGTATGCCATTTATACCCCAATAAAGCCATAAACACAAAATAAAACACTCCCCCCCATCACGTGCCCAGTGCGCAGGGGTTACCAGCTGGGTTGGGGACTCCGTGGCCCTAAGGGGGGCAGGGACCTCAGGAGACGCTCCCGGTGGAATCGCCCCCCTCCGCCCCCCGCACACCACCCCGGGGAGAAGGAGCTGGGGTCTCACCAGCCTTCGCCTCGCCTGGGCCGCGGAGAGTAATTTCTTAACGTCCTGCGCTCCGCCAACAAGACACGAGATCAATTACGTCCCTAACCGGCACTGCCTAAACCCTGCCCGGGCCGTGCCCGCACCGGCCCGCACACACGCACGCAGCGCGCGGCTGGCTCTCTGCCGCTCTGTGCTCCGCCTTTCTTTGAAGGAAGCTGCAGGGGGACAACTGGGGAGACGCCCGCTTGTCAGAGGGGTCTCAGGCTTTGAGGAAGGAATGGGTTTCCAGGGCTGTGTCTTCGCAAGGCAGTGGCTGTGCCAGGGGAAAGTTGAGAGTGGCGGGGCGTCTGTGGCCACGGCCCTGCTCTGGGGAGACAGCTGGGGTCCTCTGTGTCATGATGGAAAGTGGCCGAAGCCCCCTCCAGCTTCTCACACGGTTAACAAACGCCCCTCGGTTCACTTGACAGCGTGATGGTTCAGAGCCCAGTCTTGGCAGCAGAGAGACCGGGTCCGGTTCAGCCTCTGAAACTTCTTGGCTGTGTGACCTTGGGTTAGTGCCTTTACCTCAGTTTCTTCACCTGCAAAATGGGGACAATAGTATCCTATGTCATGGGGCTGCTGAAAGCCTGAAATAGATCTAAAATCCTTATAAAGTTCTGGCTGTGGGGCCAGGTATACAGTGGGTACTCAACCACTCTTAGCTATCATGAGGAAGTTATTATTACCATTTTTTGAGCACTGGGCCCTGTCCTGGGAGCTCACAAAGGGTCACCTCCGGTGCTCAGACCTTACTCTTATTCTCTCATCCTTGCACTTTACATATGGAGGTTCGAAGCCATGCAAGGGTTTAGTCAAGGACTCATGCAGGACGCGCCAGAAGGAACTCAAAGATCCCAAGTGATCTCAAGACCTCTTCTGTTTGCAGATGGGGAAACTGAGGCCCAGAGAGGGGCAGGGAGGGCTCCCAGGCCTCCACCCCCAGGCTCAGTCCTGGGTCTCCAGGGAACTGCAGATATTCCCAGTCACACGTCCCTGGCTGTCCTCGGCACTGCAGCCACGGAAGCCACCTGCCTGCAATTTAGCAAATGTGACAGCGTCTTGGCCCCAGTGGTGCAGCCCGAGCCAGTGGCATCTGCGGGGCTGTCACCTCCCATGCCGGGTCTGAGTGATGGCAGGACGAGTGAGAGTCGGGCGCTGACAGCGGGCCAGAGCCCAGCCGGCTGGCGCATCTGCAGGCCTGGGGACCGCTAAAGATGCTCAGTGACCCCCAAGGACAAACGGATCAAGCCCCCGTTAGACAGATGTGGAAACTGAGCCACGCCGGGTGCTCATCTGATCCCCTCCTATTGCTGGGCCCTGGGCTGGGGGCTGCAGCCTTGGCAGTGACCGCGACAGGCGTGGCCCCCGCCCTCTTGGGGCTCACAGCCGCCGGGGAAGACGGGCAGAGAGCAATAAACATTACGAATGGTTGTATAGTCTGGTGGGTGAAAAATGCTATGAGAATCAAGGCAGGGAAGGGGAGCAGGCCACCAGAGAGGGGAGCGGGAGAAAGTTATAAGTGCTGAGCAGGTGCCATCTAACAGACACTGGAAGGAGGAGAGGCAGGGGTCGCGCGGGTGACTGCGGAAGAGTGTAGGAAGCAGAGGGCACAGCCCGTGCAAAGGCCCCGGGGCAGGACTGTGCCTGGCCTGTTCGAAGAACACCACAGAGACGGTGTGGCTGGAGGCAGTTGCAGGGGGGCACCGGGGAGGCGGAGGTAGATTCTGGACCCCTCAGCACCTGTAGGCAACAGTTTTGCTCTAGGGCGATGGGGAGTCATGGCAGGTCTTTGAGCAGGTGAGGGACGTAGTCAGATGGATGGTGTGGTGTGGCAGACAGACCAACATGCCCCCCAAGGATGTCCACATCCTAATCCTTGGAACTGAACCCCTGGACTGTGCTACCTTATGAGGCGCAGTAGGCTTCAGGGCACCCTCACCCAGAACCTCAGAACGAGACTGCATTTGGAAATGGTCTTTGCAGATGTCATTAGGTAAGGAGCGCACGATGAAATCAACCTGGATTTAGGGTGGCCCTAAATCCAATGACTGGTGTCCTTAGAGGAAGAGGAGGCCAGGCTCAGTGGCTCACGCTTGTGATCCTAACACATTGGGGGCCGAGGCAGGAGGATCGCTTGAAGCCAGGAGTTCAAGACCAGCCTGAGCAAGAGTGAGACCCCGTCTCTACAAAAAATAGGAAAGTTAGCCGGGCATGGTGGTGGCACCTGTAGTCCCAGCTACTCGGGAGGCTGAGGCAGGAGGATCCTTTGAGCCCAGGAGTTGGAGGCTGCAGTAAGCTGTGATCGCACCACTGCACTCCAGCCTGGGCAACAGAGCAAGACTCTGTCTCAAAAAATAAATAAAACCAATTAAAAAATAATAATGCTTCTGAGATACTGGGTTTTCTTACGGGGTGATGAAAGTCTTCTGGAACTAGAGAGAGGGGATACGACGTTGGGAATGTACTAAATGCCACCAGAGCCTGCCCTTTCAAATGGTTAATTTTTTAGTGTGTAAATTTCGCCTTTTAAAGAAAAGTAATAATAGAATAAAACAGGCCGGCGCGGTGGCTCACGCCTGTAATCCTAGCACTCTGGGAGGCCGAGGTGGGCGGATCGTTTGAGCTCAGGAGTTCGAGACCAGCCTGAGCAAGAGTGAGACCCCATCTCTACTAAAAAAAAAAAATAGAAAGAAATTATATGGACAGCTAAACATATATATAGAAAAAATTAGCCGGGCATGGTGGCGCATGCCTGTAGTCCCAGCTACTCGGGAGGCTGAGACAGGAGGATTGCTTGAGCCCAGGAGTTTGAGGTTGCTGTGAGCTAGGCTGACGCCACAGCACTCACTCTAGCCTGGGCAACAGAGTGAGACTCTGTCTCAAAAAAAAAAAAAAAAAAAAAAGAATAAAACAAAGAAAAATAATCCCCCTGCCACAACCCCCTTCCCTGGAGGGACCCCCATGGACGTTCTGGTGCTGATACTTCCAGACAGTTCTCCTTCCACATCATTGTTCCACCATTTCTGCCAAGCGCCATCCACATGCCCTGGACACGAGTCCCATCGGGTCCCACACCTGACCTCACACCTTATCCTTTATCCTGCCTGCGTAGTGTTCCTTTTCACGGATTAGGACAGTCACCCTCCCAGCCCTCCTTGGCGCCTCGTGGATAAAACCCAAAGTCTTCCCCTCGACCCACCAGGCCCTGCACGACCTGCCCTGTCCCCTCCCTGCTCTCCCCTCCTTCCTCTCTGCCCGTCCTCACTCTGCTCCAGCCACACGGGCCTCCTCACTGTGCCTCCAACACGCCAGGCACAGTCCTGCCCCAGGGCCTTTGCACGAGCTGTGCTTCGCCTAGAACACTCTCCCCTGCTTTTCCCCTCGGCCAGGCAAATTCCTTCTCAGTTTTCAAATCACAGCTCCCCTGTCATCTACTCCTTCAATACTCACTGAGGGGAGAGAGGGGGGTTAGGGCGTCTGAGAGAGGGTGTGAGCCCCGCTGTCCAAGGGAGAAGCCAGGCAGGGCCCGGAGTGGGGTGGGGCTGGGGAGCGGGGTGCGGGCAGGGCTGGGGTGGGGGCGGCCGGCCCTGGGATACGTGCACCCGCTCTCCCAGCCCCGGCCCCGCCCCCGCCGCGCTGGCTCTCCCACGTCAACACTCGCCAGAGATGCGGGAAATATTTTCTCTCCGGCTGACACTTTTGGCAAAATACAATTCCTCCAGCTTTTTTCCGAGCAAAAAACATGTCCATCAAAACCGTCCCCGCGGCGCCTGTGGAAGAGGGAGGCCGCTGGATTTGGTCTGGAGATTGCAGAAGTGGCTCTGGGGAGGAGATGGCCGCCCCCTCTCCCGCTCTCTGCAGTAGCAGGACGACATAGAAACACAGGAATAGCAGTAAAAAGGCGGCCGGCCACGGAGGACTCGGCTGGGTCTGGACTCTCCATCTGTGCCCTCTCCGTGCGCCTGCAGAAGTCCACTATTATTAGCTCCATGTTTTAGATGTGGAAGCTGAGCCCAGAGATGGGAGGACACTTCCCCAAGGTCACACAGCAGAGCTGGGATTTGAACGCAGACCCTGCACGACCTGCCCAGGGATGCCTTGGAACAGCCACCACCCAAGAGGGAGAGGAAAGGAAAAGCAACAGACACCCAAGGATCAGCACATGCAAGGGCTTCAGGCAGGCTCCATTCAACAGCTCCAGCTGCGACCAGCAGCCCTCAGTTAAATCAGGCTGTGACTGTGTCTTCCCTGACTGCCTATGTGTTCACACACTAGTCCCCACAAACCCCTAAGTCAGGGACAAGTGTGGCAGCCACAGCAGCTGGTTCAGGAGAAAGGAAATAAGAATAGAGTTTGGGGACAGGGAGACCCAGGCATCCCCTACTTCCTCGCCCAGAGTGAGAAAAGAGAAGTCCAGCCCCCAGTTGCAACCGTCTTAGAATCAAGACACACAAAGGTGGCAGTGGGCGGTGGTTAAGAACCTGGAGTGTGAGTCTAACACCACAGGTTCAAATCCCAGCTCTGCCACTCTCTCGCTGTGCAACCTTAAGCAAGTCGCTTAACCTCTCTGTGCGTCCGTTTCCCTGTGAGTAAAAGGGATATAAAAATAACTCCTACCTCCCAATTAAAAATGTTGATGTTCCAAAAACACTTGGGGTGGGGCCTGGCACACAGCAGGTGGCTGTACGTGTGGGATGTAATGGGATATGTGGGTCCCGACCAAAGCATGGAGGTGCCGGGGCGTAGGCCTCCGCCCCTGCCTACCCAGCCCAGGGAAAGGCGGCAGGAAGATGGTCCTGGAGCCCCAGCCGCAGCCCACCCCCCTGGTGAAGGATGGACTCTTCTAGAATGTTGCTCCTCCTCCTGGTTTCCATCGGGAGCCAGCCGGGCCGCATAAATCCCGCTTTACGGCTGTTATTGACGGGCCGCGCAGAAAGCAGCCTTAGCAAGGCCCAATTAATTTTCCCGTCTGGCATCTGTGTGCCGGGTGAATTTCTAAGCTCCTGGAGGGAGGGGGCAGAGCAGGCTGGGGACAGGCCAGGCTGAGGACAAGGTCGTGGGCAGGCCGGGCTATCTCCTGGCCTCCCGTCCTAGGAGCACTGTTCAGGGAGTCCCTGGCTCTTGTCTGGAGGGTAGGATAGGAGATGGCTCCAAACCCTGAGTAGGGAGCAGGGCTTGTGATTTTTAATTAGGACAAAAATGAGAGTTTCACTGAGGAGGAACTTGAGCGAAAACGCAAAGGGGGTGAGGGGGGCTGCCATGGGCTTTCTGAAGGAACAGCTTGTGGCAGAGGGCACAGCCTGTGCAAAGGCCCTGGGGCAGGACCGCACCTGGCGTGTTGGAGGCACAGCGAGGAGGCCCGTGTGGCTGGAGCAGAGTGAGGAAGAGGCTAGAAGGAGGAGGGGAGGTCAGGGAGGGGATGGGGCAGGTCATGCAGAGCCCGGTGGGCCTCGGAGAGGACTTGGGCTTTGACCTTGAGGAAGGTGGGAGCCATGGAGGGCTGTGGGCAGAGGAGGGATGGGCCCTGACTCAGGTGCACACAGGCGCCCTCTGACCACTATCTGGAGAACAGTTGTTGGATCCAGTTATTAAATTCTCCCTGTTGCTGGCCCCAAGCCGTAAGTCAGTGGTCTTCTTTTTCTTTAATTTTTTTTTTTTTGGTAGAGATGGGGTCTTGCTATGTTGCCCAGGCTGGTCTTGAACTCCTGGCCTCAAGCAATCCTCCCACCTCAGCCTCCCAGAGTGCTGGGATTACAGGCATGAATCATCACACCCAGCCAAGTTTAATGTTTAAAATTTATTCTTTAAAATTGCGGTGGAATATGCATACCATAAAATTTACCGTTTTAACCATTTTTTAGTGTGCAGTTCAGTAAAGTTAGTTTATTCACATTATTGTGCAACCATCCTTACTATTTCCAGGACTTTCTCATCTTCCCAAACTGAAGCTCTGTCCCCACGAAACACTCACTCCCCGCCCCCTCCCCAGCCCCTGGCACCCACCACTCTACTTCCTGTCTCTGTGGCTCTGACGACTCCAGGGACCTCCTGTGAGTGGAATCACACAGGATTTGTCTTTCTGTGTCTGGTGTCTCTCACTGAGCACGATGTCCTCAAGGTCCATCCACAGTGTAGCCTGTGTCAGAATTTCCTTCTTTTTCATGGCTGAGTAATATTCCACTGTGTGGGTGGACCACATTTTGTTTATCTGTTCATCTGTTGATGGACTCAAGGTTGCTTCCACCTTTTGGCTGTTGTGAGTCATGCTGCTATCAACATGGGTGTACAAATATCTCTGTGAGACTCTGCCTTCAATCATATTTTAGTGGCTACCATGTTGGCCAGTGTGGCTCTAGAGTGATTGAAAGAGAATAGAAGAGAATGAGTTTTCACTTTCTTCAGTGTAATTTAATGCCCTTTCTGGGCCAGTGAATGGCATCTCATAAGTCAATGACACTTATAAGTGTCCCGCATTAGAACCTATAGTTCAGGGTGTGCACAGCCGAAGGGCTGGGAGACAGTGGAAGAGCCTGTGCCCAGGATGAGACCTGGTGGCCCTGCTTCTTCTTCCTGCCATGGACAGGTGGCCTGGACCCCCAGACTTGCAGATGAGAGCCACCATGTCCTTAGCCAATCCTCTCTAGCTGTTGCTGTCTAGCCCTGCCCAGGGTAGCTGCACCCCACCCCATGTCCCCAGACCTCATGAGCGTAGTGCCCAGGGAGTTTGGGTGGGGGGGATCCAGGGCTCCTTGTATGTTACCTGGGCTGTAGAAGAGCCTTGAGGAAAATGTGTAAGCGGGGGTGTATCAGTTAGCTAGTGCTGCGTAACAAAGTACTCACAAACATAGCAGCTTCAAGCAACACCTTATTATCTCACAGTTTTGTGGGTCAGGAATGTGGGCATGGCTTAGTTGGGGCCCCTGCTTCAGGGTTTCTCACAAGGCTACAATTTTGGTGTCAGCCAGGACTATGGTCTCATCAGAGGCTCGACTGGGGAAGGATCTGATTCTAACCTCCCTCAGGATGTTGGCAAGATTCAGCTGAGGTCTCCAGCTTCTCACTGTCAAGCTGGATTCTGTGATCTTCCTGCCTACATTTGTGCGCCCGGCCGACATTTTTTTAATAGTTAAAAAAAAAAAAATCAAAGAATAAAGTTTTGGAACTCATGGAAATATGAAGTTCTGATGTCAGTGTCTATAAATAAAGTTGTATTGGCACACAGCCACGCCCATTTCCTCAGCGATTATCTGTGGCCAAGTTCACATGACAATGGCAGAGTTGAGGCTGGGCGCAGTGGCTCACATCTGTGATCTTAGCACTCTGGGAGGCCGAGGTGGGAGGATCAGTTGAGATCAGGAGTTTGAGACCAGCCTGAGCAGGAGCGAGACCTGATTTCTACAAAACATAGAAAACTTAGCCGGGCATGGTGGCGCATGCCTGTAGTCCCAGCTACTTGGAGGCTGAGGCAGGAGGATCACTCGAGCCCAGGAGTTGGAGGCTGCAGTGAACTGTGATGACACCCCTGCACTCCAGCCTGGGCGACAGAGCAAGAGTCTGTCTCAAAAAAAGAAGGCGGAGTTGACCACAGGGGCCTGCCAAGTCAGAAATTTTAACTTTCTGGTCCATACAGAAAAAGTTTCTAGGCCCCTGCTGTTCATGTATTACTACCTCCTTGCAACAGTTTCACGAGTTAGTCGCTATTGCCTTCCTCGGATTACACAGGTGGGGAAACTGAGGCACACGGATGAAGCGGCTCAGCCAAGGTCACAGCAGATCAGCAGTCAAGCATAGACTTGGACACAGGTCTGTTGGACTCCCTGTACAGTGCTCTCACCGCTGCATCGTAGACCTGGGTCATGCCCTCCTGCCCAGCCCTCAGTGCTTGCTTAGGGCTGGGAGCATCTGAGTCCAGCTCTTTCTCCACCCAGCCTGGGGACCCCCGCACCCTGCAACTCAGACTCTGCAAGGTCCCAGCATCCTTGGACAGCGGGCACGGGGCGGTCAGCAGGTGTCCAAGCTGCAGCAAGCTCCAGAAGCCACCCCGCACCCTCCCCCGGGGACCACCCGGGAAGGCAGCCAATTAAGACGAAATCCATTAAGCAAACTCCACACTGGCGGTTGCCCTGTTATTCTGACCTGAGCCTGGAGGCTCACATTCCAGCCGGGCGGACTGAGGTTAGAGCAAATGCATTCGTGGGCAGATCTGAAAGGAGCCCCGGGATCAGGCATCCGTACAGAGAACTCTGACCCGGCCCCCGGGAGCCTGTGATAGTTTGTAGAATGTGACTCTCCTTGGCGAAGACAGTGGGTAGGGACCGGGTGAGCCGACGCTGGGAGGGGGAGGGAAAAGACAGCCTGTTTTGCAGAGGACGCGCCACTGGGTGTGACTAAGAGCACGAAGGGAGCAGTGGGAAAGAAGGCTATAATTTGCTCATTTTATATGTCAATCAAGCCACGGAGGTTGCTGTTTTTTTGTCGCATGCTATCGGAGAGATTTGACACCCGAAAAGGAAGTATCAAAAGGCAGGCTCTCCCTGCTGGGCTCAAACCCGCAGCTATCTTGTTAGGGCCTCTCCATGGAGCTTGGAAACAGAGCTGAGATGGTGAGAGAGGTCAGCTCCTGGATCCAGCCATTCCTGAAGCTCATGCCTCCCCGGAATTTTCAGTTGCAACCTGGGCATTTATGTATATGGCTTCTATGTGGTAACTACTAGTGCTCTTGCCAAATATTTCTTGATCTTTACCTTCCGAGATATTCAAGATTAGATTTGCTATTCAGCAATTTTCACTCAACCTTGCCCCAAACTTTATGGGAGGAACGTACTTTTTTGCCTGACTAGATTTCAAACCCAGCTATGTGACTTGCTTTGGCCAAGGCAACGTGAAGAAAAGAGAGAGTGTGCCCCTTCTGAGCTAAGGTCTTAGGAGTCACTCGCATGTTTCCACATGACTTTTTGTGTCCCTGCCTCTAGCCACAGGACAAAAATGCCTTGAAGTGCCACAGATCCAGGGAAGATGAGAAACATATGTACGGGCTCTCGACGCAATGGACAGGTCTGGACTGAGCCCAGCTGACTTGCAGACGTGACGGTGAGAATATACATGCTTGTGGGTGCACGCCACGGAGACTTGGGGGATGTTTGTCACACAGCAGTAGCTGACTGTTACATGGGTACATTCTGGGGTTGCACTTCCCGGCCTCTGTGGTGACTTGGGTGGAGCCGTTTGATGAGTTGCGGCCGGTGGGAAATGACTTGCGTCACTCGCAGGCCAGAGCTAGTGACAGACCCTCAAGAATTCCATTTCCTTGTGCCACAAAGATCAACGCTATTCCACACAGTGGCTGCTCCCTTCTCAGGAGGGAGTGAGGTGACATGGTCGGGTCCCTGGGCTAGAAGACCACAGTGCATATATAATGTGAGTGAGAAGTCAACCTTTATGTTCTCAGCCTCTGAGACGTGGGGGCTGTGTATTATTGCAGCAAAACCAAGCCTATACTACCTGACAAAACAGGAAGTGGGGCTCTGATGGTTGGGACAGAAAGAGGTGGCGGAAGGTGGCGTAAATCCTAGGTGAAAAGGAAGACTCTAGACCCTGATTGGTAACATTTGTCAAGCCTTTGCTATGGTCCAGGCACTATGCACACTTCTTTAAGTGATTTCATTGAATTTGCACACCATGCTCTGGGGTAAGAGCTATTATACTATTGTGTCCATTTCACCAGCCAAGAAACCGGGCTCGGGAAGGGACTTCACTCACTCAAGGTCACGTAGCCAGGAAGTGGTGGAGCTGGAACGTGCCACCAGACCTGTCTGATTCCAGAGCCTGTCTTTTCCCAAAATCTAGCTTCCTCTTGGCCACGAAGCTCGGAAGGTCTCTGGCCACGTGGCTTATCACCTCCACCAAGGGGACTCGAGCCCACAACAGAAGCCGCGATTTGCAAACCCTCAAACCGCTCAGACTCACCTGTTGGGATTGAAATGTTTCAAGGACACCTAGTGCCTCCCCACGGCGGCACAGAGCCCCGCCCAGGCTCCCAGCTGCTTCCGCAATCTCACCTTTATCACATGGGAGGAGATTTGGTGGCTCAGACGCCCAGAACCGCCCCCCACCCCATGAGACTGTAAACACTGGCTGGTTTTCTTCTAAGTGTTTTGTAGCCCTGGGCCACGTGATCACCTGCTTGCGACTCAGGGGTTTCCAGCGCTCTTGGGCAGTTGGGTGTGGAGTGGGCTGCCGCTAATGCTCTTGGCTATGTCAAATCTTTTGAAAGCACCATCTTTTCTTTCTTTTTTTCAATTTTATTATTTTTTTTAGACACAGGGTCTCTCTCTGTCCCCCAGGCTGGAGTGCAGTAGCCTGATCATAGCTCATTGCAGCCTCCAACTCCTGGGCTCAAGCGATCCTCCTGCCTCAGCCTGCTGAGTAGCTGGGACTGCAGGCGTGCGCCACTGCGCCCAGCTATTTTTTTTTTTTTTTTATATTTTGTAGAGATGGGGTCTTGCTATGTTGCCCAGGCTGATCTCGAACTCCTGGCCTTAAGCGACCCTTCCGCCTCAGCCCCCCAAAGTGCGGGGATTGCAGGCGTGAGCCACTGCTCCCGGCCTTCTTTCTTCTTTCCGTAGCATTTCTCACTTTCTAACACACTTGGTACATAACTGCTTGGTACCGTATTCCAGGGACTCTGAGCTGCCATCAGATATAAGATGCACTTTTATTTTATATCCTGCTAGGGAAGAAAACAGTCCTGCCAATTAAATCATGGCACAGGCAGAAAAGACACATCCCAATTTCAGAGATGTTAACACAAGAAAATTGTGCATCCCGGAATCAGGGAACTGTGGCGTGTGCTCACTGTCTCGTGACTGTCTCCCTGCTAGACCCTGACGCTAAGATTGAGCTCAGCCTGGTTGACGCTGAGTAACCCGTGGTGCCTACGTCAAGGCTTGGCACACAGTAGGTGCTCAGTGAGTATCGGTGGGATGAATGAATGAACTGTCTGGCCGAGGCTAGGTAGTTTTCAAATGCTATCTCCTTTTGTCCTTACCTCGTTATTGGCATTTTACAGATGGGGAAACTGAGGCTCTAAAAGGGACAGAGACTGACCCAAGGCCACACAGTCGAGCCTGAAATTGACCTCCCTGTCCCGGGGCCTGGCTCTGGCCCGAAACCCCCTGTCTGTGGATTCCAAATCGGAGCGTCCCGTCACCCCGACATCCTCACCCACCGGCCAATCTTTCCCATGTGGTGAAAATCTAATCACGCCCGCCCGAACATCGACATCAAAATTACTGCCGAGCCCTTGACTCGGGTAATTAAGAGCATTTTGGGATGCCTTGCTTGATTAAAAGCAGATCATCCGTTCAGAATGAAAATTCAGAAGGCAAATTGCTTTTGTTGCCGCCACGATGCTATTTTAAACCCACGCAGCTCTCTGGCTAATAAAGGCCCGTCACTCGGGCTGTCGGATCACTCGGGACGACCCGTTTGCACGGCTCCCCGACTGCTGTTTACCACGGCGCCGCGGCCTAGAGGGACCTCTGTCGGCGCATCAGACCCAGCGGGGCCCGGGCTGGCCTCAGGGTCACCCCCAAACCTGCCCCCATCTCAGAGATGCCCCCGCGTCCGCCTGGTCCCCAAACCCATGAGTCAGATGTTGATCTCACCTCGTCCTGCCCTCATCCTCCGCCCAGACACCAGCACACCTGTCCCCCTCACCCACCAAAGACCTGACCTCTTTCTATTCTAACTTCCTGTGAGGTGGGCACGAACATCATCCCATTTTCCAGATGTGGAAAACTGAGGCCCAGAGAAATGAAGCCACATCCCCAAGGTCACACACTCTGTTATAAGGTCAACCACACACAGGCAAGGAATTTAGTCTCTGTCAAATTCACTGCTGGGTCCTGGTGTCCTAGAATCAGGGCTGGCACGTAGTAGGTGCTCAGGAAACACGGAGTGGCTGGCAGAGCTGGGATTTGAACCCACGCCGGTAGATTCTCAGGCACTAGATCCAAGCTGTTCTCACTGCTCCACTCACAGCCCTGGGCTGGGAGAAATTTCTGCTGCAGCCTCACGTCCCTGCCGCAGCCCGGGGACGCCGCACCCCACAGCCCAGGAGCCTTTGGCATCCGGGAGGCCGCAGCTGAGGCTTAGCGTCCCTTTGTGGTGGCTGAAAAGGGAGCAGGTGTTGGAGGCTGTGCCTTTGTGTCCCGAGCTGGCAGAATGCTCTGCCCGGGCACCTCCGTTCAGCGCCCTCAGTCCCACATGGCACCCTGCGCCCGTGCACGCTCTCCGCCTGCAAGCCCCCGGCCGCCTGCCACCCGCCCGAGAGGCGTCTTTGTTCGCCCTCCTCGTCTCCGCCGCCTGTTAATCTAATCGCTTCCTCCCGGGACGCGAGGGCAGGGAGAGAACAAACACGGGAGCGAAATAAAAGAGATTCTCCGAGTGTTCGGCGGGTTCCATTGAAGGGATTTCGCCTGCCGCTTTGAGATATTGACAAGGGCGGCCGAGGGGCGGGTGGCGGGTGGCGGGTGGCGGGAGTCCCGGGCCTGGCATTGGACGGGCGGACGTGGCCCCCGGGCAGCTGCATTGAAACATTCAGGGAAACAAATCCATCCCGGGCCTTGTCTTTGTGACAACTAAGTGGCTGCCCGATGCCAGTTACCCCATGCCAGGGAGACCACGGACAGTGTTCCCCGGAGAGCTCAGGGAGGAAGGCAGAGACCACCTGGGGGTGGGTCGCCTCTCTGCTCCTGACTTGCTGTGTGACATTAAGGAACTTGCCTGCTGTCTCTGTGCCTTGTCACTAAGAAGTGGCCTTTGTGTTCCCACCTTGGAGGGACGGAGGAGTCTAGGGGTGCTCAGAGGGGCCTTGCACAAGTTCACTCCCTGTTGAGTAAGCGAACTTGTAGGTGCTTACCAGGGCCAGGGGGAAGGGAGAGGGCCAGGGGCCTGGTCAGAGTGTCCCGATGGAGCTCAAAAGTCATCTTCCCAAAGCTGACACCCTCCCCCGGGTCATCCAGGGTGACCTCCCGTCTCAGGATTCTTAACTTAATCCCATCCGCAGTGTCCCTTTTGCCGGGTGAGGTGACATATTCACAGGCTCTCGGGATTGGGACATGGATATCTTTGGGTCTCGGGGGATGATTCTGTCTGCCACACCCACGCTCTCTGAGGGGTCACAGCCCACAGGGGACAGAATGCAGAGTCTGCTGGGCAAAGCCTGGCAGGAATCTGAGCAAAGAGCCATTAAGGGCATTGGGGGAAGAGTCTTCCCGGAAGTAAAAATATTAATAGCAAGTGCAAAGGGCCTGAGGCAGGTCACCGCCTGGTGTCTCTGAGGACCAAAGGGGGAGCAGGAGAGATCTGAGCAGGCAGGAATAGCTGCTAAAGGATTCCTGGAGGGTGTGAGGCTACAGCCTGGGGAAGGATTAGGAGTGTCGACCAGCCTGGAAGGAGGGATCAGAGCTGACCTGGAAGGGAGAACACACAGCCAGGCTCCCAAAGCCCAGCCAGCACAGCCTCAATGCTGCCCAGGCTCGAGGGAAGCCTTAGGAGGCTTGCGAGACAGAAGGGCCCCGCCAGAGGTAGACACCCAGGAGGAGGGCACCCAACCTGCCCAGGGTTCAGATCCCAGCTCTGCTGCCCCTATGCTGTGTGACCCTGGGCAAGTCACCTAACCTCTCTGGGCCCCTTCCCGACAGAGATATCATAGTCCAGATGGCACGAACCCGTGTGAAGGTAAAATGAATAAATGCACGAAAAGCACAGGGTTTGGTGCATACAGGGAAGGCAGAAGCCAAAGTCTCCGTGACTGTGAGCACAACTTGGCCCCCAAAGGATTCTGCAATCCCACCCCCGGGCTTTTATTTCCTTTGATGACACATGTGCTCGTGTCCCTGGGCGGGGGAATCTTGCTATTGTCAGGAAATGAAATGCCACCGCCTGAGCTTGATTGCATCCCCGCCCCCCGCAACTCCCAGCCCAGGATCCACTCACGACGGGGGCCGGGGGCCGTGGGGGGCGCAGAAGCCCCAACAATGGGGGTGGAATTAATCACAGCGCCCCTCGTGGGAGGCGCCTGGGTGGTTGCAAACTATTTAACAAAAGGGAAAAAAGAAATGACTGCTTCCCCAAGGAATTAGAGGGAGGCGTTTTTCATTAGGATTTTATTTCTTGTTTTGTTGAAGACAAAGGGTGCGATAAACTCCCCGTGTTTGGGGGCCCTGGTCTCGGGTTCGAGCCAGAGACAGGTGCTCCGAAGAAACGGCATCGGGCTGGGCTGGGTCTTCTCTCCTGCAGTCTTGGAGACTTGGTCTCTGCGAGGCGACTTCCCGGGTCTTCTGTTTCTGCTGTCGCGTAGCAAGCATCCTTCTAACTTCCCCTGTGGAGCCTGGCGCACAGTGGGGACACAGGAAGGTGGATTCCACGAATCGCTGCCAGGGTTGGGGGGGGGGTGGAGGGTCCTGTGTCCCCTGGGGAGGAAGGAGACAGGAGGTCTGACTCCACGCTATCATTTAGACATTTCTGCCTTCCGTAAAGATTTATTGAGCACCTACTGTGTGCCCGAGCCTGTGCTGGACACTGGGGACACAGAAGAAACCAAGAGAAACAAACAAACAAAAAAACCTGTTGTTGTGGAAGACGATGAACCCGGAATCAGACAGGTGGAAAACCGGGGTGATGGGCTATTTGGTGCGCAGGGTGAGGGGGCATCATGGAAGGCTTCCTGGATGAGGTGACTCTGAGACAAAGTCTGAAGGATGAGTTGGAAGGAGCCAAGAGAGGGGGTGTTGGGGGTGATTCCAGCAGAGGTGGCAGCAAAGGGCAAAGACCGAGAGCGGAGACCACGCGTGAATCCTGTGGGCGATTGGGGGGTGCAGGAGGGGCGCTGGGTGCCGGGGCGGGAGTGAGGGGGCTGGGGTTGGCGCAGAGCCGGGAGGCAGAAAGGAAGGGACAGATGGGAGAGAGGGTTTGGGTGTGGCAGGACGTGGGGACAGGCAGGATGTGGTGGGGAGGGCAGGAGGCCAGCGTCCAGGTGCCCAGCCTGGGGCTGGGGGCACAGTGGGGCCACCTTTGAGACGGGAGCCTAAGAGGAAGAGCAGATTTGGGGGGAGACACCAAGACCAGGGTGGTGGCTGGATCTTCAGGGAGGGCCCTCACTGGGCTGGCATTGATGGGACGCTGCTGTTCCCTCTGCCTGGAATACCCTTCCCCATAGCTCCACCCAGCTACACTCTCTTCTCCCCCCAGGTCTCAGCCTGGAAGACACCTCCACCTGGAAGCCCCCCTGGATTCCCACCATGCCTGTGTGTCCCCAATTACGGCTGCTCCGCCCTCTCTACCTGGCCACCATGAGCGCTGTAAAGGCAGCACTGGCCCCATCTTGTCCCTGCGGTGTCCCCAGCACACAATCAGCACCCTAGACCTGTCTGTCACAGGAGCAGGTGGATCTGTCGTTTTGACCATTACGAGCCCAGCACCCATTGCAGCCCCGGCACACGATCCAGCCCTTTGGGTAATGTGCTTGTCACCGGATCCTACGACGTGGCTCTTCAAGGGGCCGCACTGCAGAGAGTCACCAAAAGCAAAGCTCTCAGATGCAAGTGAGACCGTTGCCAACCGCCAAGGCCCCGGAAGAAATCGAAAACGGAAGAAACTGCCAAACAGCCCTGGTTTATTTCTGCAGCGCATGTAACACGTGGACGCTTCCGCTGCACGCCACACTCGCCAATGCGAATAGTTGTGCTCGTCACGAAGTAACTGCAGGATTTATTTTGAAATGCTAATTCGAGGTACACCAGAGGTGGGATTCCTCCATTCACTGACGGGCATGAATTGGGCACCAACTGTGTGCCAGGCAGTATTTTTAAGGCACTGTGTGGTCTGAGTGGTGAACAAGACAGAAAGATGTAAACAAATGAACAAACAAGAAAATTTCAGACACTGATACATTTGGGGCCAAAATAACCAAAATATACAGGGTGATAAGGCCAGGTAGCTCAGGGGTGCTACTTAAGCCAGGGGAACCCAAGGAGGGCCTCCTGGAGGAGGTGATGTTTGAGCTGACAGTGTCAAAAGTTGGGATGCAGCCAGTCAAGTGGCTACCTGGGGGAACAGCATTCAAGGCAGAAGGAACGGCATGCACGAAGGCCCTGGGGCAAGACACGCCTGGCGTGGGGGAGGCACAGCGAGGAGGCCCCTGTAGCTGGAACAGAGAGAGAAGGCCGAGAGAGGGAGGAGAAAAAGGTGGGGAGAGGACAGGGCAGGCTATGCAGGGCCTGGTGAGAGAACTTAGGCTGTTGCCCTGAGTGAGTTGGGAGCCATGGAATGTTGTGCGCAGAGGAGGGACAGGACCTGACTCAGGTTTAACATGGAGCTACTTATGTCTGCCCCCACCTCCCGCCCCCATGGCTGTCTCCACCGTCTCCTACCTGCCAGGGTTGGGATGAGGGGTCTGGGAGAGGAGCCACACGTCCTTGGTTCCCCCACCTGAGTCATGACCTCATCCGTCCTCAAAGGGACTAATGGTACAAGAACTGCAGTGACCACCACCCCATCAGAAATTCCACCAGTAGGGCTCCAGCCCCGGGGCCTTGGTAGAAATCGCTGGGAGATTCCCTTATTCATTCAACAAACACTGACCCACTGCCCACTTCAAGACTAGTCTGAACGTAGAGCTCAATGCTGACTTGACCCTGACCATGGTCTGAACCCTGACCCCGGGCTGGGGCCCAGCTTGCTCTGAGTCTCTGACTCTGGGTTGAGCCTCCAACCCCAAAAGAGCCCTGACCCCAGGCTGAGCCCCGAACCTGGGCCAAGCTGCTGACCGTGGCGTGAGCTCCAGTCAGGCAGAGCCCCCAGTGCCGGGCTGAGCCCTGACTCTTGGCTGCGACTCTAAAACCCTGCCCCGCTCTGAGGCTCAGATTCCACACCCACCCGCAGAGCAGCTGGACCCCTCTCCCAGTTCTGCTACCTCTAAATGCTAAAGCTCACCTGAACACCCCCCTCCCGGGCCTGGCTCCACTGGGCCACGCCGGCTTGGCTAGATCCAGGAGGTAGGGGGTCCTGCCCCACCGTCTGGCCTCGGAGCCCGAGGGACTGGAGGTGTCCTTCGCAGCGGCCCAGGGCAGTGAGTGAGGGTGAGCTGGTTAAAGGCCGGCTGCAGCGGGTGGCCTTGAATGTTCTAGCCTCGGAGGCCCTGCCGGGAGCTCCATCTCCTGCCCAGCGGGGGCCGCATTAGCCGCTCAAAACCCATTCGGGGAAATTAGAGCAGAGGCCTCTGCGCCAATCACGGGTCATTCTCGTCTGCTGTTCTCCGGCTGTCTCCTGCAGCGATGACAGCCCAGTCTTGGGGGTGGGGGGGCGCAGGGGTGTTGGGGGATTCCAGCCGGCCGGCTCAGACCGAGGCCTTCTCCAAGTCAGCCAGGGAAAGACGTGTGCAATCACTGGGGGCTTTAAAGGCATCACGTCTGTGCTCCAGCGCCTTCCATGGCTCCCAGCTGACGAAGGTGCCTGAATGGTTCAACCTGGTAGATAACAGCAAGTCATGGCCACACCAGGGGAGGAGCCCACTCCACTGGCCCTCCACTCTTTTCCCCACAGAACTTATAAGTTTTCTGAATGTCCTCCAGCCCAGGAGTTTGAAGTTGCTGTGAGCCGGGCTGATGCCACGGCACTCTAGCCCGGGTGACAGAGTGAGACTCTGTCTCAAAAAACAAAAAAACCACAAAAGGATACAGAGAATTGCACATTGGCTTTTAAAGGCTTCCACCTGGGGGTGATACGTATCACCTGTGCGCACGTTTTGTTGGCCAAAGCCAGTCCTGAAACCACACCTCCCTTCAAAAGGCAGGTGCATGAGTTTTCTGGGGCTGTCATCACAAAGTACCACCAAAGGAGTGGCTCAAACAACAGAAATGTATTGTCTCACAGTTTTGGTGGCCAGAAATCCAGGATCTAGGTGTAAGCAGGGCCATGCTTGCTCAGCCTAACTCCAAGCTTCGTACAGCATCCTTCCTGGCAATCCTAGAATTCATGCCTTCAACTTTTCTTCCCTTCTGCCTAGTACAGGGGATTCCTCCAACCCTGACCCTCCTCATTTCCCCCCAAAGCCCAGAAAATCAAACAATCTATTCCTCATCTAAGGAACCTGCAGATCTCACCTCTCTCCTCTTGCCTTTGTTATCCACCATGTCTAATAGAGCAAGGTTGCAATGTCGCCTTCCACCAGTAGAGGCCGCTCGCACACAGCTCCTATCCGCCAGCTCTGCAGGCCTCCCTGCCCTGGTCTGCGATAGTCTGAGGCTGAAACTAACTATACGATCACTAAAGCCGCAGAGACACCTCAGCAGAGACTCACACGGTCACAGGCTCAGTGGGGCTGGGCCCGTAACAGCTGTCGGCTGTAAACCTGTGATGCGGCCCTGCCCTATGTTCTTAATCCATCCTTTTTTTACCTGCCTGATGTCTGCTCCCTCAGTACATCCTGTGCCGCCCACCTTCAAAACCTCTCCAGAGTCCGGCCACTCCTTTGTCCTCCTCTGCCTTCATCGTGGTCTGAAACCCCATCAGTGCATGCCTGGGCCAGTGCAGTCCCCTCTGCCTGGGTCCCCGGCTCCTGCTCTCGCCCCCGCTGTGGTCTGTCCTCCCCGAAGCAGCCACCAGGAAGCGCCTGTGAGCACCTGAGTCAGGTCCCGTCCCTCCTCTGCCCGCAGCCCTCCCAAGCAGCTTTCCCAGAGGAGGGAATACGGGAGCTCAGAGACGAACGTCACCAAGTTAGCTGGACAAGGATGCCACACGCCCACCCTGAAGGGCTTTTTAAACTGCTCATCTCCTGCAGGTTGAGATGCTAAGCTCGCTTCTGAGAAAGGAGAAAAGATCCCAGAATCTCAGTTTGCTCATCTGACAAATGGGAATTAAAGAGACGCTATCCTGGGTCTGGCTCAGGGAATATTCTCAATGGAAGTTATTATTAACCATCATTATTATTTGTGAGCAGAAGTGCCATGATGACGTCTGTCTGGACTCCTGTAATCCACCGGCCTCTGCTCTAATGTTACCTCCCCAACCCCCTGGATATGGGCTGAACGTTTGTGTCCTCCACCCCCCAAATCGCTATGCTAGAGCCCTGACCCCCCGAGGGACGGTAATCGGAGGTGGGGCCTTTGAGACGTGACTAGGGTTAGATGTGGTCATGAGGGATCAGCAACCTCATAAGAAGAGACACCGGAGAGCTCCTTCTCTTTGTCTGTCTGTCTGTCTCTCTCTCTGCCATGTGAAGACACACCCAACAAGAAGGTGGCAGTCTGCAAGCCAGGAAGAGAGCCCTCCTCAGGAACCAAATCAGCCGGCACTGTGATCTGGGACCTCCCAGCCCCCAGAATCATGAGAGAATAAATTCCTGTTGTGTAGGCCACGCGGTCTGCGGTACAGACAGTCCCCGACTCACGATGGTTCCACTTACGATGTTTGAACCTTTTGGTGCAGTGACAGCAATGTGCATTTATTATATACACTTACGACGGGGACGCATCCCAGCAAACCCGTAAGACTGAAGGATCGTGGGTCAGAAGTGTTTTCACGTTTATGGTATGTTCAATTTGTGACGGGTTTCTCGGGAGGTGGCCTCACCGTGAGCTGCAGAGAATCGCTGTCGTGTCTCGGCAGCCTAAGCAGACCTCCCCGTGCCCACGGCCCCACCCAACCCCCCCCCCCCCCCCGTTTGATTCGGAAGCCGCCGTCTTGGTGCAGGTATTTGCTCGGGACTCTCCCGCTCTCTCTCCCAACTAGAAGTTAAACCACGTGCGGGCAGGCGTTCGTCTGTCTTGTTGGTGGCTAAGTCCCCATACCTAGGAAGGTACTTGGTATACACTAAGTGCTCGATGTCTACTGGCTGAATGGCCACAGGATTCGAATCCGAGTCTCTCTGCTGTCACAGCAGACCTCGGGGGCACCCCTGGAGTTGGGAGTGATCAGTCACAGGGTTCAGAAGCAAAGACGGGGATGCAGTGGGGACAGAAGAGACGCCGTCTGTGAATGGCCCTAAAGCGGGCTTCATTGTCCTCATGTCTGTTGACATTTGGGCTGGATCGCTCTCGGGGGCGGGGCCGTCCTGGGCCTGCAGGTGCTGAGCAGCGTCCCTGCCCCCACCCACCCCGTGCCAGGACAACCCAGGTCATGACAACCACACATGTCCCCAGACACAGCCAGATGTACCTGGGGGGATGCAAAATTGTCCCCGGTTGAGGCCACTGCCCTGACAAAACAGCCTCTCGCCACCTCCCTGTCCCCCCACCACCACACCCCCGGCTGGTCTCACACCCGCGCGCAGGACGCCTGGCCCAGCCCGGCTGGTCCCGGCCAGACCCAGGAAATGAGATTAACTCGGAGACGCTCGCCAAGACGATCCGTCAGGCCGCCTGAAGGACAGCGTATTGATTTCCATGTTGCGAAAAAATTAAATGATATCCCTTTTTGTTATTTAAAACGCTGCTTAAGCAATTCCGTAATGGAACGGCCCGGCCCGGGTCCAGGAACTCCCTGGCCGGCAGGCAGCGTGCCCGGCTCCGGATTGGGTGGAGGACGTGGGGACGCGGACGGGCCCTGTCTCCCCCGGGTAATTGACGGCCGCGGGAGAACAGCTCCGCTGTGCCCGCGTGGACATGCGCAGCTTTGATTTATTAAAGACATAACAATTATGAAAATAGCTGATTTATAATCAACTCGCCCGGGCCTTAATTGATTTCTCGGGTGAAGTTGAGATGGAGCATATTGACACCTTGAGGACAGGGCCACTCTGGGCCTTGGGGACGGGCTGTGATGGGTGGCTGGTGGGGGGAGGGGACAGGTGGGAGGATGGGACAGGGACACAGAAAGCCTCAGTTTGGCTGTGTTTTTTGTCACCTCATGAGATGTTACCAGATCAAGTCAAGCCCTGACGTTTGCCACCATTTCCCAGTGACCCAGGCAAGCCCCGGCTCCCGCAGAGAGACACACACCCCATTGCTCACAAGTCTCCCAGCACGCTCAGCGTGGAGATCTCACCCTGCACCCATAACAGCCCAGCCAGCCTGGTGTCCTTCATGCAAATGAGCCTGCCCCACCACATCCAGAACCTTCTACCCCTCCAGCGCCCTGTGCCAGGGTTGCCAGATGTGGCCAAACGACAATACAAGATGCCCAGTTAAATCTGAGTTTTGGACAAACAACCAATGGATTTTTAGTATAAGTATATCCCATGCAATATTTGGGATATACTTACACTGAAAGAAAAAAAGTATTTGTTTTTTATCTGAAATTCAAATTGAACTCGGCATCCTGTATTTTATCTGACAATCCCGCTGTGACATTCAGGACCCTAGCTGCCAACAGCCCCATGCGGGACGAGGCAGACGCCCATTCGCCTGATGAGGAAATTGAAGCAAGAGGATGTTCAATGCCAGCCCAAGGTCACACGGTGGCTGACTTAAGATTCAGATGCAACCCTGAGGTCTGAGCCTTCCAAAGTCTTCAAGATGCCACACTGCTTTCGGAGGGAAGGGACACCAGCTTTTCCTTCTATGCAGGGACAGATAAGAGTGGTTATGGATGTCTCTGGTGACAGACAGACATGGGTTCAAATTGCCTCTTAACTGCTGTGCGGTCTTGATAAAAGGGCTTTGTGTCTCTGGGCCTCAGTCTCCGGCACTGTAAAATGGGTGCGATCACTGCCCGTCCATCAAAGGATGTTCACAAGGAGGAAATGATTTGTGGGTGCCAATACTCAGGAGGGGTTACCTAGGTCTCCCCAGGACCAACAAAGAGATTGCCAGAGACAGGGAGATAAACAGAGAGACAGGGACAGAAAGAGATCCGGACTGGCTCCTGAAGGTCGGGCCCGATTTGGAGACGGCGTGGCCCGGGCCAGTGGAAATTCAGTTTGCAAATCAGAAGGTTTGGCGCTTTCATAAGGCAAGGAAGGAGAAAGGAGGAACCCAGAGGGGGGCGGAGGCCCGGCGGCTGCTGGCGCCCAGTCCCCGTGACGGCCCCGCTGAGCGGTTTTAAGTATCGTTCAAGATAAAATAATTTTTCCCCCTCCGAGCCTCGTGATTGACACGGTAATGGGCCCCGCCGGCAGGGAGAAGGTCAGGTCGGAATGTAATCAGGTTTTTCTAGGGCGATGCATAAACATGCCAGCGCGCGCCTGGGAAACGGGGAGGGACCTGGGACTGTCCCCAGACCCTCTGAGCTCTCAGTTGCGGGACAGGACGAGCCATGGGGAGGGGAGAGGCTGGGGAGCTGTCCTGGAGGAGGTGTGGCCCACAGGGGAGGGACACTGCAGAAGCCAAGGCCTGGAGGCTGGAACTGTCCCTCTGTGCATCTTCCTGCCCCCACCGGCTCCTACTCCCAGGGCACACATCTCTCTGCGTTCTTACCGGCACTGAACTTTCCGTGGCTCCCAGGTACGCGTCCCACGTAAGGGATTCAAATCCTGGCTCTCCATCTTGGGCACGCGCCCATGTGCCCCTGAGCCTTGGTCTCCTCGTCTGTAAAATGGGATGATCGTAGAACTTCCCCGCCCTGTGGATGAGCTGTGAGGACTCAAAGAAAGGAATACCAGCATCCACCGGGCACGGTGGCGCACGCCTGTCATCCCAGTGCTTTGGGAGGCTGAGATGGGAGGATCGCTTGAGCTCAGGAGTCCGAGACCAGCCTGAACAAGGGTGAGACCCCGTCTCTACTAAAAATAGTAAAAACTAGCCGGTGTGGGGAGAAAGCCAGGGCTTTGCTCACCCACGGAGGCCACTCGTCGAGACCCTGCTCGGGTTATTCACACCCGGCAGCGTCGGGGGTTCTCAGGCTGTTTCTCTTTCCGGCAGAGGCTGGGGCGGTTGCGGGCAGAGGAAGCCGAGCCAAGTGCTGAGTCTGCAGCATGACGCGTCCCTGCAAAAGCCACCAGCCACGTGGCCGCGGGGGCCCGGGGCTGTGCAGAGGATCAATCTCCGCCATGCCTCGCTCTGCCGCCCACTCGCCTCCGCCCCGGCGCCCTCCGTCCCCCATCTCCCGGTCCCTGTCCAGCCTCCCAGGGCAGAGCGGAGTCCGAGCTACATAGCGGAGCATCCTGTGGCGGGGAAATCGCGTGAGGACCGCCCCCAAGAGAAAGGCTGTCTGTCCATCACAGAAACACTCAGAGGCAAAATGTGTTTGAGAAATAGAAGCTACATCGTAGCGCTGATGCGACACCTACGTGAGCTGTGACAAGCACTTCCGGCATCGTGGGTGTAGATAAATCCAATAGGAGACCATAGGATATTTGGAAGTAGCCCAGGAAGCTTCGAGCTGGGCCGGCACTAAAGGATGGGGAGGGTTCAGAGGGACAAATGGGAGGGAGTGGGATGGATTGGTGGCTGGGATTCTTTGGGAAAGAGTGTGAGGGGTGAAGTTGGACGAGGGTGTTGGAATATTTAAAAGAGAGGGGGGTGCTGAACTGCCAAAAGCCCTCAAATGCCAGGCAAAAGCATTGGGACCTTGCTGCAGGCACTAGGGAGCCACGGAAAGTTCTTCAGCAGGAAGGTGAGAGCATCAGCGTAGCTGTGATTTCAGAAGCTGAGCCCACCCGGTGGTCTGATCATCCAACTTCCAAGGCAGAGCCCATCGGGCATCGTAATCCCCACTTTATATAAGCAGAAACTGAAGCAAGACGGGTTTGTCACTTGCCCAGAAAGACACAGTGAGGAAGTTCCAGGGCTGGGATTTGAACCTGGTACCAAACAGTCTGGTACCAGGGCGCCATCTTTAACCACTCTGGTGTGAGGCCACTCTACAGGGAAGGCTTCTACCTGCTATACCAAGCTCCCGTCGCAAAGCTGCATTTGGAACAGGAGCTGTTCTTGTCCCTGACACTCTGTCCGCTGTCCAAGGGTTAAGGCCTGACCCCCTCCCCTGTCACCTACCGGCCTCCAGGACCCACCAAGACAGTTATGCGGTTACAGACGTTCTGTTGGTTCCACACAGAAATCATCCTCCTGGTGCCTGTTAGGGGTGGAATCGTGTGCCTCCTAAATTCATATGTTGAAGTCCCAACCCCCTTCCCCGCCCCAAATGTGACTGTGTTTGGAGATAAGGTCATTAAAGAGGAATGAAATTTAAATGAGGTCATTAGGATGGGCCCTAATCCAATCTGACTGGTGTCCTAAGAAGAGGAGATTAGGACACACACACACACACACACACGGAAGACAATGTGAAGATACAAGCCAAGGACAGAGCCTCAGAAGAAAACCCTGGCTGGGCATGGTGGCTCATGCCTATAATTCTAGCACTTTGGGAGGCTGAGGGGGGAGGATCCCTTGAGGTCAGGAGTTTGAGGCCAGCCTGAGCAAGAGCAAGACCCTGTCTCTACAAAAAATAGAAAAATTAGCCGGGCATGGTGGTTCACGCCTGTAGTCCCACCTACTCGGGAAGCTGAGGCAGGAGGATCGCTTGAGCCCAGGAGTTGGAGGCTGCAGTGAGCTATGATGACAGCATTGCACTCCAGCCCAGCTGACGGAACGAGACTCTGTCTCAGAAAAAAAGATGATGATATCAACCCTGCCAACACCTTGTCGCAGACTTCTAGCCTCCAGAGTTGTGAGACAATACATTTCTGTTGTTTAAGCCCTAACAAACTCATACGGTGCCCACGAGACCAGATTCACCAGCTCTGGTCTTCAACAATCAGGACTCCAAAAGTCACAAAAACAAACAAACAAAAACACTTGATTCAGATTGGCTTAAGCAAGAAGGGAGCTATTGTAACAAAAATATGTGGCTTCAGGAATGGTTCGATCCAGGTGCTCAAATCACCAAATCATGTGGAGATCATTCTGCTTTCCTCTTTATTAGCTGCATTCACAGAGAGGCTTTTCCACATGGTGATCCGATGGCTCCTAGGAGGACCAGGCCCCTAGGGGTAATCCCAACAGAGGAGTGATAGAGCTGCAGTATTTATCCACCAATCCCCATTTGTAAAGACTGAGTGTTGCATTCACTCTCCTGCCCTCTAGCCTGGCCTTCGCAGGGCCAGGTGGGCTCCAATGGCCAGGAAAACACAGGTGTTCACGGTGAGCAGCCTTGCATGCAAAGGTGAGTTCATGATGATATGGGTGGGGCTGCTATGCTGGGTGGCAGCCTCCCTCCCTCGTTCCCAGGTTGAAGCCAACCCTGCCAGGACCTCATGAACCAAAAGCAAGGTAGGGAAGATCCCTCCAGGAAAGTCCAAGGTGCTATTCCTGAGCAAGGAAGGATGGGCGGGTGGACAAAAGCAACCATGGTCTAAATTGAGTCACTGCCCCTTGATAGTCCCTGGATCCCACGTGTGCCCACTGGCTGCCTCTTGACATTGTCCCCAAGTTGTCCAAGAACCTGCCCCGAGCACCTTCCCAGCCCAAAGGGCCAGTCATACTTTCCAACGTTGAAACGCCCAGGTGGTGGGGTGGATGGGACCACGGCCCCTGCTATTTCTGTGGCTGCCACAAGGTGTCGCTGTTGAACGATGCTCCTGCGCGGTCTGTTGCCTCCTTTTCCCTGGCCTGGCCTAGCGCTCCCCCAGTGGAACCCAACTTGGGTCCCCAAGGTTAGAGTCATTCGATTTATGCTCATGGATGCCTCCAGGCCCCGATCACGGAGCTAGACACAATAACAGGGAAAGTGAAGGAGGTAGAACTTCCAGTCCCCACCCCCACTTGCTGCATTAAAATCAACCAGATTTCCACCCCAGTACGCCTCCCGTCTTCCCCTATGACTAAGTACTCACTGAGACGCCACCAGATGTTCCTTCCACCCTTCAGATGTCCCTCAGGGCCACCTCAGCCCGTCCGAGAGAACCTCAGAAGGGAAGGAACTCTGAAATCTCAATTCCTTTGCTCGAGTGAGTCCCACCTCAACACCAATGGGCTACCTCTGCACGTCAAGCATTTTGGGGAAAGGTGGGCTTTGTCCAAGCATTAGAATTGGTTTACCTAGCAGCTGGGTGCGATGCTGCACACCTGTAATCCCAGCTACTCAGAAGGCTGAGGTAGGAGAATCGCTTAAGCCCAGGAGTTCAAAACCAGCAGAAAGAAAAGAGAGAGAGAGAGAAAGAAAGAAAGAAAGAAAGAAAGAAAAAAGAATTCATTACCTACTGTTGCTGCATAACAGATAACCACACACTTGGCAGCTTGAAACAACACATTTATTATCTCACAGCTTCTGTGAGTCAAGAGTCCAGACACGGTTTAGCTGGTCCTGTGTTCTGAGGTTTCTCGAAAAGCTATAACCAGAGTGTCAGCTGGGGCCACTGTCATGTCAAGGTCATCTGGAGTGGGATCTGCTTCCAAGCTCAGGAAACTTGCTCACAGCTTCTCACTGTCCTGGAGCCCAGCTCCCGGGAATAACTCCAGGCCAGTCGGGCAGAAGGTGAGAGGTCACGTGGAAGAGAGTCCAGCCAGCCCAGCCAACAGCCAGCTGACCCCCAAACGAGAAGGAAAGCCCCGCCAAGATCAACCCCAACCCACCTTCCCAACCGCAAGTTCACTGCAGAGGCAGCGATGAGCCCAATAGAGACTAGAAGAATCAGCCAGTTCACCTGTAGCCTCGTGAGCAAAAATGAATCCTCAGTGCTCAAAGTCACTGGATGCGGGGCTTGTTTGTTACGTACACAGCTGACTGATACAATCTTCAGCGGCTTCGTCCTCACTATCCCCCCAGAACAGTGGGCACCCACTTGCCTCCAGTGTGAGTTAAACTAAGAGGAATCATTCAACTGACTCTCCCTAAATAAAGAAGTTCTGCTTCAAGGAGCGTAGCTGTCTCCACTCTGCAAAGGAAAGGTGGCTGGCAGCGTCTCCTGATTAAAAAATGTAAAGTTCCGCTTCACCGGGCATCCCAATGCCCTCTCTTTTCCATGCACCCTCCCGGGAGCGTTCAGAAACAAAGGGTGCTCTTCCAGGCTTGCAGGCTGGGTCAGAGATTGGCCAGCAGCTCTCGGGACCTTGTGGCTGTCACAAATGGGTCCCCCGCCCTGCCATCTGAGCCCCAGCTGCTTGCGGAGCAGCTATGGAGGCTCCCTGAGGGCCTGGTGGCCTTTTCTTTCCAACACTCAAGAACTTCTCAAGAAGAAACAGCAATAAATGCTCATGGAAAATGGCGCTCCTGGTCCAGGAAGGCTGAGCCCCGCCATGCAGGCAGAGAGGGAGCAAGATGGCTCGCGTTCTGGACCTTGGGCTTGCTAAACAGCCGTGGTCTCCTGCCTCCAGAGCCACCAGGCCCCACCTGCCTGGCCCTTCCCTCCCATGCCTGGACCTCCCCAAACATCCAGCCACCACAGAGCTGCCGGGACCTTATCCGGAACATCCGTTCTCATTAGTCGGTGCCTCAAGCTGTACATGTAGCTAAATTTCTTTAATAATAGAGATGGGGTCTTGCTCTGTCGCCCCAGGCTGGAGTGGCAGCATCCTAGCTCACTGCAGCCTCCAACTCCTGGGCTCAAGCGATCCTCCTGCCTCAGCCTCCCGAGCAGCTGGGACTACAGGCGTGCACCATGGCACCCAGCTCCAGGTATTTTCAACATCACCGTGGACAGCAAGGGTTCTTAGCCAAATAGCTTAGTGGTTAAGACCACAAGCTGTAGAGTTAGACCTGCGTGGAAAGCTTAGAAAATCTGAAAGCGTTAATAAACCATGGCATGGTGGTCCACCCATACCGTGGAGTGCTATGCAGTTGTATACAATGTGGTTTTAATAAAATGAGAAATCTTATGGAAGGATCTCCAAGATACATTGTTAAGGTGAAAAAGCAAGGTGCAGAATAGTATTTGATAGGCTACCTTGGACATTACAAAAGGAGAAGAGAGCTGGGCGCGGTGGCTCGCACCTGTCATCCCAGCACGTTAGGAGGCCGAGGTGGGAGGATCGTTTGAGGCCAGGAGTTTGAGACCAGCCTGAGCAACATATCGAGACCCCCATCCCTACAAGAAATTTTAAAAATTATCCAGGTGTGGTGGCTCACACCTGTAGTCCCAGCTACTCGGGAGGCCGAGGCGGGAGGATCGCTTGAGCCCAGGAGTTGGAGGCTGCAGTGAGCTGTGATTGTGCCACTGCACTCCAGCCTGGGCGACAGAGCAAGAACCTGTCTCTAAATAAAGAAAGAAAGAAAGAAGAAGAGTAAACAAAATATGTATTCATGTTTCATTGTGTTTGGAGGCTTTATAGAAGGATTCACAAGAAATTAATAGAATTTGCTCCTGGGGGAGGAAGGCAGGAACTGAGTGAATGACAGACAGGAGAACAGAGGGGCTTCTTATTTACTGTGTAGCTCTTCCCCTTTTAGGGCTACCCGACTGTATAGCCTCCTCAAAATAGTAAATAGAAAAATAGAAAACAAAGAAACAAACAAAAGGCAGAAACAAAACCATAAAAGACAAAATGAACAAATTTAACTAGAAAAAGAAAATCCTTTCTTGGGGACTCACTACTTGTGTGAGGGCAGGGAAGCCAGACCCGTCTATCTGAGCTTCAGTTTTCTCATCTGTAAAATGGGGCAATGAAGCATCGTGCAGGTGTAACACGTACGTGAAGGGCTTAGAAAATGTGGATAAAGGCAAATTAAAAATACAAAATTTAAAAAAGTGAGGAGTTATATAGAAAGTCCTTGGTGCAAAACGTTGACAAGAATAAATGCTCCATGAAAAGAGGTTTTGTCATCTTCTCCTAAAAACCTGCATCCCAAGTTGAATCGTGAGAAAAACATGAACCAAATTTCAACGGAGGGATATCATACCCGACCAGTGCTCCTTAAAACTGTCAAAGTCACCAAAACCAAGGAAAGTCTGAGAAACTGTCGCAGCCAAAAGGAGCCTGAGCAGCTGAGATGACTAAATATCGCGTGGGATCGTGGAGGGGCTCCTGGGACAGAAAAGGACATTAAGGATGGTTCATACACCTGTAGTCCCAGCCACTCGGGAGGCTGAGGCAGGAGGATCGCTTGAGCCCAGGAGTTGGAGGCTGCAGTGAGCTGTGATGATGCCACTGCACTCCAGCCTGGGTGACAGAGCAAGATCCTGCCTCAAAAAAAAAAAAAAAAGAAGAAGAAGAAGAAGAAAGAAAGAAAGAAAAAGAAAAGAAAAAAGGCATTAGGGGAAGACTGAAGAAATCTGAATAAAGTATGGACTTTAGTTAATAACAATGTAACAATAACGTATCACTAATTATAACAAATGTCCCCTACTAGTTTAAGATGTTAGTAGTCTACCCTGTCTACACCTTTATAATTTTTCTATAAATCTAGAACTGTTCTAAAACATAAAGTTTATATTAAAAATGGGAAAAAAAGCTTGTGGTGCTGACCCAGGTGGCGTCTCTTTGGACACAAAGCCCACTGCCCCCTCCTACCCTGCAGGCTCACAGCCTCTGCCCCTGGTAACCCCTGACCTCTGTTGGGCTGGAACAAACTCAGCTAATTGGTCACCAGGCCCTCCTGCCTTTTGCATTTTGTTTGGGTTCCCACCTCCTCCCAACAGACCATGGACTTCCAGGACGGGCTGACTGCAGCCCCTGCCCTAGGCATGAATCATGAGTGATTCAAACCCTTTGCCAGTGATTGGCATAGAAGTGAGATGCGAAGGGAAGTCTGCGAGGGAATCATGGATAAGGCTTCCTTGCTCATACAAAGAGACATAAAAGACAAGACAGCCCCATTCCTCTCTTGGACAGTATTTGTGTTTGGATGCGATGGCTGGAGCTCTGGCAGCCATTCTGTGACCAACCATAAGAGACTAGGCTGAGGCTGGTGGAGGGTGGGAAGGCTGGTGGAGGGCGGGAAGGCTGGTGGAGGGTGGGAAGGCTGGTGGAGGGCGGGAAAGGTAACAACCAAAGACCTTGATGACGTTTTGAAGAACTGAATCAACACCCTGGACCCACCCTGAGCCAGATGCTTTGTTATGTGTGATAATGACTTTTGTATTGTTTAGTCAATTGAGTTGGGAGCTTCTATTTACTTGCAGCCAAAAGCAGCCTTACTTATTGTGTTAGACTGAATTGCGTCAGTTCTTCAGCACTCCCTGGCTGTGGCTTCTTCACACACAGAGTGAACTTCCTCTCCTCCACCTGTGGGTGTGGCCTGACAACCTCCTTTGCTGGGCAGCAAATGGGTAGCCGTGATCGGGCCAGTGCCAAGGCTGGTCCTGAGGATCCCTGGTTTCTTCTCACTCTTTTACGCCCCTGCTATTACCAGGAGAGGAGATTCCCCTAAGTAGCCGCTGCCCCTTCAGCCCGAGCCAGACAATGAAGACACCTTAGAACTGGCCTGAGCCTACCAGAGCTGCAGCCTGACTCTGAGTGTCACCAGCCAAAGTCAGGCTGCATCAGCTAACCCCCACCAAATCGCAGATGTATGAGGAATCGCACAGGATTGCTTGTAAGCCAGAGTTGGGGGTTGGTTCGTTACACGGCAATAGCTAACCATTACACTTATAAAAGGTAACACTATTCTGAAGCCCATTTTACAGCTGAGGAAACAGAGGCTCCTACAGGGGAAGCTTGAAGTCCCTCAGCTAATGAATGATGAATTATGGCAGGATGCAATCCCACGTGCCCAAGGTCTGAACGATTCTGTATCCTGCCCCAAGATCATCGGGCCTGTCTTCCTCCACACTGAGACGCTCCTTCCAAGGCTCTCCACTCAATTCCTCACCTGTGAAAGGGGCCACAGGATCACAGAGACAGAGAGTAGGATGGTGGGTGCCGGGGGCTGGGGAGGGGGTGGGGAGTGAGTGTGTCATAGGGACAGAGTTTCAGTTCGGGACGATGAGAAAGTTCTGGAAATGCAGGGTGGCGAAGCTTGTGCAATATTATAAATGTCCTTAATGCTGCTAAATTGTATACCTAAAAATGGTTAAAATGGTAAATTGTATGTTCTGTGTATTTTACCAAAAATTTTTAAAGGGGAAGAGCGGAAGGTGTCTCTTGCTTTGTGCTTTTCACACTTCAGCCCTTCGGGACAGTCCTAGAAGCTGTGTCGGGAGTCAGTTTAGAAAAACCAAGACTCGGCCGGGCGTGGTGGCTCACGCCTGTAATCCTAGCACTCTCGGAGGCCGAGGTGGGCGGATTGTTTGAACTCAGGAGTTCAAGACCAGCCTGAGCAAGAGCGAGACCCTGTCTCTACTAAAAATAGAAAGAAATTATATGGACAGATAAAAATATATATAGAAAAAAATTAGCCGGGCATGGTGGCGCATGCCTGTAGTCCCAGCTACTCGGGAGGCTGAGGCAGGAGGATTGCTTGAGCCCAGGAGTTTGAGGTTGCTGTGAGCTAGGCTGATGCCACGGTACTCTAGCCTGGGCAACAGAGTGAGACTCTGTCTTAAAAAGAAAAAAAAAAGAAGAAAAGAAAAATCAAGACCCAGAGAGGGTGGAGAATTGCCCCAGGGCCACACAGCAAATTGGGGGCAAGGCAAGAATTTAGGCTTCATCTAAAACCTCAAACTGGTCCTGAACGAATAAGACAACACCGAGATCCCTCCCCAGGGAGCAACTGATTTTGCTTAAGCTCCTGTCTGGGGGGCAGCGGGGGGCAGAAAGAAAAGGAAGTAATTTCTCTGTTGCCTGAGCCTTGGGAATTCCTCCCTGGGGAGAGGCGCCAGCCTGTGAGGACATCCCTGTTGAGCCTCCAATCACGAGATGAGGTGATTTCATTACTGTCTGCAAAGCTCCCAGGATGGGAATGATTCGAGCCTACAGATAATCGCCCATGATACAGGGTGCTGAAGACATTACAGATGCCTCAGCCTGCTGGGGGTGGGGCGGTGAGGCTGAGATGTCAGCACGTGGAGGGAGGGACTCAGGAGCCAGAGAAGGTCACCCAGCAAAGAAGGAGCGAGATATTCCCCCTGGAGTGCTCATGGTTAAACCTGAGTCAGGGTCCCGTCCCTCCTCTCCCCACAACACTCCATGGCTCCCACTTCCCTTGGGGGGAAAAAAACCTTAGTTCTCCCACAAGGCCCTCCACCACCTGCCCTGTCCCCTCCCTGCCCTCCCCTCCTCCTTTGTGCTGCTCCTCACTCTGCCCCTGAGGCCATGGGGTTGAGGTTAACCCAGACCCTGCCTCTCTCTGTCCTTGGCGCTTTTCCTCTTCGTCTCTCTCTGATTCTGTCTCTCGCCCCTTCCTTCTTGGCCCCTGTGTTTCTGTCTCTGGGTCTCCGTGCTGTTAAAAGTCGCAGCATCTCAGCCCCAACAGAAAATTGCCAACCACCTCGGCAGCGGAATAATTGAATCGGTGGGAATCGGCAGGCGATGGGATTGAGTCAAGAGAGGGGGGTGTGGGGGAGGGCTGGGGGGGCGCATTCGCGGCTAAAAGTGGGGCCCTCGTGGCGTGGCGGGGATGTGTTTATACGGGCAGCGGGAATGCGGGCACTGGGGGATGGAGGCGTGTGAAATTCTACCTGCAGCCCCAGCGCCCCCACCTGCCACCATCCAAGCCCTGCAGAGAGAGCTAGAGGTCTGTGCCGTGTCATACCACACCCCCAAGGACACATGAGGTCTACGCAATCCGCAGAGCCACCTAGCAGGGCCGGGGTGGGGGCTTCACCGGGGTGGACTACAAGGGGCAGCCGAACTCATCAAAGTGGGATACATCCCTGTCATCCCGCCATTCACATAGCCCTCCTCCTCCACCCACCCACCGCCCATGGGTCTGTCCTCACCCATCCATCCTCCCTCCCCACCGCGTTCCCTCACACTCACCCGTACAGCCACCCACCTTCCATCCCCCAGCCATCGTCTCCCTCCTCCCACCCACCTACCCACCCTCTGCCCACCCCTGCACCGCCACCCACCCATAGCCCGGTCCATCCTTATATCCACCCACCCATCCATCCATTCACCCACTCATCCACCCATGCACCCACTCATCCACCCATCCATCCACCCATCGACCCATCCACTCATCCATCCACTCACCCACCCACCCACCCACCCATCCACCCACCCATCCATCCATCCACCCACCCATCCACCCACCCATCCACCCATCCACCCACCCACCCATCCATTCACCCACTCATCCACCTATGCACCTACTCATCCACCCATCGACCCATCCACTCATCCACCCATCCATCCATCCATTCATCCATCCATCCATCCATCGACCCACTCATCCATCCACCCACCCATCCATCCACCATCCACCCATCGACCCATCCACTCATCCATCCACCCATCCACCCATCCATCCACCCATCCACCCACCCATCCATCCATCCACCCACCCACCATCTATCCACCCATCTATCCATCCACCCACCCATCCATCCATCCACCCACCCATCCACCCACCCATCCACCCATCCACCCACCCACCCATCCATTCACCCACTCATCCACCTATGCACCTACTCATCCACCCATCGACCCATCCACTCATCCACCCATCCATCCATCCATTCATCCATCCATCCATCCATCGACCCACTCATCCATCCACCCACCCATCCATCCACCATCCACCCATCGACCCATCCACTCATCCATCCACCCATCCACCCATCCATCCACCCATCCACCCACCCATCCATCCATCCACCCACCCACCATCTATCCACCCATCTATCCATCCACCCACCCATCCATCCATCCACCCACCCACCCATCCACCCACCCATCCATCCATCCACCCACCCACCATCCATCCACCCATCTATCCATCCACCCACCCATCCATCCATCCACCCACCCACCCATCCACCCACCCATCCACCCATCCACCCACCCACCCTTCCATCCACCCACCCATCCACCCACCCACCCATCCATCCACCCATCCACCCACCCATCGACCCATCCATGCATCCATCCATCCACCCACCCACCCACCCATCCATCCATTCACCCACTCATCCACCTATGCACCTATTCATCCACCCATCGACCCATCCACTCATCCACCCATCCATCCATCCATTCATCCATCCATCCATCCATCGACCCACTCATCCATCCACCCACCCATCCATCCACCATCCACCCATCGACCCATCCACTCATCCATCCATCCATCCATCCACCCATCCACCCACTCATCCACCCATCCCCCACTCACCTTTCATCCACCCACCCACCCATCCTCCCATCCCCTGCCCCAGGTCCCCCACCCACCGTACATCCCCCCATATCCCCATGCGAACACCCCCCACACCCACCCACTGATCCCTCATCCGGCAAGCATCAAGCTCCTGCCAAGCGCCAGTCTCTGCGCCGGGTGCGGGAGACACGGAACATAAAGAGACCGCCGAGGCCCTGCTCGATTGGAGCTGAGCTCGCAGTCGGGAAGATAAACGTTGAACCAATGCTGGAAGACACACTTAATGGACATTGTGGCGGTTCCTTGGGAAACACTCAGGCCGCTCTGAGGTGGGTACAGGGGGAGGGGCTGGTTCGGCTCGGTGCCGCTGGGCCTGAGGAATGTCCAGGGGACAGAGTGAGAATTGGCCATAGGAGGTGATAAGAAGGCACAACCAGAGAGGTGGGAGGGAGACCGGGGCAGGTGGAGTCCCGGAGCCCAGGGAAGGGAGCCCAGGAGTGACCTGCCATTGCTCCCCCTCGCCCAATGGAGACCCTGAGGTCCGGGCTCCCAACAAAGGCCTCCCTGCCCCTCCCTCAGGTCGGAGAGCGGCAGGAGCCCCGGGCCCACTGGAGGAATGCCCTTCCCCCTCGGACTCTGACCCCAGCCCTGTCTGCTCTCACTGGGGCTCCCTGGCCAGGCCACACGTCCAGTCCAGCAGCCTCCACTTTCTCAGCTGTGAAATGGGAACATTTCACCCACTCCAGGAGGCTGTGGGGAAGCACCAAGGCCAAGATGACCACAGCAAGACGTTATGGGGTCCTCTGCCGCATGACTAGTGTGACCCCTGGCCCCTGCCTTCTTCATTCCTTCATTCATTCATCCATTCAACAAATATCGATGGAGTGGCCCCCAGGTACTGTTCTGGGTGCCGGAAATTGCAGCTGGGAACAGAACAGACACCGTTTCTCTGTCCTCACGAAGCTGATACTAGAGTAGAGAAGGACAGGTGATAAGACACAAATGCACAATCTGATTTCAGGAAGTGGTAAGAATTCCAAAGCAAAGGAAAGCTGGGAAAGAGGACAGAAACAGGGTAATAGGGGAAGGCTTCTCCGAGGAGGCAGCATATGGGCTGAGACTGCAGGAGGAAGCTGGTCTGGCCCAGGGATCTGGGAAGAGCATTCCAGGCATGGGGAATAGCAAGTGCAAAGGCCCTGAGGTAGGACCAAGTTTGGTGTTATAAGAAGCAGCTACTTTTGGGGGACTGGAGGCAAGGGAGGGACAGAGAGAGGTCCATGCTCGCTGGCAGCCAACCTGGCACTTCCCATCTCTTTTCCTTCCTCCATTGCTATTCATATCATGGAACATGCTGGAAATTTTTTTTTTCATTGTCTTTTTTTGTTTTTTAGAGACAGGGTCTTGCTCTGTTGCCCAGGCTGGAGCGTAGTGGCGTCATCATAGCTCACTGCAGCCTTGAACTCCTGGGCTCAAGTGATCCTCCCACCTCAGCCTCCCGAGTAGCTGGGACCACAGGTACATGTCACCACGCCTACCTAACTTTTAAAATGTTTTTTGGAAACAGGGTCTTGCTATGTTGCCCAGGCTGGTCCCAAACTCCTGGACTCAAAGCAATCCTCCCGCCTCAACTCCCAAAGTGCTGGGATTACAGGCATGAGCTACCGCGCCTGGCCATAAATTTTTCTTTTTTGTCTTGCCTGTTTTCTCTGTCCCAGACTGTCGGCTCCGTAATGACAGAGACTTCTTTCCTTCAGGCCTGCTTGTTCCTTGTTCTGCCTCCAGCCCCTAGAACAGCACCTGGCACGCAGTCGCCGCTGGATGCGTCATTTTGAATGAGTGAATGCACCAATGAACAAATGAACCCACAAACACATGGACGGGCATCCTGCCCATCAGAGAAGGGCGGCCGGTGGTGGGGGGCAGGTAATCAGAGCCTCCAGCCACTTCAAGACGCCCCGTTAGGAGATCAGGGCTAAGATGCTGGGGCCAGGGCGTCCCTTGATTACTGAGATTCTAATTAACTCCGGGCAGAGAGGGCTGCCCGGCTCCAAGGAATTGCAGATAAGTTTGCAGCCAAGGGTTTGAGCAGCAGCTTGGTGGGGGCAGGCGGCCGCTCCCCCTTCCCCCACCCCCACCCCCACCCCCACCTGCTGGCCAAGGAGCTGAGAGAGAGGGGGAGAGAGAGGTCATTTGCATAGGCAGGTAATTGGTTTTGCAAATAAATCTGGTTCTTGAAATTTGTAGATTAGCAATAATACGTCTCCAGATGAGAGAGAAAGGTCACGGATGAATAAAACAACAATTAAACTTTCAGGAGATTATTAAACTAAACAGAAACCTGGCGTGGGGCGGCCGAGGGACAGAGAGGCCAGGCTGGGAAGGTGCGGGAGGGCGGGGGTGAGGGGCTGGAGGGGCTGCAGCTACCCCCACCCCCACCGCCCCCGGGGAACCCCTTCTGCGTGCCAGGGTCTGGGCAGAGTGGAACATTCTGTGTGATCCTCCCAGAATGGCTTGCAGGATCCTGATGTCCAAGGAAGAAGAGGAATGTCACCAAGGTCACAGAGGGAGGGTGCATGCCAGGCAGGATTTGAACCCGAGCCCACCGGCTTCACACCGTGCTAGGTTGCAAAGCAAGTACGCCAGCAGGGAGGAAGGAACTGGAGTTGACAGATCCAGGCTGGAATCTTCCCTCTGCGCCTCTGGGTTGTGTGACCAGGACAACTCTGTCCTCCCCACTGTGCCTCAGTCCCTCCACGCCTATCGAGTCACAGCTAAGAGCATTTTAGGTGTGATTTCTAAATGGGCAAATGTTATTATACTCGTGCGGCAATTCACTGTGACACAGCGGCTGGTGGACTGGGCACCGCGCCTGGCGTGATGTAGGTGGCCGCTTTGGTCACGCCAGGCTCTTGGCCGCAGGGAACAGAAATGTGCTCCAGGAAACAAAAGCAAAACTGAAATGTACAGGTAACTCTCAGGGAGGAAGGGAAAGGTGGAAAGTCAATGGGGAGAGACCGAGGGGACTCGCCAGGCAACACAGCCATCTTTTGGCCACCCACCCGCATGTGATCTTGGGAGAATCACCTTTTCCCTGAGATCCCCAGTTTCCATACCTTGAAAGGGGAAATAGTTGTAGCTAGTTTGTTTATTCAATTTTGACATTCAAAATGTATACAGTGGCCGGGAGTGGTGGCTCACACCTGTGATCCCAGCACTTTGGGAAGCTGAGGTGGAAGGATCGCTTGAGGCCAGGAGTTCGATACCAGCCTGGGCAACATAGCAAGACCCCCATCTCTAAAACAATAAAAATAAAACAATTAGCTGTGCATGGTGGTGTGTGCCTGTCATTCCCCAGCTACTCGGGAGGCTGAGGCGGGAGGATCACTTGAGCCCAGGAGTGAGCTATGATTGCGCCACTGCACTCCAGCCTGGGCAGCAGAGAGAGACCTTGTCTTAAAAAAAATGACTGAGCCTCTACTGAGTGCTGTAGGCATGGGAGAGGCATCAAGGAACAAAATAGACAGAAATTCCTGCTCTGGCAACCTAGTAGGGAAAAGAGAAAACGAGCGAATAATGCAATAGAATCTAGAGGGTTTTAGAGAGTGCTAAGGGCTGTGAAGGAAATTAGGTCAGGGAAGGCATCAGGAAGGGGCAAGATGTGGGGAGGGAGGGCAGGTTGCAATTTTAAACAGGGAAGCCCCACTGAGCAGAGACCTGAAGGAGGGGAGGGAGGGAGCCATGGAGAGATCTGGGGGGAGAGCATTCTGGGCAGAGAGCACAGCATTTGCAAAGGCCCTGAGGCAGCACTCTGGCTGGAGTGTTGGAAGAATAGCAAGGAGGCCAGTGTGGCTGGAACAGAAGGAGTGAAGGGGAGAGGGGGGAGAGGTGGGCTCAGGGAAAGGATGCGGGCAGAATACAGAAGGCCTCCTGGGTCACACGGGAGACTCTGGCTCATGCTCTGAGATGGGAGCCTCCCGTCCATGCTGTGGGATAACCTTGTGGTGGTAGCAAAAGCCTTGAGGGGTGTCCACTGCTCCTTCCCAACACATTCAGTGGCAGGACTGTGAGCTGCCCCCGGATATCCATTCCCTACTTTCTCCTTTAGAAATAGAACCTGCCCTGCTAAAGACTGCATTTCCCAGCCCCCCGGGGTGACCATTTGACACATTTTGGACCACAGGATGGGAGCACAAATGGTGCGTGTAACTTCCTGGCTGTAACCTCAGAAGATAAAAATAGGCCCTCCTTGTCCTCTTCTCCCACAGCCCCTTCCCATGTCTGGAAGGTGGTCACGATGGCAGGGGCTGGAGCAGCCGTTCTGGTCCACGAGGTGGAAGTTGGTTGTCGAGGAGGCAGCGCACCAAGATGGAAGCAGCCTGGGTCCCCAGTGATTGTGGAGCCCACGCTGTGAGGACAGGAGCTATGAGCTTCTCCCTCGTTTAAGCCACAGCCTTACTGTTTCATGGATGTGCTCTTACGGTTTCCTGGCAACGTAGACCTCAAATAATCACGAGTTTGCCGCATTATCTCTGCCCATATTGCAGATTCGACACTTGCCCTCTTCCCTGCTAACACTCCCCCGCTGCAGAATGCTCACCATGGATCTGCCCTCTCCCCTCCCAATTTCCCGGTGACTCTGCTCTTGGTTTTGCACCTGCCAACCCCTTACAGCCACCAACCTGCACCGTGCCACATGCGCCACCTGGTGTCCAGCCTGAAAACTGTCCGTGGCTCTGCTCAAGAAATTCTGTCCACCCCAGGCTGCACACTTTCTTGTTCTCCAACAGATTTAGTTTTATCCCAAGATTTGTTCATGGACATCCATCCTCCCCTATATCCCTCCCTCTCCTTTCCAAACTTCGGCAGCTCTACTAGAACTGAGCTGGGTCCTTTCACCCTCTAAGTTTTTGATTTTGTTTTTAGAGATAGGATCTCTGTCTCCCAGGCTGGAGTGCAGTGGCGTCATCACAGCTCACTGCAGCCTCCAACTCCTGGGCTCAAGCGAGCCTCCCACCTCAGCTTCCCCAGTAGCTAGGACTACAGGGGTGTGCCACCACGCCTGGCTAATTTTTTTGTACAGATGAGGGTCTCACTATCTTGCCCAGGCTGGTCTCAAACTCCTGGCCTCAAGTGATCCTCCTGCCTCGACCTCCCAAAATGCTGGGATTGCAGGCATGAGCCACTGAGCCCGGCCCAATCTCTAAATTTTATGTCTGTAAGGCAGAAAGGGGACCAGAGAGGGTGAGTGAGCTGGGTGGGTCACACAGCCAGCCATCCTCTCCACAGGAAACTGTAGAGTATGCCTGGTCGAGAGAAGGTAGACCATTAACCTTCTGTCCTGGGGACAGAGGACAGTGGGGACCCTCAGCCTGAGTACCTCCCCAGGAAATCCTACCCGAGCTCAACGATTTCATCCCTCATTCATTCTGCAGACCCTTACAGAGCAACTGCCATGTGCTGAGTCCTATCTGGGACACCAGGAACAAAGCACATTGATCCCCTTCTGTCCCTCCTAGAGCTCACAGGCTGGTGAGAGAGGCGTGGGGTGATCAGAGTGTGATAAGGGGACCCAGAGGAGGCGCCCGAGCTGGGCCTCAGACTTCCCAGCGGAGGCGATGTGCAAGCTGACATGAGAAAGATGAAAAGGAGAAGGCAGCGTGTACCACGTGGAGGGGAACAGCAGGAACAAAGGCTCAGAGGTGGGGTGGGGTGGGTTCGAGCCCCTGAGGGACATCCAGAGAAGCAAGAGATGGGATCAGGGATGAAGTAGGGACAAGAGCAGGGCTTTGATCCCGAGGACAATAGGGAGCCAAGGAAGGATATAGAGCAAGGGAGGCGTGAGATTAGATTTGCCTTTGAGCAAGATCGTGGGAGGAGGGCCTGGAGGGGAGTGGCGGAGGGCTGTGCGTGTCCCTCTCCACGTCCTCTCCCGCAGCCTCGCCGCCGCCCAGGCGCGCGACACAGAAGGACAGCCAGGCGGGCGGGGGTACCTGGCTGCCGAAAGCCCAGCAGCTAATGAGCCCGGTGCGGCGCGGACTATTTTTAGCAGCTGCTCCTCGGGACGTCTAATCGCTCTGGCCGGCCCCCGCCAGGCTGCCATGGAAACGCTCCGCGCTGCCTCCGGGAGCTCCGTCCCAGGTCCCGGCCCCGCGCTGCCCGCCCCCACCTCGGGCCGGGACGCCGCCCTGTCCCCGCCGGGGAGGGACCCTGCGCGCCGCTCTGTCTCTGCGCTGCTGTGCCCCTCTGCAGCTGTCTCTGCCCCTCTCTGGGCTTTCTAGGGCGAGAGGCGTAAAGGCGGGTGGGAGCTGAGCGGTCGGGTCCAGTCCCAGCTCAGCCAGCCCTCTGGGGCGCACCTTAGGCTTGTCGCAGTTCTTGGAACCCCGTTTTCTCCAATCCCATCTCATGCCGCTGTGGGGAGCTCCTGGCCCAGAAGCATAAAAGTGATTTCAGACATTCATTGAGCACCTACTGTATGCCAGGCATTGCCCTGAGCTTGCCATGCATTCATTCTGTTGATTTAATCCAGAGGCGTTTTGCGGATTGCATTTACAGGTGTGGGCGTTGCTGCCCAGAGGTTGGGGACAAGGAGGGGCCTAGGGCTTGCTGCCCCAGGAGCCAGGAGGTGAGATGTCGCTTCTGTCTCCTAGGGTGCAGATGGGGACACTGAGGCAGAGATAGAGGCAGCAAGTTGCCTGAGGCTCAGAGCCCTGGAGTTCGGGTCTCTCTTGCCCACTGGGGAGAGCTGTTATAGGGGGTCGTGGGCAGGGAGCGGAGGGCAGCCGCCAGCAACCGCCACCATCGGCTGTTTTGAGCAGTGCACAAGTCAACAGGGACAGGCTGAGGCCCAAGGGGGAGGATGGTGAGAACAAAACCCTGACTGGCCCGGGACAAGGAGGCGGGGGCAGGAGGGCAGAGCTCACAAGAGCACAGCCATGTGGCCTTAAGCACCTCTGCTTTGCTGCTCCATGCCTCAGTTTCCCCACCTGTAAAATGGGGTATCGCTCATCACAGTCTCCACCTCATAGGGTTGCTGGGCTGCTCACACGACAGCAGGGGCCAACCCGTCCTTATTTAACTCTCAGATATTTTATTCTTTGTGGACTTTTTTTGCGTTGTCTTGGATTATCCAAAATATGGCTTAAGTCTGGGTGCGGTGGCTCACGTCTGTAATCCTAGCAATTTTGGAGGCCGAGGTGGGAGGATAGCTTAAGGCCAGGAGTTCTAGACCAGCCTGGGCAGCATAGCAAGACCCCATCTCTACAAATAATAGAAAAATTAGCCGGGTGTGGTGGTGGCACCTGCAGTCCCAGGTACTCAGGAGGCTGAGGCAGGAGAATCACTTGAGCCCAGGAGTTTGAGGTTGCTGTGAGCTATGATGATGCCACTGCACTCTAGCCTGGGTGACAGAGCAAGACCCTGTCTCAAAAATAAAATGTGGCTTACAATGGTGTCCACCTTGATGACTGACTTTATAGGTGGCTCCTTAAATTTTGTATCCAAGACGAGTGTCTTTCACTCCACCCACGGCCGGCTCTGTGATTATACACATCACAGGGTTCAGAACGGTGTTTGATGCCTGGCAAGCACCCAGCGATGGTAGCCATGCACACAGTGACCCATTATGGCAAGCCACATGCTAAAAACTATGCCAGATGTCACCTGATGCTACGTGTCGCCGTGGGACCTCTAGTGCTTGGTGGAGCCTCATCCCAGGTAGGGTGACCAATCCTGAGCCATGAAAGGGAGGGAGGACAGAGAGAAAGAAGGGACCTGAAGCTAGCACACAACTGCCCCGAGCTGGAACCCCCGCTCGCCCTTGCACGGCCCTGCCTTGCTGGTGCCTGTGTTTCTGCCATCAGGGCCACCTTCGTGGCACCTGTCCGAGAATAAGCACCTGGGTGGAGGTGGCAGAGAACCAACCCAGCTTTCCAGAGCGGGAGAGCCCAGGGGGTGACACAGAAGCCCCGTCCCCCACCCTTCCCTGTCACCCTGGCGGCAGGAAGGGGTGAGGTGGGGAGGCCAAGGTTGCCAAGCCCCTCCCCCTTGCCTGGCTATAATTAGCCGCGAAATGAATTAAACATGAGGCCGGGCCTGTCTGCAGCGGCAGCGGCTGACACTGTAATTGTTCCCGGGCAGCAGGCAGAGGACAGGGCTGATGTGTGTGGCTGGGAGAGGCGGGGTACACACCTCGCTAAGCTCTGCTGTGACCACATGGCCCATGCATGTCTTTGGCAGGCACACGTGTGTCCCCGTCGTGCACGTGTGTGTATCCTCAGAGCTCTGCAGGCGTGGGGGTGCAGGGAGTGAAGGCCCAGGAAGCCCGGCTGAAGGGGTGAAGTTGGCAACCCCAGAAGGGGTGTGGGCAGAACGCTGCACGCCATCCTCCAGCCTGGCCTGGCTGGGGCGGGACCGTTTGCACCTGCCACTGGCATTCACACCTCCTGGGCAGACACAGCTCCAGTCTGTCACCACTTCCGGGGCTTTCCCATTAACAGTGCCATTGGCCACTCCATCACTGCAGCTGGGGTTCCACCACACCGTCACCGCCTCTCACATTCATGGGGACCCACTACTCCAGCGTCCTGTTCACGTGCTCGGGTTTCCACCATTTAGACTGATATTCAGGCAAGATGCAGTGGCTCACGTCTGTAATCCCAGCACGTTTGGAGGCCAGGAGTTTGACACCAGCCTGGGCAACATAGCAAGATCCCGTTTCTACAAAAAACTTCTTTAAAAATTAGCCAGGGCCGGGCGCGGTGGCTCATGCCTGTAATCCTAGCACTCTGGGAGGCCGAGGTGGGAGGATCGCTTGAGGTAAGGAGTTCAAGACCAGCCTGAGCAAGAGACCCTGGTCTCTACTAAAAATAGAAAAATTAGCTTGGCGTGGTGGCTGCACCTGTAGTCCCAGCTACTCAGGAGACCGAGGCAGGAGGATTGCTTGAGCCCAGGACTTTGAGGTTGCAGTGAGCTGTGATGACACTACTGCACTCCAGCCTGGGCAACAGGGCAAGACTGTCTTAAAAAAAAAAGTCTTTCTGCAGCGAGGGAGGGAGGTGGTGGCTGGGACAGGACAGGGGAGGGGGGCGAGGGCGTTGGTCTTCGCAGCGAGAGAGCACGCCCTCCTACTCCACTGCATCCCAGCCCCCTGTCCCACCGCCCTGCCCCCAACACAACATCCCCTCCTCCCCACCTCCTGGCCTTGCCCCCTACTGGCCCCGAGGCGACCCCGCCCTTGCCACCTTCTGTCCCTATCTACCCACCACTCCCAGGAGGGAACCATCTCCAGGCCCGTGACCAGCTGTGTGGCCTCGGCAAGGCCAGTTTGCCGCTCAGTGCCTCAGTTTCCCCATCTGCACAACAGGAGGCAGCGGACAAGGGAGGCAGGCAGTTCACAACACGCGTCGGAGTCTGGGCTCCAGGCCCTGTGTCCTCCCTTCTGTGTGACTCGGGCAGGTCACTGGCTCTCTCTCAGACTCATCTTCCCCCGCTGTACAATGGGAGGATAACTGAGCTTGGCAGGCGGGGAGGATGAGCAAGAGGCTGGAGGATGCTCTTCCATTTGCGGAGAGTTTTTTTTAGAGAGAGTCTCACTCTGCCACCCAGGCTAGAGGGCAGCAATGCGATCACAGCTCACTGCAGCCTCCGACTCCTGGGCTCAAGGGATCCTCCTGCCTCAGCCTCCAGAGGAGCTGGGACTACAGGCTCATGCCAACACGCTAGGCTAATTTTTCTATTTTTTGTAAAGATGGGGTCTTGCTATGTTGCCCAGCCTGGTCTCAAACTCCTGGTCTCAAGCCATCTTCCCACCTGGGCCTCCCAAAGTATTAGGACTACAGGCGTGAGCCACTGCGCCCAGACAATTTGCGGATGTTTTAGACCTAAAGGATGTTTTTCCGATTCACAGCCCCTCCACCTTTCCAAACTCCAAAGATCCCAGGCCTGTCCCCTCTATTATTGGGGTCCCACCCAGCCTGGGTCCTGGTGGGGTCCAGAGACTCAGCCCTGGAGAGGATCCCAGAATAGGGGAGACAGGACCAGACAGAGACCACCCAGCCCAAGTGGCCAGGCTGGGCACAGGGGGATCGGGTGTGTGGACACAAAGAGCGCCTCCCACAGACATCTGCCTGAGTTCTGAAGCCCAAGGGGGATTTACATACGGGAAATACAAGGCACTCCCGCTGCAGGGAACAGCCCAGGCCAGCACTTGAGGCAGAAAGCAAAAACGATCCCCAATTCTGGTCTCAGCTGGCGCCCAAAGGGCAGCTCTCCTGAGTAGAACAGCCTTTGGTGTGTCGGGGTTTGCCGAACGAGATCTCGAGCCAGAACCCATTCTCGTATCTACAGCAGGCTCAGAAGCACAAACCCTGAAGTCAGACAAGCTCTTGCAAAACAGGGGTGATGATATTAATGACTCGTACCCACTCAGAGCTACTACAAGGATAAGATAAACTAAGGAAAATGGGTAAACACCCAGCACATACTCAGTGCTCAAAGAGCAGCTGCTGTTACCATGGTACCAAACGAGCCTGCATAGATCATTTTTCAACTGTTATATATTCATTTCAATGTATATAGTCTCCCAAATTTATATACCCTATCTACTCTCCTCAAAAAATATATATATCTGGGTTTTCATGGTAGGATGTCAAGGTGCATTTTAAAAATAAATATATTTTGGTGGAAAACAATGAAGGCATCGGTTTAGAGAAAAATGATGGTTTGAATGAAGGAAGCCCGGAGTCAGGCACCGCTTGAGTAATAGATTTCTCAGCCTGTTCCTGGGCGCAGTAATTAATCCTAAGGGGCTAATTAAGTTTGGGCTTGTGTTCCAGCCACTCCGTGGCCTCCCTCCCAGCCTCCTGCTCCCCTAGGGAGGCCCCAGCCTGGCCCGCCCCTGCCAGAACCTCCCTCCTGCCGAGCTGTGGGGGCTCCCAGCTCCCCTGGCCTAATCAACAGGAATTAAGGTTTAATCAGGAAGCTGCTCGGGAGGGACTGCCTCCCAGGTTTGCGGCTGCGCCAGGAAGAGGGTGAGGCGGGAGGGGCAGAGTGGAGCAGGGTAGGGTCAGATCCCGTCGTTTAACACTTTGATACTTTGCTCACCGTAGATGTTCTTGCAGCTATTATAACTGTTTCCAATGTTGCCTTAAAATAGTATTTTTTTTTTAGAGGCAAAGTCTTGCTCTGTCACCCAGGCTGGAGCACAGTGGTGTCATCACAGCTCACTGCAGCCTCAAGCTCCTGGGCTCAAGCCATCCTCCCGCCTCAGCCTCCCGAGTAGCTGGGACTACAGGTGTGCACCACCATACCTGGATAATCTTTAAAATTTCTTGTAGGGATGGGGGTCTCCATATGTTACTCAGGCTGGTCTCAAACTCCTGGCCTCAAGCAATCCTCCTGCCTTGGCCTCCCAAAGTGCTGGGATTACAGGCATGAGCCACCGCACCCAGCCTAAAATAGTGTTTATCTTAATGAGTGAGTTTGGTGGCGCCTGCTTCAGTTTTGTGCCAAGGCTAGAGCCTTGCTCGCCTCACCCTCATTTTGGTCCCGACTGCCTTATGGAGCCAGCAGCTCCTAAGCGTCCTCTGGCCTGGAGCTCATTTGAGCCTCACCACTGTCCAAGGACAGTCTGCTATTGGGCCCATTTTGTGGGTGGGAAACTGAGGCCCAGAAAGACAAGTCATGGGCCTTGGGTCACTTTGCAAAGGGGAGGCAGAGGCAGGATTTGAACCCAGACCCCTGGCTCCACTGAGATGGGGTTACTGGATCCAGAGACAACACGACCTGCAGCCCCTCGGAGCCTATGATCTTGCAGGACTCACCACTGCCCATCCATCTAAGAAGAAAAGCCCAGTGTTCCCCACAGACCCTACACAACCTGCCCTGTCTGCTCTCTGCCCTCTCCTCCTCCCTTTCTCCCCCTCCTCACTCTGCTCCTGCCACACGGGCCTCCTCACTGTGCCTCCCACACACCAGGCTCGGTCCTGCCCCAGGGCCTTTGCACGGGCTGTGCCTCTGCCTGGAACGCTCCTCCACTGCTCTGCCCCTCGGCCAGACAAATTCCTTCTAATTCCTTCCCCAACGCCCTCAGGTAAAGTCCCAGCCTGGTATTCAAGGCCTTGCATAATCTGGCCCCTCTGGCTTCATCTCTTCCAATTCCCAGCCCCATGCACCCCACACTCCAGCCAAGATAAGTTTCTTGAAATTTAAAAAAAAAAAAAAAAAAGACATGATTTTTCAGGCCCTGGGCCTTTGCACATACTGTTTTCTCTCTTTGAAGTGCCCTTCGTTCCCCATCTTATGTCTCTGTGGGGCACACAAGGACCCATCTCCTATCTGTAGCTGGATTAGGGGATCCCCCCCTGGCCTAGGGGATCCCTCCCCAGCCCCAAGTGTCTCCCACTTCTCCAGCTTCGACCATATGGAGTCACGAGGGTGAGCGCCCAGCTCGGTGCCCCGTGAGGACTGAGCCTGTGGTTGAGTCCCCTCTGGGACCCCAAGACTCAAAACAGAGAAAACACCAGTAAATAGTCGCCGAAGAAACACATGAATGAAGGAATGGCTGGTTCGATAGCTTAAGCAGCTCTTTGAGAGGAGATGCTTCCCTGGAGCAATAGCGACAGCATCTGCTGCTGTGGCACTGGCCTTAGGGAGTGTCACATATTCATCCAACAGACCACACTGCCCATGCTGTGTCCACGGCAGACATCACGAATCTATCAGTGTCCCTCCTCACTTTACACTCCTAATACTCAGCCCATGGCAGACATCACTAATGCATCAGGTGTCCCCCCCCACTTCCCGCCAGGCCCAAGCAGTCATGGCAGACATCACTAATCTATCATGTATCCTTCCCCACTTCCTGCCAGCCCCACCCATTCCATGGCAGACATCACTAATCCATCATATGCCTTTCCTGCCAGCCCTGCCCAGTCCATGGCAGACATTACTAATCTATCATGTATCCTTCTCCACTTCCTGCCAGCCCTGCCCCGTCCATGGCAGACATCACTAATTCATCCTGTGTCCTTCCTGCCAGCCGTCAGCATTTCTGTGGCCTGGGCGGTGGGGGCCCATTTCCCAGAGGAGAATGGTAGAGGCAGGGGGAGCTGTGGCCTGATGCCACTGCTTGGTGGAGTGATTGAGGCAATGGATCTGAGAGAGGGGTTCTCAGGCTCTGGGGGAGCCAGAGAGCAGGAGGGGAGGCCACTGGCCAAACTCTGTGCTGTGGCTCTGGCCTAAGCCCTGACCTAGGATGGGACCCCAGCCCCAAACGGAGTCACAACCCCACACTGAGACCTCTGACCCTGGCTGAGCCCCAACCCCAGCCTAAGCCCCTGACCGGGGCTCAGCCCTAGTCTCCATCTTCATGTGTCTCAGCCTCCTCCGTCACCTGACCTAGATCCCAGGAGTGGGGTGACTCGTCCAGACCCTGTTCAGAGCTCCCCAGGCTGACAAAGCCTCCCATGTCCCCTCCCCCTCTCCCTTGGGCCTCAGTCAGACCTGGAGAGACAGACATTCTCTCCTGATGTTCCTGGCGGGGCACAGAGGCCTGGGCGACCCCGGGCTATGCTGGAAGGAGCAAGCTGTTGGCACCATTTTCACACCTACTGCAGAGTGAGACAGGACTGTCACTTTGCACACAAGCTCCCTTTCCTGCCTCTGGGTAAGGAATCTGCAGCATTTATTGGATACCTACTGTGTGCTACACTCTATTGGCTCCCACGGTGATTTCCATCCGCCCCAATTCATCTCAACAGATGAGGATGGTTTTTCCTTCCCTTTTTCCAAATGAGAAAACTGAGGCTCAGAGAGGGAGAGCGAGTTGCCCAAGGTGGCCCAGCACAGCGAAGACGTTGCCCCCAGCTGTATCTGGCTGCAGTGCCTTCCAGACCTAGCCAGCAGCGTCCCAGCCTCTAATAGACTCCCGGGAAGTGCTGGGCAGATGCAGTGGTGGGTACTGTGTATCTGTCCGCATCGCGACGGCTCGGTGGAGCAGTCGATAATTAATTCTGAATTTTCCCCATTTATCATAGCGGCAGGAGCCAGAGTGCCTGGAATCCCAATTCCCAAGCCTCCGTGCCCCTTGGCCACCTGGAGCTGGACACAGTGGTGGCAGGAACTGGGGTGGGGGCGGGGCCTCAGCGAGCCTGGGGAGGGAGCGAGGGTATTCCTGGCTCCCTGCTCCCTCACGCTGCGTTTGCAAACGCTGTGGGATCCAGCAGCGACCAAAGCAGACCTCTCCCCAGCCTCCATGGGCTGGTGGGGAACCCACACAGTGAATGAATAATAATATAAATAATGAATGCCACAAAGGAAAAGAACAAGATGTTGTGAGAATACAAAACCACAGGACTATGACTTGTTTTGGGGGCCTCGCCAAGGGAGGGACATTGAACCTGCAAATTGGAGGACGGAAGGTGGAAGGTGGGGAGAGGAGGCAGCACTGTACACAGAAACAGTATATGCAAAGGCCCTGGGGCCGGAACGTGTTTCTCCCATTTGGGGCCTGGCAAAGGGAGTTAGTAGGTCTGGAGCTGAGAGCACAAATGTGAGGTCACTGCCAAGTCAAGGGCCCTCAGGGCCAGGCCTGAGCCCTCACAGTGAGGCCAGCAGCCTTCAATGGGTAGCCAGCGGCCATCCAGGTAAGAGGTGGGGAAGTTCCCCCTAGTGATCGGGGGATGGAAGTGAGGCTGCTTCCAACCCAGGCTGCAAGGTCAGGAGGGTGTTTTTGTTGTTGTTGTTGTTGTTGTTGTTGTTTTGCGGGTTCTTTTGTGTGTGTGTGATTCTTGTTGTTCTGGTTTTTTCTTAGAACTGTTTTCCCCTTGGAGGATTCTTTCAAACCCATTTGGGCACGCGGATGAGTCGGGATTTCTCTGCCTACAAGCAGCCTATGCCATGCGAGCAGCTCCTGGCCCGGCCACCCTAAACACCTCCCTCGGGCGGGCAGAGAAACTGAGGCCCAGGGAGGCACACAGACCACCCAAGGGCGTTCAAGGGAGGACTAGGGGAGGGGTTTCTGGGAGTCCCGGGAGCAGCCCCCTCGCCCTGCACCTTCTGTCTCTGCGGCTGGATGTGAGCCTGTGAGAGCCCCGGCCCCGTGTCCTGGTCACCGCGCTGTCTCCAGAGCCCTGCAAGCTGGAGGAGCTTAATCAATGACCGTGGAGTGGGCGGTCCCAGCAGCCTTTGAAAACGCCCCAGAAGTCAGGCTCAGGATATCCGCGGGGGAGGAAAGAGGGTCTTTTTGGATAGGGGCTTTGAGAGAGAGATGCAGAGACATGGAGAGCGGCAGAGATAAAGAGATACAAACAGAGAGAACTAGAGCAATAAACAGAGAGCAGATACATAAAAACAGATTGAGACACAGAAACAGAGAAAGGAAAGAGAGAAACAGAAAGACAGTTGGCAGGGCCAGAACTACCACTAGCCTGTTTTGGAGCCTTTGGGCGAATTACAAAAAAGTTCCTGTTTCCCTCCCCCATCAGATGGGTACTCTTGTGCAGTGAACAACCTGCCCCACTGTCTGTGCCAGTCAGAGCAGGGTCTGTCTTGGTATCGCCCACTGAATGAATGCACCGAGTTGAGAGAATGCCAGAGCCCAGCCTGGAGTGACAGAAAAGAGTAAGAGAATGGGGCCTGGTGAGACTGAAGTGGGAAGTCCACTGAGGCTACTGCCTCCTCCGGGAACCACCTGGATTTACTTGCCACCTAGGCAAATTCCCCTTGACCTTCTTGGAGCACAAACTGGGTGGGCAGCCAAGGCGGGAGGTGGCCCCTCTCCAGGATGCCGCAGGCCCTAATGAGATGCTGGCTGCCAAGTCTCACCTGAAACTCTTCTCAGCCCAGACTTGCTCGCGGGGCGGAGCCAGGAGCCCCAGAGGCCCTTGGGGGGGTGGGGGCGGGCTTCCCCCAGTGTCACAGCCCAGAGCAGGGAGGGGGCCAGCCCGGGGTCACCCAGAATAAGGGTCAAGGGCAAAGGCAATCCTGGCAGAGGGAACACTTGTGCAAAGGCCTGGAAGTGACCAAAGGGACAAACTGTAGACAGAGTAAGGCCCAAGAGGCCTCGAAGGCCAAGTTAATGGAGTTTGAACTTGACTTTGTTTTGAAACATTTAATCTTTTATTCAGCACACACTCAAAATGGCCCCTCTGTACCTAGTCCCAAGCCGGGTGAGCCTGGGGCTCCAAAGGTGGTGTCTCCTCAGACTTTTGGGAGGAGACACAGACCTCCCAGTTCTGTGGATCATGGGTGGGCCAGAAGGAGAGACCTGGGGCAGCAGGAACCCAGAGGGAAGTAGAGGCTCTTCTTGGAGGATCAGAAATGGCTGCATGAAGAAGGGGGCGTTGAAGCTGGGGCTTTGATGGATGAATAGGAGCTTGCCAAACAGAGACACTGAGGCATGCACACTGAACGGAGGGGCTGTGGCCAGAATTGGGGGAACATGCTGATAGAGTAGCAGGAGAGAGAACTGGGGGAGCAGGAAGAGTGAGTGTGAGCTTTCTCCAGATCCTGCCTTTAAGGCCAAGACACCCGACATCAGTCCCCGCCCCCCCGCCGCCCCGAGACGCCCCCCTCCTCCCGCCCCCGGCCCAGGCAAGCCCTGGAGGCCTGGAGCCTCCTCGAAGCAGCTCTGACTACTCCAGTAGCTGTCATCTCTCCTCCTCGGGTCACAGGTACTGTACACTTTGGTCCACAATGACACTCGGTGGGGGCTGCTTTCCACACAGTGTGGCGGTGGGACCTCAGGCCGGGACTGTGCCTCAGTTTCTCAATCTGGGAACTGGGATGCCAGAAGCCACTTCTGTAGTTTAAGTTCATCTCAGGACTGGGAGGCCTTCGACAAATGACGGAGGAAGGGAGAAAAATGGAAGAAAGGGAAGGAGGGAGGGAGGGAGCAGGGAGAGGAAGGGAAGGAAAAGTGGGTAGGGGAGGAGGTAGGTAGGGAAAAGCTGCACCTCCCCGCCCAGGCCATCGCCAAGGGACAGCCCCAGCATTATTATTGCAGAACACGCCAGAGCTGTCGAGGCTTAAGAAATGGGTGGTGATTTGCATGCGATTTGCATGTCATTTGCATACTGTTTGTTAAATGTCAAAACGCCCTGAAAATGCTTTCTCCCACCTCCACCTCCAGTTAAGAAGCAGGCAACCCTCCCCCTCCTCCACCAGCTCCCGGGCTGGGGACCCCTCGGTGCAGAGGCTGCCGGGGCAGTAGTCCGGAGGGAGGTGTGGCGGGGTGCGGTGACCTCGGGCAAGCTGGCACCCGTCTGTAAAATGGGCTTCAATCAGAGGCCACCACCGCTGAGCAGCGCAGTTGGCAACTGTCAGCACAGTTGAGTAAGACAGAGCCCCCCAAAAAACGTGCACAGGCCCTGATGTGCAGTAGAGGCCAGGGAATGGAGTTGGGGTGATTGGCAAACACCCCCACTTTGGCGCAGGACCCTAAGGGGGAGGTCCTTGAGTATGTGCAGGGCAATGTATGAGCGAAATGTCCCGGGGCTCAAGGTATGCACAGGTGGCCCAGCTGTGGACAGAGATCCAGACCACGCCTGTGCAGGCCTTCCCCCCACCAACCACCACCTTAGGACTCAGTTTACCCACTGCAGAAGAGGGAGTAGAAGGCCCTGCTTTAGAAGGAGCCCCAGGGAGCAGACAACGGGGTTTCTGGGGACATGGCCCTGGGCTGGACACTGAGGGGAGGGGTGGAGGGTAGGAAGACCCCCTCCCTGGGCACACCCAGGGGCAGGCGACACCCAGGTCACCAGACAGCACAGCAGCTCCAGCGAGTCTGTCTGCAGAAGGGAAGTGAGGGTCCCTGTCTCTGACTGCCCCTCCTCCTCCCTCTCCTCTTGGCCAGCCAAGCTGGAGTTGGAGGAGCCACGCCCACGGGGGACACTCCGAGGGGAGGCCAGGGGAGCCCGGCGGGCCTGGCGCCATCCCCAAGGTGAGCACAGGCGCAGCAGGACTCTGCATTAAAACATTATTTCTTCCCAGGCTTCCCCACCTGTGCCCTTGTGCAGTGGGGTACCTGGGGCGTGAACATGGCACCGGGGGCGCAAGCTGACCCTGCGCCCTCCCCGGGTCTGCAAAAAGGAACCGGCGCCACGCGGCCGCAGAGCAGAGCTCCAGCCGAGGCCCAGTGTTCTACTCGGAGGGTCTCTACCTGGAATGCCCCCACCTTCACCTGCCAGGTCATGTCTGCCAGGCCCAGTGTCCCGTCCCCAGATCATGTCCACTCGGCCAGAGCCCTCAGACCCACCCGGGGAGCCCCGTGCAGGGGGCGTGGCAGAGGGACTTAAGGGGAAGGAGGAAACTGCCAAGGTGGGCACAGGTATGTGGTCTGGGGGTGTGGGTGGGGCGCAGTGTGGCCCTGGGGAGCCGAGAAGGGGGCTGGAGTCACCCAGTCTCTGCCCTTAGTCATTTGAGAGTTCAGGAATGTCTGGCTGCACCCCCAGCCAGGGGTGTTCACAGCAGAGGGGGCTTGCAGGGACCTCCGAGGGGACGAGGTGTGCTCTGGCTGAGGAGGAGGAAATCTGAGAAGACTTTCTGGAGGAGGCTGGACTCCCAGGCGGGTTGGAGCCACACAGATGAGGGTGGAAGTTGCTCCAGGCAGGGGACACAGCCATAGCCTGCGGGTCACACGGTAGAGCTGGAAGGCTCACGGCTCCTCCCTGGTAGGCTGGGCAGGGGCAGCAACGTCCGAGGTCAGTGTCAGGGACCGGGGCACCCTCTGGCCAGGCCAGTGTCCCCCGTCCACCTGGGAGCTTGGAGCCTGGAACAGCAGGAGGAAGGGAATGAGAACAACGCCAGCTCTCCGGCCAGTTGTCCTTCTTCCCTTTTTCCTAACAGCCCTGATGTGGCCAGTGACCCCTGCAGCCATCCCCTCGTCCCTATGTCCCTGGCGGCCCCCGGGAGGAACAGGGACGGCCCCTGGCCGCAAGGAGCTTCCTGGGGTGAACTCAGCTGTTTGCTGCCACTTGGTGGCAGACCCAGGAATTGCAGGCACAGACTGCGGTGAACCCAAACCCGCCCACCGAAGACCAAGCCTTCCTCCCAGCAGCGGAGTGACACAGCCCAGAAAGGAGGAGCAGTTTCCCAAGGCCACACAGCAAGGTGGGGGCGACATCAGTTCAGGCCCACATGTCAGTCCAAAAGGCAGTGAGAAGGTGAGGCCAGGGTCCCCACGCCAGGGGCCAGAAGTGTAGGTGTACGGAGGAAGGTGATGGCCAACAAAGTCCAGTCCCTTCCCCCCTCTGGGCCTCAGTTTCCCCATCTGGGGACTCCACAATCTTTAAAGTTCCTTTTACATCTCAAGTACCAGAACTACTTACCTGGGGTGAGGTCCGGGCTCTCAGGAGGCGGGGCAGGTGCCTCCCGGAGGTGCCCCCTACCCAAGCCTGCGCCTTCAGCCAGTCCCTTGGGTCCCCTTGGACATGGCTCCGCCTCCTCCAACCCAGACTACCTGAAAGAGGGGGCACAGAAAGACACAGGTTGCAGGACAAACGCAGCCCTTGCCGTGGCACTCAAGGCCTCCGTGCTCTGCTCGGTGTCTGGCTCATGCCTCTTCCCGCACCTGCCAGGGCTCAAACCCAGCCTCCAGACCCGGTCCCAAGCATCCAGACCCACCAGAGTGCCAGGAAAATATTCTGAGTGGCCCGTTCCTGGACTCCAGAGACAACATACTCCATGAATATTTACTGAGCACCTACTATGTGCCGGGCACTGAACTGGGAATCCGTCAGTGAGCGAGACGGATAACACCACCCTTGCAGAGTTTACAGTCTAGTGAGAGAGACAGGATGAGAAAAGAAATAAATTGCAGAGAGAGGTCAGCTGCCGGCAGGTGGCAGGAGAGCAGGGGAAGCATGGGTGGGGGTGACACGCAATGTTAAGCAAGGTGGTCTGGAAGGACTGCAGGGTGGCATTGAGGAGGTGACATCTAAACAGACGCATGACGGAGGGAGGTTGGCGTCAGAGGAAAAAGCCATTCTGGGCTGAAGGAACCTGTGCAAAGGCCCTGGGGCCGGACCGCGCCTGGTGTGTGGGAGGCACAGCGAGGAGGCCCGTGTAGCTGGAGCAGAGCGAGGAGGGGAAGACAAGGAGGAGGGGAGGGCAGGGAGGGGACGGGGCAGGTCGTGCAGGGCCTGGTGGGCTGTAGGGAGGACTTGGGCTTTGACCCTAAGGAAGGTGGGAGCTGGGTCCAAACGCCAGCTCTGCCCCTCCCCAGCTTAACCCCGCTCCATGCCTCAGTTTCCCCACCACAACGGGGCTGTGGTAAGACCACACGGAGTCCCTAGCATCTCGTAGGCACTCAACACATAATCATTACTGAGTGTCTGCTGGTTGCCCTGTGCCAACCTGTCTCCCTGGGGTGCTGCCACCCTGCGGCAAAACACATTGTCATCAAGGCATGTCACCAAGTTTACAAACAGGACTGGGTCGGACAGGCTCCTCCCGGAGGGAGAAAGGCCCTGGCAGGTTTGTCCTGAGCAGCCCACGTGGCTTCTCTCCCCCAAGGGTCCTGGGTAGGCCGGCAGGACAAAGGTGTTTTCCCCATTTCTCAGATGGGGAAGCTGAGGCCTCCCGAGCTGGTACTGGGCTACCCGCCAGTAGCCCCTGCTCTGTGTGTCTAGGGGTGGCTTGGGGGCTCCGAACCAATTCAAGGCCGAGAGAGGGTGGGCGAGCTGCCTCAGGACACACAGCCAGTGGGTGGCGAAGGCGGGTAGGGACCCGGGGCCTGTCCTCCCTGTCTGTCCAGGGAGACAGAGCTGGACTCTGCCATCAACACCAGATGTGTGTGGTCAGGGACGGGGCAAAGGACAGAGCATTAGCACAGGGCAGGAGCCCAGAGGAGGCCGAAGTTGTCTCCTCTGAAGCCTTCCTTCCTCTGCCTCCACCATCTCGCACTGGGACCTCCATCCTGGTCTCCTGTCTCCCCCCAGTCTATGTTCCTACAGAGGCCAGAAGGGGCCTGGAAACACCTGAGTCAGGACATGTCCCTCCTCTGCCCACAGCCCTCCATGGCTCCCGCCTACCTCGGGGTCAGAGCCCAAGTCCTCCCTGCAGTCCACCAGGCCCTGCACGACCTGATCTGTCATCCCCCCTCCTCCCTCTCTTCCCTCCTCACTCTGCTCCAGCCACACGGGCCTCCTCGCTGAGCCTCCAACACGCCAGGCGCGGT